>NC_140960.1:94859839-95575272 GCF_014529385.1 Adiantum capillus-veneris
TCTCTCCTCTCACTCCAGAGGTGTGTTCCCTCTCTCGGCCAGGTGTGTTGTCTAAGTCGAGTGGTGCCCCATAGTGTGTGTGTGTATCTTCCCAAGAGTGTGTGTCAGGTCGTTATAGAGGCGCTGTGTGTGTTTTCATCCCGCTCACCATTCTTTTGGCGCCCCCACGGAGGATCTTCTTCGAGTACCTTCTGCTTCGAGCTTCAAGCTTCGAGATTCGGGATTACAGGTTGCAGGTCGGAGATTACATGTTACAGGTTACAGGTTACAGGTTACAGGGATAGGTACAGGTACAGGTGATTCACACAGGTACAGGTAGCTGGAGTACAGTGATATACTAGCAGTGATGTCACTTGCAGTTGTTGTGGGCATGCATCACTTGGCACCTATTTGAGCCCATTGTCTGCTGGATTGTACGTTACTTGTGGAAACTGCCATTGTACACATTTGTGGAGCCATACTTGGCTGTATTTGGCAGTCCCAACCATTTCTGAGACTTGGTCTGGAAGATAGTCATTTCTGAGACTTGACTATACGCGATTTGCAGTAGCCTTCGTGTGAGGGTCGATAGAGTGAGGTTTTTATTGAGCTGGGGGATTCTCAAATGTAGAGATTCTTTAGGTGATACAGGTAGCTGGAGCACCCTTTTTGTGACCTTGCCATAGGCTATGTACTAGTGAGTCCTACTTGATGCTCGGGTTCTATTGTTGACAGTTTATGCATACATATACAGTCTATATTTTGGGTTCCTACTGCTCTACTTCTGGGGAAACTCTGCCAAAATTTTTCTGAGTTATGATGGCTGGTTTTTTGCTCTTTTGAGCCATTTATGCTGTTATGCTACTGAAATTTTGGCAAAATCAGAGGTTAAGTCAGGTGTGCCTTCTTGGGAGCTTCATGGTTGGCTTTAATGGATGATCAAAATGGCCCTCAATTCACTCCATTTCATTTAACTCAAAGAATCCAGATAAATGTTCATGTGTCCAGGAAGATTTTTTTCCAGCAGCGCATAGTCTTTATGTTCAGGCCAAGAAGATTACGAGAGATCTTGGAATGTCCTTTGCCTGTTGTAATTCCGATGATCAACTATGAAAACTCATTTGCATGTGTTTGTCCTTATCTAAAGTTGAGCTCCATTGAAGTTTCTGGGGATTGGGTATTCAAAAGTTTTGGGTTTTTACACGTGTGTTCAAAGGGGTTCTCAAAGCATTGTAACTTGGGTAGCCATGGCTTTCTCTTATCCGGAGTTTCATGGAAGAAGTGATGAAGATGTGGAAGATTTTTTGGAAAAGATGGAGGTTTCCTGCATTAGCAACCAGATTCATGACCCTACGCAAATGTTACGCCTTCTCCAAATTTGTTTGAAGAGTGATGCACGAGTTTGGTCTAAAGCATTTGAAGAGGAGTTGCATGTGGCTGATCCACCTGTAAGGCTGAGTTGGGACAATCTACGACATGGGTTGGAAGTGGAGTTTGTAAAGATAGAAGATCCTGACAAAGTGTGGCAAGAAGTACAGGCTT
The DNA here is from genome assembly GCF_014529385.1 of Adiantum capillus-veneris. Taxonomy (NCBI): domain Eukaryota; kingdom Viridiplantae; phylum Streptophyta; class Polypodiopsida; order Polypodiales; family Pteridaceae; genus Adiantum; species Adiantum capillus-veneris. Next base: position 94,861,361 of record NC_140960.1, read on the forward strand.
TGGTGCAAAAGGAAGGTGAGCCAGTAGATGCGTACATACGTAAGTTCTCATTGGCATGGGAGCGAATGTGCAAGGCCTTAGCACCACAGGTACCCCCGCCTGACATGATGAAGAAGGACAGGTTCTTGGCTGGTCTTTGGGAGAATATACGTTGGAGAGTGGAGCTAAAGAAGCCTAGGACATATGAAGATGCACTAGAGGTAGCAAGGAACAAAGAGTGGAAGTTGAGGAAAATGAGCCAGTTAGGGGTGGAGTCTTTGCCAATGAGGACTGAATTTCAGCCTATAGAATCTTTACAAGGTCGCATGTCAGGAGTTCATCACTAACCAGTGGTTCCTGTTACTACTCAGGTTATGCCAGCAGTGGTCACTACAGCAGTGCAAGATGATGGGCTAAGGCAAGACATGAGGAAAATGGTAGATTTGATGAAGGATCTCAGCCTAAACATGCTAGGTCAAGTGGGAAATAATCGAGGTCGAGGGAGGTATGCAAATCAGCCAGGAGGTGAAGAAAGACCTAGGAATGGTGTTGGACAAAGCAATGGTAGGTTTTGGAGGCAGACGCCCACCTGTTACAATTGTGGAGAGTTGGGTCACATCAGCCCGCAATGTGATAAGCCACCAAAGATGGGGGGAGACATGTATCCATTGCCAACACAGGTGTTAACTAGGTCAAATGATTATGGCATCGAAATTAAGGGAGACGAAGGAACCAATGGACTAACCCAGGAGGAAAAAGGAAAGACAAAAGTGCTAAGGGTAGTCACCTTGGAGAAGGCATCAAAGCTAGAGGATACATTAGTGATGCCTATTGGGAAGAGGACCACAGAGGAAAAGGAAGGAAGAAGTGCCCCAGGTCCTAGTAAGAAGAAAGGAAAGAGCCATGAAGGCGAGGATGTCAAGGCCAAGAGGAAAAGCAGAGCTCGTCGAAAGTTTCATGTTTCAGATTTTCCACTAGGGGATGGGCAATTAAGCTATGACTTGAAGGAGGATCTGACGAGCAGGAAGGCAGATGTTACGTTTGGGCAGCTTATAGAGATGGTGCCTAAGCTAAAGCGACAGTGGAAGAGGATGGTTAACCCAATGGAGAAAGAGCCAGAGAGAGGTTCAGTAAAGGTGTTGGCAATGGATGAGCTACCAGAAATTTGTCCAATAGTAGATGTGTGGCATAAAAGGAAAAATTTGGGACAAGGTTATGTGGATGGCGGAGTCCAAATATGCGTCATAACACACACATGCGTTGAGAAGATGGGTCTCACAATGGCTGGGGTGTCAGGGTTTCGGATCAGATTAGCAAACCATCAAAAAGTAAAATGCTTGGGTGTTGTAAAGAGCTTAGAAGTGGAGGCATATGATGCAAAGGCAGTGGTTGATTTTCATGTGATGCCAGCAGGGTTGGGAGCATATCCTATTATACTGGGCAGACCATGGTTACGTGCAGTGGGAGCTGTTCAAGATTGGCGACATGGTACGATTAGCCTCTATGGAAAGACAGGTACCAAGAAGCTTTATAATATGGACACAAGGAAACAATTAGAGGAGCTTTATGAAGATGAGGATGAGTCTAGTGATGAAGACTCTTCCACGGTGACAGATGACAGATTATTAGCACAAAATTGACACATTTCTATTTGTTAATTATACTTTGATGTCAATTTGATAGTGGAAGCTCTCTCCTATTTGTACCTCTATCTACACAAACACATTGGTGTGTACATTTTCAAATTCAGTATATCATCCAAGCACGTACATCCAATACCCCCCTCCTCTTTTCAGGTTATCGTTTGAGCTATGAACCCAGCCACATCTCATATTATGGCTGAAACTTTGCACGAAATGAAGTTTTTATTGAGATCATTTAACATTACATAGCTCCTCACATGAGCTAAGGTGTTTTGGATTCATAAATAATAGTTTATAATACTTTTCTATACTCCAAAATCATGTGAAACAGATAGTAAACATTTTTCTCTTTTATGTCTTGTCTAGTCCATTAGTCACATGCAGACAAATCTATCGATTTAGGCAGTGTGTAAATGATCATCCTGGTATAGATTCACCGACTTAGACAACACCAGTTCTCAGTGCAGATCCACCGATTTAGGAAGCACACCGACAAATTACTGATTCATTATTTTTAACAAAATTAAATACAGATCCGCCGATTTAAGCATCCTTAGTGCAGATTTGTTGATTCAAGAAGCACATCTCATTGGTGTAGATTCGCTGGTTGAGGCAACACTAATCACAAAATCATGCTGTAGTGGTTGGTCCCCACTGTCCTTAGTATGATTTTTTAACCCGTGTATATGTTGGAAGATATTTGGATTTGGATTTATAGTTTGGATTTGGAATTGGTATACAATGATTTCCTGTGGCAACAATATTTATGGAATTGAACTTGAGATGGATGGGAATCGATTTACGAGTGTGACCAATGATATCTTGATTCATCACGGTATGACATATACTGCTTATTCTAATAGTATGAGACACTAAAATAGATAGTATGTGGATGACGACAGGCAGAAGCAGTGTTGTTTAGTTTCATAAATGTTTCTTCTACTATGTAATATTTTTGACATAGAATACTAATCACTAATTTTTTCTACAAGTATGATTTGTAGATTCTTATCTTTGCAACTGAGGACAATTGCTTTCTAACGGAGAGGTATGTAATGGCAAGGGTATTTTATTATTTAATGCGGTTGATAGGTGGAAAACACTAATCGAGCTATGGACTATGGCACAAGATATATATTTTATGTACATTTTTTATTATTCAAGTGCTCTTAATGAGCTTTGGCCATTTATGACCGGTCGACCAATTTGTACTCATTTTGAGCATTCAAGAAATCTATAAGTAAATACGTGCAAGAGGAAAAAGCTCACTCTTGCACGAGGGGAAATTGCACCCAACGCTTGTGTCTATTCTTCTCCTCTCTTCTCTTCTCTCTCGCTGTGTTGGTGTAGCACTCCACTCTAGGAGGAGCATCTGCACATGCTCTTTTACTCTCTCTGGGTCTCAGTCTCTCTCTATTCACGTATAGTGTGGATTATGCGTTCTGCGATTCATCATGTATGAAAATCTGTCATTTTATGGCTTGTAGTACATTATTTTGGTATTTTGTAGGTCCTTCGCGGTCTCCATTTGTAGCAAAGAATCATATTCTCAAGAATTTTATTGACATCATGTAAAATGTCTATTTGCTTGTACGTGTTTGGTATTGCAAGCAAGGTTTCCCTAGTACCATCTTCCATTGTTCTACTCTTATATGGCATTCCCTCTAAGTTTTAAAGAGCGTACCAATGCCATTCCCATTTTTGTATGGTCTCTTCCTTTTCTTATGACAGCATCATTACCATGCACTAAGCATCAAACCCTATTCTCAAATTGTTCATGGCGGTAGCAATAAAAAGAAGTTTTTGGAATGCCATGAATTTCATACCAAGCTCTACTGCAAACCTCATTGCCATTAAAAGAAAATTCATAGTAGCTCTTTGTAGTTGTTTTGTTCTCATGCGAAGTAGACAACATTGTATCATACACATAGTTGGATCTATTTTGCAAACTCTGTCCCCAAAATTCATTGCGCATAGACATGACCTTATCTCGGTTGGCATATTGTTGACAACACCTTATGGAGCAACAATCTATGGTTGAAACGATCCCGACAGATGGTAAGGATGCTTGATTGGATTTCTTAGAAGGTTTTACACATAATTTTGGCTTCCTATTTATAAATCAATACTTTTGCTTTTTTGAAATAGGCTCTACCAAACGAGCTGAAGTTCAATGCATGTATCTTGAAACTCATCCATAGCTTGTAAATCCTCATACCGTAACAATTCTTTTCCATCCATACTTGTCACTCTGTTGATAGTCCAAGAGACTAGGTTGATGCTACATACATTAGATTTAGTAAAAATAGTAGCCTCACCAGCATAGGATGTTTCAATACCAATACCGATGTTCTCTTCATCTAGCTTGCCAAAGTTTATAGAGTCAAATGGACAGACGTACATGAAAATCCCTTCGGCTACTACATGCTTTTTGCTTTCATCCCACAGTTCAACCCTCTTATCCTTCCAAACCTACCTGTAGATCATTCCATCATATTGTGTCTCCAATGCTCCCATTGGTTTGTCAGCATCATGCATAAGAACCCCTTGGTACTACATCTCATTCATATACTGCAACAATCGTATACTCCATTTCACAATGCTGTGAAAAGCATCTCCCGCTCTCAATGCATCCATTGTTGGAAATGGAATGAGTGCTTCCTTTTCAAAACGAAAATCAATTGACACTGATACATTGCCTTCCCCAATAAGCATGCCATAACAATATGCATTTGGGTCTACTTCACATACACTCCCAATGGAAACCTTTTGTGTGGCTACAAACATGCACGCTCTATCACCATTTTTATAAACCATAACTGTAAGAAGGTTCACACAAATATTTGTTAAACAAACCAACATAGTATTTGGAAATTTACATGTAATTTTACATCGAACATCTTATTTATGGCCATAGGTTGCTTTGTTGTTTATGCCACTGAAGAAGAAACTCAAAGAAACTTGTTTGCATTCTATGGCCCTAGGGAAAAAGGGTCTATATCTAGGTGTGAGAAGAGCCCAACGTAGTCAAAGAGGTCTATGTTGGTGCATGGAAGGATACCTTTAATACCAAGAAGCATAAAAAATGAGCAGCGCCTAAGGGCCATAGGTTGATTTTTGTAGGTGTTTCATGAAGAGTACATATAGAATCCTCAAGGTCACCTTGCAGTGAGTACACATGTATGGTTTTCATGATGAGTATATATACATCCTATGGCCTTGGGTATGTAGGGTACTATATGTAGGTGTTTCATGACATATCCTATGGCCTTACAACCATAGGGTACTATATATATATGTAGGTATTTCATTATGCATCATATGGCCTTAGGGACACATTATGCTATGTAGATATTTTGTGATGAATATGTATACATCATATGGCCCTAGGGCCATAGGATGCTATATGTTGGTGTTTCATGATGATGAGTATGTATATATCATATGGACTCATGGCCTTAGTGTACTAGATGTGGATGTTTCGTGATGAGTATGCATACAACCTATGGCCATATGATGTCGTATGTGGATATTTGTAATGGGTTTATGCACATCCTATGGCATTGGGGCCATAGGGTGCTAGCAATAGGTGTTTTGTGGCAGGTACATGTACATGCTATGGAATTTGGGCCATATGGTGCTAGCTATAGGTGTTTCATGGTAGGGATATGTACATCCTATGACATTGGGGACATAGAGTGCTAGCTATAGGTATTTCATGGCAGGTATATGTACATCCAATGTCCTTAGGGCTATAGGGTACTAGCAATAGGTGTTTCGTGGGTATATGTACATCATATGGCCCTGGGGCCATAGGGTGATAGCTATTGGTGTTTCATGGTGGTATCTATACATCCTATGGACTTGGGGCCATAGGGTGCTAGCTATTGGTGTTTCACGGAGGGTATATGTACATCCAACGGCCTTGGGGACATAGGGTCCTAGCTATGGGTGTTTCATGGTGGGGATATGTACATCCTAAGGCCTTTGGGCCAAAGGGTTCTAGTTGTAGGATAGATGTAGTTATAGGTGTTTCATGGCGGATAGATGTAGTTATAGGTGTTTCATGGTGGATAGATGTACATCCTAGGTGTTTCATGGTGGGTACATGTACATGCTATGGCCTTGGGGCCATAGGGTGCTAGCTATAGGTGTTTCACGATGGGTATATGTACATCCTATGGCCTTGGGGAGATAGGGTTATAGCTATAGGTGTTTCATGGCGGACATATGTACATCCTATGGCCTTGGGGCCATAGGGTGCTAGCAATAGGTGTTTCGTGGTGGGTATATGTACATACTATAGCCTTTGGTTGATAGGGTGCTAGAAATTGGTGTTTCGTGGCGGGTACATGTACATGCTATGGCCTTTGGTCCATAGGATACTAGAAATAGGTGTTTTCTGGCGGGTACATGTACATGCTATGGCCTTTGGGCCATAGGGTGCTAGCTATAGGTGTTTCGTGGCGGGTACATGTATATATAGGGTGCTAGCAATAGGTGTTTCATGGCAGATAGAAGTACATCCTATGGCCTTTTGGGCCATAGGGTGCTATATAGGTATTTCATGATGAGTATATTTACACTCTATGGCCCTTAGGCCCATAAGATGTTCTATGTAGGTGAAATATAGTGTCATATAACCATGACCCACAGGAGGCCAAGAAGGACTAAGATGAAATTCTCTTTGTCAGGCTCTAAGGTTAATGTGTTTGTGCTGCATGCGCAATAATATTTTTTTGTTGTGTGTGTGATTCAAATCTAAACAAGATCCCAATAGATTAAAATTGCATTTGTGCAGTGAAAAAAAATAGCCAATTTTGCAAAATTTTTAAAGGTCACTTGCTTTCTGAATTTGAAAAGGTGATACATACAAAAAATGTAGCTCGTACACTAAACTTTAGCCTCAAATTGTTTCATATTTTTTTGAGCTACGAGGTGTGAGCTATGATTTTATTGGTGGCCCATGCCATGCAACCACACTCCCTCTTCCACTTTATCATTTCCCTCTTTCACGCACACTTCTCCACTCCTCATCCCCATCTCTTTGACCTCTCCGCTCTGCACCCTACTCACCTTCTCCTCAACCTTGAAGAATAACAGAAACCATGGTGAACTCATGCCTCCTACACACACTTCCATTCCAAAATTGACCACCTATTCTCACTTTTTCTCCTCCAAATTATCCATATCTATATAAAAAACCACAAAATTCAGCCTCTTCTCTTGAAGAACATCATCATGGTGATTGATTACTCATCTTCAATTACCTTGGCTCCCAAGGAAGGTCAAGATGGGAGAAAAAATGTACCATCGTCAAAGCTAGTGGACCGTCAACAAGCATCAAAATTGGCCCTACTCAAGACACTTGGAGCATCAAAATTGTAAGAAAATCCATCTTTTCTTTCCTCTTAAGCATTTATCTTTCTTATTTCTATCCTACATGGATACTCCTGTCATAAAATCTAATATCTAACTAACCCAAATGATTTTCTCATATTAAATTGATCACTTAATGTGGGAGAATAAACGGGAACAAGTGTTAAGATATAGGTATGTGCTTATAGATCTATCTCAACACGGGGCCAATGGTAAAGGGGCCCAAAAGGGAGATGGTATATCAAAGAGCAAGGCTAACTAATGGAGCATAAGACCTTAGGGTTAGCTTCATTGAAGACCTCCAATAAATGTGTGTAAAAGTCCTTTGACCTTAAGTAAGCTAGGGCTGAGCTTGAGGTGGGAACCCGGCCCAAGCTCGAGGTGCTTGTCATGCTTGAGGTGCTTGTCATGCTTGAGGTGTTTTTCATGCTTGAGGTGCTTGATTAAGATGCTTGAGGTGCTTGACTGGCTCCATGCTTGAGGTGCTGGACTTGCTGCATGATTAAAGTACTTGAGGTGCCTTGAGAAGCTTGCCTGAGATGCTTGTGGGAACACCCCCTAGTTCAAGTGCTTTGTCATGCTTGGTGAGTAAGGTGCTTGATCACCTAAAAGTCAAAAGCATTCCTACAAGAGGGGGGGCGAGCCCTTTTCCTAGGGGCTAGAGAGAGAACACCCACTCACACACACAAGGGAAGCCCAACTTGAAGAGGCAGCAAGGACACATGTCAGGCCCCTACCCATGTTACCTTCCTGTGTTGCTTGAAGCCTATGGGCTAGGCTTCAAAGGGGTCCAATGATAAATTACATGAATTATCTAATTGTTTTAGCATTTATCAAGTCCTCTCTCTCAAAGGGGAAAGGGGGACACTTGTCCCAAGGCTACCCATGTTGCTTGTAATGGCTCTTGCTTGTGATTGGCTAGGCCTGGAAGGGTCCAATGAGCTTCAGGCATGAGCTACAAGGGGGGGTCGACCCAAGCAAGCTAGGGGGGTGCCTAGGGGGTATACTCACCCACACACACTCACAAGCACTCTCATTGTGTGATATGCAAAGTGCAAGAGCTCCCTCTCCAAGCAAGTAGAGGTTGAGAGCCTACACCAACACTCTTGGCTATGGAGTGCAAATCCAACCAAGAGCCATGCTTCAATGCTTAAGCTTGCCATATCCTTCTTCTTCATTACTATGCTATTATGTATGCTAGCAACAAGAGTATGATAAGTGAGGAACTAATTCTTTCTCCTACGAAATGTTTCTTCTTCCTCTTCCCTACCCTCATTCCCTGCTAGCTCTCTCCACCTTCGAAGGTTTTTTGAGGTCTTGGGACTGAGGCTTGGGATAGTTAAAGCTTTCTTCAAGTTTATGTTATGTTTGTGGTGCATGAAGCCTTCCATCTTCATGGCATCACCTAGGTCACAAGGAACACAAAGACTGTATTGTAACAAGTCTCTCTTTATGGGAGAAATCATAATACGAATGCCTATTGGAGGGGGGACCGGCTCCACAAAAATCCGGTCCTCAATTGTTGTCATGTTCTCTAAACTCTCTCTCTTGCAAAAGTATTGTCTATGCCAAGTTAACTAATTGCTATGATTATGTTGCTATCTTCAATTATGTCTACCCGCTATGCTCACAAAATCATTTCTTGAAAGTACTCTCATTAAATTCCGCTATTCTCAAATTGAATAGGCAAATTCCATTACATTGGTATCAGAGCATTTGGTTTCTCTTTTCTTGCTTAAGAAGAGAGGTCCTTAAGTAGCCTATAAATGGTTGATGTTGTTAATTATAATAGAGTAAGTGGAACTGGGATCTAATACCGGTTTTGTTAAGCCCACTATGTGGGGGATGGTGCACACCTCGGGAGCTTTGGACTTAATAATGGAGTCTTTTTAGACTTGCCTACGGCTTTACCATTATTGAGCCATAAGAAGTCCGAAAGGAGCTAGCCCTTGGCAACTCTGCTATGTTAGACCTATTCCTCTACTCTCTATAATTAACCACTTTGAGCCGTGGGTGTAGATACTTAAGAGCCGATTTTCAAAGGCTAAGAGGAGTGGCAACTAAGGTTTTGAATTGCCAAAGCATACACTAAGTACATACATAAAATTTTGTTAACATGGCTGACAATAATCAAGAGAGTAGAATGAACATTGATAGCTTTGATTTTGCACATGAAGGTGCTAATGATGATGCTCCCATGTTTGTGAATTATCTTGTGACTAGGTTGCAACAAGCTATGGGCAACCCTACCTTGCAAGCCGAAGTTACTCAACAACTTCGTGCCTATGGAATTTCCCTTCCTCTCCAAGAGGAGAGAGAGCTTAGGAGGCCTCTTGAAGAGACCCCCAAAAGAAGACTCTCTCCCATTCGAGAGGAGGAATCCAAAGAGAAAGAAAGCAATGAAAGTCTAAGTTCTTCTGAAGATGTGGCTCCACGAAGAAGGCGGTCTAGACGATCGCCTACTCCTCCCAAGAGGAAAAGAGCAACCCATAGTCCTTCTCCTCATCACTCTCAAAGGCAAGAGAGGAAACAAAGGAAGAAAAGGGCTAGGAAGAGGTCACCCTCTTCTCCTTCTTCTTCACCTTCCTTCTCTTCCGATGAAAGTTATGGCTATTCTCCTAGAGAATACAAGAGGGGAGGGCATCACAAATCATTTCCTGCATGGCGAAGGTCACAAAAGCTAAAGAAGTTCAAGGAGGGAGGAAAGAGTATCTCTTTTCTCACCTACGATGGCACCTTTGGTGCTACCGACAAAGTGTTGGCCTTCATCCAACAATTTGATGCGGCCTTTGGGGACGAGGGCTTCACAGAGTCCTCCAAGCTACGCCATGTAGCTATGCACTTCCAAAAATCAGCTCGTCAATGGTGGGCTAGCCTTCGTGGCAATGGAGAAACCCCAAAGACATGGAAAACTCTACGAGTTTCCATCATGAAGCAATTTCTTCCAAGCGATACTAAAGATAAAGTTCTCACCGAATGGCGCGGCTTGAAGCTCCTCTCTCATGAGTCTATCAACAAGTATGTAGATAAGTTTTGGGATTTACATCTCAAAGCTACTGTCTTTCAAAAGATAGACTTTGCCGAGCAAAGACAGCAATTCTGTGCGGGATTACCTGAAGAGATGGCCGAATATATCAACTCTCAATGGCCCGGTACTATTACCGAAGTAATCCACCACACCATTGTTGCTTCACGCATCAATTTCCATCAAGGGGCTAGACGTAATGTCAAGCCCATGGAAAACAAAGATAAAAATGATGCAAAGGGGAAATCCAATGCTCAAAATAATTCCCAAGGCACTTCCAACAACAACAACAACAATCGGTCCAAGGAGAAGGGAGTTTACAAAGGTAAAAACAAACTCTCTCCTGAAGAGCTTGAAGCTTTTCGCAAGGACCATAAGTGTTTCAAGTGTGGGGAGCAAGGACATGGCTATCGTTCTTGCCCCAAGAAGAATACTCGCAATGAGACTCCTAGGGCTTCCACCATCGAAGCTCCAAAAGAGGATGCTCATTGCAAAGGATCATCACTCTCCTATGCTTGGGGAAAGGTACGAGAGCATGATTCCTTCATCTTGTTTGACCCTGGCTCTACTCTCAACTTCATATCAATAGAGTTGGCCACCAAGTTGGGCATTCAAGCTTTTGAGATGGGAGATATAGTAACAGCTGATGCAGCTTTCAAGGGACAACAAGCCTCCGTTACTCCCTTGATTGGGAAGTTGAGGCTTCATGTCCAAAGCTATGTCGACAAAGAAGACTTCTTCATCTCTCCCCTCCAACACCAGGATGTTATCCTAGGGGCACCATGGTTTGATCGCATGGCTGCCAACATGAAGTTCCCTGAAAGGAGAATTTACTTCACCTACAGGGGAAAGAACATGTATGTAGATGCTAGTGAGCGTGGTCGCACTATTCCACTTGTAAATCCTCTTTCTTTTGATAAATCAATGAAGAGCTCAGTTTCTGCGTACATGATTTATGTCAAAGAGTCTCTAAAAGCTAATAATGTTTCATCAAATGAAAATGATAGGAATCAAGAAGAGTTAGACTTGTCTACTTTTCTAAAAGAATTCCAAGATGTGTTCATCGATGATATCCCTATGGACCTACCTCCAAAACGAGGGGATGATGACCATCGTATTGAGCTCCTTCCAGGAAGCTCACCGCCTAACAAACCTCCTTATCGAGTCTCACAAGCTCAACAAGAGGAGATCATGAGACAAGTACAAGAGCTGGTAGACAAAGGGATGGTGAGGCCTAGTTCCACTCCCTTTTGTTCTCCAGTCCTTTTAGTGCAAAAGAAAGATGGTACATACCGTATGTGTGTGGACTATCGAGCACTAAATCATATCACTATTAAAAACAGATTTCCCGTACCTCGGGTAGAAGATCTGTTTGATAAGCTACAAGGCTCTACCTACTTCAGTAGGATTGACCTTAAGAGTGGCTATCATCAAATAAGGATAGTGGATGAGGATATCTTAAAGACCGCGTTTCGCACAACATTTGGTCTTTATGAATATCTAGTCATGCCTTTTGGCTTGACTAATGCACCAGCTACGTTCAATCGTTTGATGGAGAAAATTTTTAGACCATATCGAAAATTCACTGGAGTGTTCTTCGATGATATCATCATCTACTCCAAGTCTTTGGAGGAACATAAGCAACATCTCCAAGTGATTTTTCAAGCCTTGAGGGAGAACAAACTTTTTCTCAACCAAAAGAAAAGTGAATTCTTCCTTCAAGAGATTCAATATCTAGGCCATATTATCTCTCAGGATGGTATTCGTATGGATCCATCAAAGTTAGAGGTAATAAAATCATGGCCTAACCCAAGGAATCTACATGAGCTAAGAATCTTTATTGGTATGTGTGCATACTATAGACGCTTCATAGCAAAATTCTCTCAAGTGGCAGGACCACTACACGACTTAACCAAGAAGAACGTTAAGTTTGTATGGACTGCTAAGGAGCAAAATGCTTTTGAAAAACTCAAAGAGAAGCTTACTTCCCAACCAGTCCTCGTGCTTCCGGATCTCTCAAAGCCCTTTGAGGTCCAATGTGATGCTTGTGGTGATTGCCTTGGAGCGGTTTTGCTTCAAGAAGGGCATGCCATAGCATATGACAGCCGAAGGCTCAATGGTGATGAACGAGTCTTGGGCATTTATGAGAAAGAGCTTTTAGCTGTTCTACATGCCCTAGACACATGGAAGCACTACCTATTGGGGACTCCATTTATCCTACGAACCGACCACCAAAGTCTCAAGTATTTCATGACGCAAACCAAGCTTTCTGACAAACAAATGAGGTGGGCAAATTTTCTTTCGCAATTTAATTTTCATATTGCTCACATAGCTGGTAAGCACAATCAAGTTGCCGATGCACTTTCACAACGACCAAAAGTTAATGCGGTGTCTATAGCTACTCACAATGATCTATCCTCTATCATAGATGAGTATGCTACTAACCCTGACTTTAGAGACATAATGTCAGCCCTTGCTTTGGGGAAGAAAGAGGAACCATTCACCTTGCAGGATGGTTATCTTCTTCATGGCAATAGGCTATCCCTTCGTGAGAAGGTTATGTATGAATCCCATGCTCCTCCATATGCAAGGCATAGAGGTATTCAACCTACTCTCCGAGGAGTAGAGACGTATTTCTATTGGCCTACCATGAAAGTGGACATACAAGAGTATGTTTCAAAATGTGTAGTATGCCAAAAGACCAAGTATGATAGAGGGAAGCAACCTGGATTACTCCAGCCATTGCCTATTCCAAATTCACCATGGGAGAGTATATCCATGGATTTCATCTTTGGATTACCCAAGTCTATCCATGGGAATACAGGAATATGGACAATAGTCGACAGGTTTAGCAAGCAAGCACATTTTATTCCTGTCAAAAAGACTATTAAGGCACATCAAATGGCAACTCTCTTCATATCTCAGATTTTCAAACACCATGGATTACCCACATCCATCGTGTCAGATAGAGATCCTAGAATGACCAGTAATTTCTAGAAAGGTCTCTTTGAAAATCTAGGAACAAGATCGAATTTCTCTTCGGCCTATCACCCACAAACGGATGGCCAAAGTGAGATAGCCAATCTTACGATACTCGATCTACTCAAGACTTATGTTACCGAAGTAGATCAACGCTCACAATGGGAAAAGTATTTACCGCTAGTAGAGTATGCCTACAATAATACTGTACATACTTCTACGGGCAAAGCACCTTTCGAGATCATAGAACGAAGACCTAAAAGTCCCTTGCTACTGAAAGTACATGGGAAAATCTTCGTTGCCGATGAGTATAGCCGTGACCTACAAGAATCTTTTCAAAAGATTAGGGAGGCTATAGCCATCTCTCAACAAAGGCAAAAAGCTGCTGCTGATAAGCACAGAAGAGCCTTAATGTTCAAAGAAAATGATTGGGTCTTACTCAAGTTTCCTAAAGCTCGATTAAGGCAAACGACGGGCAAAAATCCTACGAGCCATCAAAAGTATTATGCTAAACTAGCAAAAAGATACTATGGTCCTTTCCAAATCTTGAAGCCTATCAATGAGACGGCTTATCAACTCAAGTTGCCCAACCATTGGCTTATACACAATGCCTTTCATGTAAGCTTACTTAAGCCCTACAAAGGAGAGCCACCAATTGAACCAATTATTGAAGACCCTCCCGAAGTTGAAGACCAAGAAGAGGTGCTACAACCCGAAGCTATCCTTCGGCATGAAGACAAGGTACTACGACATGGTAAGATTATCCGACGGTATCTTATTAAGTTCAAAAATTATCCTTTTGAAGATGCTAAATGGATGCAAGGAGTACAACTTAAGGATAGTATGAACCTTGTCAATGCTTACAATGCTACATTAGAGTAAGCAAATGTACAAATTTCTTTTAAATAACTCATGTTTTTGTCTTATATGACTAGTCCTCTTTTTAATTGTGCACAAAATTTAACTAGTATGCATGCTTAGAATCATGTTTGTGATGACGACGTCTCTCAAACACCAAGTAGAATTTGTCACTCTACTTTGGGAGAATAAAATGGACTAAAGAGCAGACATGCTTGCGGCAGCTATGTCTCCCAAGCACCAAATGGATTAGTCATCCATCTTGGAAAGATGTCATAGGGTAAAAAGGGATCCTTTACCCGCTAAGTACGATTGACTAATGACTAAGACTTTATCTTTTCTACCTCATAGTCGAGGACGACTATGATTTCAAGAGAGAGGTAATGTCATAAAATCTAATATCTAACTAACCCAAATGATTTTCTCATATTAAATTGATCACTTAATGTGGGAGAATAAACGGGAACAAGTGTTAAGATATAGGTATGTGCTTATAGATCTATCTCAACACGGGGCCAATGGTAAAGGGGCCCAAAAGGGAGATGGTCTATCAAAGAGCAAGGCTAACCAATGGAGCATAAGACCTTAGGGTTAGCTTCATTGAAGACCTCCAATAAATGTGTGTAAAAGTCCTTTGACCTTAAGTAAGCTAGGGCTGAGCTTGAGGTGGGAACCCGGCCCAAGCTCGAGGTGCTTGTCATGCTTGAGGTGCTTGTCATGCTTGAGGTGTTTTTCATGCTTGAGGTGCTTGATTAAGATGCTTGAGGTGCTTGACTGGCTCCATGCTTGAGGTGCTGGACTTGCTGCATGATTAAAGTACTTGAGGTGCCTTGAGAAGCTTGCCTGAGATGCTTGTGGGAACACCCCCTAGTTCAAGTGCTTTGTCATGCTTGGTGAGTAAGGTGCTTGATCACCTAAAAGTCAAAAGCATTCCTACAAGAGGGGGGGCGAGCCCTTTTCCTAGGGGCTAGAGAGAGAACACCCACTCACACACACAAGGGAAGCCCAACTTGAAGAGGCAGCAAGGACACATGTCAGGCCCCTACCCATGTTACCTTCATGTGTTTCTTGAAGCCTATCGGCTAGGCTTCAAAGGGGTCCAATGATAAATTACATGAATTATCTAATTGTTTTAGCATTTATCAAGTCCTCTCTCTCAAAGGGGAAAGGGGGACACTTGTCCCAAGGCTACCTATGTTGCTTGTAATGGCTCTTGCTTGTGATTGGCTAGGCCTGGAAGGGTCCAATGAGCTTCAGGCATGAGCTACAAGGGGGGGTCGACCCAAGCAAGCTAGGGGGGTGCCTAGGGGGTATACTCACCCACACACACTCACAAGCACTCTCATTGTGTGATATGCAAAGTGCAAGAGCTCCCTCTCCAAGCAAGTAGAGGTTGAGAGCCTACACCAACACTCTTGGCTATGGAGTGCAAATCCAACCAAGAGCCATGCTTCAATGCTTAAGCTTGCCATATCCTTCTTCTTCATTACTATGCTATTATGTGTGCTAGCAACAAGAGTATGATAAGTGAGGAACTAATTCTTTCTCCTACGAAATGTTTCTTCTTCCTCTTCCCTACCCTCATTCCCTGCTAGCTCTCTCCACCTTCGAAGGTGTTTGAGGTCTTGGGACTGAGGCTTGGGATAGTTAAAGCTTTCTTCAAGTTTATGTTATGTTTGTGGTGCATGAAGCCTTCCATCTTCATGGCATCACCTAGGTCACAAGGAACACAAAGACTGTATTGTAACAAGTCTCTCTTTATGGGAGAAATCATAATACAAATGCCTATTGGAGGGGGGACCGGCTCCATATAAATCCGGTCCTCAATTGTTGTCATGTTCTCTAAACTCTCTCTCTTGCAAAAGTATTGTCTATGCCAAGTTAACTAATTGCTATGATTATGTTGCTATCTTCAATTATGTCTACCCGCTATGCTCACAAAATCATTTCTTGAAAGTACTCTCATTAAATTCCGCTATTCTCAAATTGAATAGGCAAATTCCATTACACTCCCATTGTTAATATCCAATTTCATTTGTAAATTAATAAAAATATAACTCTACTAACACTAACCTACTATGAAAAGTCCTATCACCGTCCTCCATTTCTCTCCTCTCTCTTTTCTTCATCTATCCCCACCAACTTCTTGATAATTACAAGAAAAAAAATAGATAAAATGTTGAAAATCTAACCCAACCATGGTTAGAGGAGTAACCCTAGCCCTAAAAAATGCTATAAAAGGAGGGTGTAGCTAGCACAGAAGGGAGAAGCCATAAGCAAGAGCACTATGCTATAGCTTTAGAAGCCAAGCTCAATCTCTTGAGAAGGAGATCTTGAGTGGAATCTCATCGGTTTATGCACATGCATGTGCTGTATTAGCGGTGATTAGCAAGGGAGCTCTATGCCATTGTAAGAGAGAGTGATCATTTAATTGAGAGTAGGAAGCCTATATTTCTCCTACAAGTGTAAGCCCAACCTTTGTTGAATCAAGGAGGGTGGATTTGGACTAAGCATGGCTACTTTGTCTCTCTTCCAACGTGAAGTCATGGACAACAATGATGTGTAAGTGTCTTGGTGTTTTATTTAAGTTCTTGATAGCTTATCTCCGGGTGTTGTTATCAATTTGGCCATAAATTCCACATGCTGTAAGAGGGCGACAGGGTGGAGAGGACTTCCCTGGCCTTAAGATAGTGATTGGGGTGGCTTGTCTTGTGATGTGTTGCGATGTAATTTACTCAAGCTATGTTGAACAAATGCTAATCTCACTTTGATTGGTCATGATAGATTTGTAAGAATTTATTAGTGCAACAAGCACCCCCTTCCCCCTTCTCTCTCTTTCTTACATATATATTTGTGTTTTGCTTGATCACTGTCGATACATTTCAAAGCAGTCTGATCTCTCTCTCTCTCTCTCTCTCTCTCTCTCTCTCTCTCTCTCTCTCTCTCTCTCTCTCTCTCTCTCTCTCTCTACGCGTCCTAGTTCGCATTCAAAACTAGGTGGTGCCCCAAATTTGTGTAGGTTTAGGTTGTGGGTTTGTGTGTGTGTTTTTTGTTTTTTTCCAACCCCAACCCAATTGAGCATGATCTCTCACTCAAATAGATGGAAACAACCTATGGCCCTTGACCTTTTACATTGGCACCTTATGGCCCTAAGTCCATAGGATCTCACATCATACTAAAGACCACTCTATGGCCCTAGGGTCATAGGGTGGACTATGTGTTAATGTAGAAGCTCTCAAAGAGCCTTTGTGACCATGAGATTATACTTTGGTACCCGATGGCCTTAGGGCCATAGGGTCTAATGTCATACTACAAAGGAACCTATGGCCTTAAGGCTAGAGGATGGCCTAGGGGTCACTGTAGAATCTCTCAAATAACATTTGGGCCATTCAGGTGCATCAAAATATGCACTATGGTAGCTCTCAATAATCATTTGGGCCATTCAAGGGCACCAAAATATGCACTATGGTAGTCCTATGGCCCTCGGACCATAGGATCTCTTTTTGAAATAGAGAGAAAGCTATGGCGCTTGAGCTTATGCATTGGTACCATGTGGCCCTAGGTCCATAGGATCTCTCACTAGAATAGAGGGACACAACATATGGCCCATGACCTTATACGTTGGCGCCTTATGCCTCTAAGTGTGTAGGATCCCACATAATACTAAAGGGAACTCTATGGCCCTAGGACCATAGGGTGGACTATGTGTCAATGTAGAAGCTCTCAAAGATGTTTTGAAGGGCACCAAAATATGCACTATGGTAGCTATCAATAATCATTTGGGCCATTCAGGGTGCCAACAAATGCACTACGATAGCCCTATGGCCCTAGGACCATATGATATCTAGTTGTAATAGAGAGAAAGCTATGGCCCTTGAGATTATTCATTTCCATTTATGTCCCTAGGTCCATATGATCTCTCACTAGAATAGAGGGAAAAAACCTATGGCCCTTGCCCTTATACATTGGCACCTTATTCATCTAACTACATAGGATCTCACATAATACAAAAGGGAACTCTATGGCCCTAAGGCCATAGGGTGGACTATGTGTCAATGTAGAAGCTCTAAAAGAACCTTAAATTGGGCCCTTGATCTTATACATTGGTACCCTATGGACCTAAGGACATAGGGTCTCACATCATACTAGAGAGGAACCCATGACCTTAAAGGGTAGAGGATGGCCTAGGTGTCAATGTAGAAGCTCTCAAAGAGAATCTGGGCCATTCAAGGGCACCAACATATGCACTATAGTAGCCCTAATATCCAAAGAAAAATAAAAAGATCTATTGTACATTCAAAAGAAAACGATCTTGATAAGAATTTGCAAAAACTTCTAAGAGTGGGATGGATGGATATGTTGGAATTGCACATTGTTTAACATTTGGAGTGCAATTTACTCAATTGATCCTAGTTGACCAATGCAATTTTGCACCAGAAGCCTACAAATGCGGCCTTGTCAAATATGTATGTGAAATATCTTTTGAATTAGTTTGCAGGGCACTCTAGACTAGTCTGCACTCCAGCAGACTGGATGTTGTATAATCCAATTACAAAAATGTCTCTTCAAAGAGCTGAAGTGCATGGAGACAAGCTAGATACATACCAATATTGGATTCTCTCTAGCCAATATTCCATCATAGCATCTAGAACTTTTCTACACAACAAGAGCACTAAGTATGCTTCTAGGAAAGATTTCTACAAGTTTAGAACTGCAAGGATAGTGGTAGATGCTCCCAAAGAGGTTGCTATTCAAATATCCAAAATGGATAACATTGAGACGACTTGGTGAATGAGAAAGCTCAAAACTGAGGAGAGCGCAAGAGTGGAGCAAATGGAAGAGAGCTCAAGGGAAGAGATTGTGCGCAGGCGGAAAGCAAGAGAGACGTGAAACTGAGGAGAAGAATAACATTCAATGCACCTCGTTGAGCGCCAAATCTCAGATTTGAAAAATCCAAAAGATTGAGATAATCGGCATTCAATTCGGAGCCGTCGTATGTTATCATGATTGTCTGAGCACTTTTTGAGAGTTTTAATAAACGTACCCCCCCAATATGATATCCTAGTTTTTTTGAAAGTGAATATCAAAAATGAAATTAGGGACTTTTTATTACCTCTCTCTCTAAGCTGAACTGGCATTTCTTACAAGGCCCATTTTTGAGTCCAAACTTTTCCTAATGCTACAGGTAGGTTTCATTTACCTCGTCGAAGACTCGGAGTGGGTCTCTCCCAGTAGTGGTCATGCCAAAGAATAATGGTAAGTGGAGAGTTTGTGTAGACTACAAACCTCTCAATGCAGCAACAAAGAGGGATCATTTTCCCCTCCCATTCCAAGCGAGGTAGCTAGTCATGAGCGCTACATAGTATGTGATGGCTACCCAGGCTACTTCTAGATTAGCATTGCAGAAGAAGACCAAAAAAAGACAACCTTCATAACACCATGGGGATGTTTTTCTTACAGAGTGACTCCTTTTGGCCTCACCAACGCTCCTGCCACATTCCAACGCTATGTAACTTTTGTCTTCCATCCATACTTTGGTAAGTCATTACGGGTTTTCATAGATGATTTCTGCATCTACAGCTCTCGCTCTCTCCATTTGAGCAAGGTCTATGATGGCCTAGCTAGGCTGAAAACCTTGGGTGGCCAGCTTAATGTAGATAAGTGTCACATTGGTGAAAGCAAGGTCACTCTTCTTGTCATGACCCCGTCAAAAAAAGGATTCACCACGATAGAGCACATGGTGCTTGCATTGATGTTTGCCACTACAAAGTTCCGTTCTTATCTATATAGACCCTTTGTAATTCTAACAATGGAAGAAGTCTTTCCATATGTAATGCAACACATGGATTTCTCATCTAGAATCTCTTAGTGGCTTGTTAGATTACAAGAGTTTGATTACACTATGCAAGTGGAAAACTCCACCAGATCTATTCTAGCAAGTATTTTTACTCCATCATCATTATGAGAAGAAGCTAAAGGTCAACACAGAAGGCAAAGCAGTGACCCCAATGGTGAAAGTTCCTAAGCGAGAAGTAGCTCACTCTCTTTTCTTTGATGGAGATTACAAAAGAATAGTGGATGCTGCCATCGTCATTTTCAATGAGCAAAAGAAAAAGGTCTTCATTATTGGGCAAATGCTACACTCCCACTCCAACAACGAAGCAGAGTATGTGGCCCTAATTCTTAGATTAGAACAATGTGTTTTGAAAGGGGTTCGGTGCCTAAATGTGTTTGGCAATGCCATGCTCTTGATAAAGCAGATAAATGGCACTTGGATTTGTAAAAATCAGGTTTTGCTTGGCCAATTACGCCAAGTTAAGGATCTTTTAAGAAAGTTTGAAGCGGTACAACTATTTCATGTCCCTACGACAAAAAATCAAGAAGCAGGTGCTCTAGCCAAATAAAGAATACAAGATGTTCCCATAGGATCAATCAAACAGAAGCTCCCCCTCTTTCAGGGTAGCAATGCTATGCTTGAAATCATCAGCTTCTTAGATACATGAGAATGTCTTGAAGGGTATACCAAGGACCAGAAACAATGGCTTGTCCAAAAGGCAACAAGATACCACCTTATAAATAGCACCTTGTACTACAAAGGCAAAGACCAAATCCTCAAGCAAGTGCCAATCTCCAATGAAATCACGGAGGTGATCTCAAGTTTCCATGATGGTGTTTGCGGCGGCCAGTTTTCTCTAGATATTACTAGTAGGAAGATTCTACAGGTAAGATTCTCTTGGCCTAGTCTGAACAGGGATGTGCATCATTAGTGTAAAACGGGCAGATCTTGTTAAGTATCCAGTGATCGAACACTAACCTATGAGCCATTGACTCCTATCATCTCATATGGCCCGTTGAGAAGTGGGGAATAGATCCAATTGGTCCTTTACCAAGGGATTAGTCGGGTAAACTGTACATTCTAGTTGGTGTAGACTACATGACCCGATGGAAGAAAGTAGCAGCCAGCACACGCATTATAGCCCAAGAAAGGGCAAAGTTCATATTTGAGCACATTTGTTGCCATTGTGGTACACCTCTGGAGATAATATCTTATAGAGGGCCAGGTTTTAGAGGCCACTTGAAGGGAGAACTGATGAAAAAGCTGGGTATCACACGCCAACACTTCACACCATACTATCCAGAGTGCAATGGTCTAGTGGAAAAGGTGAACGGCATGATCTGTAAGATCATCACAAAGCAGAGGATAAGCATTTCATGGCCACTCTTTGGGACTACTCCACGACATTCCAAACATCACTAGGTTTCACCCCTTTCCATCTAGTATATGGAAAGGAGTCCATTCTACCCATTGAGGTACAATTAGCCAGCTTGCGAGTCATGGCTAGTCAGTTACAGCACCCAATTGCCCATCTCCGCAACCACATCTTGGATCTAGAAAGGCTTCAGTAAGACAAGGAAGATGCGATAAACTACTATGCAATGCAAGCAGAACGACACCGAATCACATTCAATCAAGGGCTTAAGGAAAAGGGTCTGAATAAAGGCATGTTAGTATTGAGATATGACAATAGATTTGACACTAGGAAAGATAATAAGTGTCAGCCCAGATGGGAAGGGCCATTCATCGTCAAGAGACAATACGCCAATGGTAACTATAAATTGATGGAGGGAGATGGTCGAATTCACAAGACTAGAGTCAATGGATGGAGGCTCAAAAGGTACTTCTTAAGGTTTGATCCGGAGTTCATGATAGATATTTCAAAGGAGGGAGAATCTTCCGACTTTGCTGCTAGAGAATCAGAAGCAGAGCTAGAGGCATGAATGCCTCTAGCCAGAAGGAGAGAGCGAATGACGACCAACTTTCAGAGCCATGGGCGTGGGAACCAACCCCACTCAAGGGGGGATCATAATACAAGAAAAAGTATTAAGAAATTTTTTTTTTCCTGGATGTTGCCACCCCTCCCTGGACTCGTGCGCCCACAAAGGGGCCGCCCACCTTGCCACCACCCTCTCTCTCTCCTCTATTATCAAGATCCCTCTCTCTCTCTCTCTTCCCCCTAGCCTGGCGCCACCCTCCCTCTCTCTCTCTCTCCTCCATTATCACCACAAGTGGCCAACTCTCTCTCTCTCTCTCATTCCTCACCACCCAGAGGGGACGCCATAGGTGCTCTCTCTCTCTCTCTCTCTCTCTCTCTCTCTCTCTCTCTCTCTCACACACACACACACACACACACACACCACACTCCCTTCCCCACTCTCAGATCTCTGTCTCCATCTCTCTCTCTCTCTCTCTCTCTCTCTCTCTCTCTCTCTCTCTCTTTGTGTCGCAGCCCAAGAAGGCGCAAGATAAAATCTCTCTCTCTCTCTCTCTCTCTCTCTCTCTCTCTCTCTCTGTTCCTTCCTACACACACACACACACAAACCCCTCCACACACACACACACACACACACTAACACTCTCAGCCCATCTCTCTCTCTCTCTCTCTCTCTCTCTCTCTCTATATATATATATATATATATATATATATATATATATATATATATATATATCAAATCCAAATTTGTCGGAGTTTGGGGAGTTAGAACCTACGTTCTAAGATCTTTCCAATTTAATGTTGTTTTTTGATAGGGGTTTGACAAAGCATCTATGTAGCTCGGGTTGCCCACTTTGGACAAGAGAGGCAAAGTCAAACCTCCTTATAGGACCCCTTTGAGAGTCCAAATTGTCCCTAATGATTGTAGGGTAAATTTTGTAGGTATAAAAAAGAGAGAACTCTATAACCTTAACATTGTAGGGTACTTTTAGTATGTAGCACCCTATGGCCCTAAGGTGTTTTTTGTATGTACCACTATATGGCACTAAGGCCACATAACGTTTATGGATTATTTTATACATGAAAAGGACTAATCTATAGCCTTTGGACCATATGATATAATTTAGTGAAACAACTCCTTTTCCTATTTACTTAGTATTCTATAGATCCTAAGGACAAAGGGTTCCTTCTATGTTTGTTGCAGCCTTATTTCCCTAAGACCATAGGGTTGCCAAGGTGCCCATTAAGAAAATAAAAGAATACATATGAAAAGTATCCAATGTCACCAAGGATAATGGTGGACTAAAATCCTTCTAGAGCATCTATGTTGACACCCTTTGGTTGTGGAACCATAGAGGGTGCCCTCTATATGATTTTTATGACCATAACATACTTTGTTTTGAGCCTAAGGTATTCTAATCTTATTTTTATGTATTGGTATATTAGAACCCTAAGGACCAAGGTCCATAAGGGTCCATAATAACATAGATCATAGTTAGACAACCCTATAGACTTATTTTCATAGGGTGACAAAGGTGCCCCTTAACATCCTGGTGTACTACAAGAAAAGAGTACTCAATGATCCCAAGGCCATTGGTGACCTAACTATATTTGTAGGCAATCTATATTGGGACTCTATGGCCAAGGGAAATAGGGTACCCATTGTATGGTTTTATGACCATAACATGGTATGCTTTGAACATAATATCACGTAGTGTTACATAGATCCTATTTCTCTTTGCTTCTTAATAAGTGTTACTTGGACCATCACACAAGACACCCAAATAAGCTAAAAACTTGTGATGCTATTAATACACATCTTGAAGACTACATAAAAAGCTAAACTATGCTACCCTTATCGCCTCAATACCATAGGGCCCTTTGTAAGTGTATACTATAAAAGAAATTTGGAATTGAACAATAACCTATGTACTTATAGAAAGGGAAGGGTACAAATAATACTAACAATAATTTTTTAAGTGCTAGGGGAGCATTGAAAAGAGAATTAACAATATCTTTGTAAGTGCTCGTTTTAAACAATACATAGATTTGCAAGTCTTCAATTTCATGTTTTTTTAAATTTAAAGTCACATGAGCATAAAGAATTCTTTTCTATATTATTAAATTTGATAACACATTTACGTTTCTCAATGTTCTTAATAACCACTTATGTAGATTTGGTTGTCTGATAGAATTCTCAAAAGTATTGGATGCTTTAAGTTTTAAAAGAATTAAAAGGGTGGCACATCTTTAACATGTTAGAAAAACATCCTCAAGAAACTATTCAAGGTCACAAAATTAAAAAGGAATCTTTTTAAAAGTGCAAACACATCCACCAAGTTCATTAATAGATTTACTTTTTTCACTTCAATGCATTTGCTTGTCTTGGATTTAACCACTAAAGATACAATCCAATTTAGAAACTTAAACAATTCTCATTTGCAATGTTCTAATTGTTGTAAGACAAGCTAAAAAACTATACTAGTCCTAGCTTTCATTTATTATAACAAATTCAAGATATCCATTTTAATTCTATACATCATCCAAAAGAAAGACAAAACCATAGTTCGGACCAAGATACTCACACTTTCTATCTTTGAATAAAACCATGTTGCAATTGAAGAATTAGATCTTCACATAAACCAACAAAAAATTCCTTTATAAACCATGTGCGCTTTGATACTTGATGTTCATTGTATAGGCAAGTATTTGAAATATCTAACAAATGTTGAATATACATTTAATCTAGCTATTTGCAATACAAAGATAATTATTTGAAATGCGTACACCATCAATTCACAATAAAAGAATTTACATTTACATAAAAGAATTTACATGATTTAAGATGATTATAAATTAGCTATTCACACTCTCATTTTGTAATTTTGAAGATAAAAATTTAGCTCATTTTTTCTCACAGGAATATTAAAATCTTAATCACAAGCTAGGGAATCTATGTCCCTATTGTATATGGCCCCTATGATTCCAAGCCAATAAGTTGACATATCTTCTTCCATAAGTTTGTTCTAGAATCAACACACTATGACCCTAAGATCTTTAACAAGATAGTTAGGCCAAAGGAAAAAAAAATTGAGACTATGAAACAGTCTTTAGGTGAGCTAGAATAACCACCCTATGGCATGAAGGCCATAGGGTGTCATGTGATATGTGATAAGGTCTCTCCATAGAAAGACAAGTGATTTGAACAACACGGGTGGATTTGAAATGGGAAAAATAAGATAAAATGATAAATATAATAATCTACGCATCAATGATGTCATATCGTGGGTGGCTAGTTTAACATGTTTCTTGTAGACTTTCTAGAATGGCATCAACACTTGTGTTAATGGTTCTTCAATTTCTTCTTCCTCTGACTCCTTGGCATTGACTACCTTTGTGGTATCTACACTTTCCCACCTTCTAAGATCAAGGTCTTCATCCATTGCTTACAATTGCATCATTTGATCATCGATACATGTATTTATATTACCTTTCTCTATTGTTGTAGTTCCTCTTTAGTCCCGTGGCCTAATGAGAAGTTTTCTATTACTTGATCATATTCTTTGACATAGATGCATTTGATTACACAACACACACAAAATTCTTTGGCTGTAGTCACAACATCATGCTCATTATCGTTGATGCTGAGCGAAAGCATTGGCTCCAACAATGACTCTTTAACACTGGAGTAGTTGGTGTATTTCTATCCTTGACTAAATAATTCCCAAACCCCAAAAAGTACTTCACAAAGAGAACATGTTTGGACGGGGGTCTCTGATGCTATTAAGGAGTTCAAAGGTAGAACATGCATTTCATACCATCTAGCTTTTTCAGAAATTGCTTTCTCTAGGGAGGCAGCATGTTGATAACTGACTAAGCTAGCTATTAAAAACTCTAATGGTTGATGTGCCACCCCACATACTCCATCAATTAATTTACCAAATTGGATAGCACTCCAACCACTAGATATAAGACTTTTGTGTGTTGTTATCTATGATATAGACACCATCAAAAATTGTAGAGCTATCCTCACTGCAAAGAAACTCAATGCCTTCCAAATTATTTCCAATGCACTTGATATTCCATGGTAAAAAAAGTGAGCTCCAAATTAGAGGTGCCATTATTTTGTGCAATGATCCATTGCACATATCCCTTGGTGATTTTTGGAAGTGGCTGTTTCTCCTTTTCTTTTTGTAGCTCAATATTAAGCCATTGAGTATAGCTCGTAAAAAGAGATTTGTAGATCTCATCTATAATGTTATAATGAGAATTACATTCTTCCAATGAGGTAACTGCTGCTGAAGGATCTATCTCTTTAAACACCATCAACATTCGAGCCACAAAAACCTTGGTCTGTTCTTTAAGTTCATTGCACGTGCAAAGAGGTCAAGTATGTCTGCTTGTTGTGGTTGCCTCGGTGAGCATATCGTCTCTTCCACTAGATCTTGTTGTAGTAACTTGACATCGCAATCTTCTAATTCTTTTAGGCATTTGAAGGTTGTTATGAATGGCTATTTCCCAGGAGCAGCTAATGCCTGATATTTCTCCAAGATGTTTACCCATTGGTCGTAGATTTCATCATCATACATGACCCTGTGTCCTTCTCTAATGACAAATGCTTGATGGTTGAGCGTGATGTTTGCCACATTTACAAAGGCCTTCAAACTAAACCAAAAGAAAAAACTTTATTCCAAGACGTATGTGTAGAGAAAATGAGCATAGGGAAGTGAAACTTATATCCCAAGGTGCTCTCATCACATGACTGACAGGAACTCCTGCCTTGGGTTTTGTTTGTTTAGAGTAGGCAATCCACTGACTACAACCATGATTTAAGACCTCCACATAAGCTTGGTGTTTCAATGTTGTTATTATCTATATCATTATCATCTTCACACAGAACTCAAACGAGGAGTCAAAACGATGTGTATCATATGCATATCGAACTGTCCAGAGAATACGAGCCCCTCCAGAAGAAGAATAAGCGAGGCATCCTTTCCGAAGCTTCAAAAGAGAACTTCAGACTTCAAGGTAAAAAAAGCGTCGATCTTTGGGTGGATGGCAGGATGTATCCTAAGCATCCTATCACCAACTCAACTCCACCATTCAAAAACATAACGTCATTGCTGAACTACGTAGGAGATGGTTGTTCTGGTTTATATGGCTACACGAAGCATTTGGCGGCCACAAATGATATTCTTAAGCTTGAGAGAGACCTTGCACACAAAGAAAAATTTTGCTTGAAGCAAAATGTTACAGAGTACGCTCAGCAACTGAAAGGCAAGGATGAAAGCATCACGCAGCTCACGCAGCAGCTCAGAGAAAAAAATACTGTCTTGGGTCCTCGGTTAAGAGAACGACGCTTACGAGACATTGAACAGCTGAAGGTTGGTTCTGGGGGTTTGAAGAAGAGGGTTAAAGAAACCAAGTAAGATTATCATTCAAGCAGGTTTAATTCATCTTTACATTTGTAGTTTTATATCTTACTTTTCATATTTATGCTTAAATCATTGCTACATCCTCAGTCAAATATTGACAGCAACCCACCAACTTCTTCAATTCCTTATGGTCTCATAATAAAACGCAAAGATGTTGCCGGACTTTTGGACGATAAGCGCTACTGCAAGATTGTTGCTAAGCAACTAGACACTCTTTTGAAACAGAATCAACTCCAAGCACGTGATGTTCGATCAATTTTGGATGAAGCCGAAATATCCAACAAAGGTTATTCTGCAATTTTTAGGTATGTCTGGTGTTTGAATCAATTGTCTTCACCTGACAAATCAAATGTCTGCATTTTTTAGGTATATTGGGCATGTGTAGCATTTGAAAACTTGGAAATAGTCCATTTACTTAATTTTCTATTTACAAAACTATGCAGCAACAAAGTAAGACGTTCAATATCAAGTACATGTTGCTGCCAAATCCTTTCTCCATTCGAAAGACAAGACTGGAGGTCAACCAGGAAGTGCTTCGGACATTGGGCACTCCTTTTCACATTGAAGCAATGTACAGATCGCCATCAGCAGAGGAAGTGGTCTATGACAAATACAATAATATATTTTATGATTTAGTAGCTTTGCAGACATATATTGTTCAATTGTTCGAGGTTTCTCAAGAGGAATGCAATGGAGTTTTGAAGTTTGTGCTTAAACTGGATGAGTGTGAGCTAGTGAAAGAGACAAAGGTTGAGCGTGTCACAATAACACTTATGAATAGAGCATTAGATGAAAGCATTGCTTTAGACGACCCTAGAAACTTTAGCGTGCAATCCGAAAACAATATTTTCTTATTAGCCACATTCAAGGTTTGATATCAACAAGTTTTTGCTTTAAAAAATGGTTAGACATGTTTCATTTGATTGGTTTGGTTTTCTCATTTCAGGTGCCTGCAGAGAATTTTGATATTCTTAACTGGGTTTTCCATCAAACAAGTATTCCTGAAGTCATAAGCGAACAGAGAAATGGAAAGATACTCTATGTATTAGGCATGGGTTCATACATAGTAGAGTGGCATATGGCAAACCCTAAAGTGTATGTACAACATCTCAAAAGGAGAAACAAGTAAAATCCCTTGTTTGTATTGCATGGGAGGAGTCATTGGTCTTGACAAAAGAAATTGGAGGAGAGCACCGAACAGGCACTTGCAGGACCCTAACTTCTGCCCAGTGTTGGATATTCCACTATCCAGAGTACATATTTGAACGATGCATGCACTCTGCAGAATCATTGAGAAACTTATGTTTCTGTACATTTGTTTTGCTTGGACCACTCGGCCAACATCAACAAAACAAAGGGCTATATTATCATTGGAAACAGTTTTCTCAGATATGGGCTTGCATGGAGGACATGTGAAAATAGAGGAGGACGAGAAGAGGTCTAAGAATGGTCGAGATGTGCCAAAGAAGTTGTCTATTGGTGGTGTGAAAGACCGTCTCTTCTTGTCGATGCCAACAAGTGGCAGACAACGCAAAAGCCAAAGTTCTCAGGAAAGGTTGACATTGAGATACAACTGGTGGAGAAACCTGCACAATGCAGTGGTTGACCACGCAGACAAAGGTGCAGCAAGGACTCGCAAAGCGAACGTGTGGAAAAGTTTGGATTCCATATTCAAGTTTTGTGAGCTCAATACTTGGAGAGATATTGACTATACATTGTTTCAAGACGCTCTGGAGACCTTCCAAAGGTCTTTCATAGCTGCATGGACAAATCAACACATAACTCATTACATGGTATATTACTTTATTTGATAAAATTGAGATTATATATTTACATATAAACAATAGGCTGGTCTTTTTTGCAGCATATCATATACAACCACATGCCTTGGTTTGCTAGGCAGTATGGTAGCTTGGCTATATGGTCTACACAAGGTATGGAGAAAACTCACTACCAAGCCCGTACTGGCTATTTCAGCCACACTCGTCACGGAGGTGGTGCAAACAAAGCCAACATTTTGGAGGAACTACATCAATGGACTTATCGAAAACTAATGCATAGAATACACCGAAAGGAATGTGTCAAAGACAGTCAGATTGGCCAAGTATTGAGATTAGCAAGCAAACGACGGAAGAAGGAAATATGGGAGGCATCTTGTGCGGCATCGCGACATGCAGAGTGGCGACTTCAAAAAGAACGCATTGGAAAAACTTGGACAACTCCAACCCAAGTTGTTTGAGACTTCCTAAAGATAGCACATTGTAACACAATATAATTTTTTGTGCTAAGAGAAGACAACCAGTCACAAAAGTGAGAAACATAATGTCTCATTGTTTTGATAGAAAATGTACTATTTTTTAGCATTGACAATATACATTGGAGCTTCTCCATTCTTCATCTTCTTCAAGAAAAGTTACAATATATTCTGTCCTTTTTGCCTGCTGTGTGTTATCGTCTTCTTCTTGCCTTGGTCTTTTGCAACCTAGTCTTGCAGGTTCGTTTGTCGACAGTACATTTGTCTCCACCTCCACATCCACAAGAGACATTTCTTCAGTAGGCAGATGTGCAATTGGTTGTTTATTGCGAATCATAGCATGCTTGTCATACTCTAGTAATTGCACAGGGTCAGTGATTCCGCATGCCAAACCATATGCTGCTTGGGTCAAAAAATAGCTACTACGCAAACCATACATTCCTGGACCTTGGCCAAACATATACAATACTGCCTTTTTTTCTAAAAGATTTATTTTATCTGTGTTCCACCTAATGACGGCCCCTCCTAAATATCTTGAAAGTGTCTTCAACGTCATCAAGGGTAGCTCCGCGTTGTCATTGGAGAAGGACAAATGGAAGACCAAAAAACTCGGATACTTAAGATTCTTTAAGTATTGGCCGAGAGAGGAATTCTTTCCTAAATCTCCCATGCCTCGTCCACGAGAGCGAGGAGTGAAGGTATCATCATAGACCACCAACTGCAACAAATTAAAGTTATGAAATGAGATAAGTAGAAATCAAAATAAATAAATAAATAACTTTTTGGTTTTCATATTCCTCAAGTGAGTCTTCATTCCATAGGTTGATGCCGCCCTGACCTCCAGTGGACGCATTGGAGGTTGAGGCCAAAGATGATGAAGAAGTGCTTGCCTTACCCATTTCTTCAATCCCTAGCCTTTTTTGCACCTCCATGAACTCCTTTTCTGTGGAAGCATGCGCTCATACCTAGCAACATCATTGTAAATCATCACAAGTGCACTTGCGGGGTCAACGAACTCATCCTCATTTACATGGGCATCTATAACAGAATACTTGTCGTGCTCAAGGTCAATGACAACATCATCCTCTTCAAGATTTTGTGCCACAATGGCAAGGCAATAGTCCTCTCGAAGGTCAAAAAGCTCCATAATGTTGTTAAGCATGACATACTGCAAATCACCAATAGGTATGGTAGGTAGAACACTAGTAGGCAAAGCACCCTCCTGAAGCTGGACTCCCTTTGAAACCTACAAGGCAAGGCTTCCCCAAGACTTGGGCTCTTGACCCTTCCCAGTTTGATCCTCTAGCGAGGCCTCTAAAACATCAACATGCTCATCCAAAATTAAATGCAAATATAAAATAAAACCTGCATAATATTCAGTCACTCGACACTTGCGGTTATGAAGTGTACACTTGTAGTCTATTATCCGCAAGTGCACCGGTAGCTTAAGGCAACTCCTAGAAAATATGTGTTTCTTTGAGGAGTCCAAATTGATATCCTTCATGTGAACAAAAAGAACTCCTTGTATCTCGATAGTGCCACCGAACGTTTGCTGCTGGTAGGTCCGCTCAAAACCTGATAGGTAATGTTGCGCGGAGACAATCCACTCATGCAAAGAAAAATCTGGATTGAACATCGGCCTGATCTCTGTCTCGCGCTGCTGAAGCCCAATGAGGTATAGAAAATGAGATAGTTTGTCTTGGGGGGCATCCTGAGAGCAAGGCACTTCCTCCTCTGCTTCAACATTGAAGGGGTTCATAACGGAAATTCAAAAGCGAAGATAGACGAGAGAGCACAACAACCAAACAAAGGGAAAATGGGGGAGCAAGTCATATTTATAGGACTCCCGAGGACATTGATGACATCGATTGGCGTGCATCATGCGGCCATCGTGCATCATACAGTCGCCGTGATGATTATGCCACGTGTCAACCGCCGTGGAAGGGTCGCGCCACAACGCAAAACAGGTGCCGCTGCTCCACAAAAGCACCGCCATCGCGTTTTGGCGGGACAACTTCTTGTCGTGTCACAACGCAATACGTACAATCCAGAGTACTCAGGAACGCCCGTATCGCATTGTCACGTGACAACTTCCTGTCGTGTCACAACGCGATACGTACAATCCAGAGTACTTAAGAACGCCCGTATCGCACTGTGTCGCGACACCTTTTTGTCACGCCATAGCGCGATACTTGTGGTCAAACTAACCGGGACCATACTTATCACGTTTTGATGCGACAACATTTTGTCTTGCCACAACGCGAACACTGCAATTCGGAACCATCAGGGTCCGTCTCCTCGCGTTGTGCCGCGACATACCGTTGTTACTGGAGCAACCCGTTGGGGCGCTGCTTTCGTCGTCGTGCCACACCGCGAATAGGCAGTGCCACTAATTTCGGCACCACCAATATCGCGTTGAGTCGCGATGTGCCATGTGACGCGTAATCATTATCCTCGCACGCTTCCCGTCAGACCTCGCAATGTCACATGATTCATGCAGCCGCCTCTTCTCATGATTAAGATGTGATTACACTTATTCCGCTAATATAAACACCTCCCCCCCCCCTTTTTTTCTCATCTTTTTTTCCAAAGTTTCTCAAGTCACTCTGCGTTTCTACCCACATCCAGATTTCCATATTTCCTCGCATTCTCCTCGTTCAGGTCATGGCCCGCACAAAGAAAATAGTAAGGAAGGTTTATCCTGGCCAGTCTGGTCCGCAGGGCCAGGCTAGCTCGTCTTCAGTGCAACCGTCAACATCACAGGCGATTCCGGGCAAGAGCATGCCGCAGTTACGGGCTACAATGTGAAGAAGAAGATACGAGTAGAATAGGAGCGTTCTACTCGAACTTCATAAGCTCCAAAAGCACATTTCATTGGCAATACCTAAACTGCCATTCCAAAGAGTTGTTTGCGAGATTTGCGAGCAACACAACCTGAATTTCCGGTGGTCTCGAAGTGAAATGGGGTGCTTGCACGAGGCCGCCGATGATTTTTTTGTAGAGCTTTTCCAAGACAGCTACATTCTCTCGGCCCATGCCCATAGGGCAACATTGATGCCGCGAGACATCAACACACTTCACCTTCTCAGGTTCAGGTATGAAAAAACAATATCACCTGTCGGTATTTCAGACCGAAAGATGGTTAGAATACCACCTATTGACAAGGTCAAAGTTCATGAAGTGTCTACACAAATTCATCGATACAGCACCCGTCTCAACACTGAGTGGGACACAACAGAAGACGATAGTGAAATATTGAAGAAGTTACGCATTGAGATGATGGAGGAACAAATGGCAGATGCCATCAGCGACGCCAACACTGATGATTTGTCATTGCTGTTACCCTATTTCAATGTTGGCCTTCTTCTGTGGAAACGCATTCTGTTTTTTCCCTATCACATCCAAGAGATTGCAACTTTACAGAACCGGACGAGAGAACTCACAGACTCAATCATCAATTTCTTGCTTTGGTGCGTGCTATTCTTTTTCTTCACAATAAATTCTTTTAATATATTGAATTTTGTATGACACGAATTTCTTTACAGTTTTGTAGTTTCAAATTTGCCTTGGAATATGAAAAATGATGTCGCCGTCCTTGACTCGCAACTCTCGGTCGTTTTGACGGCCGAGAATATATCTTTAGTGGAAGTAATTGACTGGTTCCAGTCAGTGAACATGGAGATGACAATTTTTTTTGTTTTGGCTTATAATGAAGGGTACGCAATGTTTTCAATAGTAAAATTATTTTATCTTGAACTCTAATTTGTTGTGATGACATGTGTTTTGCTTATGTTTATTTGTAACAACGCTCATTGGAGTCTTGTTCTCTTACACCTTGAACGAAACCAGTGCTACCTTGCTAATTCAGCCCATGGATTTCATGGTGAAGTACATAGGTAAGAGGTTTTGTATTTTGTTCGACATCGCATAGAATTTTGTTAAAAGTCGCTTATGAAATTTAATTGTATTTTGCGCAGATCTGTTCGGAAGCTTGTGTCTGCTCTTGAAGCTTTAATGCAAGAGCAAATATATGATAATCTTATGATTATTAGTTGCAAAGTCCCTAAGTAGGACGATGCCTACTCTTGTGGATGGAGGGTTTTAATCAATGCAGAAATTTTGTTAGGAGTCATGCTTGCTGAAAGTCGTACAAGTGTAAGCATTTGACACTCGTTTACAGATTTGTATCTTAATAAGTTAGTAGCTATGTTAATAAACATGATGTTCTTAACGCAGGTAAGAAATTTGGCAAATTATTTAGAGACTGATGTTTCTTCGTTTAGAAACAGAATGATTGAAAACTTGATCAATTGCGTGACCATGCGTCCAGACGGAGCACGTGATGCTTTTGTCCCGCCAGCACCAAGGGACACGCCTAGGCCTCCGTCGACAAGATACCCCTTTTCCATAGCAACACAAGCACATATCAATATCTCCCCAGATGCCTCCCCAACCCAAGCTCCCACCAGCTCTCATCCTCAAGAAACAGCTCCAGAACCCTCAAACCCCCCACTCAGCACCTCTCCTACTCATGAAGCAGCTCCAGAGCCCCCAAACCCCAAAGCCACCACCTCTTCTCAACCTCAACCAACAACCCCCACATCACCGCATGCACAAGATTAGAAAGAGATTATGAAATGTACTTTTGACAAATTGATTACAAGCAATGGATCGAAATTTGACTTTTGTTTTGATTATGATTCAAAGTTTACAAAATGTTGTGTACAGCTTTCCAAAAAATTGGGAGAGTGAGGATCCAATGGTGTTTGGTAATGTAGAGAGTTGTCTTTGTTGAGTAATCTTTGAGAATAGTATTTGAATCACTGTGTACAGTTAGTTCACTATTTCAAGTCTGTCGCTGGTAATCTGTGCACAAAGAGTTGTATTTTCTTGTCTGTGAGGTACCTGCAATTCCACGTACGCGATAAGACATTGGGATACATGAGCACGATAGAAACATTAACGTATAAAAGTAATACATGTAGCTTAGTACCTTTCGCATGTTACAATTGAAAACAAATTTTGAAGGCAAATTGAGATCGGACTCATTTAACAGATCCTCTCGAACCTGTCTTAAAGTGACATTTGATCTGACCAATCACCACAACAACTGAAAGCAAATAATTTGAAAACCATATCCCGATGGACATCAAGGGATTAAAAGCATTGTCACTTAAATCTTGATCCATAGCTATCAACTGACCATTCACTCGATGCCACCTCATGTAGTAGAAAGAAACTATAAAATTCTATGATGCTATCATACACTTGCACACAATTGAGCGCTTGTCAACTTTGCACAAAATTCCTTCAGAATCACTGACATCCCAATTATCATCCAAAAAATCAAGGCAAGTTTGGGATTTGCAGATGAACATGGTTTCTGTTTTTCTAACCTCCTCATCGTGGAAGAAATCTATAAAGACATGTAATGGCATAAATAGACTGACTCGTACTTGCCTGTTTGCAATGTTTGGTCGCAAACACTTCAAAATTTCCTGATGAAGCTTGAGTCTAAAACACTCAAAGGTTTCTGAAGTTGGAACTGGCCACTTTGGGGAATCTTGTTGGGGAAGAGGGAAAGGTTTCAAAGTGCCAAATCCATGGACAGAGCAAGGGGCATTGTAAAAGTATTCATAAAAGAAAACTCCTCTCTCTGCGAGAACTCTTCTCACACTAGTTCTGTACATATGTTCTCCCACCGAAGCATGAAAAGCATCAAAAATACCAATTATGCACTCAATTGGTTGCCAGTCTTCTTTGTTAGAAGGATAAATATCTACAAAAACAAAAGATAAGAGAATGGTCACAAGAAATAGTCAACAAAATAACTTGAAGGATCTTTAAAGACATTTTAGCAATATAGTAGTCACACAGTTTGGTCTATGAGTAGGAAACCCCAAAGGTGACTGTTGTAGTCGTAGTTCAGAGTGCATGTATGCATGCTCAATGAGTACCTCTTTCACTATCTTTCCCGTTTGAGACAAGCGAAAATCTTTCACACGTCCTTTGTAGCTGTTGATGAATTCATTTTCGATCCGTTTTCTTCTTCTTGTTTGAAGCAGAACCCAACTACCAATGGTGATTGTGGTAGACATCCAGCGACCATGGTCTAAGTCAAAGCTGTTGAATAGTTCCACAGATTTAACAGAGGCGGATGGTGGTCGTGGTCGTCTTCCTTCCATCTCTGCTTCTATTAGTTGCGAAGTGACACTACGCAAAAATGATAGAAGAAAAGAGGCTCACTAGTTTACACAAGAAGTAGTAGCTTGAAAAGTGTTCATCAAAAGGTGTGCCTCATTGAATGTGAGTTATGGCACATTCGGCGTTCGTCGGCCATGGCAGGGGAATAATTTGCACAAATCGCATCGTATCTTCTTATTCAGATCTTTTCAACAGAAAAAAACTCTTTTTTGAAAACGCAAAAATTTGAGATAAAAATCAAATAAATTGGAGCTACCATTACGGTGACTCAAACTCTATTGGTCGAACAACATTCTCTCTCTAACGCCAAAAAGTACTTTTTTGAGTCCAAACTTTTCCTAATGAAAAGTGTCACCTCTTTGAGCAATGCCTCTTGCTGAACTACCCCAAGCCTTCTAAGATTTTGCACACAGGCTTACTTCCTTCCTTGAGTCTTATGCGGTGCTGCACCACTGTGATGCTTATGATCTTGTCGTAACAATCAATGAAAAGTTTGATGAAGCTACCCAACATAGAGATATATTCTTCTCTCTCTTCACTAGCTAACTCACTGGAGAGTATCCGATGTAACTTACTTGTATCCACCAAGGGTCGCATACCTGATGGTCCCTCTTGGTTCTCCGATGGTGCTTTAGATTGTGTCAATCCTTTTGGATCTCTAAGGATGACTCCCACCACTTCGATGATACTGTTGCTTTCCTCAGTTGTTGTCGTCTCTTCTCTCAAGGTGGTCAAAGAGTCACTAGTGAATTCATCTTTTGATGCCTTCAAGATCATGTTGCGTTGCTTCCCAGTCTTCATGTCGTAGAATATGGGCTTCCCTTTAGCATCCTTCATTTGGATCATTCTGATACTCCAGTCTTGTTTAGCCTCCATGGCCATGAGCCATGGTCTTTTGAGAATGATAGGGTAGACCTCCCCTTTTTGTGGAATGAAAAAAAAAGTCTACCTCCACTTCTGTGTTGAATGCCTTCACCTTGACTGCATTCACAATGCCTACACACTTCACTTTGACGTTATTTGCCATTTTAGCTCGGAAGTGTGCCGGCCTATTTACCTCTAGGCCTCGATGGTACATCATTTTTTCACTCATGACGCATATTTGTGCACCACCATCTATGTAGATGTTTGAGATGTATTGCCCCTTGATGTGGGCATCTATGATGGGTAGGATGCCGTCAGTTCCTCCCAGAGTCAACTATCCTTAGTCTTGAATTTCTAGTACTTACCATCTTCATCCATTGTCTCCTTATCCTTGATGCAAGATGAAGTAATTGGGGCCAGGTTATTTTCAGTCCTTGCATCAAAAAATCTTGAACTAGGTCATTGTTTAGCATACTCACACAGGGAAAAATCCACGATGTTGATCTTCTGCCGAGGCTTAGACGCATGCTTGCTAGACTCTTGTTTTCCTTTCTTCTTTTCCTCCCTTTGAGAGGCCTGCTCATGCCTAGGACGCTTCACTCCCATGGCATCCACTTCTTCAACTTTTTCTTTTCCTTTGTCTTTCTCTTTGACACGCTCTTCTACCTTTGATTTTCTCTTAGCTTCAAGACTAATGACACTTAGTGCTTGGTTTCCAGCAGGTGGTGGAGGTAGCAGTGGAATGAGTGGTTGCGGTGGTGGTGGTGGCGGTTGTACGGGTGGTAGAAGGATTTGGACCAGTGGAATTGACTTTGGTTGCCTGGGCAGTGGTGGTCCCGCCCTTGGTGGTGGAGAGATCCGATTCTGCCTTACACCTCTATTAAAGTTCTACCTTCTTGGATGAGGACAGTAGTACATGCCATGGCCTTCCTCTCCACATTTGTAACAATGGTAGTCCTGATTATGTCTTCGCTGCCCTCTTCCTTGCTCTGGATTTCTGGAAAGTGCATGCACTTGCTGCACCAGATGTATTGAAAGATTCTCTAACTGGTTGGTGATTCGGTTGAGAAGGTCTTGCTGGTCCTCACCCGGTTCTTGTGGCTTATTCCTCTGGACGGCTACTGTAGGCGCGGCTAGGTGTGGTGGGCGGTCCCTACCCGGTTCCTCTTTCTCGGTAGTTATGGGTTGTAGATGCAACTTCTTATCTTTAAGGCGGGCTACTTCAACTGCTACCTCATATGTAGTAGGAAACCTTCCCTTCACCTTCTTTTTAAGAATTGGCCATAAACTAGCCACAAAACGGTCTTTCTTTAGGAAATCGGGTGTCCATTTTCCCTCCCTTAGCGATGCAACCCATCTTCCCCATAGATCCAAAAAATTCAATTTATATGCTACATACTCAGCCATACTTCCTTGCTTCAACTTCATTAGTAACTACCACAATTTCTCTGATGTGGTGCCTTCTCCAAAGCGCCTTAGAAATGCTGCTCTTTGCAGGTCCCACCTCTCCTTGGTGGCTTGCACCAAGGTGTTGTACCACGATCTTGCTTCCACTTCCATTAACAGTGAAAAAATACGCAGACGTGAAGCATCGTCATCCCTTCCAAGGATGACACATGCTATTTCAAGATTATCTAGGAAATCCAAAGCATCTCCCCCCACCTTACCAGTGAAGGTTGGTAAGGAAATGTTTGCCATTGCAAAACAAGATTTTTTCTAACTTGTTTTTTTCTTCTTCTTCTTAAACACAAATGACTTAGCAG
Source organism: Adiantum capillus-veneris (assembly GCF_014529385.1). Taxonomy (NCBI): domain Eukaryota; kingdom Viridiplantae; phylum Streptophyta; class Polypodiopsida; order Polypodiales; family Pteridaceae; genus Adiantum; species Adiantum capillus-veneris. The sequence continues at coordinate 94,899,516 of NC_140960.1, forward strand.
CTTATAGCAGCTTTCTTACAAAGCTGGGTGGATAGATCAAAACAGGATAAAAATTGAAACATTGAAGGAGTGATGGTAATCCAACACAGGGAGGATAATGGTAAACAAAAAAGCAGTTGGTCCGTTATCCATGATGCATAGAGTGTAGAGTACTCACTTATACCCTTACCATGCTAGTGTTGATGAGTCGGCACATTTACAGGAGGTCATCGCCCTTCATAGGCTCCATCTTCCCTTCATTACTCAACGCGTATGGAGTGATGGCGACGTGTTTGACCACCCCTAGCCTTTTAGCTAGCAATAGTTGCAATTATTTACTGTAATCGGCTTGTTGCATGAATTCCACACCATTTATTTGTAGCTCATCTCCGGCCCACTGTGTTTCACCTGTGGTAGACACTTTCTTCAAGATGAGTTGTATGGAGAGAGGAGGAAGGCCCTCTACCTACCCTCCATAATAGCGAGGACAATAGCCAAAACGCTCCTGTCTAGGGCATGGGAACCTCCTTATCACCTTCACTTTGGGATTTTCGAAGTGAACTGGCAGCACTCGCATGCGCGACGTGAATAGATAGGTGATCTTCCGCCACTTTGCTTCGGATGACCTTCTTTTTGGCAGCCTAGGCACGATTTTGCTTTTTGAACTTGAAGCTCTTGCGTGGTCAGGTGTTTCTCCTTCCTTGGGGGTCATGTGATTTAGGATTGGCCTAGCCCTCCTTTTTCTTTGGCACGAGCATCCGCTTTGGGCAACTTAGGAAAGAAGTCTATAGTTGTATTTTTAGATTCCTTGGGGAAGAGAGGCTTCGCTAACCTCTTTCCTTCCTTAATATGGATGATTTTTACAGTGGACGTTGATGTAGAGGATTTTAGCTTCTCGTTTACCTCCGTTGATGGCACTCATCGATGGGGTGTGGTAGTGACGACAAAGAGAACAGCCTGCTGCCCTCCCTCTGGTGGCTCTTGATTTACAATTAGAATGAGAACTGCTAGATTGAGAACTTACTTCCTGGATGTTGACGACGATGTATTTCGGCAGCAACACTTTAATGAAGGCTATTGGTGCTTCTTCAATTTCTTCCTCCTCCGTTATCCAATTGGATAATTCCCACACCCATTAGTCCATGGTCGACGATGTGCATCGTTTTCAGCGTTGTAAACTGAAGGGTTCCGAGAAGCCCTCCTCCGTGGGGGCACCAAATGACAAGGGCAACTGCAACACAGACCCCATTGGCCTCTACACCAGGACCGTTGTCGTGCAGCTCTGCTTCCACGCTAAGAAATATGCCAAAAAAATGTACATCAACCTTATTTGAATCTTACATGATTATTGAGCGGTGATCAGGCTTGTTAACAAGCCAAGTTTAATGATTAGTGTATGCCAAATGCGGCTTAAAAGGGCCAACAGATGCCTCAATGATGCCAAAAATGAGTATACTTGAAGTGAGAAAAGATGGGATATTATGATCTAAAGCTGCAGTGCTTGAAGTGCTCTATCGGCCTGTCTTTACGGCTCATCGATAGGAGCTACGGTGAAGAAGTTATGGCATATTGAAGTTTGAGTTGATTGCAGTTCCGTACCGGATTGGGCAACTGTAGCTAAGGTGACAGAATTGAAATGAATGCACGGGCTTGAAGTGCTCACTTTGTGGATCGCGTTGGTCTTTTCAGATCAGTGATCAGAGTTCCGGTCGCCAAGATATTGGCCGTTAAAGATTCACCGGGGGCCAGTTCCGTACCGGTCCGGTCGGCCCGGTTGGCGTCTCAGCTGGGAGTTTTTGAGCTTCATCCGGGTTTTGGAAAATGGTGGAAAAAGTGCTCGAGGAATATCTTGTTCATAATTGAATCTCTTGCAGTGCATTGATAGCTAATGCTCCAGTTGAATTGAATTCCATGGCCGGTTAAAACATGATGTGCTTAACAGAGCTTTGGCCGATACTTATGCCAAACAGGGAGATTCATATTAATTTACAGTAATGCTAAAAACGTTTGGAGCCAAATGTCAAGCTTAACATTGCCTAGATGATATGCATGCCAGTTGTGGTGCCGTTACGAAAGCACAAAAAGTGCTTGAAGAGCTTCGTGTTCGGAATGTATTCTCTTGGAATGCATTGACTGTGGGATATACTTACCTGGGCAGGGCCAATATGTATGCCCAAATGTGGTGCCCTTTCAAAAGCTAAGGGCATGGCTACCCGCCCACATGAGCCAAAAAGGCGGTCATTAGCTCATAAAAGCCCGCCCATAATAGGGAATGGCCGCCCATTAAGGCCAAAGGCCACCCACTAAAGGGTTTTAGTGGGAAAACAAAAGGAAAAAGGAAGGCATGGCGTGGATCAGCGAGCGTAGGAAGGAGAAGGGAAGATGTAGCGCCCAACACGACGTTCGGATGGTAGAGCCTAAGAAGCGGGTTTTGTTGGGCTCGTGAGGGCGCTCCAGATGAGACTGTCGGCACCAAATTTCATGCGGGTCGGCTATTTCAACTGCCACATCATCACAATGTTTCCCGCGCCACGTCAATGACGTCGGTGCTACTGCAAGGGGAGCAAAGAGCTATTAATAGCTAAAGTTTTTGCATGAATGGGTTACTTTTGGCATGTACGTGAGGAGGAGATAACGGGGATAAGGGAAGCAAAGGAAGGAAGGGAGGATCTGGTGCAAGCAAGAAGAGCCTCTTTCTCTCTCGGCCATGATCAAGAGAGGGCATGCAAGATCTTGAGAAGTAAAGGAAGGCGAGCTCTCTCTGGCTCTTGATCTCCAATCTCCAACACAAGCAAGGGCTTCGGCTTGTCCTCAGCACACAAGCAAGGGGATAGTTCTCCCTCTCTATCAATCTCCAAGCCAAGAGAGGTCGAGCTCTCACTCTCTCTCTCTCTCTCTCTCTCTCTCTCTCTCTCTCTCTCTCTCTCTCTCTCTCTCTCTCTCTCTCTCTCTCTCTCTCTCTCTCTCTCTCTCTCTCTCTCTCTCTCTCTCGTTTGAACAAAGGCAGGAAACCAAAGGCTATTTTTCTCTCTCTCTCTCTCTTCCTCGTCCTCCGATTTAAGCTTGAGAAGAGGAGAGCAAGGAGCCAAAAAGCAAGGAAAGGGCGTGCAATTCAGGGGATTCTCTCTCTACAAGTAGCTCTGAAAGACGCTCGACCGAGCAAAGCAGGGCAATCAAAGAGAGTTTCGAGAGCTCTTGACAACATCAAAAGAAAAACTTGAGGCTTATTGTTGGTAACCAAAGCAGTAGAAGGAGCGTAAGAGCAAGCTAAGGAAGGCACTCGGAGAAGTTTTATGAGGACAAAGTCAAAGCTTGTATGCGACAATGAAGTCAGTGCAAAGCATATAGACTGGGAAGCTGCAACACAATTGGTTATTTTTTAAGCATGATGTTTGACAGAATGAACTTACATGAGGTTTGCACAATCTTGAAAGTAGAAGAGGCAGATAAAGCGACATAAGAAGATTTCCATCACCGTCATCCGTTAGAGATTACATTAGCATTTTGTTAAGTCCGGTGTCGTTAACGACCCGGATAATCCTATAAACGGGAGCTTGGGCAGGTCTGCTTCCTCAACAAGAACGTCGGTAGTTGGGTCAAAAGTGTTTTGGAACTGCTTTAATGGCCAAGGGGCTTGTTGCAATGACCTTGGATGCCATCTTGAGAGTCTCAAACTCTATCTGATAGTAACCACCTCCGAGAAGTTGAACATCAAGAATCTTGCCCACCTTTGCAAGGAGGGAGGACTAGAGGAGATCGGGCACCTACCCTCTGCCCGATTAGGTGCCAAGCATCTTGCAAATAATAGAGGTGGCCTAAAGGCATGCCACCTCTGCCTCTAAGCTCCCTTGCTCTATCGGCAAGAGAGCAGGTCAGATGGTGGGTTCTGCAGGGTCGGGCGAAGGGGCTGTAGTGAAGTCCCTCTGTGGTGGAGTAGAATCCTCCATCTGTGTCTGCTGCTACAAGGGCGAACGAAGGGGATTCAAAGGCGTCAAAACAAGAGAAGTGAGTCGGTGCCACTGTGAACCAACTTTGACATAGACAAAGACTCGAGGAGAGGGGAGGTGGCACAAGCAAGAGGAGCAGGGGGGATGGAGCATGATGGCGGGCAGGGGAAGCGGGATAGAGTGGAAGGGGGGGCGGGACAGGGTGGGAGGGGGCAATGAGGGAGGGACAATGGGATAGGGTGGGAGAGGGAAACACGACGGGAAGGGGAATCGATGCAAGGGGGGGGGGAGGGTTGGGTTGGTGATGGCAATGGCGAGACAGTGCAGGCAAGGAAGCAACAACAACAATACTTTTTTCAAAGATTGTCTTTTTGAAAATCTCGAGTTTCCTCATTCACTTCCGGGGAGAGGGTCTTAGACTATCCTATGATTTGACATAAATGATCAAGCACCCAGCTCTACTTAACTTCTAGGACCGTGAAGAAGTGTGCTTGATTGGCACCCTCCAACTAAAGGTAGGTCTCACTAGATAATAATCTATCCTTCTTTACCTCCTCAAGTTGAAGATCAACCAAGTCTATTTTTACCTTTAGCCTCCTCATGTCCTCCATTGCTAGGATGTTTGCAGTGTGGCTAGGGAAGCGTTGGTGTAGCCAAAGTGTGTCCACCATAGAAGATGGCATGGGCAGGTATGTATTGGCTAGCACAAGCATGGAAAACGGTTGGAGCAGCTAGAAAGATCATGTGCAGACATGTAGCAGCAAATATGTATGGCTGATGCGGTTCATAGAACAAGAAAGGCTCCAAAGGGGGCTAATTTGAGGAGCAGATGAAGGAGATTCAAGGTGAAGTATTTGGACCTAGAAATGTAGAGCTTGGAGTGCTGAAGCAGCAGGTCCAGATGGCTCATCAAATAGAGCTACGAAGCCTAAGATAATGAAGTTTGAAGGTTTAGTGCATTGTAGATCCTTACCGGATAGGGCAGCTGGGAACAGGTGGCCTGAGTGGATGTCAGTGTATAGATGCATAGTGCTAAATTTATGGAGCCAACCCATCTTTTCAAATTGCAGATTAGAGCTATGGATTGCTAGATATGGCCATTTGAAGTTTTGGCAGGGGTCGGGTTGGTGCCCACTTGACCACATGGGGAGTCATGCCATATGGAATTTTTTAGGCCATGACAGAGTTTGAGACGGTACTATGCAGTGTATGGAGCTAACAAGAACTGACTGCTCATCAAAGGGAGCCTGGAGCAGAAAGTTGTAAGTCGGGGTGCAGTTGCTCGGAGTTGGCTAGATATGATTTTCTCATTTTTTGCGGCCTCGGTTCGGGGTGTCGAAGAATCTTGAGGTGCGGCACGAGCCGGGGGCTTTCAAGTCGACATAGTGAAGTTTTGGTCCGGCCTTGCAGCTTGGCGATCTGACATCGGAGCCACAAATGGCAAAGCTTGGAAGTTGGAGGGAACCCAATGAGGTTTTATAAAATGTTTTTGGATTTTTTTGAGGCTTGGGGGGGGGCTCTCAAGAGAGTGCCACATGGCAGGTACATATCCCATATGCATGGATTTTGCATTGGAGCACAGGATATAAAGGCCAAACAAGGAAACCCATTTGAAGTGTGGAGGCGTGAGGGGAACTCCCCTTGGCGTGAGGCTCTGCGCGATGGCGCACTTGGCGGACTCGGGCGGTTTTGGTTGGGCGTCCGTCGCGCATTGGCAAGTCAAGGCGACGGTGGTGGCGGTGAGCAACACGCAGTGATGACGAGGCGGGGAGCCCATCTTGGGCTAGCTCACACGTCCGCTGAGGGGCAAAATGTTTTGAAGGGAAGGGTAACCCCCACTAGCAATATCGCTAGTGCATAGGGGGGGTCCCGTGGCAGCAGAGAGGGAGATAGAGGGAGAGCCCAAGGCCAGTCAAAGGGCAGTCAAAGATGAGGCAGGGGAGGTGTCCCATGGAGAGAGAGAGAGAGAGAGAGAGAGAGAGAGAGAGAGAGAGGGTCTAAAGGTGCAGTCCCGCCGCAAAGGGCAATGAAAGTGGGAGAGAGAAGGCAAATTCAAAGAACGAGTGGGCGGCCAAGCTGGGTGGACAAACCAAGGTGCACCATGCAGATGTTTCCAAAATAAGTATGCCAAGTGCTAGCAATGAAACAAAAATACTAAAAGGGGCTCAATTTGAAGTGCACAAGTTAGAGAGCTCACATTTATTAATATTTTGGGGCATAGCACCCCTATAAAAGGATGTAAGCGTGAATTTTTAAGGGCTTTTTGCCAAGGATTTTGGCCATTTGAGTTTTTTTGCTCTTGGAGCTTTTGCCATAAGGGTTTTTTTTGCCAAGGTTGTGCCGGATCAAGGAATCGATTGTACATGGTTTTGTATATGCAAGAAGGCCATTATTGTTGTCTCTTGGCGTCATCCCCCCTTCCCCCTTCTCTTCTCTTCTTGTGTGCGTGTATTTTCAGGCGTGTGTTGGCATGTGTTTCCCCCGAGGTTTATCGTGCAAAGGGAGATAGAGAGAGGTTGTGTGCGTGTGGAAGGTTGTGAATTGGGTAGAGCGGAATGATTGGGTTTGTTTGGTGCATTGTGGAGCGTGTGTGCGTATGGTCGTGTGTAGGCGGTGGTTTGCTTGCGGATAGTGTCAAGTTTTGAAGGTGAACTCTAGTGGATTGGTGTGTTGTGTGTACCTTGGGCTGTAGTGAGGCATTGTGTTGTTTGTTGGGTGCGTTTCCCTTTCCCCCTCTCCATCTTCTGGTGCCCCCATGGAGGAGTTGTCTGATGCTCCGCTTTGAGGTTGGAAGTGGTGTTTTTAAGCCGACAACGAGGTTGGCTAATGGTCGAAGTGTTCGATGGTCGAGTTTGAAGGTGGCAGAGATGGTGGAGCCAGGTTTTGGCCCCATATATATGGGCGTTGAAGATCCCGAGGATTGGTTAGCAGATTTCAAGTTATGGTTGCTGTCAATACATATGTGGATGTATGCGAGAAAGCTACAGAAGGTGCCGCTATTGATGCGAGGACGAGCCAAGGTTTGGCTCAATAGTTTAAAGAGCAGTGATCAAGGATCATGCTGGTAGAGGTTGCAAAGTCAATTTCTAGAGCGGTTTTGAGAGGTGATTACGCCGAAAGAAGCTCGTGCAAAGCTGAAGGCGGTACGTCAAGATGTGAATAAGAATTTTTCTCTTTTTCTTGAGCAGTTTAAAGCCTGTTGGAAGCAGTTAGAGGTTGCTACTGGGGTAAAAAGCAATCAATATTTGAAGTTGTCAAAGTTGTTAGAGTGCTTGCATCCGAGGATTAGAGAAAACGTCGAGGACTGTGCGGATACATATGAAGACATGGTCTATCTGGCCAAGATGAAGAGGAAAAAGGTAAAACGAAAGCTGGAATTGGGCGTGTTGAAGCAAGAGAATTATGTGCCTGTTGCAGAGGCAGCGAAGTGTTCTTTGGTCCGACCAAAGGTGGTGCAAATTGTTCGAAATGCAGAGCTTGTTGAGGTAAGGCCTACTGTTGGTTATGTTTCTTGGAGATTTCCAGTTTGTGATGTGCATGTACCGAGGGTGGACAAGCTTTTCAATGAGGAGAAGCTCCATGTTGAAGCGAACCAAGATGCAAACGCGATAGTAGGTGTTGAGGTTCTAGTGCAACTTAAAGAGGTAAAACCTGTTCTTGTGGAAAGTTTGCATGAAAAGGTAGCAAAGTGCAATCAGGTTGCAGATACCGAGGGTTCATGAGCTGATGAAGAAAGTGAGAAAACTCATGGTGACGGTCAAGCTTTTGTGGAGCAGCAAGCGGATGAAGATGCAGATATGGAGTCGGTATATGATCTCGGTGATGATGAAGGTACAAGATCTATTTGTTGGGAGACAAGCAAGGAGGATAGAGCAAATGAGTCCACATCCTATGGCGAGGAGACGAAGTCTGAGGAACCTAAGTTGATAAAGGTAAAACTGCCTTATTATGTGTTTGATGATATGGTACTAACCAATGTTCAAGAAGAGCAGGGAACAAAGCAAGACGATGTGTTTGGTGAAGACCAAGTGGAGCGGTCTAGGCCTACAAGTGATGGTACATAGGTAAAGGTGGTGTGTGTTGCCATGCTTATGGCCATGCTGATGAAAGTGGCACTGGAATGTGCCATGGTGGTGCAGCAAGTACAATGTTATTCCAGGAGGGGTAGAGAAACCATGCATATGGAGGAAGACAAGGATGATGCAATAGAGAGCGATTTTCTGTCTTCCTTGGCGGAGCATGATGTAGTGGTAGAAGCGTTGATTGAAGAGTAGGTGATTGAAGCGGATAAGCAGGTGTGTTGATCGACCTTGAAGGGGTGGTTGATGAGGAGGAGCTCAATGATGCTGGAATTGAGTGGATGGCAGGTGAGAAGAGCAGTGTGGAGCCAAAGATAGAGGTACTTCTTATGCAGCCAGAGCACTCTATGGCAGGTGATGCGGATTCCAAAGCGGTGTCCAAGATTTCTAAGAAGATTTTTGAGTGGTGGTTAAAAGAGATGGTGATAGAAGTAGCTGTGCAATGGGTCATTGGATAGGTATAGAATTTTCTAGAAGAAAACCTCACTTTATTTGGTTGGGAGAAAGGGTCAGACATGTGTTGCAGCTTGGTATTAGGTACATGTTTTTTGGATGGTGATATTCTTGGTGTTGCTTGGCATGGAGTGGATGTTTGTTTGCAGAGGGATGCTTGGAGTGTTGAAGCCAGGCTGTGGGCAGCTTATATACTTGACGGGCTATGTGTTGGGGTACAGCACGATGGTGAGCAGTTACAAGTGAGTGGAAGAGGTCAATGGCAGGTGCTTGATCTAGGAGAAAGCTATGTGATGCAAGGGGTGGGGTAACCCACTTGAAGGTTTGGCAGTAGGCAAAATAAGACTATATATATATGGTTTTTGTTTTCTCATAGTGTGTGCCAAGTTTTGCAGTTATAAGTGGAATAAATCTCTTTCTTGGTTGAGCATAAATGCTCAACTAGGGGGTGGGAAATGATGGTGCAGCCAAAGTGTGTTGACCATAGAAGATGGCATGGGCACGTATGTGTTGGCTAGCAGGAGCATGGCAAAGGGTTGGAGCAGCTAAAAGATCATGGATAGACAAGTAGCAGTGAATATGTATGGTTGATGCGGTTTATAGACCAAGATAGGTTCCAAAGAGGGCTAATTTGAGGATCAAATGAAGGAGGGTAAAGATAGAGTCTTTGGACCTAGAAATATAGAGCTTGGAGTGCTAAAGGACCACGTCCAGATGGCTCATCAAACAGAGCTACGGAGTCCAAGATATTGAAGTTTGAAGGTTCGATGCATTGTAGATCCATGTCGGACAGAGCAGCTAGGATCAAGTGTCCTGAGTGGATGTAAGTGTATAGATGCGTAGTGCTCAATTTATGGAGCCAGTCTGTCTTTTCAGATTGCAGATCAAAGCTATGGATTTTTGAATATGGCCATTTGAAGTTTTGTCGGGGGTCGGATTGGTGTCCACTTGACCACATGGGGATTCGTGCTTGTTGGGGGTTCCATCGTTTCATAGCTCCAATGACCAACAAAATTATCAATCCGGAGGGATGAGCTGCCTAGCTAGGGCATGGAAACACTCACATGATTAGTGAGCTAATCATGGCAACACAAAAGGTGACTCTACGAGGTGAGCTTCTCGGCCTATGGAGGAGCTAAGCCACAATGATGGGCAATCTCCACATCCACTTCTCTTCACCTCTAATCAACCCAATCACACACACTAACGATTGCAAGATGCACACAACACTAATATTATCATGAAACACACTAATTGCAAGCACACACACATAGATCTATCGAGCACCACACTCCAATCAAACCTACATGCACACACAAGAAAAAGAGGGAAATCACACAATATTCGAGAGGGATTAACCACTAATTAGTTAAGATCTAGCTAATCTAAGCATCATAGGCAATCATAAGAAGCATGAGAGAGGCATAGTGAAAGAGAATTAAGAATTGATTAGTGTTAACCAAGTCACATGAGCAAGGAGAAGCTCAAGGACTCCATAGCCAGACACCTCAAGAGCTCTCACCAAAGAGTGCTCTCAACAAATGAGCTTGAGAACCCTAATTTCTTTTACACACTTCCTTATATACCTAGGGTAAAAATATGCAATGTCTGGGCACCCAAGGCCTTTAGGGCTCCACCACTTACTGAATCTGCAACCTAGGCACACTAACTAACCTGTTCTTTATAGCTTGTAACTCCCATTGAGCCCATAACACATTAAAATATTATAATGGCTTGAAATAAATCGGGAATTTACAATACATTACCATTTTGGGAAAATATAGAAAATGTGTAACTCCAAACTTCACTGCTTCTTTGTGTTGATCTTCAATGTGCATCCATATGTCCTCGGTCTTTAGCAGCTTTTGTTAACTGACATTGACTTAGTTAACATTCCCCCCTTCCAATTTTAGTGCCCGGGGTTGAAAAGTGTCTGTGGAGGTTGTGGAAGGTTTTTGATTGGTTGTTGATGGTCTGATTGTCTTCATTTGTCATTGAATTTGTTGATGAGGTTCAATTTGTCGTAGCATCTTGATTGGTCCAAATATGTCGGTTATGAGAGATGATGTTGCATTTTTCCGTTGTAATAGCATTATGATGAGGCTGATGTTTATTTGTGAAAAGTATGTACAAGGGAAGTAGAATGATGAGGTTCTAAATTAGGGTCTAATACTTGGATGACCAAAGGGAAAAAACCCAATGAGAAAAAAGTACCTTTGGGATACACGCATTATTAGCATACTTATTAGCGTTGGAGATATTAATAAAGTACTCAAGGGATTATTTGCTGATAGATATGGAATTAAAAAGGCAGCAAATATGAGAGGGTAGCATGATGGAAGATTGGTTTTCCTGTTGTAGTCCACTCAAGGTGCATGGGTGGAAGAAAAAAAGAGTGTCTAATGCATATGTACAATGATGGGATATCCTATTTATGCATACACAAAAATGAATGGAAAACAATACGATGTGCAAGAAATATTTTGAGGGGTTCTTCAAAAAGATGGTGTAGCTATAAAATCATATGACATGGCTTTGTAAGCTGGTACCCCTTTAAGAATGATTTTCATTGACAAGGATATGTGCTCTCATCTTATTGTGCATTGTGCGTGAGTGTTGGACTCTACGACACTCCACCAATTGTACGTTAATAGACTTCAACTCTTATGCTCATCTCGTCCTGCATGAGCAACATGACTTTAGATATGCTCAACTCTTCCACCTTGAGTGTAAGCCTAATAACTAGGACTCTTAGCATAGAGTTTAATATGACTTGGAGCTTTGGAACTAATGCTTTTCTCATTTTATGGATCAGCAGCCCGACTCTCACTATTCCAAAGAGTGTTTTTTGCACCTTGGTGACTTGACTTTTTACATTGTTGTGCGTACTACAAACGTTTCTTCAGGTAAAAGTAATCTTGAATCCTCAAAAAGAGGATTAGTGAAGGACCAAGTTGGCATTGAAGGTTTCTATTGCCTTACCTATTTTATCATCTTTGAATCTGCATTCGCGTTGGTTGGGTTGTCCTTTCTTGACTGTGAAGACTCCATTATCTGTTTGATTCTCCAATTAGGCCTGTTGATAGGAGTCTTTGATGTTTTTGTGGGCCTCTATTCACTGTCGGCATTTGCCTTTTGACTAGGAGCATTGAAAGACTTAGGAATCCAATTCTCTTGATTGATGACCTTTGTATCTCCTTTGTTGACTTTGTTGAGCTCTAGGTCTTGTTGAGTTTTTGAGATCTTCATGCAGGTCTTGTGTAGTTGCAATTGCCTTATGGTTGACTAGTAGCCAAATCTTTGTATACCATGTGTAAAATTCTTGTCTAAGAGGAAGATCCTTTGAGATCCATCTTTGTTCTATATCCTCTTGTGAGTTGTGGTGGACTTTAGCATCTTTCGATGATGTTCTATTGTATACCTTCTTCTTAGGTATCCTGGAATATTTTCGAGGTTGATACCGAGTGGGTCTTCTTTCTTGAGAGGGTCTTGTCGTTACTTCATATACTCTAACCTGCGGTTTTGGCACCCATATCTATTTGTTACCTCTATAGTATCCATGTTCTTTTAAGCTCCATTTCGATGTTATCCATCCCATGTGTTTGTCTCTCTGTGTTGATTTTCTGTCTTTAATCCAAACCGGATCATTGACTTTGACTAAATTGCTCTGAACAAACACTTGCTTGAATTTACTTTTCTTTCTTGAGTACTTTGACTGAAATATCTTTGATTTTTTGGGTGTCTCCTTAGAGGTCTCAATTGGGTCAGCAATTGACTTGAAGTTTTGAAAGCCTGACTTGCTTGAAGAAGCTGGTCCATGGGGGTTCTTTGATATAGAGGCATATGATGTCACACCTTTTGTGCTAATCGGTAGAAGTTCCACTTTAGCTTTACCTTTGTCTACAAGATTTTTCTTCGATTCTTGTAACTTTTGCAACTTTGAATTTAGCATCAACGGTACTTGGAATTGTTGCTTGCTACCTCTTGGAAAAGAGAGCATTAGCATTTTATCTTCTTTGTAGGCCTTGTGTTGGTCTAACCACTGATGTCCAAGGATGACATCTACAAGCATTGAAGGCTTCACCTGAAATTTTACTTGCTCTTCATGATTTTGGATGCTAAGGGTAGCAACCTATTCTTCTTGACTTGTAGCCTTACCATGATTTCTCTGTTACCCGACTTTCCCTGAGTAATCTCTAGAATAATCCGGATGTTTTCTGCAACCATATTGCACTTTTCTTCTTTATCCAGTAGAGCATTGCATCTGACACTTGCTCCTTTTGTACTGCCGAGAACTATAGCTATTCTCATTGCTAGTTCTATTGTCAATAAGATCTTCCATTTGAATTGTGCTTGAGGACTTTCTGCTGTCGTTCGCGGGTGACCAGTCTTCGTCTTCATTCTTTGTTGTCTGTGATGATTGCGTCATGTTTGCATTCTGTATCTCTAACATCTTCTGGGCCATTTCCATTCCCATTATGATATCGTCTGGCATATGTTTTGCTATGATCACATGGAATTGAGCTATGATTATTTGTGAATTTACTTCAATGGTGGTGGAGATGATTCCCTTACATTTTAATGGTTTGTTTCCTGATATGCTCACAAATTCAGGAGCATCTTCTAGCTGTGGTTGGCCACATGTTTTCTAAGTGCGAAAAGACACGAGGTTCTTGTCTAATTGAAAATCTAGCTTTACTTCTCTTGACAAATTTTCTTCGTTTTCATCAACAGTGTTGTACTTGATCATCTCAGGATTTCTTTCTGTATTGACTGCTTTTGTTGCGGCAGCGTCCTTTGGTTGAGCTTTATCTGCATTTTCTTTGCTTTGACCACCTGCTTTCGTTGATGTCGACTCGTATGATTGTGATAGTGCACTTTTTGTTTGCAATTGATGAGAATTATCTACCTGCATTTGAGTAACCTTTTATCTTAATAAATCCACTGTACTTTCTGGCAGAATCTGTCCCTTCGGAGGAGATTTTGGTGGTGACCTTTGTATAGCTTTTTGGAATTTTTCTTCTATTGACTTTGACTTTTTTGTCACCTATTCTGGCAGCTTGAGACTTTGCATCATCTTCATATATTCCTTGACTTCAGTCTTACCATCCATAGGGGTTTGTACAAGATCATGATCTTGCAGATATTTGTTATCATGTGCATCTTGAGATGCATATGTGAGCTTGATCACATGTAACTGTTTGAACACTATTGTATTTGTCGGCTTTTGACTTTGATCTGTGGAGATCAGCTATAACTTCTGCCCTTGATGATCTTCATAAAGGCATTTATCTTTAGATTCTGATGGAATCTGGGTCAATTGGAAACTTCCAACAACCATATGATCTTTCAATGGTTTCTTCCTTGAAGGGGTTTGTTGGTGTTGCATTTTTTTTGGGAGCCGACGCCATATGTGCATTTTATCTCCAAGTGTATTGCATCTTCACCATGCTGCACTCATCTACACTCACTTAATCACCATGCACGCTATTATCGCATTATTGATGCTCTTGATCTTGTTCGAGGAAGATTTGGCCGTTTTGCAGTGCTCAAAGACCAAAGAATTTTAAAGATGATGATGATGTCAAAAGAGAAAGCCGAGCAAAAAGAATTTTGGATAGCTCCCACCAAAAAGGACCCTCGCTAACATTCATTGATAGTGTTAATTTTTGTATACTAAGGTTGTATTTTAAAGATGACTTAAAGAAAAATAAACCAATAGGTGCCTTTTGTTGGTGACTGCTCGTGGAAGAGAAGAAGGGGAGAGCATCCCATTGTTCAGGGCCGGCTGCTAGGGAAGCACGTAGTGAGCATTCTTGAGAGCATACATTGTTTACAGTGTGTGTATGTATTTTCCTATTGCAAACCAAGCCAAAGCAAAAGGGGACTCGAGGGCTCGGCCCTGTTGAAACCGAGACCAGGGGGAAAGAAGGAGAGTGAGAGAGAGAACCTCTCCGTGCGGGCTAGAAAGAGAAAAAAAAGGAGTGATTGAAAGAGAGAGAGAGGGCTTTGCACTGAGCATAAACGAGCTTGGGTCCAAGAGGAAGAGAGAGAAGTAGAGAGAGAGCGCGAAAGTGCCAAAAGCATGAGTGAGAGAGAGAGTGAAGTTGCATCTAAATTAAAGGGGAGAGAGTGGCTCACCGTCAAACGGTGAGAGGTGCCCTCCCACTATTTTTTTATTACATTCGCAGATTTCAAGCATTATTACAAAGACGGCCATCGAAGCTTCTACTACTGTCAAACCGCACAAGCGAAGGCGCAACGATCGCCATTAAAGTGAAGACTCCTTGCTTGGCTATTCGCACACTTCACGCACTGTCATTTTCATATAGCCACTCGTAGCAAACTTCCGTGAAAAGTTGTAATTTAACAAAAATAGTGAATCTTTGTAAAATTTAATCCTCGAGGGTCGTGAGAATCACTCTGAACCTCGGCATCGAGTTTCGACTTTCGACGTAGCGATTTCAAAGATAAGTTTTTCTCTCCTTTGCTCCATTTTGATATAAAAACAAAGCAAATATTTGTAAAAGCAATTTTCGCTCAAACATCATAACATAAACACAGTTCACGTTGTGAGCGTGATGAAAACACACACAGCACCTCTATAACGACCCGACACACACTCTTGGGAAGATACACACACACACTATGGGGCACCACTCGGCTTAGACAACACACCTGGTCGAGAGAGGGAACACACCTCCGGAGTGAGAGGAGAGAGACTATCCACTTGCCCACTCCACACACACACACACACACACCCAAAAAACTCAGCTCGAAAGAGGAGAATTTCTGATGTTTAGATACAATTGAGCTTGGGCCAACACCAATGGGGCAAATAGCTCACACAATATGGGTAAAATAAGCCATATACAATCACAAACTAGAGCAGAAACTTCGCTCATAGGAGAAACTTACGCAGAAAAACAGCAGGAAAAGAGTGAGGCATTTGGCAAAATGGACAGCGCCATCGCGTCCGGAACGGCCCAAAACCCCAGTCTACAATGTCAAAGTGCTCAAATCCGACCTCGGATGAGCAGTTTACGGCCAAAACAGGCTCCAAAAACCCCAAAAACACACCTGCGGCTGTTCCTCCTCTCTTGTGCACGTTTTTTCTGGTCTTCTCACAGTTTTTTCAGTTCCCACACGTAGATTTATTAGTTGGGCACCCTTGGCCTTTTAGATGACCTCAAACGGACCCCGAACAGGCCAAAAACTGACCTCGTAGTGCATAGTTGTCACCCTGCTGCATCCATGCGCACACCTGGCACTCAAATTTTTCCAATAATGCATCCTGTCACAACGTGAAGTGGACCCAAAAAGTGGTCCTAATGATGACCTTTCTGCATAACTCTCACAAGAAAACACCACTTTGTGTCCGTATTCTTCCACGTGCAAATATTGACCCCGTTCGGCCTCCTGACGCCACTCGATGCCATCTGATGCACCTGCTTACCTCATGTCGTCGGCCCGCAAATAGCTTCCTCAATAAGTTTTACGCGCTACCAACTCCTCCTTATTGTAGAAAAAACACAGTGGTACTGGTAATAGTGAAAATCGATGCACTATGTACACCCTGTCCTACCTGTACACATGTGGGCCCCACGTAACCCCCTAGCTCTGAAAAATGGGCAATTCATTATTTGATGCACCATGCATGTATATGTACATATGCGCAATCCCTTGCTCCAAAAAACTTCTGACATAATTTGCCCATCCCCTAGCCTGCTAGATCATTCATGATCAGCAGCAGCAAAGAGAGATATGAGACTCGCTGCATCACAGGTCTCCTTATCCCTCACCAACACTGCTTGATCCACAGACAGCTCATCTTGCTCCACCATCATCAATCTAGCATGATACAATTTAAGACGCAATTCATTTACCCTTGACTTATGTAGAACACCATCCAGGTTAGCCAGCTGATATGTGCCATTTGGAAAACACTCCACTACCTTGAAAGGGCCTTCCCACTTAATTTTAAACTTCTTTTGGAAGGTGTTGTCCAGCTTACTGTTGTAGCGCAAAACCAAGTCATGTTTCTTGATACCCTTACTTTTGACTTGTTCATTTATCTTTGCCAAAGCCTTATCCTGCATCTGCCCATAATGCTCCAATGCGCTCATCCTATCCAACTGGACCTCTTGTAACTGCAAGAGCCTCTCTTTGAATGCATCACTAGGCGGCCCAAGCAACTTCTCTAACATTTTGACCGCAGGCAACTCTACCTCCACAGGCAATAGTGCTTCCTTTCCATACACCAAATGAAATGGAGTAAACCCTGTACCTGTCTTCACCTAAGTACGGTAAGCCCATAATGCACTAGGCAATTCCAAATCCCAATTCTTTCCTTGGTGCTCTGTCACTTTAGAAAGAATTTGTACCAACTCACCATTGAATCTTTCATTTAAGCCATTACACTGCGGGTAATAAGGAGTGGTATGCTGGTGCCTAATCTTCATCTTTGTGCATAAGAAGTCTAGCAGTTTAGCTCTAAATCTTGGCCCCTTATATGAAAGTAGCTCTAATGGCACCCCAAACTTGCAACATATTTCATCATACACAAATTTTGCCACATCCTTTGCAGTGATCTGTTTTACTGCTATAGCCTCTGCCCATCTAGAGAGATAGTCCACTGCCGTCAAGATATAGCTTTTGCCCCTGCTTGTGATAGGTAACGGGCCTATTGCATCAATCCCCCACTTTTCAAACACATCAAACGCCATAATGGTTTTTCGTAGCTCTGGCTTCAACACTCTCTTCCCAAATGCTTGACACCTATTGCAAGACCTACACCAATGGTGAACATCCTTGTGCAAACTAGGCCATACATACCCCTCTTGCAAAATCTTATGCAAGGTGATCTTTAGAGAAAAATGGCCACCACATGCGCCTTCATGATTCTCTTCCAACACTCTGTAAAGCTCCTCCCGCCAAGGTACACGTCTCAACACGAGATCAGCCCCTTTCATGTATAAGACATCACCAATCAATTTGTACATGTATGCTCTACGCACAAAGCCATACTTCTTAGACTTCTGAATCTCCTTTGGAATGATTCCTATTAGCAAAAACTCCTCTTCTTGAGCCAAACTTTCCCGGCCATGATAAAGAGGTAAAGTGGTCCCCAATCATACCTTGAGCTGCTTCATGTGCTTCTCCATTTAGAGCACGTTCAATGTGTCTGATGCTCCATGCTTCAAACTTTTTTAACAGGCCTTTAATTCTGAAGCACATTTCCTTCAATGAGGTGTTCTTGCTCTTCCACACACCCAACACTTGCTTCACAACTAACAAGGCATCACCTTTATGCTCAACCTTCTAACCCCATGCTTCAAACAAATGTGTAATCCGGCTTCCAGAGTAGCATATTCAGCCTCATTGTTACTATGAGCATCCAATTTGAACCCTCTCTTGCATACTAGCTTCCCCTCTGGATCATAAAGTGCTATACCCCCTGAAGCTACATCATGGATCTTTCTGTATGAACCATCAAAGAACAACACATGTGCATTGCTGATCTGTGGCACTTCTTCAACTACCTTTCTCACCACCTCTTCCTTAACAATAAGGGGATTCTCCTTGTAGGTCAACAAATCAGCTAGGGTAGCCCTTGTACTATCTTCCACTAGAAAAGAGAACTCAAACTCTTGCAGCTCAATTACCCATTTCTTCACCACATTTGACATGTTAGTACCATTAATTAACTGTGGCAAAAAGGCATAACTCGTCAAGAAAACAAAAGGCCGTGGTAGCAAGTAATGACGAAATCGTCGACAAGCAAATATTACACTGGCCATCACTAGCTCTACTTCCGAGAACTTTCTCTCCGCTACCAACTTCACTCGGCTTGCACAATACACTGGCCTCATATAATGGCTGCCCTTCCCCTTTTTCAATAGCATGGCTCCAATGGCATCATCCCCTACTGAGGGATTTACATAAAAAAACTTTCTCCCAATCAGGAGCCTGCATGGCTGACAAACCCCCAAACACCTCTTTCACCTCTTGAAACACTTCTTCACACTTGTCATCCCATTGCAATGGAACATGCTTTGCCACTTGTTGTAATGGATAAAGAATCTGAGAAGAAAATGGAATAAACCTTGCCATGTACTTAACTTTGTGTATAAAGGTTGCCAATTGCTTCGTACTCGTAGGTGATGGAAGAAGAATAATAGACTTAACCTTATCTGGATCAGCCTCAATGCCATTTTCTGACACCATATGGCTCAATAACTTCACCCTTGGCTGTGCTAGATGACATTTCTTTGGATTTAGTTGTCCTCCACATTCATCATATCGAGCCAATACCATCTGCAGCTTCTCATGGTGTTCAGCCCTACTGCTATAGACACAGAAGTCATCCATAAAAGCTTTAACACAACTACCAATGAATGGTTCCAACACCCAATTTGCTCTCTCTTGATAGAAGGAAGGTCCATTTGACAACCCAAATGGCAATACTGTGTAGCAATAGCAGCCCCATGGTGTAATAAAAGTTGTCTTTGTGCGGTCTTTAAGAGCAATCTTCAATTGAAAATAGCCTGAAAAACCATCACACACACTGTACCTCTCATAACCTGCCACTGAATCCAAGATCTGATTGATGAATGGAAGAGGATATGGGTTCTTCTTAGTGGCTGCGTTTAAGGGTTTAAAATCTAAACAAATTCTCCACTTCCCATCCTTCTTTGGACTGACTACAACTGGACTCACCCATTCTGTGGTCTCCACAGGGACTATGAACCCTGCCTTCAATAACTTGTCCACCTCTTCTCGCAAGGCTTCCATTTGCTCTTGACCCATCCTTCTTAGCCTTTGCCGCACTGGCTTAGCACCTTCTTTCAGCTCTATATGCATCTCTTCTCCCTTGAACCCTCTTATCTCTTCATTTGAAGTAATGAACAAATCAGAAAAACTAGCCAGCATGTGCAAATATATATCCTTCTCCATAGTTGAGAGGTCTCCACTGATCATTTGTGTCATCAATTCCTGCTTCTTTGACAACTCAACCTTGGTTTGCATCAGCCCTTCAATCACTTCATAAGGCCCTTCACTTTCATCTTCAACCTCGTTCGCAAATGCAACTAAACCAAACTCCTGGATTTCTTTGTCCATCAAAAGAAATGCAACATCAGCATCCTCATCATTGCTGGTAGTGCAAGTAATAAAATCTAACAAGTTTAGATTCTGCAAGTGACTAATAATTAACAAATTTATGTTTTGGTGTGTCTTTACTTACACTAATTAGTGTGTGTAAAGAACACATGCACAAATTAGTGTGTGTAATTAGTGTGTAAAGAACGTACACATGCACTAATTAGTGTGTAAAGAACGTACACATGCACTAATTAGTGTGTGTAATTAGTGTGTGTAATTAGTGTGTGTAATTAGTGTGTGTGTGCATGCGTGTGTATGAGTGTATGCATGTGTGTGTATGCATGTGAAAAAATAAAAAAACATAACAACAAAACTTACATGGAATTGAAGCGCTTGTTGGGAGAGGGTAGGAGAGTGGAAGAGTAGAGATGGAGGTAGAACTCAAGGTTGTGAGGTTCGCGCTCTCGGCTTCTGTGGAGAAGACGATGAAATTCAAATTTTAGGGCTTTGAACTTTGCGGGGCACGCAGGTGCCCCTATTTATAAAAAAATTTGAAATTTGATTTTCCGCTCCTATTACCGCGAGCATTACCGCATCTCTTACCGTAAACATTACCGCGTATATTACCGCGGCGCAAATTCGGGCCAAATAAACAGATGGCCACGTTCTGACATTATTACTATTGATCCTCACAATCTATTGGTACTATGTTTTTTATAAAATATATATAAAATGAAAGTATTTCTAGTACTTTAAAATTGACATTTTTACCTAAATGGTTAATTTTTACTTTTTACTGATATTTTATTGACATTCTTTGGTAATTTGATTTTAATTAGTGCTTGGGATGATTTTGGCCTGTCCACTGAACCGGATAGATCACGGTGGTTGGCCGAGCGATTACCATGCCCATGTGTGCGGTGCAAATGCGCCATTTCTCGACTTCGACGGATATGCTTGAGCCATGTAGAAGATTATGGACTATGGGACGATCCTTGCAAGCGTGCACAGATGGAAACAAACGATCCGCGAATTGTTGCGGCTATTGACGTCACCCCACATTGGCGTGTGGTCCGGGTGGAGGAGGGGAAAGGAGGGTGGAAGAGCGCATGCGCCAGGAATCCATTAGAGAGGGAGGAAGCACATCAAATCAGCCAAGTACTGTTGCTCCCTCTTATCCGAGTGACCACATCCCATCTCCTTACGTGGATGCAGAAGACGACCATTTCCATAGAATGGTTGAGGATCTCTTTGCACGAGAGGAGGAGCATGAACCAGAGTGTGCATGCGAAGAAGCTTTCGAGCGAACGAGGAGTGAGCTACTCGATTCGGCACACACCGCACTATATGTTAGATGCTCTTACTCCATTTTAAGGGCTTCTCTCGAAGTCCTTAACCTTCAGGCGATGTTTGGATGGAGCAATGCTAGTGTCGACACACTTTTGAGGTATGTTTACAGATTGTGAAGGATGCTTGTGGAGTGCATAAATTAGCTTCTAATGTACTTTCTTCTTGTGATAGGTTTCTAGGAAAGATGCTGCCAGCTGGCAATCACATGCCAGAGAACAGACGAAAAACCAAAAACCAAAAAGGGTGGCTCCACTCAATTGTATGGATTGAAATCCCATGATTGGCATAAAATCCTTCAGGTAAGAGTAGAACAATTTGTGGTGTCTATGTGTCCTTATATATAGGTTGACATTCACTAAGATGTTTTATTGCTTGTAGTTTGTACTTCCCATAACTATTAGTGGTTATGGGGACACTAAGGTGAAGGCTACAATATTCAAAGTGGGTGAGATTGTGAGGTAATGGGTTTTTTTCAAGTACTATATCATGTTGTGCATGCATGAACTTTGGAAATTTTTTTCATCTACTATATAACGTTTTCCCTGTAGATTTGTGAGCTCCAAGGAGATAGAAGTAGAAGCCATACCAGTAGCCCATCAGCTAGAAGTAGAGGCAGTGTGTGCTATTGAGGATGCATTCCCACGTACAATCCTTGTTAGCCAAATACACCTATTGCTTCACCTTGTTGAGGAGATTGCATTTTGTGGGGTGGTTCACTCTAGATGGATGTTCTTCTTGGAGAGATTCTTGAAGACTTTAAAGAATTTTGTTAGATTGAGGTCATAACCGGAGGTATGCAAAATAAATACAATATAGATAGCATTTAAATGCTATGGAGTTACTAATAAAAATATGTGGTTTTAATGTTTTCACGCGAGCATGGCAGAAGGTTGGGTGGTGCAAGAGGCATTTGTGTATGTCTCACAGTATCTCATCACAGTGGATCCATCATTGCCTTGTTTGTGGAGTGAAGAAGAGGATCCTAGGAAGCACTCAACCATTCCCAGTGGAAAAGGCTCACTCTTGGTCATGGATAGAGAGTTTCATGCCATAGTCAAGAACTACTCTTTACTCAATGCCACTATCATGACCAAATGGGTCAATATGTACTTGGAAGCCCGCGCAGCTAGAGAAAGGGATAGAGATGCATGGAAGAGGTCCCATGGAGGCAGACGTGCACCTCCTTTTCCTAAAGAGCTTGCAAAATATCCTGACTTGATTCAAGTAGAGTGGATCCATAATGCCATGACCAATGCCAAAGCACAAGGAGAACAAATAAGCCCTAAAGAATGGGAGTATGCGTGAGGATGCTTGCGCAAGGTGAGTGTGTATATGTTATGTATGCATGTATGCAAATCACTTAATGAAATGCGATGTAACCTCTTATGCATTGTGATTGTAGGGTCTCATTTTCAACTCCATTTGGTCCGAAGGCGGACATTTTCGCACCCGCAAGATAGATGAGCGTCGGACCACTAATGATTGTGGCGTGATGGGAAACTTTGACACAACAACAGATGAGGTCAGATATTGTGGTACTATAGAGAGAATAATCAAAGTGGATTTCAGATCTTTTCACAAAATCCTCTTTGAGTGTCGATGGTTTACGAGTGAGGTCAAAAGACATGAAAATGGGCTCATTATGGTGGATTCCACCCAATTCCATCGGGGAAAAACTGACAACTTGGTGTATCCTAGTAGTTGCGAGCAGGTAATTTAGGCTATGTGCAATTAACTTAAATTAAAAATTTAAGTTATGTATATCAGCTTATTCTTAGTGTGTGACGTACAGGTCTTTTATGTGCCATGTATATTTCAAAGAAGACTTTGGTATGTCATTCCAGTCACGCCGTGGGGTAGATTTATCTTTGCAGAGACGGGCATTGAGCCAGTAATTGATCCCATCATACCATCACCACAAGATGCGGAGGAAGATGTAGTAGAAGTTGAAGAAGGTCAGCCAAGCCTTGCAAATAGTCATCTTGAGGAGGAGGAAGAGGGAGAAAGCGATGATGATTCTACAGGAGGTGATGGAGAGGAGGAAGAATCTCTAAATTTGTTTATTGATTTGAATACTATGGGTCTAAATATGGATCCTAGTGTTTGTAGAGATCTTATACAAGATGAGAATTAAAAAAACTCTCCATTCTTTCACTTGGTGTAGTATATGATTAATTTGCAAATGTTTCGTTATGTGCTTATGAATAGTATTTGTAATGGTTTTGTTGTGAGTTCAATGATTTATGTATAGAATTTTTAGAGTGAAAGAGAGATTAAGTGAAGTGAGCAAGCATTCTGGAGAGTGTAGGAGTTGTATTGGATTTAAATGGAAACCCTCGGGAGAGGGAGGGGGAAGGGGGTCCAACCTGTCTTAGCGGTAATGTTTGCGGCAATAATCGCGGATATTTGCGCGGTAATATGTGAGGTAAAGTGCCGCTTCTGCATCAAAACGATTCTCTCTCCTCATTTTGAATTCCTCTCTCTTGTTTTGCGGTAATGGCCCGTGGTAAACACCACGATCTCTCATAGTGAACTCTTTGACATTGACCCAAACACGGGTGATGCAGGGACTATCATCGACACAGGGGGAAATCTCTCAACCACCAATGAACTGTTTTGTAATCTTTGAGCCACTCACACAATGTCTCTTTCTCTCTCTCCCTCATTCCCCCATAGACACATACTTTTGTGATGGTTTTATCTGCCACAACAAAATGAGGTCTATGCCATTGATTAAATTATGATGAGGATGTGAGTAGTACTCATTTGACAACGTTGCAAGCGCATCTCATCTACCAATTCCCTCGTCCTATTTAAATTCCAAGTAGACTCGACCATGAAATCCACCATCTTTCGTAGTGCTAATCCTTGGACTATCGTCCTCTATAGCCTTACATATTAAGTCATGCCATGTATACCATTTTCATTTCATTTTATTTTTCTTTCCCAAGGTCAAAAATTTCACCATCCTCCACCAATCCAATGTTCAGATTTTTACACCTTTGCTCGGTATCTTTGCAGTGTTTATTTTGACTGGTACATATTTAGGACGATAGGATGATGACACCGGGCAATAGAGCTCTTGAACCACTACATGTTGAAGCATTTCAATCATTGAAAATGCACAAACAAAGCCTTCTTATCTCAGCAGATGTCTCTTGGCTGATCGAGGCCAAAACAAAGTTTTATTAGGACCAGAATCAATGTACATTATGGCATAGTTCTTTGGTGTAGAGGACTCTTTGAATTAGATTGTAGAGGGTATATAAAATACTAAAAGCTAATTAGACCCAAAGTATACTACTAGCTTGCATGGCCATGACACATACTGCTACAGACGGAAACATGGCTGCCCTGCAAAATACCCAAGATAACACAATATCTAGCATAAACTAACAAATATGCATACCTGGTGATTCCCATAGCACATAAACCACGACGTTGCGAACAAAGAGAGACTGAGAGCGAGGCAGAGCAAGAGAGCACGTGTAGGCGCACCTCCTAGAGAGGAGTGCTACGTCGGCACGGCGAGAGAGAAGAAGTGGAGAGGAGAGAAGAATAAGGCAGACACTGGGTGCAATCTCCCCCCGTGCAAGAGTGACCATTTCCCTCTTGCACGTATTTAATTTATAGATTCTTGAATGGTCAAAGTGAGTACAAACTGGCCGGCCGGTCATAAATGGCCAAAGCTCATAAAGAGCACTTGAATAATAAAATGTACATAAAATATGATATCCTTTGCAATAGCTTAGCTCGGTCAAGCCTTTTCCACCTGTCACAACTGCAATAAATAATAAGATATCAATTCCATAACATACCTCTCCGTTGGAGAGCAACTGTCCTCAGTTGCAAAGATAAAAGTCTGCAAACAATACTCGTCAAAAACAGTGAGTAGTATGTTGTGTAAAAAACATCACATAATAAAAGAAAAAGTTATGAAACTAAACAACATTAGCTTATGCGTGCCGTCATCCACATACTACCTATTCTAGTGTCCCATACCACTAGAATAAGCAGTATATGTCATACCTTGATGAATCAGGATATCATTGGTCACACTCATCATCAATCTCATAATGTCAAGTCTCATCACATAAACACTGTCGTGATAAAGTAATCATCAGATACCAAATCCCAATCGAATTCCAATTCCACAATATAATTCCAAATCCAAATCACTTTCATTATGTACCCGGGTAACAAAATCATACCAGTTACATTGTTTGCCAGCCAGTGCAGCATGATTTTGTGATCGGTGTTGCCTCAACCGACGAATCTACACCAAGAAGACGTGTTGCCTAGATCGGCGAATCTGCACTAATGCTGCCTAGATCGGCGGATCTGTATTTACCATTATGAATGGATTTTCAATTTGTTAATGTGATGCCTAAATCGGCGGATCGGCACAGATAATTGGTGTTGCCTAAATCGACGAATCTACATCAAGATGAGCATTTACACACTGCCTAAATCGGAGGATCTGTGTGCATGTGACCAATGGACTAGACAGGGCATAAAAACATTAAAAAAATGTACTACCTGTTTCACACCACATCGGAGTAAGATTGAGTAACAAAGTACTGACAAATCGGTATTTAACGGAAAGCACCGCAAGGCACATGAGTAGCTGCATATCTCAATGTGGAATGATCGCAATAGCAATTTCGTTTCATACAAGTATTGGCACAATGTTGGAGAATGCAGGTAGTTAAAAGAGCCATGCATTCTTTCAAGAGATAAATGGTAATTAAGCTGATAAGTGTGCTAGAGGTGGTGAATTTATGTAACGTTGTTGTTCTCTCTGGAATGGTATTAGGAAATATGTGTAGGACTATGAGTATCTAAGAGAGTGTTATCAGTGTATAATTACTTGTGTTCTGAGAAGATTTTTCAAAAACCAAAATGAAAATGCGGAGAGAGATTACCTTTTCGCTGTCTGTAAATCATTAGACGCTGGATGATGTACTGCATCTGAAATATGTACCAGTCTGTGCGTGGGGAGAGAGATACTAGTAGGAGAGAACTGTAATTAGCAAAAGTCATTTACAATGATGAGCCTTGGATTAATCGGAAAATGAGATGAATCAATATATTGTAGATTCTTTTTGTTTGAATAAATGGAGTAGTCCCCTTGATATCGCAAGTTGTTGTCTCTAAAGTGCTTAACATTGTAAAATTTATTATTTATAATTGTTAAAGGGCATTGACTAGTGTTTAATGATGATATCACAAGCATACTAGCGTCTAGTCATGTATCATGGGCATAAATCATATAAAGGTCATACGATAAACAATAGATTGGTCCAACAAATAAAGAAAACAATACAAAATTGATATGACCTTAGCTGCTCTTTCAGACATTGCTAGTTAAACGTCAACTATGTAAAAGAATATGCATCAATAAAATGCCTGGCAAGACCAAAAACTTAAACTTCTAAAAAATAAAAACATGTACTAGGTATGTAGTATGAGAGTCTGCATGTAGGGAAACTATTGCATTGGTCATCAAAGAGTTTTGTGGATGTGCGCTTTGATAAGTAGTCTTGGGTGGTGGGGGGGGGGGGGGGGGGGGGGGGGGGGGGGGGGGGCACTATTGTGGAGGTGTTAGATGCAGCAGAAAGACGTGAAATGATATGAAATAGGATATTACATTAAACGCCTTAAAAAGCCAAAATTACATTTTGAGTCCAAAACTGTTACAATGAGGGTGAATCCAATCCAATGTTTGGGTACTAAAATAAAATGAAGTAAAGTAAAAGACTAAAATTAAAACCCTAAAAGTGTCATACAAAAATGGTCATCATCGTCGTTCATTCTTGTGGATGCGCGGCAAGGGGCATTTATCTAAGAATGTATTGTACTGGTCATTGAGGAGCTTCCTCAATGTTTGTCATGGTAAGGAATCCTGGTGGGATGGGGAAGAGAGATATAGAAATGAAATGAAATTTTATCATACTCGTTGGCCATTTGAGTATGGGATCAAAAGTCGACCCTCTCCACACAATCGCAATGCCTGAAGCCTCAAACTATTGGAGCCCCTTCTTGAACTGCCACGCCCTTTGCGATATGGGTAAGAAATGAAATGAAGTGTGACATTAACCGTGTTGAAAAGGTGAAAATTACATATGAGGCTGGATGTGATACAATTTCTGGGTACAAAATTAAATGAAGTATAATATTTAAAGACTCAAAAAAAAAAATTCAGCTCGTCAATGTCCAAGCATGCTCTGCATCGAGCTCGCCTGAGAAGGTATTGCAGCCGCTCTGCAGACCGTCATCAAAATCTACCTCTGTAGGTAGTCGAGAGAGAAGAGAGGAGATGAGGTTGCAGCTGGTGCAACTGGTACACGGGAGGGAAAGCTCCACGCTGTGTGGCTATGAACGGTCCTCTGTTAGGTGCTGCATGCGCAAGCCTAGTGGCGTAGAGCAAGTGTCGGCGGTAGCAGTTTTTTCATGGAGAGCGGTTGCAGACGATGGGCGGTTGAGGGTTTGCAAACGGAGTGGCTACTATTAATGTCTCGTTCTTTGATGGCGAGGTGCTACGCTTGATAACCTTGACAGAACAAAACCTTCTAATTTCCATCACTAATTACAGGCCAGCATTTAAATGCTTTTGCCTTTTTTACACCTTTTTCGTACTCTGTTGCCCTTCGCTAGCAGCTACGCCTGCGACTACCGCCTCTTTCTCCGTTTGCTTGATCATCTCTTTGTCCGGTGGTAATGTGTCAATCACCTCTTCATCCTCCACCGTGTCGGCCCTGACGTCCTTGTCCTTTGCCGGATCATACGTATGATCCCCCTCTTCCTCTTCCTCGTCTCCCAAATTTGTTGCATCCTTTGCTTGCCTGCCCTCTTCTGCCACCTCCTTTTCCGTCTCCGCCGGCGCCTCCTCGTCCGTAGGTAGCTCTGCTATCGCCTCCTGCTCGTCCTGAGTTGCATGAAGGTTTGCAAGCGGAGGCAGAGAGAGAGAGGTATACACAGAGACTGTGTGGTCATCCGTGTCTCAGCTGGCAAAGGTGGTCATGCAAGGGTGGGAAAATAATACTGGAAGAGAAAGAAGAAAAAAAAAACACCGGCTGTGGTTGGTGTAGAAGGGGCCACCGGGGGGGGGGGGGGTACTGATGGCTATGCATGGAAAGGCAGAGGAAGAAGGACGACCCAGTTCTCAAGACCCTAGTCTGCATGGTGGGTGGCCGAGTAGGTGCTCTGAGAGAGATAAAGAGCATTTGTTTGGCTCAGAGAGAGAGAGAGAGAGAGAGAGTTTGACTGCGTGTGTGGCTCAGCATGGTCGTAAAGTTGTTCTGTTCCAGTAGATGCCTCCTAGTGGTTGAGGGTCGAGTGGTTGTCAGGGTTGGCCTTTTCGGCGCCTGTCATGCGATGCATCTAGTGGAAAGAGTGAGGGATAAAGACGGAAACGTGGGGCGGCTAAGTGCACTGCAAACAACTGGCTGCATGCTTCCTGAACATGAAAAAGGAAAAAAATGGACGCCACTAGCTGTTTAGTATCGTTTGCTGGTAGCCATTGCCCTGCAGGCTACTCACAACCGCTAGCTATGATGGCATCGAACGGCAGTTGGCAGCGATGGGCACTGGTTTTGTGTACTTACTGTGGCACAACAATAACGATGATGTAGGGAGCTGGTTGGGCGCTTTGGTTACTGCATGTTGCCGAGTTTCTAGCGCAGGTAGCGAAACCTCATATGATATCTTATGCTAGCGTGAGAAATAGATTTAATTCATCATCAGCCTTCAACAAGCTTCTCCTACCTTCATCGGCTATTTTTCTTGTCCTACACTATCCTCTCAATCGTACCCGACTCTTAATTCATCGATTCCGAGCATGAAAATTCATGTACATGCTACTCATAGTACAATCAATTGCACACAAATGCCTAATAAGTACTTTATAATTTATCTTTTATATGTAATTTAATCGCAATATTACGCTATTCAATTAGCCATATCTAGCTAATAATTGGCAATCAAACATATATAGATGAAGCATAGGCGTTTAATGTCAAAGATGAGACATAATATAATATATATAAAAAAATGATGCAACACTTAGCTTTGATAAATGAAGTTCGCCATAGCATACAAGACCGTCTCCTTGAGCTCTGATACCACTGCTATAGACGGAAACATGGCTGCCTTGCAAAATACCCAAGATAACACAATATCTAGCATAAACTAACAAATCTGCATACCTGGTGATTCCCATAGCACATAAACCATGACGTTGCGAACAGAGAGAGACTGAGAGCGAGGCAGAGCAAGAGAGCACGTGTAGGCGCACCTCCTAGAGAGGAGTGCTACGCCGACAGGGCGAGAGAGAAGAAGTGGAGAGGAGAGAAGAATAAGGCAGACATTGGGTGCAATCTCCCCCCGTGCAAGAGTGACCATTTCCCTCTTGCACGTATTTAATCTATAGATTCTTGAATGGTCAAAGTGAGTACAAACTGGCCGGCCGGTCATAAATGGCCAAAGCTCATAAAGAGAACCTGGATAATAAAACGTACATAAAATATGATATCCTTTTGCAATAGCTTAGCTCGGTCAAGCCTTTTCCACCTGTCACAGCTGCAATAAATAATAAGATATCAATTCCATAACACAGACATTTAGTGTAGATGCATTTGAAACATGCATGTACAAGCGACAAAACAAAATTAGGAATATTCTAAAGAATCAACTAGCAAGCTCAATTTTTACAGATTCCTAGGTGTAAAATCGATTGATGCACTAGATGTGAAGGTGATTGAATCAATTGACATAGTGATGCGCAAAAAAATACCGCCAATGCAAACTTTATTCCCAATTCATGGTATGGCTCTTAATACATAGCTTTTTATCCCTTTTCATAACGCCTTTTGCATTAGCAATCATATGGGTGCTAGTCCTTGACACATAAATAACCCCTCCCTTCGATCATACAACCCCCAATCTCCACAAATTAACTAGGATCAACAAAATGTGAAACCCTACCATAGTAAACAGTGAGGAACTCAAGTTTTGAAGATTAATCCCCTTTTGACGAGCCTTGTGAGAAACTTACTTGTTTTCAAAGACAACTATTTACAAGTAAAATGTAGGACCGATACAATCTCAAACATGGGTTTTCCACTCAAAATGATTTTCATTGCAAATCAGTCTATGTGACCACTACCAAGAATATTTATCTACCCTTAATACCTCTCATCAAAATCTTTACATGTATTCAACAATATTCGTATTATTTTAGTGTTTTATCAGCAGTGAAAGGATATGTTTGTAGGTGTCTATAATCCTTTCACTTTCTAAATTGGTATAAACAGTCATAAAAGTCTCCCCTACGTAATAGTTTTGATTTTTTAAATATATAAATTTGTATCACTCTAGAAATCAAGCGGCAATGCTATTCTTTTTACGTAATTACTAGACATAAATTGATTTTCCGTAGGAAGGATGACACATTGTTTTTATGACTCGAGGCTTTGCAAGACTCTTTTATAGGTTGTAGACACACATTAGATTCTTTCCACATTGGATTCTTTCAACATTGGATACTATAGAGAATCCAATGTTAAAGAATCCAATGTTTGAAAAAAATCAATGTGTAAATTTTTAATCATATATTCAAATTGTATACCCTAGTTTAATCTTTGTCGTAATAAATGCAGACCATGTCTTCTTCTTCCACACCACGCTTTCGCAGCATTGAGGATTTCATAGCAGACGGGATGTCATATCTCGACGCTCTCTCTGCCTATCATTCACAGCCGTCGCCTCAGCAGTCATCATCAGGGTTTGGCTGGTTTCGGGACGCTCTAGGTGGGTCCACTGCCGTACCTGTGATCGATCCAGATGTGGAGAGGGCATTGCGTCTTCGGGCTGAGTGGTTAGGTTCACAGCAGACCCTTACACAACGCTATTCACCGGCGCAGCTAGCAGCTTTTGGATTATCAGAGGTCTCTACTCCGACTGTTGGCACTCCATACCTGCAGAGTTTTCCAGCTACAGCTCCAGGTTCAACTTTTCCTTCACAAGGTCCAACGCCCCAGGGTCCGACGCCGTTGGGTGCAACGCCACAGGGTCCGATGCCACGGGCGTCCACCTATTCCACCTTCTGTCCCAGATTCACGTCGGCGCTCTTCCGGCAGTCAGCGTCAGGGCAGCTCACGCGCTAGCGCCGGTCGATCTCGACGAGGGAGCGGAGCTAGTTGTTGTTTTGCGGGGGGGGGGAGTACTACAGATTCTCCTCCACAGTCACCACTCCCTTCTCCAGCAAAAGATGAGGGCCATGACATGCCTTCACCAGATGCTCGCGGGTTATACTACCAGGTTCATAGAGGAGGTATGGTGGATCTCGGGACAGCACAGGGCAGGAGATTCCGCACACACGTCAACCAATTAATCCACTCCACATATATCAATTGTTTTCTCAAATTTGATCAGCAAGATCTCTACAAACTCACATATATAGAGAAAACCATGCACATGCGTTTCCCCAACCCTGAGGAACAACAATTCTCAAGGCAATGGTTGCAAGAGCATGTCAAAACATTTCTGAAGAACAAAAAATCTAGTGTGAGGAGAGCGGCAAAGAAGACAATGGAGTCTCCAGAGCATAGCTATCAGCCAGGAAATGTCCATGATGTGGAGTGGGAGACTGCTATGGGCGAGAAAGAGGACGAAAGGGCAACCGATGCGAGGATGTATACGCGTCAAGTTGAGGCCAGATCCCATCAGACTCCTACGCATTATGGTTCGGGAGGAAAAACGGCTTGGAAAGACAAATATGTAAGTAAAAATATTAGTTTTATTGTAAAAAATCTAATGTTTTTCATTTAATTAATTGGTTGCTATTTTTTGTCAGTATAACATTACCATGAGTCGCCCGACCAGAGAAGTGCAGAGATATAGAGAGAACCATACCGAGTATCAAACTTGGTGTTGGTTGTTTGAAAATCAAATGATCTCTCGAGAGGAGTTCGAAAATGCGTGCAGAAGTCTGCAACATGTAAGTTTAATCTTATCTAAATAATCAAATTGTTGTTTTTATATCAAATATTAAATAACAAAGTGTTAATTGTTTCTTTTTTATGGTTTTACAGAGTCAAGGAGTTCCACGTGAAATGCCGCCAACTCCCCCATGAGCATCCTCTATTTTGTATATGCGGGCCCCGTTTGCCCTATCCCACATGACCATACTCTATTTTGTACACGCGGGCTTTTTTTGCCCTTTATGTAAATGCAATACCTATCATTTTTTGGCTCAATACCTCCCCCAATTGTAATTCCACTTATGTAAATGAAATTATCAATCTTTTTTTGGCTCAATGTATTGTCTAATTGTGATATTTTGTTGTAATTAATAATAATTTTGTAAAATAACTAAAATAAATAAAAAAATAGATGACCTTTTGGATGGTCCTGCAAAGGACAATCCAAATGGTCATCTGTTTTTTTATAATAAATCCCTTCGCGGTAATGCTCGCGATAAACCTGACGCGGTAATATGTGCGGGTACTGTTGCAGCAAAGCACGCAGTAATATTTGCAAAAATATTGTCGCATCCATTATCGCATCAGTTACCGCTAGACCATTACCGCCAGCTTTGCCGCAGTATTTGCCGCGTACAGCAATTTTTATATTTCAAGTTTGTTTGTTTTTTTGCGATAATGTGAGCGATAATACCGCGCATATGTTATAGTGGTTGCGGTGGAATGTCGAGTAGCCTTTGGCCTATGCGGACGCCAATGAGATTGACATAGTACAACTGGGCATAGAAGTCACTCTTCTTGTTCAGCAAGAGCTTGATATACTGCATTGGAGGTAGGCCATTCTTGTGAGTGTTTCTCACAAAGAATGATTGTGCCTGATTGGTCCTGCCTTTTGTGTTCTTTGAAGGAGGGTGGTAGTTTTCAAAAATGACAAACCCGACAGCATCAATATTGTGGCTCCAATCGGGAAGACAATACACAATTTTTTGCATTCCTAGGTGTGAAATGATAGAATGAATTCCCTTATTCAAGCCCATAAGCCCCGATACAGTGAAATCAGTCTCCACACCGGTGTTTATTCTCTCGCATCCAAAAAAAAACTTTGGAATTCCCACTGGACGTCACGATGGAATTATCAGTGTATCAACAGAAAGGTTCATAAGGGAAAATTTGGACTCTCAAAGGGACCCTATAAGGACTTTGACTTTCTCTCTTTTGTCCAAAATAGGCGCACGGTAAAAAATTTATAAATGAAATCAAAATTTATCGAACCTTTTGAATTTAGAATGTACTCGTCGAGATCTATCTATTGATATATAGCATACCATCAGATTCCTTATATTCTAGAAGACTCCATTTTTTGATGTGACAACTATGTCTTATAAATGAAATCTCTCCCCACATTTTAGGTTCAGTGGGGAGGCTATAACATCTACAGATCAACTCCAAATTTATCAGAGTTTGGGGATTTAGAACCTGCTTTCTAAGATCTTTCCAATGATATATTGGCTGATAGGGTTTTGACAAAGCGTTTATATACTTGACCGGGTTGCCCACTTTGGACAAGAGAGAAAAAGTCAAACCTACTCATCGTGCCCTTTTGAGAGTCCATATTTTTCCTAATGGCCATAGCTAACACTATTGTCTCCAAATGTGGCCCACAAATCCAAAATATCCGATATCGTTAGGAGTTGCAGAGTCAGATGATGTCGATGTAGACAACTCATCTCCTAACTACAAGAAAGTTTTCATTCAACATTGAGCACCAAAACATTGAAAAAAAAATCCCACAATCGAAGAACAATGAAGATTGTTAGAAACAGAATTGGTGCTGCAATCTTGTTGATCCAAAGCATTGGGAGTGTGTTGATTGAGTTGTGTGGTCATGGACTCCAAGGGATGGAAGACTTATAGAAGTAATTAAAATCCCATCCAATGTTGTGGAGAACGCACAAGCTAGCTTAATAGGAGAAATTGAATAGCATTTCATTTTCATATATTGTTTTTCTTGTTATCCCTATTTATATATGATTTCATGAACTATTAATCAACACCAACATGAAAATAAACTTTTGGATGGGACAAAAAAAAGGTGTTTCTCAACACCACCATTTTTTTTAAGAATCTATCTCTTTGTTTAATGTAACACAAGTACTTAACAGAAAAACTTATCTATAACATTCCCAAATTAAATGGGAAATAAGAATCCATAGGCATTGAAATCAGTCCCAAAGTTGTGGGATTTTTTCATTTCATCTAAAAGAGTGTTATAATTTGTGGCAACGTGCTCTTGAGCAAGAGTTACGCTCGAAGAGAGAAACTTTGGTGGTTATGATTAGAGCCTTCGTTTGTTGTCTCTTCCCTTAACAATGTTGCAAACATTGCTAGGCACCAGGCTCGGGCCGGGGCACTTGGTAATCATGTTAATGTATCACGTGAGTTCAGCAAGAGAGGTTTTTTAATGCAAACATTCGAAGAAAACTAATAGAGATATATTAACATAAGGGATATTTATATTCTTTCTTTTTTTAATCTTAAAAAAAAGGATCATTTTTATTCATTTAGACAAGTTTAAAAAGGGTTTTTTTTAATTACCCTCTGAATACATGTTATATAGGAGTGTTCTAAATAGTCCCCCCCCCCCCCCCCGCCCCAAACCCCCCCAGGCATCGGGGCTTGCTTTAGACACCTCCATGAATTCTCTAGCCATGATCTCCTTGTATGATTTTGGCTTATTGTTGCCCTCATTTGTTCACGGTTTGATGCTTCCCAATCTGCCCACTTCTTCTTGATCTTTGCTTCGATCATATATTTTGGTGTCTCTAATAATGTAGAGGAAGCTTGTCTCTTACCTCTAGCGATTGTGCAGTTTACACATGAGGTACAATGGATGGGACAAAACTATTAAGCTTAGATTGGGCTCTTGAACTAAGAAGTATTAGAAGGGTATGGGGGACAGATTAATTAGCTTTGAGATTCAGACAGTCATGAACTAATCAGGCGAAGGCAGAGGAGGGCAAAGCGCCGGGGGAAAGCTCGGCCAGGTTTCCTATGCCACCTAGACTGCTCATGAGGCGCACATACGAGTGTGCGACGGCGGAAAACGGTGCTCTGATGAGCTTGGCATGGCTGCTGCCTTTGCTCCCTTGCTGCGGCATTAACCTTTCTTCTGCAGAAGACGAACATGAACATGGTACTGAGCTCGCATAATTTGACAGAATTTCTAGTGATTCATCAGGCTCTTCGGGAATCGTTGCAAGGCCGTAGATCGACGGGCTTGCTGCCTGGCTGCAATCGGCACTGCTGCAGGTTGAAGCCGCCAATATGGCTGCGTCACCTTCTCTGCATAGATCGCTTACCTCGCCGCCGTTCAAGCAGGGCATGATAAAGCAACGGATTGCGCTTCTGTGCATGCTTGCTGCAAGATTGTGAGTGAGCGTGAATTTGATGCTAATCTCAGATAGCTGGAGCGTATCGCTGCGATTTGCGGATCAGAATCGCAGCAAATTGCTTCTTTAGTCAATCAATCAAACAGAAGGAGGTATACTCTCTTTCTCTCTCGCTTTCTGTCTAATTCCTTCCGATGATCGGATCAATCGAATCCTCGTTGACCTTCAACGCTTGGCGCTAGACCTTTGTATTTGGCTCGCTCTCACTCTTCCACACATAGACACACGCGGCCTAATATTCACAAGGTACACTAGATTTTTTTCTTCTTGACGACACGTACCTTCCAAGTGCCACTTTCACATGCTTATGGAGCATAATATATGTATGTAAGAAAGACAAATATCTACATAGGTTCACATTTTTTACAAGAACCGTATGTATACATACACGAACATTTTCCAACATTTGTTTTGACAAAATGGCTCGTGCCACAAAAAATAGCCATTAATTTTAAGCCCTAAGACAAAGGTTACTTGTAATGCACCCTCTATCTTCGAAGAAGCAGTTTCTACTACCCCGAGAAAGTTTTGCAAGTACTTTTATATCCAAAAGTGGTGTAATCTTGTTGTTGGTAGAAGAACCTATCATTGGGGGGGGGGAAATTCCTTTCAACTCGTTTTGATTTTTAGAGTTGACCAAAAAAATGACTCTAACTGGTTTTTGTGTTGGCGAAACAAAAAAAGGCTCCAATAGCCCCAGCCCCAACCTTAGTCTCAGTCTTGGTTTATATAAATAGGAAGTAGGATCCTCCATAGCTTCCTTTCAAGTGGAGGAATACTTTGTTCCATCTTATATCTATATTTCCCTTCTCAAGGGCAAAAAGAAGCATGCGGGATTTAAGCTTCACCTTTCCCTCCACAAGCCTCCTTTATACTTTCCCCTTTTGCCTACATGCCCAAGTATAAATAGACTATTTTGGGGATTACGATGTCGTGCAGCTCCGCTCCCATGCTAAGAAAGATACTAGAAAGATGCATGTTGAGCTTATTTGAAGCTTACTTGATTAATTAACAGTGTTCAGGGCTTGCTAACAAGCTAGTTTTAGGATTAATGTATGCCATATGCAGCTTTAAAAGACCAACAAATGCCTTAATGATGCTAAAAAGGAGTATGCTTGAGGTGATCACAGATGGGAGATTATCATCTAGAACTATAGTGCTTGAAGTGCTCTACCGGCTTGTCTTTACGGCTCTTCGATATTGGAGCTACAATGAAGAAGTTATGGCAGTTTGAAGTTTAAGTCAATTGCAGATCCGTACCCAATTGGGCAAGTGCAGCTGAGGGATCAGAGATGAAGAGAATGGATGGTCCTGAAGTGCTCACTTTGTGGAGCGCATCGGTCTTTTCCGATCAACGATCGAAGTTCTAGTTTCCAAGATATTGGCCGTTAAAGATTCACCGGGGTCAGTTCCATACAAGTCTGGTCCGCTCGGTCGGTGTGCAATTTGGAAAATATTGATAGAAAGAGATACCGATATGGTTGTGGCAAGAATCTCACGAAAGTTTGAACCGAATGCAATGGGAAGACCTTCAACCAAATGCAATCACTTATACTAGCATCTTGAAGGCCATGGTAATATCCACAACACATAAATGGTAGCAAAATTCACGATAATATTGTTAGTCAAGGATTGTTGGAGGAAGGTGTCGTGCTTGACGATTCCTAGGCCGATATGTATGCCAAATGTGGTGCTCGTACAAAAGCACATGATGTTTTCGATGAGCTTTCAATTAAGAGGGTGCTTTTTGAAGAGCATTGGTTTCGAGATATGCCCAAACTCGAGGGGTTCACCATTCAATTTCCCCCTATATAACGTGCATTCGCGGGGTATTATAAAAACCCCTATTTTAACATGTCTGAATGAATAAAATGACCCCTTATTTTAGGAAATTTTTTAAAAATTGAATATAAAAACCCTTTATTTTAATGTATCTCTGTTAAATTGTCTAAAAGGTTTTAATTTTAAAACCCCTCCTTTCGAACTCATGTTATACATTAACATGATTACATAGTGCACCCCCCGAGTGCCCAAAATGGCTACGGCAAGGAGTCTTTGGGTTATTTTCACCGGGTGCGAAGGGAAGGCTTTTCTCCAAATGCATTCACCCAAGCCAGTTTAGGGAAACAAAGATGATGTTATTATGCACAGAGGACGTGTAACATTTAATGGCCTAGTAACTTGTGTGTAGCGGAAATTAGCATGAACATAGTGAGCATTTCATTAGAATAGATTCCTAATGAGAATAACAAGAGTGCTTGGGTGAAGAGAGCAACAAAAAGCATAACACCTAGTTAGATAGCATGAACAATACTTCAAAAGAGAGAGAAATTAAGCTATTGACAACAGTTGAGGACCGGATTTACATGGAGCCGGTCCCCCCTCCAAAAGGCTTTGTATTATGGTTTCTCCCATCAAGAGAGACATTTTACAATACAATTCTTTGTGTTCCTTCAATACTAGCTAGCTCAATGAAGATGGAAACTTCATGCACCAAGCAAAACACTTATTAAACACAACATCAATTCCCTCACGGTCTCAGACCCAAGACCTCACACACCTTCGAAGATGGTGAGAGCTAGCGGGGTATGAGAGTAGATTGAGAGGAAGAAGGAGTATTTTTACGAGAAAGATGTACATCTCCTCACATAATCACTCATATTAGCATAGCTTAGCTTAGTAATTAGCATGGTAGAGGAGATGAGCATGCATTGAAGCTTGGCTCTTGGTTGGATTTGCATCACAAAGCCAAGAGTTGTTGGTGTAGGCCTCCCTTCTCACAAGCTTGGAGTAGGTGATAAGCTTTCCATTAAAGCTTGAGAAGAGAGGAAGAGAGAGAGAGGGAGAGAGAGAGAGAGAGAGAGTCTTCTTACTCCACACATGAGCTAGTGTGAGTGTGTAGGTGATAATGCCTTTGAAAAATCAGCCCCCTCTTTCTCTTGGTCGACCCCTCTTGCTATTTGCTCTTGCTAGCATCCTATTGGACCTCCCCAGGCTTAGCCAATGGTAATTAAGCAGCATAAGTGATAGCCTTCTGACATGTGTCTCCCTTTCCCCATTTGTGAGAGCTTTAGGTAATTAATTAATTAAACTAAACTCTCATTGGACCCCTTGGGAGACTGTCCAATAGTCTTCTAGAGAGCTTAATTCCCATTGGTTCTTTTATTAAGTGTTTTTAAATTAATTAAACTAGATTTATTCTAGCCTAATTCTCATTGGTCCACCTCCAAGGCCATCCAATAGGATTTGAGTACACCTTGTGGGCATCTGGGCTAGGGAGCTGACATGTGTCCCTCTTTCCCCTTGTGTACAAAGGGATCTTGTGTGTGTGTGTGTGTGTGTGTGTGTGTGTGTGTGTGTGTGTGTGTGTGTGTGTGTGTGTGTGTGTGTGTGTGTGTGTGTGTGTGTGTGTGTGTGTGTGTGTGTGTGTGTGTGTGTGTGCATGTAGAACATGGCCATGTTCTTAGATTTTGATTTGGATAAGTATTGGTGTTGTTAGGAGCATGTTTAGTGTTTTTAGGCTCAGAAAAGTACATCTTTGAGGTTTTGGGGGCCAAATGTGATGGGTCTAGCTTGAAATTTGCTTGTGAAGATGTTATAAAGATATGTGGAACTCAAAAACACCAGTTGGAGGTCAAATAGGGCATTTAGACATCCTACGCGTAGGATGTCTATTTCACTATTTTTTCATCTCTGACTTTACAGTTGGCTTGGCAATGTGATAATGAATATATTGTGCAAGTTTCATGTGATTTGGACTAGTTTTGGTAGGTCTATGACCCTTTATTGCCTCTATGCTCTCACTTTCCGTTTTTTTTATGCGTATGAGGTCAACTCTTGTCCAAATGTGATGAAACTTGATGGCTAGCATGTATAAGCTATGTAGAAGTTGTGTATGAGGTGAGATATTGAGTTTGGCTTGCAAAAGAGGCCCTGAGACATTCTACGTGTAGGATGTCTTCTGAGGAATTCTTTTGGAAGAAGTGCTACTAGTATATGCCCTTAGCCCCCCTGAGTCCCCTTTAAGCCTTATTTCAATAAAAAAAGTCAAAAAGACAGATAGAAACTCCCTGTTTGGCTTTCAGAGCCTCTGAGTCATTTTTTGACTCTTGGAGTGCTTTTCGGCGATGAAATTTCTTGATGTTAGTCTCCATAGCTTTATGGTTCCTTGGGGAACCTTGCCATATGGTTTTTGTTGGCTTTGGCTTCACCAGAGCTCCGTTTGGCGATTTGTCTCTCTGGAAGCTCCCGTGGTTGCGTTTGCATGCCGTCGATGAATTTTGGTGGTCTACCACCATAGGACTTAGTTGTTGATGGTCTAGGCAAGCCGCTCGTGAAGTTTGGTGGCAAACGGACATCCGATTTGGCCGTGAGAGCCAATTGACACTTTGTGTGTTTGATGCCGTTTCTAAAGCTTAGTCTCATTTCGGGTCGCCTTATGGCCATGTGGGCTATATAGCCTTGTAGAGAATGTTGAGATGCTCTTACCCATGAGTTTTGGTAGCATTTGGGCGACTTTCCACCGATTTACCACTTGGTGGCCTCTTGCAGGGCTTGTGGTGCCAGGGTTTTTCCCAATGGTTTTTTGCCGCCCTTGTGCATTCAAGAGTGGTCTCCTATGCTAGGGTAAACCCCCTATGAAGCCTTATTGCTATTAGGTTAGCCGTTAGGTGGCTACCTCTACCTATAGGTCTCTACTGCCCGTTCCCGGCGTGTGAACCCTACACTAGTTTTCGCGATAAAACATCAAACATACGCGAAAAGCTCAAGGTGTTGAGCCTACCTCTCATATCTGGAGCCTGTCCGGTGGTCGTGCACGTCGTAGAAGCAGCTGGAAGTCCGGTTCGTTCTAGGTGGCTAGAGCTCTCTCTCAAGAAGAAAATAGTAGAAATGAGCTCTAAGTGAAGTGAAAAAATCTTATAATGGGGGTCCCCGGACCACTTTCTATGAAATTTGACATGTGCTCCTAACTTCTTGCGAGATGCGATTTAGGCTCGAAAGGTTCCTGATTTGGACTTCGTTTGCCCAGTTTCCCAGAAATTTGACGTTTTAGTCAAAATCTGGCCAAAACACGCCTCCCGCTACATTCACATAATTGCACCCCCATTGTACCATAGGTTTTCCTATAGTCATTGATTATCCCCATATTTTTTGTTTTTCATTACAACCGTATTTCACCTGCTTTTTGTATTTTTGAAGTTTTTATGTCGATAATTAGTAAAATTAGAAAGAAAATAGAAAAATAAACCCAAAAAATCCCCAAAAATCACAATAACTCAAAAACATCACCGCAAAACACTATGTACACTCACATGCAATTTTTATGGCCGGATTTCTCCATTTTACCAATATTTTGCCCGAAAAATGACTATTTTTACATATATACACACACCTAGGGGCTTAATTTGGCGTTTGGTCCCATATACTTGTAGATTGGTGTTGTATAAGGGCATATGTACTTAGGTTAGTTCAGAAAATTTCACAATCAAACGAAAACCCTTCAAAATAGTTGAAAAACATGCCCTTTTTTGCTCTTTTCACCTTCATTGGGTCCGCATTGAGAATGCCTCCCCCCCTCCTAGTCGGAGTCCTCCCAGACGACAAGGTATCGCCTCGGGGTATGTGAAGTGCATGGGTTAAAAATTGTGCTAATGTGCGGCCTTGTAATGTGGCCCTATTTGATGCATACTCAGTCAATGCATGGAAAAATTAATGTTGTGCGAGAGGAGGGAATAAGCAAGATTCTTATGGGCATTCAACGTCGAGGTTTCCTATTTGTTCTTGGTTGGGTTGGCATTTTTTCTTTGAAAGTAAAAATTGTAACTCTACAACTCTTTGTTTGATCGTCTTCTTTGCAAAAGTTGCTTGGGTTGTCGCTACTGTCGATATGGCCGTGGTTTTTTCGTTGATGGAAGTGTCATTTCCATTGTAGCTATAATCTTGTTCTCTGTTAATTTCCCTTTGGAGTTTTGTTGTGGAGGCTTTTGTAGGTTTATTGCCTCTTCCTTGGTCGTCATTGTTGTTCTTGTGATCGGCACCCACATAGATCGGTTTGCCGGTTTCATATTTAGTGAGTGTTTGGCTGCTGGTGTTGCTTGTACTGAAGGGAGTTCCTATTGCTTTGGTTTGGGGATCCAAATGCGTGTCGCATTTAAGTGGTTACTGAGCATTCTCTTCGGGATCCATATATTTTTTATTCCCTTGGTTGTTGGTTTAATTGTGTTCTTCTGTTGATTTCTGTTGTTGTATTGTGGTTTGTATGCCAGGTCACCTCTATCCTTCCGTACCCATACTTTTTTTCGCGTGTTGCTAACCTTGATCTATTCACTGTGGTCTGTGTTGTCTTATTTTTGTAGTGAACATGGTTGGCAGTTCCCTGGTTGTTCTCCATGGGTATAGTGTTTTGCTTTATTGGCATCCATCCTTTTTGTTCTTTATCCAGTGATGGTGGTGCTATTATCTGGTTCTTCCGGGTTGTCTGAGAAAAGGCTACCACCTGTTGTTCTTGTGCATGCTGAATTTTGATTGTATCCGAATTCCAATCTATCTACACATTATACTCTTTCTACCAAGGTTGTCCCAACAACATGGGGTGTAGTGTGCTCGCATCCTCAACCACATAAAACTTGTGGGGGTAAACATATTGATGTATTTGTACATGCAATATTGTCTAGCCCAATGTTCCTAGCGAATGTGATGTACTACTTTCCAGGGCTTGTTGAGTAGGATGGAGTTGTTCCGTAAGCTTGAGCTATTTATATAATTTATAAGAGATCAGATTTGCTTGAGCTCCGGAATCAAGCAATGTCGTTGAGTCGATTTGATTGCTATCCACTTTTACTACAATTATGGGATCCACTACGTCTTCATTAAAATTTGTTAATCGAATAGCATTTATTCGCAAAGGTGATCCAATTTGTTGTTGTTGGAGGAGAAGCCTGCTTTTTGCGATGCGCTCTTTTGCGTCTTCTTGTGCCTCTTCGATTACCCTCTGTTTCTCCTTTTTGCGTTGTTTGTCATGATGGATTTGTTGAAGCATATCCTGTGTTAGTGGTAAATGATACTTCTTTAACCTACATCCACTAATCCAATTTGGCATTCCTTCACCATCCAACGTCGCAAGTTTGACGGCTCCACTTGGTGATAAATCACTAATCACAAAGGGTCCCATCCCTCGCTTTTTAAGTTTCTTGACATGCTGCTTCAAAGTGTAAACAAGTACATAATCACCTGTTTTGAATTCTTTCGTATGTACATGCTTGTCAAAAAACTCTTTTTGTCGTCTCTTCTTAGCGTAGATCGAAGCTACAGCTCTCAGCCGAAGTTCATCTAGCTTTTCAAGATCATCTATTCTTGAAGAGAGTTCATGGCCTGTCCATTCTAAGCGTCTCACAACTCGTAGAGTTGGAATCAAAAACTCTATGGGTAATATAGCGTTTAGACCAAACACCATGTTGTACGGTGTTGTTCCAATAGATGTTTTATAAGCTACCCGGTATGCCCATAGTGTTGAGTGTAGTTGTTGATCCCAGTCGAGGTCCTTGACTCTGATACAATTTTAGTCAAAATAGTGCATAGGGTTTTATTTGTGGCCTCAGCTTGTCCATTTGCCTGTGGATGATATGGAGCAGATTTCTTATGTATGACCATGAATTCCTCTAGTAGATATTCAATGACTTCATTAAGAAAATGCGTTCCTCGATCACTGACAATTTCTATTGGTAATCCGTATCGTACAAAGACATTCTCATACAAAAATTGTGCAATGGTTCTTGCGTCTCCTTTTTGTGTTGCTTTGGCTTCCGTCCATTTTGTGAGATAGTCCGTAGCCAC
Source organism: Adiantum capillus-veneris (assembly GCF_014529385.1). Taxonomy (NCBI): domain Eukaryota; kingdom Viridiplantae; phylum Streptophyta; class Polypodiopsida; order Polypodiales; family Pteridaceae; genus Adiantum; species Adiantum capillus-veneris. The sequence continues at coordinate 94,942,691 of NC_140960.1, forward strand.
AATGATATATTGGGTATGGGTGCAATATGCAGGGGGTGAAATAGGTCCCACAAAATCAATTCCCCATTTTGCAAATGCCCGTGCTCCCATCATTGGCCGTAGTGGCATCTCATCTCTCTTTATCGGCACCTTAGTGCACTGACATGCGTTACAACGCTTTACAAACTCCTCAACTTCCATGTACAATGTAGGCCACCATATTCCTGCAGTTAAGACAATTTTTGCCGTCTTATCGCTTGAAAAATGGCCTCCACTTATTTCTCCATGTGCGTGTTCTAGAATCAGCAGGTATTCACTTTCACTTGCACAAATTCTAAGTTGATTGTCCTTTCCTCGCTTGTAGAGTTGATTTTCAATTAAATTAAAGTTTCGAGACTCTAACTCTATAGCCGTTTTTTGCGCTTTTGTTATGTTTTTCTTGTTGTTAAGAAATCAATGATATATTGACTCCATGCAGGTGCAATGGTTACCTGAAACAATGTCGCGTGATCCACCAATCGTTTGGCACTACATATAGTACAATTATTTACATAAGCACGTGTGTCAGCATACATAGTTGGCCAATAAACTCCTAAGTGTTTCAATCTTTGGTGTGTTTTCATTGTTGAACAATGAAATGCACAATCCTGGACATGTGCTTCTTCAAGATAACACTTGAATTCCTCCGGATTTATACATAATCGTAGAATTTGGTCCGAGCCTAGATGGTACAGTCGTCCTGGACTGAAAGTTTTTTGTTTGTCAAAATGTTTGTTGTTTGGTTCTGTCTTTCTTGTTATCAAATCTACCTCCAAAGGAGAGAATGCTAACAATTTCCTGAGACCATTTGGGTATCATTTCAATATTGAAAAGATAAGCATCAGGTATGTCATCATCTACTCCTTCAGGAGCTTTCCCGTTTTGTAGCCTTGAAAGATGATCCGCGCGTAGATGAGTTTTACCTTTTTTTACTACCACTGTGAAGTCAAACTCTAGCAATATAATAAACCAGCGTACAATTCTCCCAGTATTGCATGGTTTATTTACTAGATACAAAAGAGCTTGATGATCTGTGAAGAACAAAAATTTGTTTGCAAGCAAGTAATGCCGAAATTTCTTTACAGCAGAAATCATTCCTAATCCCTCTCTTTCAGTGGTGGTGTAGTTCTTTTCTGCACTATTTAGCTGTCGACTCGCATAACAAACTGGAAAATCCATTGTTCCGTTTCCAGGTTGAGCCAAAATACTCACAATTGCGTATGCAGATGCATCGATGTGAACATGGAATATCTTTTCCCAATCTGGTGCTTTAAGTACAGGTGCTGATACAAGGTTTTCCTTAAGCTTTTGGAATGAAGTTTCACACTCCTCAGTCTAGTCAAAACTGACTAATAAGCGATATAGAGGTTGTGCAATGACCACATACATATATATGAATCTTCGATAGTATCCACAGTGTCCCATGAAAGATTGTACTTGTTTGGCATTAGTAGGCCTGGGCAAGTCTGCTATGACTCTAATCTTGTCTAGGTCAGTGGTTATGCCATTTCTTGAAACAATATGTCCTAAGATGCGGCCTTGTCTTACCAAAAATATGCATTTTTCTGGGTTGAGAAAGATTCGATATGTTCTGCACTTCTCAAATACCTTTTGTAAATGGTCAATGTGTTCTTCTCGAATAAGAGAGTGGACACAGAGATCATCCATATATATTTCCAAGAATATTTTTAGGTATTCTTTGGTTAGGCCAAAAGGCATAACTCTATACGCATATATTCCCCACTCTGTGGCAAATGCTGTTTTGTGTTGATCCACTATTGCAATTGCCAATTGGTTATACCCCGAAAACCCATCTAAAAAGGAATAGGCCCATTTTCCTACCAGCCTCTCAAGCACATGTTCTGTGATCGGCAAGGGATAATTATCCCTTATTGTGGCTGCGTTCACTTTTTTGAGGTTCACACAAACACGCAACTTTTCGTTCTTTTTGGGGACAACCACAATGGGTGACACCCAATCTGTATTCTCGGTTTCATAGATGAATTCAACATCCATCAGCTTGTCAATCTCTTCTTTGATTTGTTTAGTGAATGTGTCATTATATGTGTAAGGACGCTGTTTGCTAGGTTTGGCATCTGATTTCAAAGGAATTGTATGTTGATATATCGATGGATCAACTCCTTTGAGGTCTTTGTAGGACCATGCAAACACATATTTATACTTCTTGAGAAGTAATGTTAGCCTTTCTTCTTCTTCAGCGTCTAAATCAGTTGCTATATAGACAGGCTGAGGCTCTTCGCCTGGCGCAGCGAGGTCTATCCGTTTTGCATTTTCCGGCCCATCGTAAGATTCCTGGTTTATTCTTTCCCTTACTGGTGGTGTCATTATGATTTTTCTATCTTGGATTGTGAATTTCGATAATGGGATGGTACATTCATGTTCCCTTTTTCTGAATCCTCCTTACCTTCACTTGCTCCTTCAGTAGTCCATACCTCTCGTAAGGACCGTTTGAGTTCTTGGTATTTCTTTTTACGCTCCATTTTGGTCCACTATGGATCTTTTGTCTTTTTCTGTTTTGATTGTTGAGATTTTCTTGATTTTGTTCCTGTTTTAGTTTTTTGTGCTTGTTTTATTTCCTCTTGTGTTCTTATCTCCCGGTTTCTTGAAAATCTCCAAGATATTTTGTCTTTTACACAATCTTGTGCCTTGACTAGCAGTAGAAAGTGCGTTTTGTCTTTTATCCTGGGCATCGGGTTTTCTCTAATCTTGTTTTCTGCCCTTTTTTTCCTATAGCATTCCTAACGTCTAGGGTGTTGATTTGCAAAATCATAAAATCTGATATCTGCAGTTGTTTCGCTACTCTCGCTCGAGCTGTCTGAACACTCGTTATCTGCATCGTGAATTAGTTCCAGATGATCAGAGGAGTCATAAAACTCTTCTTGTTCTGGTGAGTCTACATACTCATCTCCTGCTGGTAAAAGGTTTACCATGTAATAAGGTATCACATCATAGCCATCCTTATCGCAAAATTTTATCGTTGGGCTATCTATAATGGTACAGACATCCAATGTTGCTAGTATGTGTTCCCATTCCAGAGGTTCTTAGGCATCTTCGGGAAAAGGTTACGGAATGTAATCCTTGTCCTCAATAGCTCCTTCTAAGATACATTCCTCTCTTTTTAAGCTTCCACAATGTGAAGCTCCGCACATCCATAGCTCTTTTCTGCCCTAACCATGCTGGGAGTTCGAACCCTGCTAATGTAGCCGAATCAAACTCTTCCACTGGTGTCTGGTTCACATCCTTGTAACTATGGTCTTTTAGGTATATTTTGGTTGTAGTGTCCCCTTGCCTGAGGTATATGTGGTTGTAACCCCAATCCTGGACCATCTTTAATTGTCTCGTGAATGGTCTTCCCAAGATGATCTCGTAATTGTTCTTTTTGTCGAAATCAACTATTGCAAATGTATGCTCATACTCAATTCCGCAAGAGGTGACAATTAATTTTTCCATGAACCCATCTGCCTGTTGCAATTTCATTCTGGTAGCTCTCAAAGCCGTTTTTCCCCATTTTTTCCAGATTTCTTTGGTGGGGATAGCGACTCCCGCTCCACTGTCAAGAATAGCTTTGGATACTACTCCTTGAAATTCTACTGGTAGTGTGGTATTTCCATCTTCTCCCTCGCAATATTCTCCAAACCTTGTTTAAAGGTACAGGTCTAGTGTTTAGTTGAGGCTTGTCCAATTCTCTGATCCCTTCTTGAAGCTTTGAGGTAGGGTCTTTTACCCCAAATTTTTCTAAGCATTTCCCTACGGTAGTCCACATGTTTGGTCGTAACCTCAGGAGTTTGGCTAACGTGATTGTGCATGCCATAGGGGTGGACAATAACTCAATCAACCCTTGTGAATCCATCACTCTGTTGGAAGAAAGTCTTTAAGATGGGATTGCTCTCACCTCAGACTTAGCTTCATACTCCCCTAGGTAGGAGGGTAGAGTTTTTAGCAAGTCTGGTTGGCTATGCCCCGAACTAATTGAACCCTGGTTTCCCCCTTGTGAATGCATATCAAAGTTCATTTGTGATCTTTCCTCAAACTCTTCAATGGGAGGTAAGATCTCAGTTTTCTCCTTGTCAGCGCGATTCACCCCATTAGCTTCATTTGCTTCCCGGATTTTCTTCCACAGGTCGTTTAGACTATTATCCTCTTTTCCCATCTCTGGTATTTTGGGTTGGAAACTATCACATGTTTCATCAGTTGTATTCAACACTATGATAGTTTCCCGCTTTGAATCTGAGGCAGTCATGAATCCTTCCTTGGTGTCTGCTTGTTTCTTCAGAGTTGGTGTGATAAGGGTTGGAACTAGCACCTCGTGCCAACTTGCCAGTTTACCGAGCGGATTTTCTATCAAGGATTGGGCTATTTCAATCATCTTTCTACACATTTCCAACCTCTATTTTTCTGTTTCCGCATATGGATAAGTCATCCATCTTTGCTCTTGGTTTTGGTTGTTTTTTAGTCTGGCTTCGTATGCCTTTAAAAGTGCGTCAAGCTGTTCATTTACTTTTTCTACCAGTACAGATCCTTCTGATCCTGCACTTCGGGGTTCCTTTATTTCCTTGGGCCCTATTGTTACCGCAGTGTGTGAGCAAACTAGTTAGATCCTCTAAATGTTCCAATCTATCCTTAGTGTGTTTCAGCTCCTCAGTTAGAGCTGTTTGCTCTCGTTCCTTCCTGGCTTTCATACGAGCCTTTCTAGCTTTCCAAGTGCTTCGTTGATTTTTTATTTTTTCACTAGGGGCATTGGTTTTTGTCTCTTCAATTATGGGTTCGTTTGTCATTCTTTGAGCTTGTGCTCGTGTCACTGCCTGAATCGGTATTACTGTCTCGTTTTCTGACCCTCCACTGGAAGGCACTGCTTCCAGCATGTTCAAAGTAGTTTTTGCTCCTTTGCTCAGGTTCTTAGGGTGATCAGGAATCAAATGAGTAGTCCCACATTCTGTGCAATACGCATTGACTCTAATGATTTCATCATGAGGACAACTCTTAGCCAATGGTCTCCGCCACACTTGTAGCAGGGTCCCTTAGGCTGTTGAGGTGCTCCTTGAGCTCCTCTTTGTTGGTATGCATGCCTCTGCCCGCCCATGCTTCCATTGGCTATGAACAATAGTGTTCGTTCATCCAAGCCGTATCTTCCTTCTCCTGCGGCCTGTGCAGGTGTTGGTGGTCCTGTACTTCCAATCATGCTCCAAGGTTCTTGCATTTTAGGTTCTTTCGATGGATAATAGACAGGATTTGCTGCATATCCATTGGAATCTTCATAATATGCATGCATAGGTACCAAAGCCTTCTCTTCTGGTTCGTTTACCGTTGGTGTGTATCTTATGCCTACCGGTCTTACTCCTGGTAGGGGTGGTTGTTGCCCCAATACTGATTGTGGTCTCTCAACTCCTACAGGTCCTGGTAGGTTGTCTGCTTGATACCTAGGCATCGGTGGAAGTTGAGGAGATGCTACCTGAGCTTGGGGAGCATATGGTTGCTCTCTCACATATCCCTTGTTATAATAACACTCCTTTGTCACATGGTTTGTCCATTTTTGTTCAATTGCACACCACTTCGGCTACTTAGCCTGAGCCTTGGCATACATATTATTTTTTTTAGCACTTCTTCCACCAGCTGCTCCTGACTTACAGCTACTTCTCCTTTCTGTACTGTCTTAGCGGACTTGCTTCCACTTTGTTGTGAGGATGAATCATCATCAAGATCCTTGAATTCACCCTCCTTGAAGACCGCACAATTGTCTACAAGGTAAAGAGCTTCCTTAGTTAACTCATTTAACGTTGTGCTACTCTTCATATGTAAGTCCTTCTGGAGATCTGCATTCCTTAGTCCTTGAATAAATATAAGCATAATTCTGGACTGGGTTGGTAGTTCTTCCACAGGGCAGAACTTCACATATCTCTTTAGTCGTAGGGCTGCCTTTCGCACAGATTCCCCTTCCTTTTGTTTGAATTTATGGATTTGTGAGACTGTATTATGAGCTATCCCCCTTTGTGAGAATTCCTCAATAAACTCGTCAAACACCTCCTCCATAGACTCAAAGTCTCTACACTCCACAGAGTCAAACCAAGTGGCGGCATCCTCTTCTAGGGTAAGCCCAAACCCTGCAAATTGAGTAGGAAAGTCCAAAACTTCTTCAGCTCTAATTACATGCACAAAGGCTGCTACATGATCCCTAGGATCTCTATTTCCCGTGTATTTCTTGTTTACCCATTTTTGCACCTGAGAAGGTCTAATTCTACAATGGTCTACAAATAACATCATTGGTTCTCCTCCTCCTACTCAATACATCTCCTCTAGCCTTCGGTAGTGGGAGGGTTCCTCTCCCAGAGGTGCTCCTAAGCCATAATTTCTGACAGTTCTTGCAAGAGGTGGTTCATCTCTTCGAACTCGTTCTATGGGTTGTCTTCCAGGCTCTGCCGACTCTTGATTTTTTGGCTTACTCTCGCCTTGATAGTGTGAATAGAGTGGTGGTTCTTGTAAATCTCTTAGCCCTCTTGCGGCTGGATAACCATCTCTGTTTCGGTCTTGTTCTAATGTCGCACTTTGTTGAAGCCGTGCCTGCAATGACGGTTGGGTTGCCTATTAGTTCTGGTAGTTGAACGTCTATTGTCGGTTAGAATGTGATGTTGCGTTGTACTCTTCTGAAAATGGATTTGTTGACTTGCTAGGGGTATAGGTGGACCTTGGTACTTCTTCGGGCATATGTTGATATTTCTGGAACTTTTGTATTTTCTACCTCCTCTGGGAGAATTCGTTTGTATTCTCGCCCGTACCTGTCAACAAAAATGATATCCTTCCCCATAGCAATTTCATAAGAGAATAAGTAAAGAACCTTGCCTTTGCTTAATTCATTTGGGTAGGGTTCTTTGCATCAAAAATAAGAGACTACTCCTTCGCTATCATGCTTGTAAATTCCCACATTCTCATTATAGGTAAGGACCCTGGTTTTTTTTTTATCATACATAAAAAGATCTCCAGGACGATCAATTTTTGGAGGCGGTTCTTGAGTCTCTGAGACCATTTTTCCTTTTGCCACATTATCTCCATATCTGTTGTAATCCTCAGGTTTGCTAACTATCAGATAGTGGTTCCCCTTTTCATCTCGGAATCTATCTCCATCATCATAGACTTGAATTATCTCTCGTCTCTGAGAAGGCCGTTTACAAATACACTTGCGTCCCCTATAGTCATAATAAACTATGGCTCCCCGAGAGTTTGTTCCCTCTAAGAAGATTATAGTGAACTTGGCATTGTTCAAAGGGTTTTGGGAGGTACTTCCTCCTAGCATTAGTCCTTCACCGGAGGAACCTCCTGGATGTTGACTACCCATCATGAAGAAGGACTTATCTGATGAAGTGTCAGGATCACTACCTTCCTCAATGATTGGTGCTAATGGATCTAGCCTTGCCTGAGTTATAGACACTAAGCTACCCTGATCACCTGCCACTTTTTGGTCTCTAGGAATGTGTCTTCCTGATCTTAAATTCATCAACTTCGCAATGCAATTTATCACAAATCCAACCACTCACTTGGCAAGGGATCAGTTTCCGCACAACTTCTTGCCTTGCCGCTGAATATACCTGTACACAAGCATTTAATTTCGGCAATCGAATCAAAGCATTTAACCGCTAGAGGTGGTCTTAGTAATGATTGATATAACTGGAGGGTTAACCTCAACCACTACTGTACTCTATACACTTCGGATGTTCTTGATTAGGTATGCTAATCTAGAACTATACTTTACCCGAGTATTTGTCAGTCTAGAGGTAAAGTCTTAATTCCATCTTTTCTCCATCAAAAGGTCAAACAAGGTCCAATTTCACTTCTGAAAGAAGTTCTGGAACTCTTAAGTCAATTGGAACATCACTCTATGTCCACAGTTAGATTTTGACTTCAATAAGACCCTGTAGACATCCTACGTGTAGCATGTCTACCTGCTCTGTTTTGGCTGAAATTTGCACTATAGATTCCCCTTGATGTGCTGAGTCCACAGCTATTCTCACTTTTTGATTTGGACACCTATAAGCTGGTCAACTGATCAGAAATCTGTTCCAGTAGCCTGATGTTGATATGATATTTCACCAGTCAAATCAACTCCAATTTGGACCAAAATTGACTAGGAGACTTGCCTAAGGCTGTACAACACCCTGCTATGTCCACAGTCAGATTTTGACTTCAATATCATGTCTTAGACATACCACGTGTAGGATGTCTAACTGCTCAAAATTGCTCTAAATTCAAACCACAGACTCCTCTTAAGGTGCTGATCACTCTGGTATGCTCACAGTTGTATTTGGAGTGCTAAATCATTGTGAACACATCCTACGTGTAGGATGTCTAAGTGCTCTATTTGACTCCAAACTTGAGCCACAGCTTCCCCTTGATGTTAGCAACCCAATGCTATGCTTAGATTTTAGTTTGGATTTCAAAAGACCCAAAAACTAGTTGTTCTAGCCTTTTCTCGTTTAAAAAAAACGCTAAAGTTAGCTAAAACCTCAATTTTCTCACCCAAATGAGATGAAAACTCTCACATGCTCTGTATAACATGCACATGAAATCATCCTATGGTTTGGTCTCAAAAATTATGCCTTGGGCCCAATTGGGGTAAGATGTCTAGCAATTTTCGTCTTTTGGCCTTATCCTGTCAAGATATGGTCAAGTTCCCCCTTCCAAGTGAATATAAGGTAATTGCTACCTTCTGAACACACTGGTCAACTCAGATTTTCAAAATTCTCACCAGAACACCCTGTAGACATCCTACGTGTAAGATGTCTACTGCTCCTTTTCGCAGACTAAAGTGCTACTTTGCCTTCCCTATGCTCTCAGCAATTGCCAATATGCCTTACAAGTGAAAAAATATGAAAATTTCTCTCAATTTAAACCTTTTCTGAACTTTTACGTTTTCTGAGTCCGCCTTTTAGCTTTTGGGCAATCCAATAAGGGAAAAACGCTCAAGTCTATATGTTACTAGGGTGAAACCCACCCTCTGAACACACAGGTGACCTCAGTTTCCCCAAATTCCCTGCCAAAAACCCCATGGAGACATGTACGCGTAGGATGTCTACTGTCTTAAAATTTAATTTTTTTCTGACAGAAGTAATCCGTATGCTCTGTATACCTCTCCACAATAGCTACTCCACATCTAATACATAAGAGAAATATCCTTCAATGCATACCTCTACATGACATTCTCTAAGATTTAGGTTCACTACACCATAGGCTTTATCTTGCGGGTTTTCCCTGATACAAATGCAAGGCCTGTGGGAGTTAGTGCAAACTGATGAATGACCGTGTGCTCTTTTTGTTGAAGCCCTAGAATATGCACATACACATAGTACATGTACTTACATGCCAAAAAAACTTTATGTGTAGATGAGTCTCTTCTGAAAATCGGGACAGGTGCAACTAGGTTCTACCTTAATGTGTACATCATAACAACTCTTTGTCAATACCCGAAAGACTATGTGTTGTTCACTTTCTAGTTTCTTGTCCAAGAAGTTACAACCATACTTGCAGCTGACTCCAATCTCTTTTGCGTTTCTTTGGAAATACCATGTCTCCACTTACGATTCCTTCTATTGGAGCCTCCTTGTGTAAGAGCAACATTTGTATTGTTCATGCGTCGTAGTGGTGTTGCAAAATCTGCAAATTGAATTCCACTTTGTACCAAGCTGTCACTCTCTTCCTTTGAGATAAGTTGGGTCCAATAAGTTGTCACTCTCTTCCTTTGATAAGTTGGTTCCAATATCCACTTACCAGAAATAAAGAACGACAATTGAGAATTTAACTTGCCTCTGTACTTTTTGAGTGTGGCCTACTTCATAATTGCAGAACCATATCCACTGTGCAATTGTCTTGTCTTAAAAAGTTCTCTCATACCAAAAACAGGGAGCAACCATTCCCACTTGATGACTCTGTAATTTGTTACCACAACTTTTCTTACCTACCATTCCAAGACATTTCCTCATGCAATTGGTTGGCATCCTTCGTAAAGCCCACTCTTCGCGGGCAACTTTGACCTCTTGAATACACCTTGCTAAATTCTCCCCAAGCTGCATTGGAATGCTCTCTCATGCTTCACTTTAAGTGACACCATATACTTCTTCATTATCCTCTCTATCAAAAGGTATACTCCGTGGTCTCCCTCTGGTTTTGCGTTGTCTTGCTTCCATTACATATCCAAGTTTATGTGAGCTTGTACCGTGATTGCACTTGTTTTCTTCTTTCGTTGTACTGTCTCCTTGCCACCTTCCATCACAAGCTCCTCATATAAAGGACTACCACCAACCAAGCCTTTTAATGTACTTGCAAAATGAGTCAGATTTGGAGATTCTCTGTATTTAGAACTGTCCATCATTGCTTCTATGGAAGGGCCCGTTCCGATGTATCTCCCTGTGGTGCATCCCAATCTTTTTGCACATTGAATATATGCATTCAAAACATCACTGACACATGCATCATAAAGTGATATTTTACGTTTACCACCCTTCACCTGCAAGCCAACTAGCATGGATGCTCTCTGACAAGTTTATACTTGGAATTTGAGCTTTCTCCCATGGACTCTTACTGACCTATAAATACAAAACAATTAAAACCATATATATGTAAATCTTTGTTTTCATGTATTTAATAAGAACCAAAAAAATGATTGATATACCATTGTCTCAACGCTTCCCCAATGGGAAATCCATTTGCTCCCACCAATTAAACCATCTCTCTTAGGAATTTTTATTAGAGAGATGGCTGAGATTCTCTTTGAAGATAGGATTAAAACAAATCAGCCTCTTCCGGAAGGATGGATCCACACAACTTTGCATTGTCATAAATTGGCCAGAACTCGTCTGACGAAAGGCAAACGCACGTTGTATGATCCAGAGACCAAAACCTATCATCCTCTCATGCCTTATGAATTGGAAATGACCACAGAAAGGCGGGATCATCTTGAGCATGAGGCCATTTACAGACTTATCCAGAAGGACAATGATGCACTTGGACTTCTGAAACACCAACACGATCGAAGGGCAAGAGGAAGCGGGTTCAGTGAAAGGATACTGGGTAGTTCCATCTCAGAATCAGACGGTGGATTTTCCCATTAAGGCGCTGGAATTTCTTTGGCTGGGCACCATTGGAATTAAAATTATAGGGGTGTCAAGCACTCAACAAGCATGAAATATGGTATAAATCTAGCAATACTAGAAGAGTTAGCAACTTCAGAGGAGTACTATCATGAGGAACATCGGCCAACCCAGCAAGCGGGCAAAGAGGTTCCTCAACACCTAGGAAGAATTAGACAGTGGGATTTTTTTTCCAAAAATTTTGGAGTCATACCAAAATTCAAGAAAGGAGGGAAGGATGTAGAAGGCGAAGACAGTCTCAACAGGTAGGAACTATCTCCTGGAAGCCGATAGTGGATCAGTCAGTAATTACCATGGTATTTATCACAGTAACTTCGAGAGGCTATAAGTAGGACCCATTACATTGTAATTAGGTTGCTTGTCTTTTGACTTCTTACTCTTAGTCTCTTGGTTTTATTCTCCCAAGTTGTTCATGAGCTACAATCTCTTCACTTGTAATTCTACTCTGTAATCATTACTATAGTAATCAATTGTGCTTCAGCCGATTATACCTTGGACTCATTCTTCATAAACTTTGAATTTTAATCTGAAACACTTTTCTAGTCATTCATTCGGTTTCTCGTCCCAGTAGAGTACTTCAGTTCAGTTAACTATTCTAGTTTCTTCTATTCCAGTTTCACTGATTGAACGACTTACCAGTAATTCTACTCTGTAATCATTACTACGATAGTCAATTGTGCTTCAGTCGATTATACCTTGTACTCGTTCTTCATAAACTTTGAATTTGAATCTAAAACACTTTTCCAGTCATTCATTCGGTTTCTCATCCCAGTAGAGTATTTCAGTTCTTTTAACTATTCTAGTTCAGTTTCCATCTTCTATTACAGTTTCACTAATTGAATGACTTACCAGTAGCTGTAAATTCTAACACTGGAATTAGCTATCTAAAGAGATCAGCTCTAGTTCCATCCTTTTCAGGGATCTTAGAGGACTCCACAGAAAGGCGGGATCATCTTGAGCATGAGGCCATTTACAGACTTATCCAGAAGGACAATGATGCACTGGGACTTCTGAAACACCAACACGATCGAAGGGCCAGAGGAAGCGGGTTCAGTGAAAGGATACTGGGTAGTTCCATCTCAGAATCAGACGGTGGATTTTCCCATTAAGGCGCTGGAATTTCTTTGGCTGGGCACCATTGGAATTAAAATTATAGGGGTGTCAAGCACTCAACAAGCATGAAATATGGTATAAATCTAGCAATACTAGAAGAGTTAGCAACTTCAGAGGAGTACTATCATGAGGAACATCGGCCAACCCAGCAAGCGGGCAAAGAGGTTCCTCAACACCTAGGAAGAATTAGACAGTGGGATTTTTTTTCCAAAAATTTTGGAGTCATACCAAAATTCAAGAAAGGAGGGAAGGATGTAGAAGGCGAAGACAGTCTCAACAGGTAGGAACTATCTCCTGGAAGCCGATAGTGGATCAGTCAGTAATTACCATGGTATTTATCACAGTAACTTCGAGAGGCTATAAGTAGGACCCATTACATTGTAATTAGGTTGCTTGTCTTTTGACTTCTTACTCTTAGTCTCTTGGTTTTATTCTCCCAAGTTGTTCATGAGCTACAATCTCTTCACTTGTAATTCTACTCTGTAATCATTACTATAGTAATCAATTGTGCTTCAGCCGATTATACCTTGGACTCATTCTTCATAAACTTTGAATTTTAATCTGAAACACTTTTCTAGTCATTCATTCGGTTTCTCGTCCCAGTAGAGTACTTCAGTTCAGTTAACTATTCTAGTTTCTTCTATTCCAGTTTCACTGATTGAACGACTTACCAGTAATTCTACTCTGTAATCATTACTACGATAGTCAATTGTGCTTCAGTCGATTATACCTTGTACTCGTTCTTCATAAACTTTGAATTTGAATCTGAAACACTTTTCCAGTCATTCATTCGGTTTCTCATCCCAGTAGAGTATTTCAGTTCTTTTAACTATTCTAGTTCAGTTTCCATCTTCTATTACAGTTTCACTAATTGAACGACTTACCAGTAGCTGTAAATTCTAACACTGGAATTAGCTATCTAAAGAGATCAGCTCTAGTTCCATCCTTTTCAGGGATCTTAGAGGACTCCACAGAAAGGCGGGATCATCTTGAGCATGAGGCCATTTACAGACTTATCCAGAAGGACAATGATGCACTTGGACTTCTGAAACACCAACACGATCGAAGGGCAAGAGGAAGCGGGTTCAGTGAAAGGATACTGGGTAGTTCCATCTCAGAATCAGACGGTGGATTTTCCCATTAAGGCGCTGGAATTTCTTTGGCTGGGCACCATTGGAATTAAAATTATAGGGGTGTCAAGCACTCAACAAGCATGAAATATGGTATAAATCTAGCAATACTAGAAGAGTTAGCAACTTCAGAGGAGTACTATCATGAGGAACATCGGCCAACCCAGCAAGCGGGCAAAGAGGTTCCTCAACACCTAGGAAGAATTAGACAGTGGGATTTTTTTTCCAAAAATTTTGGAGTCATACCAAAATTCAAGAAAGGAGGGAAGGATGTAGAAGGCGAAGACAGTCTCAACAGGTAGGAACTATCTCCTGGAAGCCGATAGTGGATCAGTCAGTAATTACCATGGTATTTATCACAGTAACTTCGAGAGGCTATAAGTAGGACCCATTACATTGTAATTAGGTTGCTTGTCTTTTGACTTCTTACTCTTAGTCTCTTGGTTTTATTCTCCCAAGTTGTTCATGAGCTACAATCTCTTCACTTGTAATTCTACTCTGTAATCATTACTATAGTAATCAATTGTGCTTCAGCCGATTATACCTTGGACTCATTCTTCATAAACTTTGAATTTTAATCTGAAACACTTTTCTAGTCATTCATTCGGTTTCTCGTCCCAGTAGAGTACTTCAGTTCAGTTAACTATTCTAGTTTCTTCTATTCCAGTTTCACTGATTGAACGACTTACCAGTAATTCTACTCTGTAATCATTACTACGATAGTCAATTGTGCTTCAGTCGATTATACCTTGTACTCGTTCTTCATAAACTTTGAATTTGAATCTAAAACACTTTTCCAGTCATTCATTCGGTTTCTCATCCCAGTAGAGTATTTCAGTTCTTTTAACTATTCTAGTTCAGTTTCCATCTTCTATTACAGTTTCACTAATTGAACGACTTACCAGTAGCTGTAAATTCTAACACTGGAATTAGCTATCTAAAGAGATCAGCTCTAGTTCCATCCTTTTCAGGGATCTTAGAGGACTCCATAGTTAGTTGAAGCAACTGATTTGTGATCTTTGTGAGACCACGAAGCTGGATCTTCCATTGTCCCATACAGAGTTGAACCCTCTGTATTTCTCCTTGCAGTTCCATAACATCATTCAATTGGAGAGCATCATTGATCAGTCTTTACCAGGTTTTCCATTCTACAAAGGCTCGCTCATACCAGTCCTGAAGTTTATCAGTGATATTAAAGTATGTGAGCCGATCCACTGGTTATGGATGCTAAGGATACATTGTTGAAAAAAATCTAGGCAGTTCAGATTCCTTAGCAGGCAATGCATACAGGAGAACCAGTGAATCAAGCACAAATTCCAAAAAATTAAGTACAACCTAGTTCTCTTGCTGCATCATCTTTCGAGTCACCCGGACCAGTTGAAAGAGTCTTTGGAGAGTAGTTGCATGTTCCCCTACCGTCATTTGAGTCCAAGGTCCTTTATTGCTGGAATTCTGATCTTCAATAATAGCTTGCACCCTCTGGTCCAAAATTCCTTTGGCAATTTGCATCTAAAGTAGAACTTCTTTCAATTGATTCCTAACTTCCTTCATGCACTTGTATGAAGGCCTATTCCCAAGCAGTAGATCTAAGTCAAGGGCTAAAGAGTGTCAGTCTACAGTAGACTATCCCTGCTAGTGTGGATTGACTATCTTATCATCAAAATTCAGTGCCCACTCAGGTACCCTTTCCAGTAGCTGGATTCTGCTAGGATGCATATGTAGTTGACACAATTCTTGATCGTGGAAGGCAGCTAATTTCCAATGTTGAATCATTTCTCTGGCACCGCCATATATCCTTTGAAAGTGTTCCAAATCAGAGAGAAGAACATCATCTTCCAAATACATCCTAGTAATAGGATCTTGTTGATGTCTCAGTCTCTTGTTCAGTGTGATGAGCTGTAATGAATGTTGCCCATCATCCTTTAAGGTCTCAGTCACAGCTTTGGATTTTCCTTTCCCATCTGGACTATGCTGTGACTCGTGTACTAGAGAGCCTCCAGTGTTGTGCATCTGTTCATTGCTTGGTTGCTGATCATCAGCCTGCCAGTCTCCCGACTGCTAGTCTGGTTGGCCCTTGTTGGGGTGACTGGCCCCTATGGCAGCTGATCCACCAACACCAGAACCTGAAGGTGGAGAAGGAGGAAAGTCATTATCATCATCAGGTTTGTTTGCTGGTTCATCCTCCCCTTCCTCATCCTTCTCTTCTAGTTTCTAAGAATCCTCATCAAGGTTATTCTTCTTATCAATGTAGTCCAGAATAGCTTGATTTGCTAAAGCACTGCTATATTCAAAAAGTTTATCTTGAAAATCACTCTGCATAGTTTCCATAAGTGCCTTCAGATTATCCATATTGAAAGTGACATTGCTTTCCGGATTCAAAATATCAGCCAAGTTATTATATATATATATATATATATATATATATATATATATATATATATTAAAGAGGCTTTTAAGGCAGCGTGGCTAGTCAGCAGTGTATTGCAATCGACTCTCTTCATTCTCAGCATAGTCTCAAATATGTCAGCATTTCTCACAGCCTCTGCCTTGACTGCCTATTCTCTATTTCAAGCTTTGAACACTTTACTTCTAATGTTTGAATTGTTCGGGCTGACTGGTTTTCAAGAATACTATGCCGCAAAGATTGTGCTCCTATATCCTGCTTCAATTTTTGAACTTGATACTGGCTGTTTTCCAGTTCTTCTTTTAGCTTAGATATTATCAAGTGGAAGCTGAGGCATCCATCATTTGTCCCAAAGAATTGACAATTGCATTCCATGATGACTGGATAAGCATTGTGCAACCATCCATTATCGTTGCTGTGTCAGAGGAAACTGGCTCATAAATCGTAACAGGAGCCATGTATGGTAATGTGGCAAAGTCAGGTTTTTGAAGAATCAGTTGTCCTTTGAGAGGGTGATTTTGTAATTGCTGCAGTCTGCCCTTTTTGGTTAAGGATAAAGCCAATTCACTGAAAGGAATAGAAATTTTGCTAGCCGCGGACTAGCAGGTCCTAGACCTTTTCCTTTGTCAGTATGAACTGCCAGCTGATCAGCACCGGTCCTTTCTTGCTGGTCTTTTCCAGCAATAGTGTTTGTTGGAGTCGGCTCTGCTTGTTGGCTGGTTCCAACAGTAATCCGTACTAGAGTCTATTCTTTAGGTGTTGCTAAAGTCTGGCCCGCTAAAAGTTTTGTAGTAGGTAAAGACTTAACCTGACTTTATAGTTGCTTTAAGAAAGTACTGCTTTTGGCCAATGTAGCCTTTGGTTTCTTTGAACTACTACTTACCACCTATGTAGCCTTCCTCTTTTGTCCAATTAAAGCCAACTGAGTACCTGGAACCTCTTCATCTGAAGAAAGCTCAACATTGTTAGATTCTAGAATGGGCTTCTGACTCCAAGCCATCCGTACCTGATAATGGACATCTAGAGAAGTTACCCAATAAAGAAATTTCCAGACATACCAAGCTTTGAAAGCATTCTGAGATTTCAACTTGGAAATCTGTTGGAGCACATTATGAGACAAAATATGACATAAGTTGATCGGAGTTGTAGCACCTAATCTTTTTGCAAGCAGCATAGAAAACATCTTTTCTGACACATATGTGGGGTTATTTTTCAGACTAACTGCTTCAGCCACAAACCTGTAAGCTACGGGGACGTCTAGACCTGCTATACTGGAACCCCTTGTGCACTAGCCTTTCATTTTTTCTTGGCTACTTCATCTTCCCTGAGAGCTGAACTTATCCGTTTTGCAGTTGTTGTGGTTGGTTTGGGCATTTTGAAATCATAAGAAATGCTATCATACCATTGACTACAACACTGCCATCTTCGGCATTGAAGGAATCAAGAACCTGCTTGATTATAGCCGTTTCAAAATCTATTCTTGTGGCTTGCACTACTACATCCAAATCCCACAGTTGCTCACAGCAACGCTTCGGCTTACTCAGTAAAAACATACCATTGTATCTTGCTATGGGGAAGAAGTGGTAGGGAAGCTTTAAGAGCGGTGATGACTGCCGAAGTTTCGTCTATGGTATCTTGCATCTTCTCTGACATTTTCCTTCTACCCATGCATTGTGAGGGCAATAAATTTGTAGAGGAAGAAGAATTACTTGGATAGTCAAAGCCATAGCAAGGTGTGTCTGGTAAGGATAAACAGTGATCGTCAAATGCTTTGGATGAGGAAGTTTGTGGTTGTAGTGAAGAAGCCTTAGAGCTTGGTGATGGTGAGTGTGTAACAGCAGGCAAGTGTAGCGCAGGAGATTTATGAGGAAGAATGCCCATGCGCCTAGCTGTTATACGCGTTCATGCCATAAAAGCTTCACTACTTAAAGTTCCTAGAGTTTTGTGCACTGCTGACGACATGGCATACATACATTGGCTAATACTCCCCATATTTCTTATAATGATTATCACAGGCAGTCCCACTGGCCCTTTTCCCCATAAAAACTGATACTGGCTCTGACACATTACTGATTCTGCTACTTACATGGTTTTGTCGTGCTAAGACTTTTATGACCCCTTAACTGGCTCTCGTACTGGTTGTACATGAAAAAGGTTTAGAATAGATGAGTCTGAATTTTCTTGGCCATCAGTTCCCAGAATTCCAGTATCTTCTTCCCTAGAAGTATCTTTTTCATTCGAATAATATATCTTGATCTTGACCCCATTATAAACACGTAGCAACAGTAATCCAGATAAATCTTTCAACCTTACTGTGCCATTGGAAAACACCCAATTGACTTCATATGGACCAGCCCAAGCTATCTTTAAGTTTGGTTTCTTAAAACTCCCTAACTTTGATTCGTTTGTCATGCCAATGTTTTCTTCTTTGCTGAAACATTTCTTGTTCCAGCATAGCACGTTGCCTTAACTCATCCAGCTGTGCTAATTCCTCCAGTCTATTTTTAAGATTGTGATTGAAATCCAATCCATACTCTACCGCCATTCTGAGACTGGGAATCACAAATTCCATAGGCAATACAACTTCAGTACCATATACCATTTGGAACAATGTTAGTCCAATAGTAACTTTATAAGCTATCTTATAGGCCCATAGAGCAGTCTAGAGTTTAAGATCCCACTGGTGTGGCTCCTTCTGCACAATATTGGTAAGAATGGTCTTGATGGTTTTATTACTGCTCTCTGCTTGCCCATTGCACCTGGGATAATATGGCATTGATTTCTTGTGCTTGACTGAGAGCACTTCCATCAGAATATCCATACTATCATTAATAAAGTGCGTCCCTTGATTAGACACAATCTTCACAGGAAATCCATATCGACAGATTATATTTTCAAATAGGAATACAACAGTGGACTTTGTGGCGTTGTCTGGAAGAGCCTTAGTCTCCACCCATTTGGTGACATAACAAGTGGCCATCAATATATACCGGTTCTTCCTTGGAGTGATTTTTTTGAATGGACCCATGAAATCCAGACCCCATTTCATAAATAATCCCAAGGGTTAATGCACTAGAGTAAGAGGAGTCATATCAGCTACTGTTGGTCTGCCCATCCTCTAGCATATATCACATGTTTTGCAAAAGCTTCTAACATCAGATATTAGAGTTTGCCACCACAATCCAACCTGCAAAATCTTCTTGTAAGCAATATCAATGGAGAAATGTCCTCCAAAATCCCCATCATGTGCCTCAGAAATAACTTGCTATCTCCCTTCCATTGGCACACACCTTTGAAGAACCCCATCTACCCCCAATCTATATAGAAATCCTCCTATGATGGTGTAACATTTAATGGCCTAATAACTTGTGTGTAGCGGAAATGAGCATGAACATAGTGGGCATTTCATTAGAATAGATTCCTAATGAGAATTACAAGAGTGCTTGGGTGGAGAGAGCAACAACAAGCATAACAACTAGTTAGATAGCATCAACAATACTTTCAAAAGAGAGAGGAATTAAGCTATTGACAACATTTGAGGACCGGATTTGCATGGAGCCGGTCCCCCCTCCAAAAGGCTTTGTATTATGGTTTCTCCCATCAAGAGAGACATTGTACAATACAATTCTTTGTGTTCCTTCAATACTAGCTAGTGCAATGAAGATGAAAGCTTCATGCACTAGGCAAAACACTTAGCAAACACAACTTGAATTATCCCCGTTCTCATACCCAAGACCTCACACACCTTCGAAGATGGTGAGAGCTAGCAGGGTATGAGAGTAGATTGAGAGGAAGAAGGAGTATCTTACGAGAAAGATGTACATCTCCTCACATAATCACTCATATTAGCATAGCTTACTTAGTAATTATCTTGGTAGCTTGATGCATTGAAGCTTGGCTCTTGGTTGGATTTGCATCCACATGCCAAGAGAGTGTTGATGTAGGCTTCTATCTCACAAGCTTGGAGTAGGTGATGAGTTCTCCATTAAAGCTTGGGAAGAGATAGTCTTCTCTTTCTTCACACATGAGCTTGTGTGAGTGTGTGTGTGATAATGCCTTGCAAAAATCAGCCCCCTCTCTCTCTTGGGCGAGCCTTCTTGCTATTTGCTCTTGCTGAGCCCTCATTGGCTCTCCCCAAGTCAAGCCAATCACATTTAAGCAGCATAAGTGATAGCCTTTTGACATGTGTCCCCCTTTTCCCTTTTGTGAGAGCTTTAGGTAATTAAATAATTAAACTAAACTCTCATTGGACCCCTTTGCCTCTTGGCCAATAGGAATCAGGCAAGCCATTGGGCTCCTGAATCCTCATTGGACCCCTTGGGAGACTGCCCAATAGTCTTCTAGGAGACTTAATTCTCATTGGTTCTTTTATTAAGTGTTTTTAAATTAATTAAACTAGATTTACTCTAGCCTAAATCTCATTGGTCCACCTCCAAGGCCATCCAATAGGAATTGGGCACACCTTGTGGGCATCTGGCCTAGGGAGTTGACATGTGTCCCTAATTCCCTTTGTGTAAAGGGAGCCTGTGTGTGTATGTGTGACTTTCTCTCTCATCCCCTAGAAGAAGGGCTCTCCCCCTCCCATGTAGGGATATGCAAAGACTTTTTAGTTACACACAAAGCATCCAATTTCCCCTAGGGTTGACCTTTGGACACAACCTTTGAATTTTGGAACCTTAGCATTTTGGAAGTTTTAATGGGCTGAACCTTAGGGTCTTTTTAGCCCATTGTTGCACATGGATCTTTTGCAGATGGCCCCCCCTTTGGATCCCTATTTTCCCTCCTTTGGATCCCTACTGTGGCCGGTCTGCTAGCTTAACCAATATTCTAGCTTTTTCTCCCCTGGCACTTCCCCACATTAAATGATCAGTTTAATATGAGAAAATCATTTAGGAGAATTAGATATTGATTATTATGACATTAAACCCCTTGAGAAAATTGGATAACTCTAATTCCTTTTGGTTGCTTTTATTTTCTTTTGTTAAAGCATTAGGTTCATTTTGAGAATCTTTAACAAAAATCATGTACACGGAAATAGAGCTCTTTATGGACTTGTTGAAAGCTGGTGTATGTACAATGGGGATGGTGTTACCCATTTCCTTAGCATCTATTTACATGTCTTTTTCCCTGAACTTAAAGGTGATTCTCCTTTCAGGAAATTTAACATCGACAACCAGGCGGTCAAACCATGGTGCCCATAGGATTACATCCTCATGCTTGAGAGGAGAGATAAAGAAGTCCTCTTTGACCACATAGCCTTGGACATGAAGCCTCAATTTCCCAATTGAGGGAGTGACTGAAGCTTCTTGCCCCTTGAAGGCACTGTCTGCGGGTAGGACATCTCCCATCTCGTAGGATTGTATGCCTAGCTTGGTGGCTAACTCCATAGATATAAAATTGTGACCAGAACCAGGGTCAAAGAGAATAAAAGCATCATGTTCTCTTACCTTTCCCCAAGCATGGCATAGAGGAGATCCTTTGTGGTGAGTTTGGTGAGTCTCCTCCTCTTGGATTTCAACCAAGGAAGCTCTAGGAGGATCTTGGCGGTTGTTCTTTTGGGGACAAGCACGGTACGCATGCCCTTGTTCACCGCACTTGAAACACCGGTTATCCTTATGATAACGCTCAAGCTCTTCAGGAGAGAGTTTATTCTTACCTTTGTAAACTCCCTTCTCTTTAGCTTTGTTGGAGTTACCCTTAGAAGACTTTTGGACATTGTCCTTCCCCTTAGGCTCATTGGAACTCTTGTTTTCCGGGGACTTATTATTTCTTTTAGCCCCCGTTTGGAAAGTGATTCGAGAGGCCACCATAGTATGGTGTATTACCGCCGATATGGTACGTGGCCTTTGGGAGTTGACATACTCTGCCATTTCTTCGGTTAAGCCCGCACAAAATTGTTTCTTTTGCTCTCCAAAATCCAACTTTTTGAAGACAGTGGCTTTGAGTTGTAGGTCCCAAAACTTGTCTACATATTTGTGGATGGATTCATTGGGAGAGAGCTTTAAGCTTCGCCATTCGGTGAGTACTTTGTCTTTGGCATCGATGGCCAAAAACTGCTTCATAATGGAAGCTCTTAAAGCTTTCCATGTTCGTGGAGCTTCACCATTGGCTCGTAGGCTAGACCACCATTGTCTGGCGGACTTTTGAAAGTGCATAGCTACATGGCGTAGCTTAGAGGACTCCGTGAAGCCCTCATCTCCAAACGCCGCATCGAATTGCTGGATAAAGGCCAAGACTTTGTCCGTAGCACCAAAGGTGCCATCATAGGTAAGGAAAGAGATGCTCTTCCCTCCCTCTTTGAATTTCTTCAGCTTGGACGACCTCTTCCATGCGGCATAGGATTTCCTATGGCCTCTTCTTTTTGATGGTTCAAAGGTTGCACCATCACTTTCTTCAGAAGGTGAAGAATTTGAAGAAGGTGGAGAAGAGGGTGACCTCTTTCTCGCCTTTTTCTTGTCTTGATCTTTGTCGTCTTCACCATAGCTTTCATAAGAGGAAGAGGATGAAAAAGATGGAGAAGAGGGTGTCCTCTTTCTCACCTTTTTCTTCTCTTGCTTTTTATCATCCCTCTTTGAATTATGGCATGGAGAAGAGTATGATGGTCTTCTCCGCTTTGGTGGTGATGGAGAGCGTTTAGCCCGCCGTCTTCGTGGAGCCATCTCCGCCGAGGTGGCGGGAGACTCGCTTCTTTCTCGTTCCTTCGGTGGAGGCTCTTGAGTTCTCCTTTGGGAAGGAGATGCATCATCAAGAAGTAAATTCTTGAGCCCTTCGTATGGATTCTTTTCTTCTTCCCGAATCGGAGAGAGACCTCTTTTGGTAGTCTCACAAGGAGGCTTCCTAGGTGTTCTCTCGTCATGGTGATGAGCTTGGAGAATCCCGTGAGCACGGAGCTGCCGTTGCACTTCACTTTGGAGAGATGGATTGCCCATGGCTTGTTGAAGCCTAAAAACAAGATAGTTAACAAGCATTGAAGCATCATTAGTAGCTTGCTCATGAACAAAATCAAAGTTATCAACATTAATTTCACTCTCTTTACTATTGTCAGCCATTCTAACAACTTTTAGGTGTAAACTTTTTAGGTGTTCTTTGGCACTTCAAGCCCTAGCTGCTACTCCTCTTTACCCCTTTAGAAAAAGCACTCAAGCTACTGTACCCGCGGCTCGAATACCATTAATTTCAAGGAATAGAAGAGAGGGTCTTTCAACACCAAAACAGCACCGGCTCCTGTCAACCTTCTAATAGCTCAATAGTGGTTAAGCCGTAGGCAAGCCCCATAGTGTTGGGGTATAAAGCCCAATGTGGTCGCCCAGGTAAGTGGGCGGGCCGCCAGGTATGTACACATATTCTTTTGTTAAAACCTAATAAGAACTCACTATGCTCTACACATTACAGTAGAGCGAGTTCACCATATTGTCGTGCTCTTCTTCTCGCACTCTCTCTCGCGTCGCACTTCCGCTCGTACTCCTTCAACTCGTATCAGAACTCAGATCGAGGCTCGGGGCAGCACTGCAGGAGGCTAGAGTCACCAGCTCAGATTGGAGTGAAATTCGACAGGCGAAGACACGGCCCCAAATCTCATGGGCAAGCCCAAAGGGCTTGGTGTTGTCAGAATTTCATTCTGAGGTCATCTCGGCCACCGTTCGGCTTCGACAAAGGTCTACGCGGGCCATTTTCCACTACGTGGTCTCGACGGGTGCAGATTCGACTCTGCAAATTTGGGGTTTTCGGCCTACGACTGCAGGTGCTGACGATATCGACACTCCCAGAGTGTTGATTTGTGGTTGTCTACACATTGAAGGATGGCTCACAGTTCTTGGAGGCGTGTCACATACGACACGGACGCATCTACACACAGACTGTAGGCGACATCCACTAGTTCATCGGGTAGCTTGTGTTTGCTGCTTGATATTCCAGATTTCATCCTGACATTGCAGGTACTTCCACATGGGATGTATTGTCAGAGATGATGTATGTTTGTTGACGGTTTGCTGGCTGTGAGTCACACAGCAAACAACCGCCGCAGCAGTTACAACATATAGTGGGAAATTTGTGGATGTATGACTTTGTGGGAAGTCTATGTACTGTCAGATTTACTGCAGCCTTTGTTGAGGGTCGAGTGAGGTTTTATTGAGCTGGGGGATTCTCGAATGTTGAGATCCTTTCGGTGATACAGGTCTTAGAGCGATCCCTCGAGCACCCTTAGATAGGAAGCTAGGATGTATTGACTGTGAGTTAGACAGTTGGGATTGCATCTTTGCTTTACTACCGTTGAGGCATTGTCACAGTCTATGCTTACAGGACAGTGACAGGACAGTGAGAGACAGTACAGGTGCAGGACAGGTTTACCCGCAGCTTACAGTGTCATAGAGACAGTGTTTTCTTAACTGTTTTTTGGTCTGTTTTTGAGTACACCAGAGCCATTTTACAAAGGAGACTCTGCCGAAATTTATGCAGAATCTGAAGCTTTCTTGGTTCATTTGACAGGTTGATATTGGTTCAGAGGTCAGTTTACAGGGGAAATTCTGGAGAATTTTTCCCAGGAAAGTAAACCATTGTGAAGCGTAGCGCTATATGGCTGGATCACAGGACACTACTCTTTACAATATCAAGAAGTTGGATGGAACCAATTTCCCATTGTGGAAGAAGCAGATTTGGCACGTGTTGGTACAAAAGAAGCAGATAAAACCTATAAAGCTCAAGGGGATAAAACCAGAAGATATGGACGAAGATGAATGGAGCCAAATGGATGAATTGGCACTTTCTACCATTATTCTGACTTTGGCAAAAAGCGTTTACTTCAATGTAGCAGATGAGATGTCGGCTTATCAAGCATGGTTAAAGCTGAGTGATCTTTATGAGAAGCAGAGTGCAGCTTCACAGGTATACTGGCTTAAGAAGCTTGTTGACTTGAAGATGAAAGAAGGGACACCTATGTCCAATCATCTGAATGAATTCAACACAATCTATAGTCAGTTGTCAGCTCAAGGTGTCAAGTTTGATGAACCTGTTAGAGCTATGTTCCTGTTGATCACATTGCCCGAAAGTTGGGACACTTTTTGCACAGCTTTGAGTAATTCTGCACCTCCAGATGGTTTGAACATAGCAGGTGTAGAAGGAAGTCTGCTTACTGAAGACACCAATAGAAAGACAATGGACAAAGACAAAGGAATATCCTTAGTTGTCAGGGGAAGGACCAAAGAAAAGTACAAAGGTGGAAAGAGGAATCAGTCTCGTAGCAAGTCCCGCAGTGCTAAAGGCAAGAGTGACATAGAATGCTACCATTGTGGCAAGAAAGGTCACATGAAAAGAGACTGCAGAGAATGGAAAGCAGAAAAAGGCAAAGAGAAAGCTGAAGACCATAGTGAGAAGAACAAGTCCTCAGTGAAGATTCAAGAAATAAATGTGACAAACACTGTTGCAGAGGATGACAGTCTAGTGTCAGGAGACATCTACTTCTTGAAGAATACAATGGACTCAGCTCTTCTTACAGCATCTGATGGAAATGCACTGAGTGACTGGATTATAGACTCAGGGGAATCACTTCATGTGTCTCCAAACAAGGAGTGGTTTACCTCTTATGTGACCACTAAAGATCATGTTCGGCTAGGCAATGGGCAGACATCTGATATCTTAGGTGTTGGAGATGTTCAATTGAAGTTTCAGAATGGCTCTTCTTTCACGCTGAAGAATGTGAGACATGTTCCCGCAATTACAAAGAGCTTGATCAGCACAGGTTTACTTGATGATGCTGGCTACGTCACCACTTTTGGACAGAACATGTGGAAGATATCCAAGGGTTCTATGACAGTAGCACATGGAGTAAAGTCTGGAGGACTTTACATGATTAATGTATCAAATGTCTCTAAACATGTAATCAATGTAACCGAGCAGCCGAACGTTTCTTTGTGGCATAGCCGGTTAGGACATATGTCCAAGAAGGGAATGGAAATCTTGTCTCGTTCTGGTTATTTTCCTGGCTTTTCATTTAATGATTTTGAATTCTGTGAACATTGTCTGTATGGTAAGCAAACACAGCAGCCACATAAGCATAGAAGCAGTAGAAGAGATACACAGTTGGCACTTGTTCATAGTGATTTGTGTGGACCTATGCCTAACCTATCTCTAGGGGGAGCTTCTTACTTTATGACATTTATAGATGATTACTCGAGGAAAGTATGGGTTTACTTTCTCAAGCACAAGGATGAAGCGTTTAGTGTTTTCAAAATGTTTGTGACACTTATGGAGAATCAGAGTGGCAAGAAGCTTAAATGCTTATGCACTGACAATGGTGGAGAGTATGTTTCAAAGGCCTTTCAGGACTTTTGTGAGTCAAAAGGTATAAAACGTGAACTTACTGCTCCTTACAATCCTCCTCAAAATGGTGTTGCTGAGAGGATGAATAGGACCATACAAGAGAAGGTCAGAAGTATGTTGTCTAATGCACAGCTGCCAAATGGGTTTTGGGCTGAAGCTGTATCAATAGTTGTTCATCTTGTAAATAGATCTCCTAGCAGGGTTTTGCAGAAGGATTCAGTGCCAGAGATGGTATGGTCAGGCAAAATGCCCTCATACAAGCATCTCAGAGTCTTTGGTTGTGAGGCATATACTCATGTTCCAAAGGAATTTAGGAACAAACTTGAGCCAAAGAGTAGAAAGTGCATCTTTCTAGGCTATGGTAATTTTGGTGAGATGGGGTACAGACTTTGGGATCCCGAATCCAGAAAGGTTGTCCGCAGCAATGATGTTCACTTTAATGAATCCAAATATCATTCTAAACCAGAGAGGGTTGAGGAGATTAGAAGAGTTGTCTTCCAAGAAGATGGACCTGCACGTGCAAGACAAAATGTCATGGCTCAAGAGGAGCAAGGACAGGATAGAGTGGATCCACAGGTTGTGGCTGAGCCTGAGCCACCTATTGTGCGTAGATCTGGACGTGTCACGCGACCTCCTGATAGGTTTGTTCCATCTATGAATTATGTCATGTTGACTGATTGCAATGAGCCTTCATGTTACAAGGAAGCAGTGCAAATGAAGGACTCTGGGAATTGGCAATTGGCCATGCAGTCAGAGATGACAGCTCTGCATAAAAACCAGACATGGAAGCTAGTTAAATTACCACGGGGAAAACAGGCTCTACCCTGTAAATGGGTTTATAGGTATAAGATCACCGCTCATGATAGTCAGCCAAAGTACAAAGCAAGGCTTGTTGCCAAGGGCTTTAAGCAAGAACAAGGCATTGACTTTGATGAAGTCTTCTCTCCGGTGGTCAATATGACTACATTGAGATGCTTTCTTGCATTGGTTACCATATTAGATTTGGTGTTGCACCAAATGGATGTCAAGACAGCGTTCTTGCATGGTGATTTAGATGTGGAAATTTACATGCAGCAGCCAGAAGGGTTTGTTGAGAAAGGCAAGGAAGATTGGGTATGCCAGTTGTTAAAGAGTCTTTATGGCTTAAAACAATCACCGAGGGCATGGTACCATAAATTCCACAAGTTTATGCTTTCCCAAGGCTACAAACGTAGTGAGTTCGATCACTGTCTATATACAAAGAAGGCTAAGGATCGCAGTTGGCTGATCCTTATTTTGTATGTGGATGACATGTTGATTGCTGGCAAGCACTTGGAAGAAATTTCAGCTTTGAAGTCAAAGATGGCAAATTGTTTGACATGAAAGACATGGGTGAGGCAAGTCATATACTTGGTATGCGCATTGAGAGAGACAGATCAAAGAAGTTGATTTGGTTATCTCAAACAGAGTATATTGACAAGGTTTTGCAACGTTTCAATATGGAGAAGGGAAAGGCATTGAGTGTTCCATTGCCACCATATGTGAAACTTAGCAAACAAGATTGTCATGTGTCTGAGGAAGAACAGGCTGAAATGGATAAGATTCCATATGCGTCTGCAGTGGGTAGTTTGATGTATGCAATGATTTCTACTCGCCCAGACATTGCATTTGCAATGGGAGTAGTAAGTCGATACATGTCAAACCCAGGCAAGAAACATTGGGAGGCAGTGAAAGGAATATTGAGATACCTGAAAGCTACAAAGAGTATGCGTATATGCTATGGGAGTCAGGAGCTAAGTGTAAAGGGTTTTACAGACTCAGATTATGCAGGTGACTTAGACAACCGAAGGTCTACGTCAGGGTATGTCTTTACATTGGCTGGTGGAGCAGTATCATGGCGTTCTAGATTACAAGATTGTGTTACTCAGTCTACTACAGAGGCTGAATATGTTGCAGCATCAGAGGCATCCAAAGAATCAATTTGGCTTAATCATCTAGTAACAGATTTGGGAATCAAAGAAGAGATGCCTATGTTATATTGTGATAGTCAAAGTGCTATACAATTGGCTCGCAATCCAGTTTATCACTCAAAGACAAAGCATGTGGATGTGAAGTATCATTTCATCAGGGAAATGCTCGAGGATAAGCAACTTCAGCTTGTCAAAGTTCACACCACAGAAAATCCTGCTGATCTACTTATAAAAGGACTTCCCTCAGAGAGCTTTGCGCATTTTCGCAAGCAGTTAGGTGTAGGGTAGTACATCACTTCTCTACATCTCTTGTATATTAGCTTGTATAGTAGCTTCTCTCACACTTAAAGTACCACATTGGACTTTAAGTGGGAGGTTGTTGGGGTATAAAGCCCAATGTGGTCGCCCAGGTAAGTGGGCGGGCCGCCAGGTATGTACACATATTCTTTTGTTAAAACCTAATAAGAACTCACTATGCTCTACACATTACAGTAGAGCGAGTTCACCATATCGTCATGCTCTTTTTCTCGCACTCTCTCTCGCGTCGCACTTCCGCTCGTACTCCTTCACATAGGACTCCACTATTAAGACCATAGCTCTCGACGGTGATGCCCCGTTAACTGCACAAAGGCAGGCGCACTGGAAGGCTGAAAAATCCCTATTCTACTTACTCACAGGCAATTAATAATACCAACCATTTGTAGCTAGCTTGAGGACCTCCCTTCTTGAGCAAGAAAAGAGAAACCTTGAGCTCTGATACCAATGTAACATTTAATGGCCTAATAACTTGTGTGTAGCGGAAATGAGCATGAACATAGTGGGCATTTCATTAGAATAGATTCCTAATGAGAATTACAAGAGTGCTTGGGTGGAGAGAGCAACAACAAGCATAACACCTAGTTAGATAGCATTAACAATACTTTCAAAAGAGAGAGAAATTAAGTTATTGACAACAGTTGAGGACCGGATTTGCATGGAGCCGGTCCCCCCTCCAAAAGGCTTTGTATTATGGTTTCTCCCATCAAGAGAGACATTGTACAATACAATTCTTTGTGTTCCTTCAAGACTAGCTAGTGCAATGAAGATGAAAGCTTCATGCACTAGGCAAAACACTTAGCAAACACAACTTGAATTATCCCCGTTCTCAAACCCAAGACCTCACACACCTTCGAAGATGGTGAGAGCTAGCAGGGTATGAGAGTAGATTGAGAGGAAGAAGGAGTATCTTACGAGAAAGATGTACATCTCCTCACATAATCACTCATATTAGCATAGATTAGCTTAGTTATTAGCTTGGTAGAGGAGATGAGCATGCATTGAATCTTGGCTCTTGGTTGGATTTGCATCCACATGCCAAGAGAGTGTTGATGTAGGCTTCTATCTCACAAGCTTGGAGTAGGTGATGAGTTCTCCATTAAAGCTTGGGAAGAGATAGTCTTCTCTTTCTTCACACATGAGCTTGTGTGAGTGTGTGTGTGATAATGCCTTGCAAAAATCAGACCCCTCTCTCTCTTGGGCGAGCCTTCTTGCTATTTGCTCTTGCTGAGCCCTCATTGGCTCTCCCCAAGTCAAGCCAATCACATTTAAGCAGCATAAGTGATAGCCTTTTGACATGTGTCCCCCTTTTCCCTTTTGTGAGAGATTTAGGTAATTAAATAATTAAACTAAACTCTCATTGGACCCCTTTGCCTCCTGGCCAATAGGAATCAGCCAAGCCATTGGGCTCCTGAATGCTCATTGGACCCCTTGGGAGACTGCCCAATAGTCTTCTAGGAGACTTAATTCTCATTGGTTCTTTTATTAAGTGTTTTTAAATTAATTAAACTAGATTTACTCTAGCCTAAATCTCATTGGTCCACCTCCAAGGCCATCCAATAGGAATTGGGCACACCTTGTGGGCATCTGGCCTAGGGAGCTGACATGTGTCCCTAATTCCCTTTGTGTAAAGGGAGCCTTTGTGTGTGTGTGTGTGTGACTTTCTCTCTCATCCCCTAGAAGAAGGGCTCTCCCCCTCCCATGTAGGGATATGCAAAGACTTTTTAGTTACACACAAAGCATCCAATTTCCCCTAGGGTTGACCTTTGGACACAACCTTTGAATTTTGGAACCTTAGCATTTTGGAAGTCTTAATGGGCTGAACCTTAGGGTCTTTTTAGCCCATTGTTGCACATGGCTCTTTTGCAGATGGCCCCCCCTTTGGATCCCTATTTTCCCTCCTTTGGATCCCTACTGTGGCCGGTCTGCTAGCTTAACCAATATTCTAGCTTTTTCTCCCCTGGCACTTCCCCACATTAAATGATCAGTTTAATATGAGAAAATCATTTAGGAGAATTAGATTTTGATTATTATGACAGATGGTGAACTTCAGACTCTTAATAATCAGAGCCTTCTTCTGATTCTGAGTCCAGTTTTTTGGGAATCCTCCTTTAGAAAGGAACTGATATACATCATACCACTCTGGATTGGTGTTTTCCTCAGCTGTTCCCTAAAACAACTCTGCGTCCACTGGCTCATCTCTCAAGGTTATTTGGAGTAGCCATCAATACTCCTAGATAGGAAATCAGCACCACAATGGGTTTTACTAGGCTTATGAAATATACGGCATTCAAACTCCATCAGGAACATCATCCATCTTATCAGTATGACTTGACTAATGACTTTGCCAATAAAAAATAATAATTCCTGATGATCCACATAAAAATGAAATAGCTTGCCCAGCAAATAGTGTCAAAATTTAGTAGCACTAAAAACCATTCCCAAGGCTTCTCTCTCTGTAGTGATATATCCTTGTTCAACTTGATTGAATCTTCGACTGGAAAAATACACTGGATAATCAGTCCTCCCTTCTGGTTGAGTCAATATTGCTCCCATTGCCAGTCCTGAAGCATTGACATGCACATGAAAAATAACATCCCAATTTGGTTGTCGAAGGACTGGCTTACTGATAATGGCATTCTTCAAATCTTGAAAACTCTACTTACATTCAACAATCCAAATGAACTTGATGTTCTTCTTTGTGAGCTCATACAAAGGTAATGCCTTGGAAGCAAACATATGAACAAATATTCTATAAAAATTGATATATTCCAAGAATGAGCTTAACTCTGATGCTGTGCGTGGTGCCTTTGCTTGCTGGACACACTGGATCTTTTCGTTGGCCATCTCTATGCCATTCCTAGACACTATATGTCCCAATAGTAGTTGTCCTTTCCATACCAAGAAAACAAATTTGAATGGGTTCAGACAAATCCGTTTTCCTTACAGTACAGGAAAACCATTTCTAGAAAGTGAAAATGCTTCTCCTCAGTTGAATAGACAGTGAAGTCGTCCATAAATATGGCGAGAAATCGGTGTAGGAGGAGTTTAATGAATATTTCCATCATACATCTTTGAAAGTTCGTTGGAGCATTGCAAAGATTAAATAGCATAACCAGGTACATGAATGCTCCCCATTCAGTAATAAAAGTAGTTTTACTCCGGTCTTCAGGAGCAATTTGTAGCTGATTATAGCCATTATAGCCATCTATAAAGCCATACATCTCGTGGACTGCAATTTCATCAAGAATCATGTTCGTAAAAGGTAATGGAAATGGATCCTAGATGGTCTGAGCATTCAGCTTTTGATAATCCACACAAACTCTGAGCTTTCCATTTTTCTTGGGCACTACTACAATAGGAAATAACCAGTCACTACTGGCGACCTCAGTTGATAAATCCAGCCTTCAGAAGGTTATTGATTTCTTCCTTGAACTTCTTAGCATAATTTGGATTCATTCTATATCGTTGCAGTCGCACTGGTCTAGAATCCAATTTTAGAGGTATTCTATGTTGACAGACCTCTGGATCTACTCCTTTTAGATCAGTATATTCCCATGTGAATACGTCCTTGTACTTCTGGAACATGTGTCGGGATTTCTCTTTCCTTCCTGGGTTTAGATGCTTGTTTACTTTGATCACTCAAGGATTTTCCTCAAACCCAGGTTCCATTCTTCTATTTCCTAATTATCTAGAAGCAACTAGTTAGACCCACCTCCCTTTCTCTTGGTTGACTCCTCAGCATAATCCCAGGATGGCGGGCCCCTTAGTTCTGAATTGTTATTTTGAACTTCAGTAACTTCCTAAGAATGTTCTTTTTCAGGAAGCCGCTCGTGTACTAGAATATGAGAATTCTTCTTTAGAGTCGACTGGTTTCTCTGGCCTTTCGGTTAGCTGAACTGGTTGTTCCCCAAAATTCAGTTTAGTGAACTAACCTGGAAATTGCTTCCTTTGCTTTTTAGCCTGATCTTTGTCAATTAATATTGCATTTAGGTCTATTTCGGCCAATGGAAAAATATTCATTGTTGTCAGTATCCTCTCAATTTTCTTTACCCCATACTTCTGGCAAAGCTCTTTTGGTCGCAGTGCCTTTCTCCAACTTCTCGTATTGTTGGTCTGAATCTGAATTCTTCTACTAGTGCCCTATATTGTTAGAGTCTTATTGGCATAGTCATGAACAGCCTGTGCCGTTTGCAACCATGGGTGCCCTAGTAGCATCCCATATGGGCCTTGCACATCTAGTACCAGGAAGCTGGTCTTGAACTTTACTTTGCCCACCCTTATTTGCATACTCTCTATCGTCCCAGTTGCCTGCACAACTCAATGATCAGCCATTTGAACTTTGAAGGGTGCTGGTGTGCCCCCAGGATGTTTAATCCTGCCCCTCCATCTAGTATGACACTGAATAGTGGCTCCCACTATTTCCTAACCTTATAGTCTACGTGGATCACCGGAACTTCATCATCTCTTACAGCTGCCAAGTCAACTACTCTAGCTTTTGCTTCAGCCTTCCTTCACTGTCTGATGAATTTTGTTGCTTCAGGAAAAGTTTTTCTGATGTCGTCTAGTTCAACTCTCAGTTTCTGAATTCTTTCACATATCTTAACATGAATTTCTTCTCTCTCCTTATTATCAGAGTCATTATCAGAAGTTGAAGAATCGTGACTATCTGCACAATGCCACTCCTGTGTTCTGGTACCCAATATGCCTCCTTCATTGTTTCCTGATGCAATTATATCTGTTTTGATGTTCCCTAGTTCCTCCACCAGTCCCTGAACTGCAGACAACATAGTCTCAAGAATCCCAGACTCTGACTGATCCGGTTGTGTTTTCTCAGAACAATGGGCTGGTATCTTTTGAATGACCGAGGGATCAGAACTTTCTGGCTACATTGGTAGCTTCTTGTCTAGATCTTATGTTATCTTAGCCGCCAGTTCTCTCTGCTCCTGCCATTCATCGACTACCTTCTCTTTGCCCTTTGCCTTCCATACCTCTCTCTATTGGGCCCATTTGCTACTTTCAAAACTGACTGGTTTTGCCGGTTCATATGGGATTTCCTCAATGAGTACCCCTTTACTGCGTGTAACTGCTCGTATTGGAACTGACTCTGGGGCTTTCGCCTCAATAGCCGTAGTGCTAGGTGCTTCTGGAAACTGTTCCACAAAATGCCCATACTCGCCACAAGTATAATAGTTAAGTCTTCGATTTTGGAAATTACCACGACCGCGGCGCCGGCCAGTACCTCCCTAGTACCTGCCACGCCCAGTACCAACACCACTGGTACCTGATTTCTCCTCTTGGGGTACACTGGTTGTCTCCACTCTGGCTGGTTCAACATTGCTAAATGTCACTACATACAAATCCTTTCCATTCTTGAAGTGATGAATGTGAATGTTAGCGGCTGCACACACTCAACGGAGGATGATTGCCCGGCGGGATACTAATTTCCTTTGTGATCATTCCTTAATTGAGAAGGAACCGTCATTTCACCTTTGTAAATACTGGGGCTTGCAAAAGCTTCCAAATTGTATCCCATTTTTTACATTTAGACTGAGTAAATGGTTAAATTAGAACATTAGGGTTTGAGATTGTAAGGTATTTATACCACTTTTGACCTTAATGCAAAAAACCTTTTGTCATTTTCATAAGTTTGTCTGTATGAGTTGAGCGTACTATGTATAAGAGAGAGAGTGAGAGTTCAGAGCTTCGCTACGTGCGACCTGGTGATCCGTTTGAAGAATCGAGAAGTGTAGCTCCTTGCCGCCGAAGAGAGCTACGCGCCAAGCTCATCACTGCGCGCGTACGACCCGTTTCTACGAGATAGACCCACGAGCCTTATCTAGGGTTTTGATGAGTTTTTGGTGTCTGTTTTCTTATTGCAGCATATCCACACGTCCGAATCGAGATAAGCTACACATTAGGCATGTTAGTTTTAGAAAACGTCGATCTGTAAATTTTGACCAGACATCCTACGCGATTCTGCACCGGGTGTTTAGGGTTGGGGTTTTGGGTCACGGACCTTAGGGAGAGCGACCTATTGGTGTTAATAGAATTTCCCTCAAGTTCCGTAGCGTTCCGAGAATGTTTGATGGGTATTTGGCTCTTGAAAGCGTTGTAGAAAATCTCCTCTTGTGTACTCTTGAAGGTTGTAACTTAGACATTGGGTAGAGTGTTGGGGTATAAAACCCAATGTGGTCGCCCAGGTAAGTGGGCGGGCCGCCAGGTATGTACACATGTTCTTTTGTAAAAACCTAACAAGAACTCACTATGCTCTACACATTACAGTAGAGCGAGTTCACCATATCGTCGTGCTCTTCTTCTCGCACTCTCTCTCGCGTCGCACTTCCGCTCGTACTCCTTCAACTAGTATCAGAGCTCAGATCGAGGCTCGGGGCAGCACTGCAGGAGGCTAGAGTCACCAACTCAGATTGGAGTGAAATTCGATAGGCGAAGACACGGCCCCAAATCCTGTGGGAGAGCCCAAAGGGTGTGGTGTTGTCCGAAATTCATTCTGAGGTCATCTCGGCCATCGTTCGGCTTCGACAAAGGTCTGCGCAGGCCATTTTCGACTACGTGGTCTCAACGGGTGCAGATCTGACTCTGCAAATTTCGGGTCTTCGGCCTATGACTGCAGGTGCTGAGGATATCGACACTCCCAGAGTGTTGATTTGTGGCTGTATACACATCGAAGGACGGTTCACAGTTCTTGGAGGAGTGTCACATACGACACGGGCGTATCTACACACAGACTGTAGGCGACATCCACTAGTTCATCAGGTAGCTTGTGTTTGCTGCTTGATATTCCAGATTTCATCCTGACATTGCAGGTACTTCCACATGGGATGTATTGTCAGAGATGATGTATGTTTGTTGACGG
Source organism: Adiantum capillus-veneris (assembly GCF_014529385.1). Taxonomy (NCBI): domain Eukaryota; kingdom Viridiplantae; phylum Streptophyta; class Polypodiopsida; order Polypodiales; family Pteridaceae; genus Adiantum; species Adiantum capillus-veneris. The sequence continues at coordinate 94,977,964 of NC_140960.1, forward strand.
TTTGCTGGCTGTGAGTCACACAGCAAACAACCGCCGCAGCAGTTACAACATATAGTGGGAAATTTGTGGATGTATGACTTTGTGGGAAGTCTATGTACTGTCAGATTTACTGCAGCCTTTGTTGAGGGTCGAGTGAGGTTTTATTGAGCTGGGGGATTCTCGAATGTTGAGATCCTTTCGGTGATACAGGTCTTAGAGCGATCCCTCGAGCACCCTTAGATAGGAAGCTAGGATGTATTGACTGTGAGTTAGACAGTTGGGATTGCATCTTTGCTTTACTACCGTTGAGGCATTGTCACAGTCTATGCTTACAGGACAGTGACAGGACAGTGAGAGACAGTACAGGTGCAGGACAGGTTTACCCGCAGCTTACAGTGTCATAGAGACAGTGTTTTCTTAACTGTTTTTTGGTCTGTTTTTGAGTACACCAGAGCCATTTTACAAAGGAGACTCTGCCGAAATTTATGCAGAATCTGAAGCTTTCTTGGTTCATTTGACAGGTTGATATTGGTTCAGAGGTCAGTTTACAGGGGAAATTCTGGAGAATTTTTCCCAGGAAAGTAAACCATTGTGAAGCGTAGCGCTATATGGCTGGATCACAGGACATTACTCTTTACAATATCAAGAAGTTGGATGGAACCAATTTCCCATTGTGGAAGAAGCAGATTTGGCACGTGTTGGTACAAAAGAAGCAGATAAAACCTATAAAGCTCAAGGGGATAAAACCAGAAGATATGGACGAAGATGAATGGAGCCAAATGGATGAATTGGCACTTTCTACCATTATGCTGACTTTGGCAAAAAGAGTTTACTTCAATGTAGCAGACGAGATGTCGGCTTATCAAGCATGGTTAAAGCTGAGTGATCTTTATGAGAATCAGAGTGCAGCTTCACAGGTATACTGGCTTAAGAAGCTTGTTGACTTGAAGATGAAAGAAGGGACACCTATGTCCAATCATCTGAATGAATTCAACACAATCTATAGTCAGTTGTCAGCTCAAGGTGTCAAGTTTGGTGAACCTGTTAGAGCTATGTTCCGGTTGATCACATTGCTCGAAAGTTGGGACACTTTTCGCACAGCTTTGAGTAATTCTGCACCTCCAGATGGTTTGAACATAGCAGGTGTAGAAGGAAGTCTGCTTACTGAAGACACCAATAGAAAGACAATGGACAAAGACAAAGGAATATCCTTAGTTGTCAAAGGAAGGACCAAAGAAAAGTACAAAGGTGGAAAGAGGAATCAGTCTCGTAGCAAGTCCCGCAGTGCTAAAGGCAAGAGTGACATAGAATGCTACCATTGTGGCAAGAAGGGTCACATGAAAAGAGACTGCAGAGAATGGAAAGCAGAAAAAGGCAAAGAGAAAGCTGAAGACCATAGTGAGAAGAACAAGTCCTCAGTGAAGATTCAAGAAATAAATGTGACAAACACTGTTGCAGAGGATGACAGTCTAGTGTCAGGAGACATCTACTTCTTGAAGAATACAATGGACTCAGCTCTTCTTACAGCATCTGATGGAAATGCACTGAGTGACTGGATTATAGACTCAGGGGAATCACTTCATGTGTCTCCAAACAAGGAGTGGTTTACCTCTTATGTGACCACTAAAGATCATGTTCGGCTAGGCAATGGGCAGACATCTGATATCTTAGGTGTTGGAGATGTTCAATTGAAGTTTCAGAATGGCTCTTCTTTCACGCTGAAGAATGTGAGACATGTTCCCGCAATTACAAAGAGCTTGATCAGCACAGGTTTACTTGATGATGCTGGCTACGTCACCACTTTTGGACAGAACATGTGGAAGATATCCAAGGGTTCTATGACAGTAGCACATGGAGTAAAGTCTGGAGGACTTTACATGATTAATGTATCAAATGTCTCTAAACATGTAATCAATGTAACCGAGCAGCCGAACGTTTCTTTGTGGCATAGCCGGTTAGGACATATGTCCAAGAAGGGAATGGAAATCTTGTCTCGTTCTGGTTATTTTCCTGGCTTTTCATTTAATGATTTTGAATTCTGTGAACATTGTCTGTATGGTAAGCAAACACAGCAGCCACATAAGCATAGAAGCAGTAGAAGAGATACACAGTTGGCACTTGTTCATAGTGATTTGTGTGGACCTATGCCTAACCTATCTCTAGGGGGAGCTTCTTACTTTATGACATTTATAGATGATTACTCGAGGAAAGTATGGGTTTACTTTCTCAAGCACAAGGATGAAGCGTTTAGTGTTTTCAAAATGTTTGTGACACTTATGGAGAATCAGAGTGGCAAGAAGCTTAAATGCTTATGCACTGACAATGGTGGAGAGTATGTTTCAAAGGCCTTTCAGGACTTTTGTGAGTCAAAAGGTATAAAACGTGAACTTACTGCTCCTTACAATCCTCCTCAAAATGGTGTTGCTGAGAGGATGAATAGGACCATACAAGAGAAGGTCAGAAGTATGTTGTCTAATGCACAGCTGCCAAATGGGTTTTGGGCTGAAGCTGTATCAATAGTTGTTCATCTTGTAAATAGATCTCCTAGCAGGGTTTTGCAGAAGGATTCAGTGCCAGAGATGGTATGGTCAGGCAAAATGCCCTCATACAAGCATCTCAGAGTCTTTGGTTGTGAGGCATATACTCATGTTCCAAAGGAATTTAGGAACAAACTTGAGCCAAAGAGTAGAAAGTGCATCTTTCTAGGCTATGGTAATTTTGGTGAGATGGGGTACAGACTTTGGGATCCCGAATCCAGAAAAGTTGTCCGCAGCAATGATGTTCACTTTAATGAATCCAAATATCATTCTAAACCAGAGAGGGTTGAGGAGATTAGAAGAGTTGTCTTGCAAGAAGATGGACCTGCACGTGCAAGACAAAATGTCAGGGCTCAAGAGGAGCAAGGGCAGGATAGAGTGGAACCACAGGTTGTGGCTGAGCCTGAGCCACTTATTGTGCGTAGATCTGGACGGGTCACGCGACCTCCTGATAGGTTTGTTCCATCTATGAACTATGTCATGTTGACTGATTGCAATGAGCCTTCATGTTACAAGGAAGCAGTGCAAATGAAGGACTCCGGGAATTGGCAATTGGCCATGCAGTCAGAGATGACAGCTCTGCATAAAAAACAGACATGGAAGCTAGTTAAATTACCACGGGGAAAAAAGGCTCTACCCTGTAAATGGGTTTACAGTTATAAGATCACCGCTCATGATAGTCAGCCAAAGTACAAAGCAAGGCTTGTTGCCAAGGGCTTTAAGCAAGAACAAGGCATTTACTTTGATGAAGTCTTCTCTCCGGTGGTCAATATGACTACATTGAGATGCTTTCTTGCATTGGTTACCATATTAGATTTGGTGTTGCACCAAATGGATGTCAAGACAGCGTTCTTGCATGGTGATTTAGATGTGGAAATTTACATGCAGCAGCCAGAAGGGTTTGTTGAGAAAGGCAAGGAAGATTGGGTATGCCAGTTGTTAAAGAGTCTTTATGGCTTAAAACAATCACCGAGGGCATGGTACCATAAATTCCACAAGTTTATGCTTTCCCAAGGCTACAAACGTAGTGAGTTCGATCACTGTCTATATACAAAGAAGGCTAAGGATCGCAGTTGGCTGATCCTTATTTTGTATGTGGATGACATGTTGATTGCTGGCAAGCACTTGGAAGAAATTTCAGCTTTGAAGTCAAAGATGGCAAAATCGTTTGACATGAAAGACATGGGTGAGGCAAGTCATATACTTGGTATGCGCATTGAGAGAGACAGATCAAAGAAGTTGATTTGGTTATCTCAAACAGAGTATATTGACAAGGTTTTGCAACGTTTCAATATGGAGAAGGGAAAGGCATTGAGTGTTCCATTGCCACCATATGTGAAACTTAGCAAACAAGATTGTCCTGTGTCTGAGGAAGAACAGGCTGAAATGGATAAGATTCCATATGCGTCTGCAGTGGGTAGTTTGATGTATGCAATGATTTCTACTCGCCCAGACATTGCATTTGCAATGGGAGTAGTAAGTCGATACATGTCAAACCCAGGCAAGAAACATTGGGAGGCAGTGAAAGGAATATTGAGATACCTGAAAGCTACAAAGAGTATGCGTATATGCTATGGGAGTCAGGAGCTAAGTGTAAAGGGTTTTACAGACTCAGATTATGCAGGTGACTTAGACAACCGAAGGTCTACGTCAGGGTATGTCTTTACATTGGCTGGTGGAGCAGTATCATGGCGTTCTAGATTACAAGATTGTGTTACTCAGTCTACTACAGAGGCTGAATATGTTGCAGCATTAGAGGCATCCAAAGAATCAATTTGGCTTAATCATCTAGTAACAGATTTGGGAATCAAAGAAGAGATGCCTATGTTATATTGTGATAGTCAAAGTGCTATACAATTGGCTCGCAATCCAGTTTATCACTCAAAGACAAAGCATGTGGATGTGAAGTATCATTTCATCAGGGAAATGCTCGAGGATAAGCAACTTCAGCTTGTCAAAGTTCACACCACAGAAAATCCTACTGATCTACTTACAAAAGGACTTCCCTCAGAGAGCTTTGCGCATTTTCTCAAGCAGTTAGGTGTAGGGTAGTACATCACTTCTCTACATCTCTTGTATATTAGCTTGTATAGTAGCGTCTCTCACACTTAAAGTACCACATTGGACTTTAAGTGGGAGGTTGTTGGGGTATAAAGCCCAATGTGGTCGCCCAGGTAAGTGGGCGGGCCGCCAGGTATGTACACATGTTCTTTTGTAAAAACCTAATAAGAACTCACTATGCTCTACACATTACAGTAGAGCGAGTTCACCATATCGTCGTGCTCTTCTTCTCGCACTCTCTCTCGCGTCGCACTTCCGCTCGTACTCCTTCATAGAGACCTTTGTAGGAAGTAGTCAATAGTTGGTCAAGTGTAGGTTGACATCCTATGCTTGCTTCCACGTGCCTGCGGGTCGAGCTTCTTCCTTAGCTGACAAATCTTGTTAGGTGAGTTCTCGCTGTGCTGACGTCCATTGCGGCGTATCTGCCAACATTGACGCCGCTATCGGGGACGAAAACCTTAGGTAGGTGACCGAGATTAGTCCTTGAGGATAGGGATTCTTTGGCTTGCCAGAGTCTTATTTTACATTTAGATAGGATCAGAGGGTGGTGGACTCTCTAGGTCTTAGGAGGAGTCTAGGGAGCGTGTGCCTGGCCTAGATCTTCTCACATAGGTAGTTTTAGGTATTAGTTAAGTTTTCGTGTCGAGAGTAGGAGTTAGGGTGGTAGATGCAGTGTTAGGTGAGCTTGAGAGTCCGTGCGAGGCCAGGAAGCAACCGAAGCACTAAAAATCACAATCTCATATGATGAGTAGAAGTAGGGTAAGTAGGATATCATGATTACTGATCTAGAGCATCTTATGAATGTCTTATTTGCTGATAGGCTCATCAGAAAGTAGAAAACGCTAAGTAGGAAAGAACGAAAACTTGTGTTTGGAAGCTTTTATGATAGATGTTTTTTGTTGTGTATAATATCTTGATGTCTTTGTTTTGGATTAATTTTTTTGTGTCGTTAGAAAAGGCTCTGGATCTAAAATCAAAAAGCTCAAAAACTGGTTTTGATTGCAAAAGCTCAAAATCAAAAGCTGCAAATAAAACACACTCATGTATGCATATATTGAGAGGGAATCTATGGGGTCTTCCCACCCAGTAGTCTTTCTATAACAATTTCCCACTTGACACAACTGTTGATACGCAACTTTTCCCTTTTTTGCTCCTGTCATAGCATGCGGCCAAAAGGTCCCATTCCTGCTAGAACCTTCAATTGGCTTTTCTATATTTTATCCTCGATCTGCACACCATAAGTCAGTGCTTCAACTACACTCGCATGGTGTTCCTACAACATCTCTTCCATGCTTTTTTTCATACCACCTCTTCCATATTTGGTTTTTAGAGGCAACCCTATTTCCCACAAGTGTATCAGGCCATCCTTCCAAAAAACCACATCTTTACGCTTGGCTTCAACAAACTCCTCACACTCATTCCTGACATGATCAAGACTATCACACCACATACAGTACTGACTCCCATTATCTCTTTGTGGGCCGCTTTGTTTCGACCGGGAAGTTGAACCTTTCTCTTCAAGCTTCATAGATTTAAAATTAATGTTCAATTCTTGGATCCCTTTCACAAGCTCATCCATGAACGGCTCCTCTAGCTTCAGAATCGTCTCCTTTATTGGCACAAGAACCTCTTCTTCCTTTTCTCCCACCTCTGCATTCATCCCAACCAACTTATCCAATCTTTTTTTCCATTTCACCACCATATTGACTACTTCAATCGCTTCTTTCCAATCTGATTTCATCCCCAACTCTCATGTGGTATCCTCGAGGAGATCCATTAAGATTTTTTGAAACTTCGGATCTGCAGCTACAAAGAGTTCTACTTTCTTCGAATAAAGAGCAGCCCGTTCGGTTGCAGACAATTGGGCAAATCATTTTTCAAATTCTCTTAACAATTCTATAGCAGATAGCCCCTTATTATGCTGTTGCACCCGCTTCAAAAAACTCTTCTTTGTAACGCACTCCTTATTCTCACGAAAATATTCATCCTTGAGAGCTTGTTTAAACACTACCCACGTAGCACTGTGTGCAGTTCTTAGTTACTCAATCCGTGCACGTAATTTAGGCATGACAATGAGTACAAAATTTTCCACTGCAGCATGCTCCTCTACTCCCTTGTCTTCCATAACTTGTTCATAAACTTTGCAAATTTTGGAAATATTGTGTCCTTCAAATCACCCCAATCTATCTATCACGGCTTGTCTAGCTTCACGAATCTAAGCTTCCATTTCCCTTTCCCAACTTTGAGTCATCATCTGTTAATGGTGCAGATGTTGTTGATGCATAAGTGAAACAAATTACTACATTAACTGCTACATACCATTATCTTGGCCTGCCGACATCACTACTTTCGTCTACCCTGGTTAGTTTCACATCGGATTCACCAAAGTTGTCGGAGTGCGCGTTTCTCTAGGGTTGATCGGGGAAGCATCGAGCTTCTGGTTGTAGGACGGAGAGACAGTCGAGATGCAAACCAAGGCTAGTGTGAACAGGAACTGACAAAGTTTGAAATGGGTTGTCCCTGCATGATGTGGACAGATTGGGGTCCACCATTTTGATCATATCTCCTCAATCGTGGCTCAAAATAAAATAGTAAAAATAGGAGCAACAAATACAGCTCATACACTAGGACCCCCATTTTATATACTTTTTACAATTCGGATTGGAACCTTGTGTAAAAAAATCATCAAAAAAGGGTACATTTCTAGCAGCAAAAGTCTTCTTGTGGTCCCCTTAGCCTAGACTTTCATTTTTTTTCAATGGACACCTCATGCAATATAAAAGCATGACATTGCTCCTTGACAAAGTTTTGTAATCATCCTTGCAATAATGCATTAAAATAGGTGTATCCTTGAGAATCATGCAAGCTAGTGTCCCACTAGGATTTGATTCCTTGATTTTTAATAACACTATCAAGAACGGACACACGTTTTTCAAGGAGAGATGTTAGCAGCACCGTAAACTCAATTAAGTGAGGTTAAGGAGTTTAAGATCCCTTAACAAAAGCTAGACCAAAATAATTTAGCATGCCCTTAGTTCGTGCGTCTGTCGATACTCTGTGTTGATAATTGAAATTCTTTGAATGATTTTGAATATCTTTAAAAAAATGGTGAAGCTACACCCAAGCTTCCTTATCTGCAAAAGTTCCACCTTACTTTCTTCCTTCCTTCATACCTTGAGCCTCCTTCTTGCTCCCCAAGGTAGAGAGAGAGAGAGAGAGAGAGAGAGAGAGAGAGAGAGGTCCTTTTTTCTTACTTCCTTTTTGCTTCTTCTTCAAAATCCCTTCCTTCTCTCTCCGAATCTTCCTTGATGTCGAGAGCAAGAGAGAGAGCTCTTTGTATCACCCTCCTCACGTTTGAATCCCTCCTTGATATCAAGCGCGAGAGAGAAAGAGATTGAGCCCTCTTTTCCTCTTGGTTGAGAGCAAGAGAGAGCCTCCCTCCTTGAGAGAGAGAGAGAGAGAGAGAGAGAGAGAGAGAGAGAGAGAGAGAGAGAGAGAGAGAGAGAGAACCAGTCCTTTCCTCCTCTTGCTCTTCTTCCTCATGTTCCAATCCCCTCCTCCTCATGAAATTCCTTGTTTGATTATATCCCTCCCTTTGCATGTAGTGTCTATAAATAACCTCCCCTCCCTAAGCAACGATGGGGCCGTCGTTGCTAGGGAGCATAAAAATGCACTCTTGTTGATGTGGCATGGAAAAATTGACCGGCACGAAATCCACTACAAACGGTGCCGATTACGGGCACCATGGGGCCCTGAGAAAACTTCGTCTCTTTCGTGTCATCGTCGGAGCCCTATAGCAGACACTATGAGCCCTCCTTCTCTCCCTTGCATCCCTGCTTGCTTCCATGTCATCCCCACCTTCTTTTTCTCCTTGTTCACACATAAAACCTTCTTTTGTTTAATTCAGGTGGCCATTGGCCCTACCCCCTTGGGTGGCCAGCTTCCTTTGGACAGCCAAAGTTCCACTTCCCTTGGGTGACCCTTTGGGTTAATTGCTCTTGGTGCTCATATTTATCAAGGCACCTCCTAATGGGCACCACATTAGGTATACACATCGGCCAAAGCAATGATTAATTTTCAGCAGCCCTTAGCCGACAATATCATCGTGAAGTTACTTGCTCACACGATGCAAGTATAGGTGATTGGATTTGGCAGAAGAACATCTCATTGCGTCCGGTTAAAACTTTCATGAGATTCTTGCCACAACCATATCAGCATCTCTTGCTATCAATATTTTCCAAATTGCACACTGATCGAGTGGATCAGACTGGTACAGAACCGACCCCTGGTGAATCTTTAATGGCCAATATCTTGGCAATTAGAACACCGATTGCTGATCTGAAAAGAATGAAACGCTCCACAAAGTGAGCACTTCAGGACCGTCAATTCTCTTCATCTATGATCCCTCAGCTGCACTTGCCCAATCCAATACAGATCTGCAATTGACTCAAAATTCAAACTTCCATAACTTCTTCACCGTAGCTCCAATTGACAAGCCGTTAAGACAGGCCGGTAGAGCACTTCAAGCATTGCAGTTCTAGATCATAATCTCCCATCTATGATCACCTCAAGCATACTCATTTGTAGCATCATCAAGGCATTCGTTGGTCCTTTAAAGCCGCATCTGGCATACATTAATCATAAAACTAGCTTGTTAGCAAGCCCTGAACACTGATCATTAATCAGGTAAGCTTCAATTAAGCTCGATGTGAATCTTCCTAGTATCTTTCTTAGCATGGGAGCGGAGGTGCACGACAATGTCTTACCACATTTTGTTTGGCCAATGGATCAATAATTAATCATTAGAAGACTAGCTTCAAATGTTCAGATGTCTCTCTTCCTAAATTGGTGGTTGAAAAGAAATAAAAGATGGAGAATTTTTCAAGCTTCGAGGCATCCCCATGGGCTTCAACATCTCCTCAGCTCAAACATTCTAGTGGGTGCTAGATAAATTTTTTTAAAAAAAAATTGGCTGGCAAGTTATGCAAGGATCCTTGTCTTCAAGAGTCTTTGTATTAAATCATTACCTTCTATCATCTTTAATCTACTTTCTTTGCTATTGGAAATTGTCACAAGTCCAAATCAACAAGATAATGCAACTATCCAGGAGATTTTTATGGGGAGGTACTGATACATACAATAAGGTTGCTAAAGTAAAATGGGAGGTGTGTTGTCTCCCCAAAGATCAGGGTGGTCTGGGCATTCTCAATGTCACCAAGCAGGCACATAAACTAGCAGTCAAATGGATTATGAGATCAATGGATTCATATGACTATTGGGCTTGTCTTATTAAGAAAGATGTACACACCTTTTCTCTTGTATCCTACTCGAGTTGGAAAGGCTTCTCTCTCAGAGATATCATTGTTTCACTTTTTCTTTTAAATGTGCAGGTTGAGAGCTCATCAAAAGAATGTGGAACTCTTGGTTTGAGATTAAGAAAGATGTTGTCATAGCAAAGAGATTTTTGCAACTTCCTGGTTTATGTCCCAAATGCAATCAAAGGGAGGAAACACTAGAACACCTTTTCTTCTACTGTCCCTGCAACGAGAAGAGTCTTAGATTCATTCATCAGAAAATTCATCCTCTCCACCTAGATACCATCATGGCCAGAGATCTTCTTATTGGTCACATCAAACATCTTGCTATAGCTCTTTGGAACCTATGGATCAGAGCCTCCCTTCTTTGCCACTTTTGGAATTCTAGAACTGAGGCCATATTTTAGGGAAAGCACTCTGACCCCTTATTCCCTTTGGTCTCTAACCTTCAAAGAATCAATTCTTATGTACTGCAATGTATGAATTATATCTCGAGCTTCCCTTTAATCAAGGTGTTTACAAAATGTAAATGGTAGCAGTGGAATCCCATTCTTCTCTCCTTGTATTCCCCTCAAAGACTTCTAATGCATAGTAGTTAGTTTGCCTCTTCCCCTTAGGTTTCCAAAAAACCCCTACTGTCGGGATTTTTATCCTTCCTATTGTTCTCTTTTTTTTGTTAATTTATTACTACTTCCCCCCCCCCCCCCCCCCCCCGCCCCCCCCCAAAAAAAAGAAAAAAGTACTACTTTATATTGTGGGTGGACACTATAGTCTATCCATTTTTATAACTTTGATTATTACTAATTAACTTTATTTTTTTGAAGGAAGTGGAATTTAAATTAGAATAGAAACACTAAAAGAAAGTACATGGAGCTCACATGTAAGGGGTGGGCCAACCCTGTCAAAGAAAATTATAGCAAGGCATGCGGGGAATCTCTCATCTTCAACCTAATGGAATTGTAGTACACAAGGACCTTGGATCTCCACTGTGTCTAGGAGATACTTCTTTGGATGCCATAGCTAGGGAACTGAGACTTGGAAGCATACTTAATCATCATTACAAAGGGATACATAGATTTTTAATAAATATGTTCATAACATGGATCAATGAAAACTTGGGGTAGTATTAAATACAACATGGAGCCTGAAAATCCAAAACTGCCATAGGATTGCTCCTTTCCACATATTCCACAGGGGCATATCCCACCCTCTAACAATACCCAAAATAAGGTCTTTGACTTCAAGACTTTGGGGGTTGAAGTGCCATAACAACTTTTGCAGGACCTATACAACAAAGAGATTTTTTTTACAGTTGTAGAAAAGGTGGGGTATGCCCTCTAAATCTCTCTTGCATCTTTTGGAAAAACCATCCCCTATTCCAAACTTCCTAGCTTTATCTCCACACCATACTCCTTGATGTATCATTAGCCATAGGAGAACACTATGCTTGCGGGCTATTGGGTAGATCCAGATACATTTAAACCTATAAGTACATTGTTTGGCACTCCCGTTGACCTTCCATTTTGAGTTGCATTTCTTCTTCAGATGCTCTTCCACATTTCCTTTGTGCTTGAATCCATTGTAGATTTCCTTAGCCATTTGTTTTATGGAGCTAGAAGACTTGGTTCTCTTTGCTGGGAGGTAGTGCTTTGATAATATGGTTTGAGATCTCTGATGACACCATTTAGCCTCCTGCTGGGAGATCCCATTCTTTCTTTGGATGCAGCCAACTTCTTTACATTGCTGGTTGTCAAAAAGGTCCTTTCAAGAACTAATTCCTGCTTTATAGCATTTGTGGGGCCTTCGAGAGTATGTTAGCTTTGATTGAGCTGCAAAATACCCAAACCATGGTGAGTCTATTAAGAAAAAATTAAAATTAGTTCTCACTGCCTTGGAAGGGGTCCACTTTTCCTTCATTGCTTTCCAAGATGTCCAAAACCTACACATTAGCTTAGAGTCGGCCATAAGGTATGAAAATCTGTGGGATCCAAGATCGGATCCCTATGCTTAAGATCTTTCCACTCTTTATAGGTGCTCAGTTTGAACTTTGGTATGTTTCTCTTCAACAGGAGGGCCCATTAGTCTTTAGATGAGATAGGCCTTAAGATCCACTTACCTGCTAGTCTGGTAGAGACCAAGTTGAGGTTAAGCAATCCCAGCCCTCCTTTGTCCTTGGGTAAGGTACATATATCCCAAGAGACTTTGGCAATTCTAGGGTTCTAAGGATGTCCACCCCATAAGAAATACCTGGCTAAGGAAAAGATCGTGCTCAATTGATACTTTGCAAACTGCCACCAGCAAGACAGGAAGTATATGAGAGAAGGGAGAATGTAATGATGGAGAACAAAGACCCTGGAGAGTAAAGACTGTTGATATCCTTTCCATATGAAAAGTTTTTGCTTGAACCTATTGACAACCCAATCCCATCTTTGAGAGAAGGTTACCTTGAATCCCATGGGGATGCCTAACAATCTGAACACTTAGCCATCAGGGATCATTTTGCATCCAACATCCAAAACCATCTGAGGGGGGATGCTATCATAACATTTATCACCCTTTTTACTGTGGTTGATGAGTGAGCCACTTGCAATACAAAATGTGTTGAGGCACTTCTAGAAGGATTCCACAGATTGAACACCATATTTGTGTCATTGCAAACTATTGCATACATAGGTCATTGTTGGAGCCTGGGATCTCTATAGCTTTTAATCTTCTGTTTTCCATGGCATCCTTAATGAGCCATCCCAAGGCATCTGAGCAAATAGCATATATCAAAGGAGCTACTAGGCAGCCTTGTTGTATAGATCTCTTGAGAGGGAAAGCCTCTGTCTGTTCACCATTAATTGCTATTTTGGCAAAAGCATTTCCAAAGACAACATGTACGAATATGATAAACTGCCTCCCAAAACCAATGTCATGCAAAGACTGAAAGATAAAGTCCCATTCCATTCTACCATAAGCTTTATCAAAATCGATTTTAAAGAAAATGAAATCCAGCTCCTTTTCAGTCACAAGATCAATAGTTCCCACAAAGTGATTATATAATCTAAAATAAATCTGTCTTTGATGAAACCCTTCTGCTTTGGAAGAATGATTTTTTCCATGAAGTTACTTAACATCCTGGATAGGGAGAGATCAAAGACCTTATAAATGGAAGTCAGACATGTGATTGGTCACAAGTTAGCTAAGTCCTCTTTGACCCCTGTCTTGTGGATAAATCTAATCACACAAGTATTCATATTGGCAAATAGAGATCCTACCCTAAGGGCTTCTTGCCAAATTTTTAATAGATGAGGAATTAAAAATTCATGGTATTCTTTAAAAAATTCATTAGGAATGCCATCCAAACCAAGAGATTTACCAGACTTCATGGTGATAATAGATTCTCTCAGCCCCCTCTGTGAAGGGCTGATCTAGTTGAGCAGCCATTTGAGTAGATACCATTTTTTTGTGGTGCTGGCTATTTCAGCTCTGGCTCTGCTATGGTCTGCCCCTCTTATGGGAGGAGTAGAGAAAATACCATCAAAGTATTCCAAAGCAGCTTTCATATTATCTTTATGAGAGCTTACACACCCTCCATCTTTATCCTTGAGAAAATGATAAAGTCTTTGATTTTTTTCTTTTTCAGGAAATTAAACATGTTTTTATTTGGTTTGTCAAATTTTCCAATCCAGAATTCTTTTTTCCATTTTAAAGGTTCCCTAGCGGATAGGAGCTCCTCTACCTTTAGCTGATTTTTCAAATCCACAAGAGAGGGAGGGGGAGGGCTGCTAGGAGGGACATACTTTTCTAAGTCTGAGATTTCACTAGTTATCCTCATCCTTCTTTTGGTCATGATCTCCCTAGCCAGTTTCTTGTATGAGTTGAGAATTTTCTGAGTGTCTTTGACTGCACTATCCCAAGCTTTGAAGGGGGGAGGGAGGGAACCAAAGACCTTATCAAGAATATTTCTGGTTTGCTCCTTGACTATGTCTGTAGACAATAAAGCATGATCCACATGATGCCATCCAACTTTATAGATGCATTCCTCTTTGTTCAAATCAAATATGACAGGAGAGTGACCCGAAATCAGTAAACTAATATCCTTGTGACAAGATACCTGCCAAAAATCTTGCGGAAGGGCAGAGTTCATGTAGATTTTGTCCAGTCTTGCTGCTCTGTAGCAAGTCCCTTGTTGTTTGTTTGTCCAAGTGAATTCTGTATCCATAGAGACATCAATTAGGTTAAGTGCAACAGACAACATGTCCCAAGATTTCAGTTCCCTATTGTTCATTGTGGTTCCCAAGTTATTCCATCTATCTTCCAAAGATTCAACCATGTTAAAGTCTCCTACAATAATAGAAGGATTAGGTAGAGAAGCAAGTTCCTCCCACATCTGACACCTTTCACTAATAGAATTAGCAGCATATACAAAGACCAAAGTACAATTGAAAGGAGGAGAGAGGGTAATAGCCACCCAACTTCCTTTAGTTCCTTTATATACTTGAGATACCGATTATTTATATTTCTCAAAGATTGCTAGCACTGCTCCACCCCTTCCATGACTATGAGCTGAGGTGTACCGACGATATCCTGCTCCCAACCTTTGCAAGTTAGCCATAAGAGTATTACTTGCGGCCTTTACTTTCTGTAGACATATAAAATAGGGTTTTAAGTAACCGTCTAGAAGCCATTGCTTGATACTAATTAAACTTCACTCATGCTTATGGTTTTTTTTTCCATAAAAAGGCTACATGCATGCATCACATGTGTCAAAAAAACAAATGGTTAAAAAAAAAACAAATGAAAAAATAACCAGTTTAGTTTATGGTATACGTTGTATGAAATCTAAATTGTGTGCAATTTGGAGGACAACCATGACCCACAAGAAAACACAAACGTTGGCTAGTTGGGGTCAAGTGGGGGTTTTGAGCTTCTGAATAAAGATAACTATTATTGATATTTAAAATTTGATAAATAAAAATATTTAAGGAGATTAAAAAAAAGGAAATAATCGTAAAACATTTCACGAACTTATTAACGGAGGAGCATGGCGGTCCCGGCCTGCACCTTGCTCCCTCTCATCAAGCATGGCATGCCTTTAATTGAATGCTCATAAGAAGAGTCTACCCACTGACTTCATCAAGCATTGAATGCATATTGTGAACTACATCAAATGCGCGCACACACTCTCTCTCTCTCTCTCTCTCAATCTCACTCTCTAGACTCTCTCTCTCTCTCACATCAGCAGAGAGATAGCCAGGGCCCACCTGCCTTGTCAACGTTCCAAATTGAACTTGATTTTATTCCAGCTTTGATGGGCCCATTTTTTATATTTCTTCCCTCAAAAAATTCTATTGGTTCTCCTTTCCTTTTTGAAACTTTTTTTTTGACTAAAAAAATGGTCTTTCCTTGCTTGAGAGGGTTGGGTTTTAAATGAAGGAGTTACTGGTCTTGCGGGAGAGGAATGACCTCAGTTGGTCAATAATGTATGGGAAGACTTTAATTAAAATGTTATAATACTTTATACTAGTTTTATATCTGTTGCAGATATTTGGAAAGTGGCATCATGGCAGCTAAAATTATTGAAAAAAATGATTTTACAAAGTTTTCCATATATTTTTTAAGGAAATAAAATGGTCTACAATGCTTTTTTGCTAGATAATAAATAAATAAATCCCAACCGAATTTTTTTATAAAAGAAGGCCACAGTCACAAAGGGATAAAGTGGAAAATTTTATTCAGAATTATGGCATTCAGGCAAATAATAAATATGAGCACGGAATAACTTCTAGGCATGTTGTGGGATCTGCTATTTTTGGTAAATCACGTGGGATTTACTAGAGCTTTATCTATCAACTTTCAAGGTTTTCTTTCTATTTTATGGTTGAGAAAAAATTATAGAGGTCTATTCTGATTTTTTAAATGAAATCTTGTTTTAACGTGGGCTAAAAATCAATTTTACATTTTGGGGTTTTTAGCATAAATCTGCTGTATAGCGAGTTGTGGTATTTTCTTTGTATATATTCTATAAGAATTTGAAAAAGTAAAATTTGGTTTTCTGTGTTTTTTGAAAATAAAATAAAAATGGAAAAATGTGAAAAAGTAATGTGGGCCGGGACCGGCAGTGGAAGGGGAGAGAGACATTGAATGAAGGGCCTGCAGCAGCCATCCTTCCTCTTTAACTACGAAACCTAAATGAACAAGCCTTCAAGTAGCCATCCTTTCATTTATGATCCTCCCCTTTTCAAAACTTCACTTCAACCCTCTGCCAGCACCCAATCACAAAAAGGGCAAAAGAAAAAAAAGAAAAAAAGCACACAAAATCATACACACACTACGTACAGTAGCATAAAAATGTACACACAATAGAAGGTTGAAAACGCAGAATTTTTCTTTGATTGAAAAGCAAAAAAAAAAAAAAAGAAAGAGAGGAAAAACACACAGACACACACACACACACACGAAGAGTACCCCTCAAATCTCTCCAAATCACCCTCATAACTGGGCCTCAATAAATTACCTCCCAATTTTTTAAAAGCAACTCTAATCACGCCCTGACAGTAAAATTAAGTCGTGATTTTACTCTTGTAATTATCCGCCTTTGGGAGCTTTCATATCAGCTGCAGTTGATTTCGTTCATTCATACATGATACATTATTTGACATTATATAAGGGGAGATGCATCATGGGGATGGGGTTTGAATTAGTTGGTGCACTTATTAATGTGGGGATGGCCTATTGTGTCAATTTGTGTTGTCCTGTGTGTGTGTGTGTGTTTTTTGTGTGTGCGTGTATGGGTGGTTATTTGCATCCCTACGTATAAAGGCTCGGCATTGTGAGTGCATCTGATCATCCGGACTCATCCCCTTCAACTCTGGAAGACCTACTCAGGGTTCCCCACTCTCAATAACCCCCCCCCCCCCCCGCCCCAAAAAAAAACTTCTCTCCACACACACACACAGACACCTCTATCTCCATGGCCGCTTGGATAGGACCCCATTGGCAAGAAGAGAGAAGGGGCCTCGTCGAAGACGAGGAGGCCAGCCGTCGCCGAATGGTGGAGCTTCTGCTTGGTCCCTTCATTGCCAGCAAAACTTGCCACTTGCAGTCTCTGAATAGAGATCAGCCCACCACTCTGAACCTCCTCCCTGCTACCGATAGTAGCTGCCCATCTTGGAAGGACAACATGGGCTGCACCCACGTCGAGCTCGAGCCTGAAATGCCGCTCCCCGCAGGCTGGGAGAAGTGTCTCAACCTCAAGGTTTTTATTCTCTCTCTGTGTGTCCCATATCATAGTCCTTTGGCAATTGGCTTGGATTGTTAAATGAATGGCCATTGGTTCTGTGTGTGTGTGTTATTAGTTGTAACGTTCTGATGAAAGTATTATATTCTGTATGTTCACAGACTGGAAGCATATACTACCTTAACCGAACCACGGGGGCCATCTCCGTTTCTGACCCCAGAAAGCAAGCCTCCCTTGACGTACCATGCAGCAGAGTTGATGCAAGCACATCACCCACCACATCAGAGCTCACCGTGGAGGCATCCAATGAACTAGCCATCTGCAATAGCAAGGCAAGGCAGCACAATCTTCTCAATATAAACGAGAAGCCCAACAGCAATGTTGACAAGGAGTTGGACTTGAACCTCTCTCTGCATGTGGGATTATGCTCATCACCGAAGACTCATGCCTCTCCTAGGGATGCTGGTTTACCTATATTGCATCCTTCTAATGCCGCATGCCCTGCGCAGACGACAATCAAGACCTCGGCTAGCACTGCAAGTGCACCTATCGCCTCTTCCTCCTCCTCCTCCTCCTCTACATCCTCGCCCCTTAGTGCAAGCCTAGCCTTTTCACATACAATTTTATCAAGCACAGAATTATCCCAAACCTCTTTCTTAGAGGGAAGCACCTTCTTCAAGCAGGAGAGCAGTCAAAACACAAGGCTTGCAATGAGGGGGAGCTCTACTTATGGTGGCATCAATCATCACATGCTCTCCGATCATGCCCAAAGTACGGGGGGGATGTTGCCGCGAAAGCTTGCGGTGGAGAGCGAGAATTTGTCAACAGCAGCGGCTGCAGCGTCTATGGTGACGGTAGCATGTGCGAATTGCTTGATGTTTGTAATGCTGTCGAAGAGCAATCCGAGGTGCCCGAGGTGTGGAAGCAGCTGCCCAGAGCAGATGGAGTTTCCTCAGCCCCCTGCGAAGAGGGCAAAGCTAGGGTTTTCCTTTTGAAGATATGGCTTTGCGTTCCATTGTATTCTGCTTCTCTCAAGTTGTGTACAGTTTTGAGCGAAGGAAAGTGGTTGTCCTCCCTGAATTGAATGAAAGAATAGAAGCCTTGTATTGAAGTACAGCATGTTTTCAAGTCTCTATCTTCCATTACAAAGGGGGAGGGGGTAGCCTAGGCACTGTAGCAATGGAAAGTAGAGGTAGAGGGCTATAGCGTAGCCTTAGAAGGTAGGCCGATAGCTTATTCGGCTACGCCTTTACAAACCTTGAAAGTGATTGAAGACGTGAAATAGGGACTTAGTCACATGCATGCATGGCCTTCTTCATATAATTGCAAACGTGGACGCAAAGTACTTCCATAGGCCTTTAAAGCACCTAGAATTTTCGTTATGTTTATTTACTTTCTTACTCGATCAACATAAAAATGGTCTATTAATTGCGGATTTCATTTCTCCTATTTTCACATATTCATCAAGAAAAGCCTAAATTTTGAAGACTTAACACATAATGCATTTCCATTAATTAACTATATGCGAAAATGTTCACCATAAAGGGGGTGTGCTTGTGAATTAAATTAGAGGGGCAAAATTACATCATAGTTGATATTCTATGATATACGCTCAGAGACAAACCAGTGTAGTGATTGGCATATACATCCATGATACCTTGGAATATAAAACTGTTAATAAGAGTGGTAGCTACATAAAAATATTCAGTGTTTGGGGAGCTCATTTGGGACTTTCTGGATGTGTTGTAGCAACTTGATTCAGTTGTTGTGCTGCCTTTGGAGCTTTTCACCTTCATAATATGTAAAAATGTATGCACTATAGACTTTTTTTTAAGCTTTGAATGTGAGTTTGTGTGCATCACATGCAATATTTGCACCGCTTGCTCCTAAGCTTGATAAAGTTCTAAACAATTTTGACAAAAGGTGCCATCCACGGATCCACCCAATGTGAACTCCAAAGGTCAACGTCTATTCAATGCAATTAGTCTTGCTTGGTTGGCTTGGTTGGCTTGCACAAGCAATGAGTGAAGGAATCGATGACTAGGGAGGATCCTAGATGTTGAATCATCACACTAGGGAGCCAAGGTTTGTGGGCTTTGTCTTGTAGTCACCATAGACCATGTCCCTTGCTGGTCATTTTAATTGGCATATAGTATGTGTAGCATTGGCAAACGAACCCTTGGTCATAGGCTATTTCATGGTAGAGCATAATATAGCATGTAAGAGTCATGTAGGCTCTCTATCAAGTCCAAGAAATTTTTTATTTTTTAATATTTGTGGGCTTATTACACAAGCAGATGTAAGTGACCAGTGGTCACAAGGCACTGGTCACGTGGTTAGCTCATCTAAACATGGGCTATTGATGCAAAGTGCATAGGTTTAATTCACCACTTTGGGATGGGAATGTTGGGCAGATCTTACCATGAGGTGTCAATTTATATATAAATATGTTTGGTCCACTAGTTAGGGTAGGACCTAATGTAATGCTAAGGGAAAACCCAAGGGAGGTCAAGGACCGCGGGCCAAGGGTCGGTTGCCAATGGAGACGAGATCCTAGGGGCAAGACCTATAAAGCGAAGCTGGGCAGAGGATGAAGACATGACAATTCCCTTAGTCTCACATTGGTTTTAGGAGCCTGGACTTCTTTAGGAAAGAAGGGAGGCATTGTCTCTCTATACACTTGCATGATTATTGCATGGCCATGGAGGGCATGAGGAAGAAGACCTCGGATTGTCACAACTTCTGAAGGAGAGCTAAGGCGAGTCGACCTGCACCAAAATTGATGTGAGTGCTACCAATGTGGTCGCACTGTCGTTTTGGAGCTTTTTCGACTCCTCTCCCTTGCTCAACAGTAGGCCTACATTGCTGTCTTCGCCATGGAGGGTATTTTTTTTTCACACCACGGTGCCCATACTTAGACCTCCTCATTGAAATATCAATTAAGGGTGCTAGCCAATAGGCCAGTAACTCTTCAAACTTTGTTTGGTTTTCACGTTGATGGGGACTTTTCACAAGCCAAGCTCCCATACCCCTCTTCTCTCGTCCCCACCCCATGAAAATCCCCTCTTAGGGAGGGAGTGATAAAAGACATTGAAAAAAGTAAGAAAAAAATAAAGTATGATTATGTAAATATATAAGAAAGGTAAAATAAGCCACCTCATGCCTGCGTTGCAGTCCATCCCCACCTTGCCTTCTTTTTCTTCACTGTTGTCTCGTCGGGTGTCCCTTTTCTTCTCCTCCACTTAAAAGGTCAACCCTCTTTCTCTTCCTTTTGTCCTTTCTCCTTTCTGTCTCTCCTCAAGCTACCCCACCTCTCACCAATAATGCATTATAACTCACCAATAATGCACCCTAACTCACATGCAACTTATGCTATCTTCCAAAACAGTATACCCCACCCCCCTTTTCTCTCTCTTATACTCTCCCATGATCTAAATATCCCCCCCTCTCTAAAATTCGAAATCTCTCTTGTCTTGTAGTCAGATGGCCTCCCCCACACTCACACACACTCAGTTTCACTGAAAAAGGTGCCCACAGACCCATCCCTACCCAATGGTTACCTGATTTTCTTGTGTTCACACACATCTGCACACAGATTCACCTCTTAACACACTCCCCTCTCTCTCCTCTTGTAATTACTTTATTCTCTATGTCACCTCTCACTTTTTTTCATCAACCCATCTCTCTCTCTTAGTCTCTCTCTCATGAGACTGCTGTTCTGACACATATACACACAGCCAGACAAGTGGGACCCGCAGTCACATGGTTTGTGTAGATAATGATTTCTTCATTTCTAAATTCTAGAATTTTTCCCCCTTCCTATCCTATATAAAGAGGGGTCACTATCACACTAAACACACACAACATCCCCAAAGAATACATTATGCACTGTGTGCCTAGTGCACACACACACACACACACACACACACACACCATCACCATCACCGCAATCACCATGCTCGTCTTGGGCATGACTTCTACACCCTTGGGCTATGGAAGATGAAGGGCAGCTAAATGAAGGATGATGGCCATAATCCTCGTGCGAGTCTTCGCCATCAACTCCCACCTATCCGCCATTTGCTCTACCACTCTCTCCCTTCTCATTCCCCTACTCTATGCTCCCCATTTCATCGCTTGATTCTCTAAATAAAGCTTGAGGTTTTGTGAGTATGTTTTCTTGCAATGTTTTGCCCATGTGAGGTGTGCGGAATCGCCACCTAGTTTTGTGTTTGGAGTGAGCTTGTGTATGTGTGAAGGGTGTGCGGATTTGCCATCCTTTGGTGGTGCCTAAGTACTAAGCCGCTATACCCCCTCCCTCACTCTCTCTCTCTCTCTCCCTCTCACTTGATCTCATTCCCTTTCCTCTTCATCATTACTCCCAAGCATCCATCTCTCTTGGATGAAAACTTTGTTATGGTGGTGTGTTGTTTGCGTCCTAGCCGCTAAAGCTAAGTGGTGCCCCCTGTTCGCTTTACCGTGACAGGCTCGAAGCGCGCCATTCGGTCCCCGGTGTTTTAGAGGCCGTCGGGGGTTCGGGGTTCGCTTTGCTCTCGTCATTTGGTGCCCCCACTGAGGAGGGCTTTCTAAGACCCTTCAGTTTACAATGCTGAAAGTGATGCCCACTATCAATCCTGGACGAATAGCTGAAGGAATTTTTTAACTGGAGGACGGAAGAAGAAGAGACGAAGGAGGCACTAGCCGCCTTCATTGAGGTGCTACTGCCAGACTGCAGTGTCGTCAGCATTCAAGAGGTAAATTCTCCATCTCGTGTCGCTTGTTCTAACTATAAATTGAGAGCATCAGGTGGGAGGTCGGTGAAGTGCCATCACTGTTGTCAACCAAGGCACACTGTCAATGAGTGCCAGCAATGAAGGCAGCGAAAGGGCTGAAGTCATTTACATCGACATTCATCTCAAAGAAGTCATTCACATCAAGGAAGGGAAGCAAACGGTGAGACCTCTTTTCCCTAAAGAAACTACAGTCAAAGTTATAACTCCAAAGTGGCCTAAAGGGGCTGCTCGAGCCAAAGGCAAGGAGAAGATAAGCCAGTCTGGAAACACATGACCCCGAAGGGAGAAGCATCTGGCCAAGCAAGTGCTTCAAGCTCAGAAAGCCGGGTTGTACCCAGTTTTCCAAAGAGAAAGTCATCCGAAGCTAAGCGGCGAAAGGTTGCCTACCGATTTGCACGACGCATGCGAGTGCTACCAATCCACTTCGACAATCCGGAAGATGTGGTAAGAAGATTTCCATGTCCTAGAGAAGAGTGGTTCGGCTACTGCTCTCGCTCTTTTGGAAAGAGAGTGGAGGATCTTCCTCCTCTCCCTATACAACTTATCCTGAAGAAGCTCTCTACCACGGGAGAAACCCAGTGGGCTGGGGATGAGTTGCAACTGAATGGAGTAGAATTCATGCAACACGCCGACTACGGAAATTACCTGCAATTGTTGCTAGCCAAGAGGCTGGGAGTGGTCAGACGCGTCGCCATCACCCCGTACGTGCTGAGCAACGAAGGAAAGGTAGAGCCCATGAAAGGCGACGACCTCTTGTGGATGTGCCGACTCATCAACACTGGCACGATAAGAGTATAAGTAAGTATTTCATCCTCTGTGCATGATGGAAAACGGGCCAACGGCATTCCCGTTCAGATTCTTGTAGCATATGCATGTGAATATCTATGTAGATAGGAAAGTCTTCTATCAACAGAAGATCGTACACCTATTCGGTGCGGCGGTACTAGGAGAAATCTTCAATTCCCCGAACCCTATCATTCTTCCCATATTAGATTACCATCATTCCTTTAATGTTTCTATCTTTATCTTGTTTTAACCTATCCACCCACCCTTGTAAAAAAGCTGCTATGAACCGCACTGTTAATGTAATGTTAAAAAAAGAAAAGAAAAAAAGAAAAAGAGGTTTGTAATTTCCTGAGTCACTACCATGGCAAGTGTTTCTTTCCTCACGTTCAGTGGAAAGAAGGGAGAGGATCTCACCACTGACTTTTTGGATGATTTCGACATTGCTTGTATCGTCTCCAACAAAGATGACGACGCTTCACGACTTAGAATTTTTCCTCTACTAATGAAAGTAGAGGCCAAGTCCTGGTATAATGCATTGCCCCAGGCCACCAAGAATGCATGGGATGTGTTAATGGCTGCTTTTGTAAAGAGGTTTGGTGGAGGCACAACCTCGGAGAGGCTATGGCAGTTACTGACAGAATTAAAGCAGGGAGGCCTGCTGGAGTATGCCACCTACGAGTCTAAATTTGTGGACTTATGGGAGAGATGGGTTGCCTCGCTGGAGGAAGGTGAAGGAGCGCTTAGTTTCCTAAAGAAGGACCGTTTCATTGCTGGTCTATGGTCGTCTCTTAGAGAGAAGGTGAAGGGAAGGTTTCCTGCAACATATGAGTTGGCAGTCGAAGTAGCCCGCCTTAAAGACAAGAAGCTACGCATGCAAGCAAGAGTAAACGAGTCAGAGGAAACAAGCTCGATACAACCAACCCCAGTGACTGCAACAGCCAATCATAGAGTCCAACCGCAGGAGGCATCAGAAGAGCAAGACCTGCTGAGTCGTATCACCACCCACATAGAGAGTTTATCTGTGCATCTGGTGCAGCAAGGGCATGCACCTGGCAGGAACCCAGAACAAGGAAGAGGACAACGAAGGCAGAACCCAGAGTACCACTATTACAACTACGGGGAAGATGGCCATGAAATGTACTACTGCCCACACCCGAGGAGGCAGAATTTCAATAGAGGAGGGAGACAGAATCAGATCTCTCCACCAAGAGCAAGACCACCGCCACTCAGGCAACCAATCCCACCTGTTCAAATCACACCACCAGCGGTGCAACCACAGCTGGCCACACCAATTCGACGCCAGTCACCAATGCAACCACCACCACAATCACCACTTACAATCATCCTACGCCCACCACCAATTGGTACCCGCACACCAAGTATCATTGGTCTTGCAGAAGAGGTCAAGATGAGTGCAACAGAAGAAGGATCAAGTAAGAAGACTATTCAAAGAACTGAAGCAGTGGTACAAGAGGTTAAAGAATCAAAAGATGCTACCCAGGTGGGGGAGGTAAGCCAAGAAAATTGTGTTACAAATGTAAGTACATCTTTCTCCACAACACAACATTGTGTTTGCATGGGATGCATCAGACCTATGGCTATGGCTAGCTGCTATAACATATAGAGAGAAGATCAACATGGAGATAAGAGCAAAGGAGCCATGGATAGACAAAAGCCTGATAGAATGCAAGAATGAAGACCTCATTCGCAATTTGGTACAATTTTTTACAAATAGTGCATCCTCTCTTTGGAGAAAGGTAAGTGGATTACGCTTGTATTTAAGCCGCAAGGTAGGTGGCTTGCTATTATCATCAGTAAAGGAAGCTGACATGTTTGAGCACACCCAAAAGAAGCATGATATGCTTGCAGTTTTTTCTAATGGCAGTAAGCAGGACTCTGAAGACAACTTGAGCTCACCACACCAACAAGGCGGCCATATATGGTGGATTCTTGGTACACTCTTGGGAATCATAATTTTCGGTTCTGTCTTTGAAGGAGCCAAGATGCTCATTTCCCCTCTCGCTACTGGTAGTTACAAATTTGGTCCAATTTGGCATGCAAATTTTATTCTTCGGACACTGCAGACAATGATCCTATTTTTCACTTGGGATCCAGGAGGACACTGGCACAAAGTTCTGGAAGCCATGGGCTTCCCCTTTAATCAACCGACACTATTCCAAGGAACAATCTATCACCCGGACCTGTTACAGATTCATGAATATCCCAGAAATCTCACCAATGGCCAAATGGAATGGCTAGTTCAGAAGGCAACACGATATCGGATCCTACAGCTAAGCGGAAGAAGAAACAGATGAGCTAGAGGCATGAATGCCTCTAGCCAAAAGGGGAGGGCTAATGATGGGGGCTTTTCACAAGCCAAGCTCCCATACCCCTCTTCTCTCGTCCCCACCCCATGAAAACCCCCTCTTAGGGAGGGAGTGATAAAAGACATTGGAAAAAGTAAGAAAAAAATAAAGTATGATTATGTAAATATATGAGAAAAGTAAAATAGGCCACCTCATGCCTGCGGGGCAGCCCATCCCCACCTTGCCTCCTTTTTCTTCACTGTTGCCCCGTCGGGTGTCCCTTTTCCTCTCCTCCACTCAAAAGGTCAACCCCCTCTCTCTTCCCCTTGTCCTTTCTCCTTTCTCTCTCCCCTCAAGCTACCCCACCTCTCACCAATAATGCATTATAACTCACCAATAATGCACCCTAACTCACATGCAACTTATGCTATCTTCCAAAACAGTATACCCCACCCCCCTTTTCTCTCTCCTACACTCTCCCATGATCCAAATACCCCCCTCTCTCTCTAAAATTCGAAATCTCTCTTGTCTTGTAGCCAGATGGCCTCCCCCACACTCACACACACTAAGTTTCACTGAAAAAGGTGCCCACAGACCCATCCCCACCCAGTGGTTACCTGATTTTCTTGTGTTCACACACATCTGCACACAGATTCACCTCTTAACACACTCCCCTCTCTCCCCTCTTGTAATTACTTTATTCTCCATGTCACCTCTCACTTTTTTTCATCAACCCATCTCTCTCTCTTAGTCTCTCTCTCATGAGACTGCTGTTCTGGCACATATACACATAGCCAGACAAGTGGGGCCCACAGTCACATGGTTTGTGTAGATAATGATTTCTTCATTTCTAAATTCTAGAATTTCTTCCCCCTCCTACCCTATATAAAGAGGGGTCACTATCACACTAAACACACACAACATCCCCAAAGAATACACTATGCACTGTGTGTGCCTAGTGCACACACACACACACACACACCATCACCATCACCGCAATCACCATGCTCGTCTTGGGCATGAACTCTACACCCTTGGGCTATGGAAGATGAAGGGCAGCTAAATGAAGGATGATGGCCATAATCCTCGTGCGAGTCTTCGCCATCAACTCCCACCTATCCGCCATGTGCTCTACCACTCTCTCCCTTCTCATTCCCCTACTCTATGCTCCCCATTTCATCGCCTGCTTCTCTAAATAAAGCTTGAGGTTTTGTGAGTATGTTTTCTTGCAATGTTTTGCCCATGTGAGGTGTGCGGAATCGCCACCTAGTTTTGTGTTTGGAGTGAGCTTGTGTATGTGTGAAGGGTGTGCGGATTTGCCATCCTTTGGTGGTGCCTAAGTACTAAGCCGCTATACCCCCTCCCTCACTCTCTCTCTCTCTCTCTCTCTCTCACTTGATCTCATTCCCTTTCCTCTTCATCATTACTCCCAAGCATCCATCTCTCTTGGATGAAAACTTTGTTATGGTGGTGTGTTGTTTGCGTCCTAGTCGTTAAAGCTAGGTGGTGCCCCCTGTTCGCTTTACCGTGACAGGCTCGAGGCGCGCCATTCGGTCCCCGGTGTTTTAGAGGCCGTCGGGGGTTCAGGGTTCGCTTTGCTCTCGTCAACGTATGCAAGCCAAGGACCACAAGCTTGCACGTCCCAAGGTGTATAATTTTCAGCAGTACAACTTAAGAACATGCAAGGTTATACACCAGAAGCACTGCTTCTCTTACTTCACATCAAGCACGGAACATCGACAACACATGATTATAAGTAAATAGATCCTCCTCCAATATGATCAAGGATACTTAGAACTATTAGCAAGGCCACTAAACCATTAGGAAGAGGATGGGGTATAGGGGGGCCTCTTTATTTGCCATGAGCTTATGGAGGTGATTAACATTTTGACGAATAGGTGTATGCCATGTGTGCAAGAATGGTGGGTGTGTAAGAGATGTGTAAGAGTGGTCAAAGGATGCACTTTTTTCCCCAAAAAGGAGGTGGAAAGTTTTATGATTTTTGGCTTTCCATAACTCCCACATATGGTCTCCGATTTGAGCGGAGATGTAGATCTGCAATCTACGCGTCGAGCTCTTTCCATACATATGCTACATGATATGGTTTTACCGGCTAGATTTTAAATTGCATTTTGGGGGGAAACTTTGAATTCAAATAAACTAGCCGTTTTGCCTGTTTGAATTCAAAATCTGTCTTTTGATTACTTTCTAAATACTAAAGGTTTGACTTCCTTAAACTGCCAAATAAAGAGGCCCTTTTAGACCCCATTCTCTTCCTAATGCAAAGATGATCTTGTTGATCGATTTAAAGATTAAGAAAGCTATTAAAGCAAAGATGATCTTGCTGATCAGTTTCAAGATTAAGGAAGATGTTAACACTCTCAGTTGGTTGACACAGTCTCGTGGGTACACAAATTTATTTCAATCTAACTTTATTTTGACTTTATTTTGCAAAAACATTCTATGAATTCAAGGAAGATAGTACGATTAGTTTTTCCACGGCTCATGAGTACGGGTTGTGTAACCCAACTAGAGCATTGAAGTTTTCACAAGCTTTCAATGCGGTTGTTATCCGGGCAAGGCCCTCGGCATCAAGAAGTAGAGCATCTATTGAACCACACAACGGTATTTGGCAAAGCATTTCTTGATTTTCTTCTTGATTGCAACTCATTCGCTTCCTATGACGGCAAGACCCATCGGTAGGCGTACTTAATGAGATACACAATTAATTTTTGTTTATTGAGCATGTGCTTGATAGCTATAGTATGCAATGGATGTCTGTGAATGATCAAAGATAAAAGTCAAGCAAGTATGCGGTCCATATCTTGTAAGTACTTTTTTTCCCCCATATATTGTATAATTAGACAAGGTCAATTACATGTGAATACTGGACAAGGTCGAATTTCTTTTGCTATAACATTGTAAATTGGCAAGATTATTTGTTAGCTATGAGCACCAGAACTCCAGGAGTGCTTATGTGAAGCAAGGCTTCCCTTCCAGCATTTGGCATAACGGTTTTCAAAGTTTGGAATATGCTATTAGCAAAATTTGGGGGAAACTTGCCACGATGTCTGCAGGATTTAATGTCATAAGAGAATGTATACGATATATATACAAACTCACTCGAGCATACATATGGCTATGAGCCAGATTCGAGCGCATTACCAAAAACCTGCCACAAGTGGGTGACAAGGTTAGTAAGTGCTTTGTTAGACTTCTTGTGAAGCAAGGCTTCTCTTATGTGCCAAGGTATTATCAATTGACTTCAGATCAACTATAATGACAAGCATCTTTGGCACTACGTGGATATAAGATCACAATTTATGCAATTCCGCACTGTGATGTATCCATGCGAGTGTAATCGTGCAAGGCACATATAACAAAGGCTCACATGATTGAGACTGTCATTGAAGCCAATGGTTTATTATTCTATTTTTTGATATGTATGCATGGCATACTAGTACGATGGACGTACAACACCCCATCATTGTATACGCTTCTGCTATAGCACTAGCTACTTTGTCAAGGACGAGGTCAGTTATTGATGTCTAAAAAAAGAAAATTATGTTTATTCACAAGCAAAGTGCCATATTTATGTCACCTTGATACAATTGTTATCACATACAAGGTAGGTGGATCAAGATAAGACGTCCGGTACCTCTCTCTACGAGAGCGTTGTATAAGCACATTGTTGTATGCTTATAGGATAAGCTATCACAACTATTGTTTGCATAGATGCATACACAGGGGACATACAATACAATAGAGTAAAGGATTTTTCTCAGCCCAACATTCTCTCTCTCTCTCTCTCTCTCTCTCTCCCCTAATTCTCTGCAAGAAAGGGGAATTGAGGCATGATTTTACCATTTAAAATCTTTCTATGTCAATATGGTAATAGGAAGGGCTAAGAGCCATTTATTTTGGAATGTCTAAGAGCCATCTGTTTGTAATCCATCAGTGATTTCTTTCAAGATCGAACTATTTTATCCAATTAAGTACCCATCAATTCTAATAGACTAGCAAGAGTCTTGTCATTACTGATTTTTTGGGTGTTATTTTAGTACTACATACTTTTAAGTGTGAAGATCACGTTGAGTTTTTGAAAGTCTTAAACTCGTAAAGGCTTATCTCTACCAAGGTTTATAGATGAAGCAAGCATTTCAAATAGCACGACTGCTCACAAAAACCCGAGATTATGGATTTTCGGGTCTAGAAAAGATCTAGTTGTGAATATGATTACAACTTCGGAGTGGATCTCCTATTTCTTCTATAAATCACTTATTAAGTGATGATGGTCAATTCTTGGAACCTTCACACTTGCAATGTCAAGGAAAGAAGTCCACAAGCTGCCAAGGGGTAGTGGACAATTTCAACTGCCAAAGTTGACTTCAATTACTATTGGTTGCTAGTTGAGCAGATTTGAACCAAGGGGTTTGAATTGAAAACGTAACACACCCAGGGTTACATGAGCAATAGTACTTGAATTTTACTAATTTTCAATAGTTTTCCTAGGCCTTTGCAGGCGGGAAATTTGGGCACGTGGATTTGACTACAGTAATAAGTGAATACTATGTTCAACCTCCAGATATGCATCTGATTTTGGTTTTGTTTTATTTTTTAATATACTTTGTTTGACTGTTTCAAGTTGGATGAATAAGCTTGAATACTTTCATCCACTTTTGCTCTTCAAAGAGATGACAAGGTCATGTAAGAGCCAAGCAATTTGGGTTGTAGTATCCAAATAAATTTTTGCATTACACAGTTATGGGTCCAATTACAGGGTTTGATTTGGCACATGTTGTCACATGAAATACAACATGGTCTAGGAACTCAAGGAGTTTGGTTTAACCAGTGTGGAGCAAGGTTCATGAGGGTCCCTCTCACGCACGTTGCCAAGAATAATGGATTCGCGAGGTGAGTCGGGTCAGCTCCGACGGGTCAGCTCCGGGCTGCTCATTGTGGGAAAATTAATAGACCCGATGCACTGCACCACACCTTGATAACTTAAAACAACACCCCGAAAGACTTAATCTGATAATGGTTAACCCAAAATGACTTAAAACTCCAATGACACCTTGATAACTTAAAACAACACCCCAAAAGACTTAATCTGATAATGGTTAACCCAAAATGAATGTATTTACAAAAATTGCCATTCACGGCATTGCAAGATCAATTCTCAAGCAGAGCTTAATCCTCCCAAAATTTGCCCAAGATGGTAAATTAAAACCTTGGTTACACCTTGAAAGCTTAACTGCTTAGAATGTCTATTATTAGCACTTAGAATTTGGTGCTCCTCTGCTTAGGTAAAGTGCGAAGAAGCCGAGACTTCCATTGCTCATAGCTACTTGGTAGAGAGTAAGAGTATCTACCAATCCCTTCTTCCCTTTCCCATTCTTTACCTACTTTTTGCTCCCTTGCTTGCTTCCAAATTACAATTCCTACTGTTAACAGCACTACCAGAGCAAATCTCGAGCTTATGGAGCTTAATCCTTACAAATTTGACCAAGAGTATTGATCTCCTGCTTATGCTTGCAATTAGAGCTTAAAATTGGCTATAAGGATGCATGTTGCCTGTCAGGACACGGGTCCTACGGGCAGGGCCCTACCCTAAGGGGGGTCGCGGACCCCGGCCAAGGGCCAGGACGGACATGCGGTCAAGGGGCGCTATATTTAGGGGTTAGGAGTCTATATATGGCACGGTTGGGTGGCGAGTTGCATGGTCCAGTCCCCCACGGTCTTACATTGGTATCAAAGCAAGGTTGAGAGGAAGGGGGAAGGTGGAGCCATGGAGGAGGAGCAGGCATGGAGCTCTCTCTCTCAGGAGTGGATCTCTCTCTTCGAGCCTCTCTCAGTGGATCTCTTTCTTTCTCCCTCTCCCTCGGAATCTCTTGCTAGCTCTCTCGAGATGGGAGGTCGTGCATGAAGAAACATGGCATGCAAAGCATGAAGGATTTTGCATGAAGGCCGTGATAGGGGAGGAAGCAGGCCAAAGCCTCGCGTGTGCTGGATCCCCAAGTCGGGAAAGAGAAGCGTAGGCCGAAGCCTCGCGTGTGCAGGATCCCCAAGTCAGGAAAGAGAAGCATTTCGACCTACTCAGAATTTCCTGCTATTCGGCTTGACGGGAGTGCGCCGGGCTGGGGAGAAAATCTCGCTTCTGTGGCGAGCCCCGCCAGGGACTGTGGCGCACTCTGCCTCCTAACTCAGCATCTGCGCACGTGGCCGCTTGCTGCCATCGCCAAGCTCATTTTTTTTTCTTTTTTCCCATTATTGGGCGCCCTAGGGTGCCCATGGGCCACCCAAGGAAAACCCAAGCGGCCTGTCACACGACCAGCATGGCGAAGGGCATTCGCAAGGGAAAGATGCAGCAAGAGATATTTTCTAGACAGCAATATAGTTGGTACGCCACGGCTTGCAACTTTGGCATGCAAAGGGAGTCGAAGTCATTGGCAACCGCAATTTACATAATTCCACATAATTCACCGTGACTCCAAGATCATCATCAATGGATATTTGACAACACAGCCGATGAGGCGAGTCGACGTAAGTATCTAATCATGCAAAGTGAAAGGCAACGACAAGGCGGGTCGGCATCAGTCAGCACTACGATGTGCACCCCATACATGTTTGGACTCGCCATTGGCATACAAAGTCGGATACGACAAGGTCGTATCTGCCCTAAACAAGGGGGATCGAATTATACTTTCCTCATGCTTGAAGGAGAATCCACAACATGCTCGATGACAGAAACAGTTGTGCGGGTAAGTTATGACGGCATGGAAGCACGACGTCAAGGCACGCCATATCTTGGTATGCGTGTTCATGCATGCGGCCAGAGATATGGTTACCATGATACTCCAAATCGTCACGCAATTCATGAGGTATGCAGTTATTTTCCATTTTTGCTTCAGCTGTGATTGCTTGCTATGGCAATGTCAAGGTCTAGTATCTCAGGGAGATCGACATGGCCTGCTGTTAAATTTGACAAAAGGTGCAAACATGTTCAACATGGGCAGCGCTTTGATGTTCAGGCAGATTGACAGGAGTCTTTCTTTCTCCATCTTTGAGTTTGCGGTTCCAAATTTGCTAGGGCATGGCTCTTCGGCAAATTATTTCCGCACGTCAGTCGATGGAGACAATCCTAAATGGTGAAGCATGGAGTTTATACCTATGCATCATCGCACACATCATGTACCTTGTCACGGGTAATGGCACTAACACCTAGCAGAAGCATCTGTTGGCTATGCGAACAAAAGTAATTATGTGAAGCACGACTTCAATTTGGGCATCTGCCATTGAAGATTCCCATTGTTGGCATATGCTATGAGCATGCACAATTGGGAAGGAACAGGCAATGTGTTTGCAGGTTATTTCCTATTGCAAGTTATTTCATTATGTAGCAGACAGGTGTATACGCTATAGGAGGGCATCTGTGCAGATATGGCTATGAGCCGTTTTGGAATGAGTTTTTCCTTCCAAATTTCATGAGAACTGGTTGCAGCAACAACGACCAGGTTAGCCAAGTTTAAATTTTTCTTTTTTTTTCCATGTTTACACTTAAGTTTGCAATTACTGTCATTGTACAAAGCAAAGTGCTTTGACAATTTTATACGAAGCAAGGCTTCTCCCTTGTACCAAGATACTGCCCCATGACTTGGCATCAAAGGCAGTGGCACACAAGTTTGAAGGATTGGCAAAATAGGGAATATTAGCTCACAGAATCCCGACCAGTTTAGATTGTGCAAGGCAGTTACGGTTTTGGCTCTCACGTTTGAGGCCATCACTTTTTTGCCAAGGGCTTCAAATTCTGTATGCACGGCATGCTAGCTAGGTGGATTCACTTCTACCGCCCCATGAAACACGTTTCCACTATAACACCAGATACTTTGTAACGGACAAGATAAGTTCTGGATTGTTTACCATGATTTTTGGGTTGTCACAACCACATATACGGTAAGTGGGTCACTTTGTGACTTGTTTGTGTTTTCCTGTTACCTCTCTCGATGAGAGAGTCATAACAGAAAACCATTACATGCTTACAGGATAAGTTGCACGTTCGGCATAAGATGCACAAGAGCTGGCAATCAACTAGACACGTCCTAGTCGTTCAAGGAAAGTTCCTCAGCCCAACATGCTCTTCTTTTCTCTCTTTCTTATTTCTCTAGAAGAATAATGCAAACTCTTAAGAATATTTTGCTACATGTTTGGCTAGTGAGTCCGCCTGAGCCAAGGTGCTCTAACTCTTAGCTAGTAAGTGGCTAAGACGCCACTCCAATTCGTCTTTATCGGTTCCTCGATTGAATACTAATTTGTTATTGGCATAAGGGCTATGAGCCACACAGGCTAAGAGCCATTGTCAGACCTAGGGTAAGATCCCAATGCTTACATTTCTTCGATGATTGTTCTTCAACTTGAACAGATCTACTCAGTGAAAGTCCCCATCGATGTTAATGGCCAAGCAAGAGTCTCGCCATTCCAGACCTTTTGGGTGTTCTGTAAGCACAACATGTTTTGGTGCGACACTTGAATCGATTTTCTCACATTAGCTGATCTCTACCACAATATAGATGCAGCAAGCAGTTGAGACAGCATGGCTGTCCATAAGATCTAGGCATCTCAATTGTGTGGATCTCTTGCTCTCTCTATAGCACTACGAGTGTCTAGGGAAACACAGTTTTGGGGTAAGACCCAGTGGGTGATTGCTAAATCACTCTATCGACATGGAGGATCTCAGTTTGATCTATTTTCGTTACACTTTCAAGGAAAGAAGTCCGCAATTTACCACGCGGTAGTGGACGAACACACTTTTCAAGTTGATTCCAATCGTTTTGTATACGGTTGATTATGTTCGTTACCGTTATTTGCTAGTTGAGCATTTTCTACAAAGAGTCTTACCAAAGGGTTTGACTACGTAGATTCTAATCCAAGGGTTTGGATTGCAAAGGCAACACCCAGGGTTCCTAGTGCAATGTTGCTTTGTTCTTTCACAGGTGGGAGACGTGCTCCTCTGTCTTTCAATACGGGTAAGTGAACACTCAGTTCAAACTCCAAGTACGCATCTATTGATTTGGTGTTATTCCAGTTTTTAGTCTGCATTACTTGGGTTCTTCAAGGCGTTTTAATACGCTTGAATATGTCACAGCCATGCCAAGGGCATGTCGAAACACGTATTTTGGGCGGTAATGTCCAATGTACATTACGTTGTTATGAATCCATTTGTAGGATTCAATTTGGCACATGTTGTCACATGGGATACAACATGGTCTAGGAACTCAAGGAGTTCAGTTTAGCCAGTGTGGAGCATGATAATGAGGGTCTCTCTCACTCTTGTCGCAGAGTGTTTGTAGTTACCTCCACACACAAGTACCAGCTCGTACTTGATGGATGTCTCTTTTCTTGATACCCTTGTTTGAGACATATTCCACATGTGGAGAATATGAGTCTCTGGGACTGACGCTGGCGCCAACTATCTAACAATGTGTCGCGACGAAGTCCCTAGGTGCTAGTCGCATCCATGGATTCGACCATTTTGAGCACACAGTATCAGGAGCAATTTCACTGGCCAGAAATTTTCGGGTACTAAGTACAAACTTGTTACCATTACAAGTGCTGTGAAACCACCTTAAGAAAGGGTTGTTTCTACATATAGCTAAGTATGCTATGCACATGAGAATGTCTCATGGTTGGTACCTAGGTGTGACCGGGTTGTCACATGCTATTATGGTCCAAAGTCTCGTCATGGAATTGCGGTTCGGATATGTTTGTGTTAAATGCATGCACACTAGGTGTTATGGGCCCTAGTGTTTAACACAAATTTATTCGGAGCGGCATGCAAATTCATGGACATTATTGTTTCTGCCATTTTTTGCATAGCCCGTGCAATCTCTCTTGCAGATTTAGTATGAGTTTACACCCTGTCATACAAGGTGATGGTTGAGTATGGGTGTTCGTAATTGGCTGTTTGAAACTCCAATCTTCTTTCAACGTAGTTGGTTGTCTCCATTCCATATCGAGTATATGGCTGGATACTCAATAATTGAGTCATAGTTTGTCGTCAGTCGTGGGCGACTTTCTGTAAGTGGTTGGGGGAAAGCACCTCACTCTTACTGTTGCTATTCATCCCGCGTAGGATGGGCAGTTTACAAGCATTCTATTTAGTACTAAAGGATATGCAAAGTGCATACGTTAAATCACGCTAAAGGATATGCTAAGTGCATACGTTAGCACGAAGTGAAACAACTGGATCGGTTACCTTTCTAGTTTGGAGTTTGCTTCATAATGATGAAAGGCATGTTACGGCTAGTTTTAGTCTCTGCATGTTATTCTCAAGTTATCAACCTTAATCATCAGTTTTGATGCGGTTGGCTACTGGCAAGAAACCATAGCAAGTCAAGGACTTGGTTGTTGCTGATGAGTAGGTCAGCATAGTACTTTCATGGAAAGATGAGCCGAGGTTATATTGCACATTCAAGTACCTTCAGAAAGTCTGAAACCTGGGTATGCATTTAGACACCTCTTAGTTATGATAACTCGCTTAACATACTCAAGTGAGTTTTAAATGGAGTCTTCACATTATGTTGGTTATGGATCGGTTAACTAAGATGGTTGTATAGGGACAACAATGTGGAAAATCAAGATGTTATTCTTGATTTCATTGAACCTCCGAATGAACCGGGTTCCGATTTAACAAACCGTTGGATCCATGAGGGATGCCACGGTGGAAAACATTAGTGTTCTTATGAAGATAACACCACTTATTTTTTCGAGGACGAAAACTCTTCCAAAGGGGGGAGTAATGTCAGGACACGGGTCCTACGGGCAGGGCCCTACCCTAAGGGGGGTCACGGACCCCGGCCAAGGGCCAGGACGGACATGCGGTCAAGGGGCGCTATATTTAGGGGCTAGGAGTCTATATATGGCACGGTTGGGTGGAGAGTTGCATGGTCCAGTCCCCCGCGGTCTTACATTGCCCTCGACTCTCCTAATTGAAGGGGATAGGAGAGCACCACAAACGGAGAGTGAGAGAGAGAAGGAGACACACGACACACAGATATGGGTGGGGAGACTCAAAGAGTGAGCAACCTCCTATACAATTATGCTATGTATAAGGTATACAAGTCAGTGGGCGCCCATAGACTATGGGCGGCCGGGCAAGGCACAGGTGCCTATACCCCAACAACCTCCCACTTAAAGGCGACTGTGCCTTTAAGCAAGGGAACCTAGTCTAAAGACTACAAAAGACGAGAGAAAATCGCTCTCAACTGATGCCCACTGGTTGGCTGTGATCGTGTACATCCGGCTGTCCTGCTCCCGTGTAAGTCCATACACCACCAGACGTACCGCACACGTACTGGAAGTATGTACGCAATACCTGCATATCTTCCTCGTGCACTATGCCATCATCAGTCAACAAACGACTGACAACCCCAACTGCAAATGCTCCCACTGCAGCTGCGATATCCGGTCTCAAGATCAGCATCTCATACATGAGACCACCGAATGCCGATGCAATGCTAGCGGGCCGTGCTAGCTCTATGGAGCATGCATCAACATATATATCCCTGGCAATAAGCATCTCTGACTGACAAGACGTGTCAGCCACATTCATCTCCTGACTGTCCGCAAAAGACGCATCAACCTGTCGTGCAACCTCAGAGCAAACCAACTGCTCTAGGTGTCTGCTGGAAGACATATCCTGCACAACTATATCCCCATGCTCATTGTCAAGCATAGAAAGGAATGATTGCATAATCGATGACGTCTCAGCCTCCTCTGCAATCGTCCACTGCAAACATGACCACTCAATCTGTTGTGACTCACTAGAGCTCTCATGCTCTAACTCCTTATGCATAGACTCTTGCACAACTTCCTCCCGTCGTGACTCACTAGAGCAAGACCGCTCTACCTGTCTATCCTGCATAGAAGTATCTCGCACAACTAAATCTCTTCTTTGATCAGTCACCAACAAAGCATGCATGTCTGACTCTGTCACCTCTCTGTGTGACTGCTCAAGTTGTGCCCCAACTGTGTGCACAACAAGCTCACTACTCTGCACTCCATGCAAAGCACCCTGTAACCCATGATCAAAAGAGACTGTCCGGGTCTGTCGCTCTCTGCATGGCTGTAACAAGATTGAGACTTGACCATCTCGCACCAATACTACGTGCAATGGGTACCATGTGCCAACTCTAGCACCTCTCGCAATCACTTGTGAACCCAAATGCAACACAAAAGATCGCTCAAGCAGCGATACCCGACATCCACTATCCCTGAGCTGACCAATGGAGATCAAACTCATCGTCAAATCTGGCACATGATGCACATCTTTGAGCATGTACGATGCACCGCTCGATAATGACAGTCTCACATCTCTTGAACCAACAATCTCATGCAGTGACCCATCTGCCAATCGCACACTACCATGCACTCTGCTAGAATAGCTACTGAACCAGTCACGATACGGAGTGACATGAAAAGTAGCATCCCTGTCTAACACCCATTGCAAAAGAAGTGCACTATCCTCAGACGTCAAAAAGTTAGGAGTAATACAGGAAGAAAATGTGACCTCACTGTCACTAGGGTACTCAGACTCTGTATCTGATCCTGCAACTGTCAAGTCAATGGAGCCTATAGCATCTACTGCATCCTTGAGACTAGCCTGTCTCCTGTGCTGTCTCATACAACGAAAGCATCGCCGTCTAATGTGCCCTGTGTGACCACAATGCCAACATCTCAAGTGTCGACACGAATGAGAACGTCGTCTCTCATGAGTCATTGTCCTAGACTCGAAAGTCTCACACATATTGACTACTATAAGTGAATGTAAAAAATAACCAAGAGCTGTAACTCTACTCTAGGTACGGTAGCAATGAAATGCACTCAACTAATCCAAAAGAAGCAACCTGCAATGAGAAAATTCTCTAAAAAAAAAAAGAGCTCACCAGCACCTACAATGCTCATGCGAATCCACACATAAAATCTCTCGCAGTAGTGTAACCACACTGTGCTCCACAAATGGCAATGATGCAAATCCCAAATGCCAAGTGTACGAGGCTCCTGTATGGCTGTAAAATATGGCCGCAAATCAGCCCCAAAATTCAACTCTTAAACAACTGCATAAACAAGTCACAAACGTGTTCCAGATCAGCCTACAACTGAGCCATACATGGACACCTGCAAAGAGGAAACAATGGCTAAAAATTCAGCGCCCAAATAAGCCCTCAAACCTGCTTGTAAACTTGTAAACTTGTAGCTGAAACCTACTGAAAAACCTCAAGCCATTAATGCTCAAATCCGGCTACCTAGCTCGTAGCCACACAAGCATACATCACAATATTCACTACTGTCAGTGTGCCAAGATAACTGTACGCCTGTCAAACCGTGAACTAATCACCAAGCCCACATTGTGCGGTATCGATGCATACACACGCACAAATATTCCACCTGCAGAGAACACCGCATGTAAATGCTGAGTGCAACCTGCAATCTCTACCTCATTAGGAAAAATATGAACCCTCTAGGGGCCCTTTGGGATTAAGGTTAATTAGAGGCCAGCCAATGAGAAGAGGGTGGTGGACACACTCTATGCCCTCAAAAATGTAGGGGGACAAAGTATTCTTACACTTCTTAAATGGGCTCTTACCTAGTGAGAAGGTGGGGGGGGGGGGCGTATGGAACCTCCAACTTCCCTCCTTTTTGATCCGGTTTTGAAAAAATCCCAAAAATTTCAAAACTCAAATTTCATCTTCTGAAAACCCCCCTAAAACTATTTTATGGTCAAAAAAGCATTTTTTGATCTCAAAAAGTCAAAACATGCATCCAAAACCCTAAAATTCAAAAATTTTAAAAAACTTTTGAAAAATCTTTTTTTGCTATCCAGAGCTCCCGCAAAAGTAGTTATTAGGCAAAAAGTGATTTTCTCTCTCTAGAACCCCTTTTCCAACCCCTCCTTGGTTGCAACCATCACACTCATCCTCTACTCCAACACTCTCTCTCTCTACACCATCTCCATTGCTGCAGCAAGGAAGCTCCTCTCTCCTCCCCTACCACCTTCCATTGCCACACCAAGCAAGGGCGATCCACCTTCTCCTCCCATTGCCACACCAAGCAAGGGTTATCCACCTTCTCCTCCCATTGCCACAAGGGTTAACCACCTTCTCATATCACTTTATCCCACCTACATTGTAGCAACAAGCAAGGTCCTTCTCCTCCTCCTAGTTTTCTTTGCTCAACCATGGCCAACTCTACTTCTCAAAGGCGGCCAAAGGATGAGGTCACAGCAGTTGCATGCCACAATACTAGAGGTGTAGATGATGAGTGGGTGCCACAAGAGTTCACCAAAGGTGCTTGGGTATACATGCAACCATCTGCTATTGGCCCTCATCGTGTGCAGAATCGTGCAAACTTGGATCTCATCGGAAAGGAAAGCTCCTTGGCTTCAAGAACCGCAAAGACAAGGGACCGTAGCCATTGTGCAACATGTTTTCTAAATGTCAACCATGCACTTGCAACAGCCACCTCGATTTCCAACACATTGTAAGTACATGTTTTGAGAATACAAAGCTAGGTGTGAAATCACAGTGTAATGTTATTATGGATTCATACTTAACATTTGTCATGCATTTATAGTCATATTTCCATCCACGTTGGTGGAGGAGCAGCCACTACATAGTCTCTCCGGCACATTCAATGCTATACGTGCGGATATTGGAGCAATAATGTTCCCACATCTTTGCCCAACCAAACTGGTTCAAAGAAGGATTTTCTTCTATTCTCACTCCTATATTGTCCCTACTTCTACACAAGCGTTTGGAGCAAAAGATGATAATGGATGTCCAAAACTCTTTGAAATACTCTAAAGCTTCTAGGTCTGTGGGCTTGAGTTGGTGTTTGCCTATTCATTGTTTTGTGCACATTTTTAAAGAGTTTGGATTTGTGGAGACTACCACAATGCTTGTATGTAAAGATGCACATTACGAGGAATTAGGAAGGCTTTTAGAAGAGGACTGGGGTTTTGTGGAGGGCATGCACAACGGGGACCGGTACCGTTGTAAGGTTGGAGATTCAGGTATTGGAATGCGCTATTTGAAATCCCGCACCTCCTGTACATACGATTTCACTATGATCGTTGGATGTGCAAGCTTGGAGTGTGGACTCCCTTACAAAGTGTAGACAGCGCTATTGCAAGCTTTGACATTGCAGTGAAGATGCCCAACGATGCTTTGGAGGCAGTCCAAGTGAACAAGCATTGGACTCTCAGTAATGTTCGAGAACATTTGATTATTATGGGTTTTGAGGCCCTTCAACAAGCACAATTTCGTTTACAAGGTCACAAGGTGAGAATCCTTCCACCACATTTTCAATACATCATGGTTTGTCGATCATTTGATGCTTATTGTAATGAATGTCCGTAGATTGGGAAGAGAATGGAAGACAAATTGAAGGTGGAGGAGGACTGGGGGATAGATGGAACTATGCTATCGATCTTATAACTTTGTAACTCTTGCAATTTTCATATTGATCCCCGCTGTAATCAACATGATTTGCTTCGGAAAATCATGCCTTTGAATATAATTTTTTGCATTGGGATGAGAAATCATTTTTTGGTGAAAGTGCCTTGTTTTTAATGTCTTAAAAAAAGGGTCCATTATAAAAGGGGGGCCACCTAACTCATTCACTATTTTCACTTTTACAACTCTTGAGCTCCTCCACTCTCTATCTACACCCCAGGCTAGACATGGATGCTGCCACAGCCTCTGCATCTGTACCCACATCCACCCCTTTGTCACGCTTCATCCTCTTCCTCGAGGACACCAAATACAAAGGGAAGTTGGACCTCCACACCTTTTTTACTCGTCTCCTTGACCTTGACGCCACAGTTGCCCTTCACATGGATGCATTTGAGGATATTTTTGCGTTCATGGAGTAGCACATCATAAAATATTCTGTATCTATCCCCCCACATGCAGGGATCTGGGTGCCTTGCGATCTTTTGCGCTATATACACAAAGGTGATCGCCCATTCTCCAAGCGGTTGCAACGATTCCAAGAAATTGCAACCGATGCAGGCCATTACTTGGACGAGCAAGCCCCTGGGGTGTCAGCGCTCAAGAAGCGCAAGTTGGGGGTGGAGTACCTTTCTCGGCTTGCAACATTTATCTTCTTGGTGAGCGAGGAACCTGATCTGGAGGAGCTCCGCTTACCACACCTTCAAGTTGGGTCCTTTATCAAGGACACGAAGGAGCATCAGGTTATACCCATGAACCCTGCAGCGGAAGGAAAAGCACATCGGCTCGAGTACCCTAGGGGTCTTGAGGAAGTGGTTGAGAAATCCATAGTTGCGGCTGGCCCTAGTGACACTCCAGTGCCACAATCACTGACGAATGTGGCTATCCCAGTGGTAGAAATAAGCCGCTTCTCCTCAGTGTTAGTGAATGGGGAGGAGTATGTGTTCCTGCATGATTTGGAGAAAGCATTTGGCCTGCGCATGGATGAATGCTTGAGCGTGCTATGCAACAACAGAAAATGTCCCTTAGACAATACGCCAGATGCCCTAGAAAGCAAGCTCTTGCCAGATGGGGACTCTGTTGCTGACACTATTGCAGTTGTATGTGCGGAGGTCCTAGCAGCAGAGAAGTTGCACGTGGCCGATGAAGATTTCCAAGCCACGCAAGCCAAGGTTGAGGCTGCTAGGATGCCTATGCCATTATGCAACCTCCCATCTGATGATCCAAAGCTCGTATCTGTGGTGCATGGGAGCATTGACTTGGATGCAAAGGGCAACAGGGAGGAGGACGACAAGGAGCAGGAGGTAAATGTATCCTAATTTTCATGTTACTATTTTATCCTTCATTGTCTTTTTTCTCAACCTTCATCGGTTTATGATAGGATGTTGTGGAGGTTGATGATTTTGCTGCAAGGACGGGTGGCAAGCGGATGGGCTTTGGACCTGAAGCTTCCCTTGCGCATTACCTAGGACAACTCTCCCCTGGCGATGTGGCCATTATCCATAATGAATTTACTCCCCAAGCCCATTTTATGACTTGGTCGTTAAAAGCTTTGAGCAAGTTTTTGTGTTTGAGCACCATTGCTCAAACTGCGCATCAAGTGTTCCTAGTGCGTAGATCCCTTGTATGCACAGCGTTTGGCACTGGCTTTCGTGGTAAAGTGCTTGCCCAGATAGGGATACATTCTTAC
The DNA here is from genome assembly GCF_014529385.1 of Adiantum capillus-veneris. Lineage (NCBI taxonomy): Eukaryota > Viridiplantae > Streptophyta > Polypodiopsida > Polypodiales > Pteridaceae > Adiantum > Adiantum capillus-veneris. The sequence goes on from NC_140960.1 coordinate 95,020,159, forward strand.
ATTGGATCAACTGACCCAAAGGCCATAGCGTAGTCCCTCTTGACTGGGGAGTTGCCTTACGTGCAACATAGGCGCCAGGAAATGATCAAAAAAATTATGAACTCCTCAGATACATGATGTAAAATCACCGTTTTGGAAGGAATAAGAAATATTTGAAATTGTCTCTCTATATTGAAAATTCTTTTGAATGTGATTTGTCAATCTTCAAAATTGTTTCAATTGGTGATATGAATTTTTTTTTGATTGGTGACTTTGTAATTTCAAGTTCTGTATGTAATTGCAGTCAATTTCAGTAAATTTGTGCTTTTTAAGTACCCTTGGGGGTAGATAAGCCTATAAGGGCCAAAACAAAGCCTGGCCACAAGGGCGCGCAAATGGCCCATCCATCAGTTTTGGAAGGGCCATTTGCGCGCCTTGTGGCCAGGCTTTTTTTTGCCCCTATTAGGCTAATCTACCCCCTAGGATACCTACAAAGCACAAATTGATTGCAATGGATTGGTTTTGCATCACTCATTTAGATGCACCCTTTTTATGGCAATTCCAACATATGTTCACACTCAAGGACACTAGAAAAGGTGAAATCAATTATGAGATGAAGTTTCCAGCACACTATCACTTGCTTCAACTATACCTAGTACACCCCTGCACCAAAAAGTCCAATTACATTAGACATTTGAAAAATCCAAATTACTGTTGCATAGACACTTGGTTTCACAATATGTTATTTATTTTTATATCCTATAGGGAATTCAAAGCTTGAAATGGCCAAAAAAGGTTGTCCACAAGGATCCATGTAAAATAATGATGCAAAACCAATAGGTTTTAGTAAATTTGTGCTTTGTAGGTATCCTAGGGGGTAGATAAGCCTACAAGGGGCAAAAAAAGCCTGGCCACAAGGGCGCGCAAATGACCCATCCATCAGTTTTGGATGGGCCATTTGCGCGCCCTTGTGGCCATGCTTTTTTTTGCCCCTAGTAGGCTAATCTACCCCCTAGGATACCTACAAAGCACAAATTTATTGCAATGGATTGGTTTTGTATCATTCATTTAGATGCACCTTATAGGTTTATCTACCCTCAAGCGTACTTAAAAAGCACAAATTTACTGAAATTGACTGCAATTACATACAGAACTTGAAATTACAAAGTCATTTCATTACAAAGATAATAGACACAGTAGACACAACTGTTGATCATATTGTCATTGGAAAGTCAAATCATTACAAAGATAAGGGTGTGCAATACAAAAAGAGGGGTAACTTCGGCTAATGCTCGAAGTCTCGTCGCAATCGACGTGCAAGCTGCATATCTTTTGGTTGTATTGTCACTCGCTTTGCCTGTATGGCGCATAGGTTGGTATCTTCCAACACCGAAATGATGTGGGCCTCTGCAGCTTCTTGAATAGCCTCTAGCGCTATTGCTTGCATTCTATATTGATTTCCATAGCTTTGAAGCACCTCCTTCACAGTGCGAGCAAAGGGGGCGCGTCGAATCAAAAGCTGCGTCGTCTTCTGGTAGTGGCGGATTTGTGCAAATGCCCTTGCTATTTTTCGGCGCCGCTGCGGTTGTCTTGGGGGCACTTGCACATTTGCTGGCGGGCGGCATTTAGGCTTCTTGAAAAACTTAGACTTGCGCCTGTTCACATGCTTAGGGGCTGGTTCTGCAGCCTCTTCTGATTCTTCCTCTTCCCTTGGCTGCCGATCTTGTCGTGTGGGGAGAGCTCCCTGGCCTCCAGGCAATGTCTTCCCCCCAACGGCCACCCGGTGTGTGCGCGGTATTTTTTCTTGCAGCCATGGTGGCTCACTCTCTGATTCAGTGTCTGTATGGACCATCCGAGTCCTGGATGGTCCTGCTTGTGATTGGTGGCGCAACGGCTGCTCCCTATCGGACTCTGTTGTTTGCTGGCCCTCTTCTTCTCTCCAGCGCTGGGCACGTTGCTTCATTCTCCTTCTAGGTGTTATATCTTCAGGAGGTGGAGATTCAACAGTCCTCGATGAATCTCGTGCCCTACCACCATGCCCACTACCAGATGAGTTCCTGGAACTGCCAGGCGTTCGTGGCCATTTTCTTGTGCCTTTAAGCCATGACGGCTTCTCACATCCTTGGAGGGTGTTTTTGTTGGCAGGTGGATGCTCTTTCGCGGTTTGTTTGGTGCGCGACATTTCGTTGGTAAGAGCTCACCTGTTCTTAAGAAATGAGTGGTTTATGAGAGCATGCAATATTTATAAGGGCCCTCCCTGTTCACACTAATTTTTTTTAAAAAAAGTATTATTTTTTAATTAAACATGTCGCTAAGAGTTGGACCTTGCGTTCACGTTTAGTGACTCGCGCAGTATCCACTTTGATCCTTGTCGCACTCTGCATCTCCGCCATGCAGCATGCTTGGTGGGACCTTGCGACATTTGCCTCTTGTTGCTATGCTCTTAACGACTCCATTTCCGCACTTCAATAGCAATCTTGGATTGTCGCGCACGCTCCATTGTGAGCTTACGAGCAAATGTTGTGCGAAAAAAACAATTCAACATCTCCTCCAAATAATTGGATTGCACCATTCCACCACCATGTCGAGTATTTCTGAAGTACACTCCCCTTGCTCGATAAAGGGACTTCTCCATGCCTTGAGTGCTAAAAATTTCAAGCGATCCATACTTGTGCATAAAAAATGACCCATGTGCAAACAAGATATGCTGTTCACATGAGTAAATGATCCACATTATTAAATAAAAACAATCCCTTGTAATGAATACACCATGTAAAATGACTTACCATGTAATGTGTGATGTTATTTTCACCCCAAGAAAGGGTGAAGACCTTGGTAAAATCCGCCAAGGCTTCTTGAAATGATTGGTGTTGTTCTTCTGTTGTGCTGTTAAGGCCCATAAGCTTGACCATTTTATCAAAATGTGCCCAAACTTGCTTGCGCTTGTTTGCAAGCTCGCCATTTGAATCATTGTCGGTAGTAGCTTTGCATAACTCCTTCCAAAGATCCCAAAGGTTACCTGCCTGCTGGTTGGAGCTGTTTTGAGCATCATATCGACTTGGCTTTCCTTGGGAAAATTTCTTCAAAAAGTGTCTAGATTTTTGTCCACTCATTGACACTTGTTGAGCAATTTCATGGGCCTCCCCTGTGTTTTTTACAGCAACGATAGACACATTTCCACCGTGACAGCCAATGGAATTCAAGAGTACCTCCACTCTTTCGAACGCTTCCTGAGACTTTTCCAACGGTTTCATTGTGAAAGCATAGTCAATGTGGAGCTTCAATAGCCTATCAAAAATGCGCATGAATGCGTGTAATGTACAAAAATGTACATTAGATAGAGGAAATCGAAAGATTGGATTCCAAGCGTGGTCCTTTTGATCACGGTCTGGGGCATTGAGCATGGTACATCTCAGAATAGATGCTTCCCATTCTCTACCTTCATCTCCGACATCACGACAATCTAACCCTTGTTCTCCATGCCCTTGCCATGGAAGCATGGAACCGACCTTTGCAGTGCTCTTATGTGATTTGTTTCCTTTAGGTTTGTACCCTCGAGTGCAAAATGGGCAAGGCATGAGAGAAGAAGCCCCTTGTTTGCAGCCAAGCAAACACTTTATGGTCTTCAAATCCCCACCTAAGTGCCACTCCACATTATAACTACCAAAACCCTCAATCTCCTACTTTTGACCTGCAATTTGGGAGCGTATTACTTCTGTGATCCATGGAGTTCTCTCAAAAATCCATGAAAGTACTCCATTGGTCTCTTTGGGCACCTCAATAGAACCCAACCACCAAATGTCTTTCTCTGATTGCACGCTAAAAGATGGGGTGGGAGATGGCTCGATTGAATCCCTTCGCTTGGTTTGCAGAAGGGACTCGTTCATTAGAGTGACACTTAGCCTCTCTAACCTTTGGCCTTTCACTATTTGACACTCATCGAGTTTCAGCACAAAATCGACTTTTGTGCCAAGCACTACAAAATAAATAGTGCTAAGACCTTAAACTTCAGAGTTATAATAAGAATAATACCAAAGAAAAAAGTAAAGTGTGTCACCTTCTTCAGGTAACTCGTAAAATCTAAGCATGGCTTCTTGAAGCCTTCTAAGATCCACGAAAATATTGTTCCACATTGTGTAAGGAAAGCCCTTCTCCGAAGGTCTTATGGATTGTTTCTTACCTTTTCCCCTTGTCTTTGTTGCGCACGAAGCATAAAGGGAAGTTGGCATGTGTAGTTATGTCCCAATGCGGGAGAACACATCTTTGTTTGTGGCCTTCTTTGCGATCTTGACCTTGTGAGGAACGGGAAATAGGTTTTCCACAATGCCGTTCTTTGGTGCTGATTCCAGCCTCATCACAAGCTTGTTGAACGTCATCATCACTAACCACATTTCTTAATTTACGCATAAGGTCCTTGGTGATTGCATCCTTAATGTGCTTACCTCCAGGTGATTGTAAGGTAGAAATCACGTCCTGGGTATTGAAACAACTAGTGAGAAGGTTGACTCGATCATCTTGGCTTGTTCCACCGCTTGCCTCCTGGATGAAGTTTCTAGCAACAAATAAACATAAATGTTAGAAAATAGTGTGAAGTAAAAATGCATCATGCAAGTAAAAACCAAATCACCTTGTGGCTGTAACTCGTCGTTTGCGTGCTCCTCCCGAATGTGCAAGAGTTTCAATGGATGAATACGTGCATTTGCGTTCCCTTGCACCAAGGGGTGTTTCTTTCAAGTATGTGATGGTGTTGGTAAGCTTCTGGATGTGGGACTCCTTTTCTTGCATTTGTTGTTCAAGAGTTTAATGATGATTCCTAAAGACATTGAACAAACCAAATACTAAGTGTACTTTATTAGGGATTGGATATTGGGCCAAGGACCAGAAACTCTTCCAAGAGATGAACTCCGTGAGAGATCTTTTGAGAGTAATGTTAAAAAACCAAAAAATATCTCATCACGAAGAAAACCAGGTGACACTAATGCCAGTCTAGGGCTACATGAGTCACTATTTCCAACAGACTGGTTTGAAGGACTCAGAACAGGACCAATTACGAGGAGACCGAGAGTTGAACCAAATAGACGTGTCAGACCGGTTGATTTTCAAAAATGGGTCAGAAAATACAATGGATCTGAGGATCCATATGACCACTTATCAAGCTTTAGGCAAGTGCTAAGAGCAGAACGCATATTTGATTTTCTTACTCAATTTAAGGGATTTGGAATGACATTAGAGGGAAAAACACTGACATGGTTCCAAAACATTCCACCAGGTCAATCATCGACTTAAATACATTAGCTCAAGGATTTGTAGCCGCATGTTCCAAAACGAGGATCAAACATAATACGGTAGCTCAAATCTATAGCTTCAAACAAAAACAAGGTGCGTTTGTTAGGGATTGTGCAACTAGAATGAAAAAATACGTTACAAGATGCCCAGAACTAGAAATACATGCAGAGGAAAGGTTAGTATCATTGTTTCTAGAGGGACTGCTAAACAAAGAACTTCATGCTATATTCTATATCAAGAAGCATATGACCCTAGAAGAGTGTGTGATAGATGCTATTGAATTAGGAGACAATTGTGATATTTTCAATGAAGAAGATGTCCCTGAGGATAACTAAAGTGAGAAAACAACATCCACCAAACCAGCACAAGTGGGAACGGTTGTTGTAGCACCGCTTACAACCATAGAAGACATGCTCAAAAGAATGAATGAAATGATGAATAACATGCAAAAAGCACCCATGAGGGGACCAGGGCAAGGGATACCTCAACAAGGACAACCAATTAATCTGCAGAAATGGTGTGAAATCGAGGGTAAATGGACCAACCATGAGACCAATGAGTGCTATTATCGACCAAAGTATGATGGAAATGTTCAATATGTTCCTATGAGGCCACATGGACAACCCATGTATAGATATCAACCTAATATGGCCCCAGCACGAAGACCACCAATGGGTATGGAAAGACCTCAACCCGTGTTGGGTCAACAACCTCCATATCCTGGACATAATGCAATGCCTGTAAAGTACATGTATTTGGAGGGAGTCATAGATGAACAAGCACTAGTCCCTGTTACACCCTATGCTGAGCCTAGTCCATCTACAGTACTGGTAGAAGGAGATTGGTATAATCCACATCCACCACCAATGGAAGAACCTGTGACTTATACTACACCAAAACTTGCACCGATGTACTATGTAGCTAATCAAGGTGTTAGACCTCCGATGGTAAGACCCATGATTAAGCCAAGAATTGGAAACTGTCATAACTGTGGTGCAGATGATCAATGGAAAAATGAATTCCCAGAGCCTGATAAGAACCTTAAGCCAGTTGAAGCTTATTGCATACAATGTTGCAAAAAGGGAGGACACTTCCCTGAAGATTGTCCAAAAAATCCTTTAAACAAGGGTAAAACAATAGTGAACATAGTCAAAGTGATACCTAGTAGCTCATCGGAGAGTGAACCTATTGTTCCAATCAAGGTAATCACCAGAGCCCATGCTAAGGAAAAGAAACATAACTCCTCTGATGATTCAGAGAATACTAAAATTTCCTCTTAAAAGACCAAAAGAAGCAGAAGAAAAAGGTATTAGATGAGAAAACAAAAACAAAGTACTGAAATTGAGGAGAAAGCAAAGAAACTATTCCAAGAGAAAATGAAAGAAACTGGAAGTGAAATAAAGGAAACCACCGTGATAAGTGGAGGATCAATTTTGGTAGACAAAATTTTTGAGTCTATCAATGCAACCTTGGAAGCTTACCAAGCGGGACTTAAAGCAGACCAAAACATGGAAAACAAATGGAAAAACTATCCTTCTCCAGACATGGAAGTAGCTAAGCTTGAAGCTTATCAAAATCTCATAAGAATTACTCAAGAGATGCTGGAAAAACAAAAATCAAAGCTCGAGAGTATGGAAAGACCTGAGGAGCTTGTGGTAGGAACCAGTAAAGACAAATCCAAAGTGGTGGTAGAACCCCACCTTGAATCAAAAGAGCCAGAACTCATAGTGCCTGATAGTGAAGATGCCTCGGATGGATTCTGTTCGTAGAAGAATACTGGGAGGACACTTATGAGAAAAAGTGAGAGAGTTTAATGATGGGAGCCCAACTCTAAAGCTAGCTCCTATAGAGGAAGTTTGGTTAGACAATCTACCTCCTGATATGGACATGGATGTACAGTCCTTGTATGGGGATTGCAACTCTGAAGCTTCATGAATGTCTAAACCAATGACTTTGAAAACACTATCCTCTTACTTGAGAGATAACAAAGATGAATCCATAGTGTGTAAAACCACTCAGATAAAAAAAGTGGAACAAACCCTAGAGGAGGACAACATCCATTCAATTATGTCTACACCCATTCAATGCACTATTACTTTAGGACAACTATTAAAAATTATACCATATTTATGGAATGATCCACAGAGAACTCTAGAGAAGGTGGGAATAACAGGGCTAATCTTAAAAAAATTGGGAAAATTGAAACACAAATTGGATAACAAAGAGATTCGATTCGATTCGATACGAAGGGGGAGAAGGAAACACAACCCTTCCAGTGAGATATAATGATATAGAAACCATGGCAATACTGGATAGTGGGGCAGGCATAGCCATAGCCACGAAAGCAGTATGGAAATCTTGGGGACAACCAGCCATTAGACAAACTTGAACGAAATTGCAATTGGTTGATGGACACATCAAAAGACCCTTAGGACTGCTTGAAAAAGTGATAGTTAATTCCTATGGGATTGAATAGCAACACACTTTTGCAATAGTGGACTTTGGAAAGAAACTCAATTATGAAATCAGACCTTTCATGCGACAAGTACTACTTATCCAGGATTGGGGAGACAATTATCTGTACTTGAAACAAGTGGGATCAATAACAAGGGTTAATCTAAAAGACCACACTTATCGAGATGTCATAAAAACACCCATACAAGAATTTGACTCAGTCTCTTCGGTTGAAAATAAGCTTCCATCTTGGTTGAACAAATACACACCTATTTGGATGTGTAGAGCCTTAGAAAACGGGAGTTTAAAACAAGAAGAATGTATCTTAAAAAGGCATTGCACAGATGAAACCTATGTACCTGAACCTTTTCCAGAGCATTTGTTTTAAACTCTACTATGACGCAACAGATGAGTTAGAAGCATATTCAACTACCTTAGATGATTCGCGGCCAGAAAAAGAACATGTGAGAGCTAAACTACTCATGAAAGGAGGGGAGGAAAAGCTTTTTGACTTTCCAAACCAGAAACTGAGAAGATAGAAATGGTATAGAAGAAAAAGAGACACGAGAAACTTGAAAGCTAGACCTATGCCATCACTCTAGTAGAACACAATTTCTGATGCAGATAGATGCATATGATTGCATCAAGGACAAAATCACTAGTAGATATCCCTTAAAGAAAAAGCAAGAAATATAAAAAAATTTGAGAAAAAAGAGAAAGGAAACTCAAGCAAAACGTAAATACCAGGACAAGGATTCAACCATGACATGAGTTGAACGAAGAAAGAAGTATCAAGAGTTGAAGAAATCTCTAAAGGAGATATATACAACTGAAATGGAAACCACTAAGGAGGACGGTAAAGATGTAATGAGTGTTCTATCCCATTACAAGAAATATACTCTCCAAGACCAAAAAATCATAGTCGAACAACCTGTCAGAGGACTACAAAAGTAGGGTGAGTCCTACGAAGGACCTGAAAATGCAAAAAAGATAGATTTGGCCGAACCAGGAGAAGAGCCTAGACCTGCCTACATTGCAAAGGACCTGACGGAAGACGAAGAAGAGTTTTTGATAAACTTACTGAAAGAATAGTATTCTATTGTAGTAAATTTGGGAATTTCCCAATTCCCACTTTCAAAACAAGCTTAAGATTTGACCACATGGCCAAATCATAGCCAAAGATTTAAGAGCATGGCCCGGTAGACCTCTTCAAGTACTACCTTGTGAAAGTCTTTAGTCTTCAAAAACACTCTGAGATTTGTCCATATGGCTAAATCTTCAAGGCATTGGCGATTCCCAAATTGGCTCTAAATTCTCAAATTCTCTAATATGGTGTTATACCGAGATATCTTTGCTTCGTCTTATAAGGATCTCAAGGGTGTTGATCCAGAAATCCGTCAACATACCATACCTATGAGAGACGATGCTAAACCAAGAAGACAAAGGCCATACACTTATAATGAGATATTTTCCAGGAAGATCAAAGAAGAGATAGAACAACTAAAGGAAGCCAAATTCATTTATGAAATTGAACACACATATTGGGTGTCTCCAATTGTGGTAGTACCTAAGAAAAATGGAAAATTGAGAGTGTGTGTAGCTACCATTAGAGACAACTTTCCTCTTCCAATCATTGAGCATGTTCTAGAATGAGTTTCAAGAAAAGAGGCTTACATCTTTTTAGATGGATTTCTAGGATACAATCAACGTTGGTTGACCCCAAAGATCAACTTAAAATTGCCTTTGCAACTGAATGGGATATTTTTTCCTATCGGGTTATGTCTTTTGGGTTAACTAATGCTCTTGCCAACTTTCAAAGATTAATGAGCCATGCTTTTAAAGAATATCTTTGGAAATTCTTGGAAGTATATATGGATGATCCATGTATACATTCATCAATCCGGACTGATCATTTTGAACACCACAAAAAGGTATTCAAACATTGTAGACTTTATAGGATTTGCTTAAATCCTGAAAAGTGCACATTTATGGGCAGACAAGGAGAAATTATTAGACATATAGTGTCTGAAAACGGCATAGCTACTGATATGGATAAAATTCATGTTATTGTTAATTTGCCTAGACCGACAACAATCAAAGGGGTTCAAGCTTTCATGGGACATTGTGGATATTACAGATGATTCATTTACATGTACGCTATAATTGCAAAACCCATGTACAACATGATTAAACTCTTTGAATGGACTGATGAGTGTGAAGAATCCTTCATGAATCTTAAACAAACTCTCACGTCAGCCCCAATATTGAAAGCACCAGATTGGAATAAAATATGCCACTTCTTATTACAATTGGATTAATTGAGCAATCAACTATGTATCAATTACTAGTTGGAAGGCTGTACAAAAGAAATCGAGATGGAATATTGCTTTTATGCATTAATCCTAAGGAGAAAACGCAATACCTAAGTCAAGCACATAGTACCATAGTAGGACTTCACTTTGCAGAAGACCAAACTATGCAACGGATCTTGAGACTTGGAGTATTTTGGCCAACTATGAGGAGGGATGTTCATTCATTTGTAAAACAATGTCCTCAATGTCAGAAACAACCACCCATACCTCATGTGACATTGTTCCGAATATCACTCGTTCCTAATTGGAGTAACTATCTAGCTACTTACTTATCAAGCCGAACATTTCCTGAGGATATGATTAAACGACGTCAAAGAGCAATTGAAACTGAAGCAAGGGACTATGCTCTTATTGGAAACGAATTGTATCGGAGAGGTAAGGATCAACATCTACGTCTTTGTGCAAGCAAATGCTGGATTAGCTGGAGGTCACTTTTCTAGTGAAACCACCGCAAGAGAAATCTTAATGGTAGGCATATGGTGGCCAATACTTTTTGTAGATGTCAAAGAATATGTTCGAAGGTGTGATGCATGTCAACGAGAAAAAATGCCAACCCGTGTAGATAGCATGCCCTTAAGACCAATGATGGGGGCTAGATATTTTGCAAAATGGGGTATAGATTCTGTTGGACCAATACAGTCACCTGCTTATAGAACCCAAGCTCAATATATTATTGTAGCTAGGGACTATTTAACCAAGTGGGCCGAGGCTAAATCAACTCAAAGGAATGATGCCAGAACCACAACCGCATTCTTGTATGAGAATGTGTTCACAAGATATGGACTGCCAATAGAAATTTTCAGTGATAGGGGAACTCATTTCCTCAACGAGGTAATTGAGTATCTGCTTAATGAATTTATGGTCATCCATAACAAATCGGCTCCCTATCACCCACAAGCAAATGGACAAGCTGAGCATACGAATAAAAATCTTAGCTCGGTATTGACTAAAGTGGTTAGCTCAGGATGGACAGATTGGGAAATGAATCTCCATGCCGCTCTATGGGCTTACCGAGTTTCATTCAAGACAGCTTTAAATGCTACACCCTTTAACCTTGTTTATGGTCTTGATGCCATACTGCCGATAGAATTTCTATTCCTGACACTAAAATATCATATTAGTGAGTTTGGGACTCTCCCAATTTCCACTTTAAAAATTATCTTAAGATTTGACCACATGGCAAAATCTTAGCCAAAGTTTTGAGAGCATGGCTCGGAAGAGCTTTTCAACTACTACCTTGTGGAAAGATTTGGCCTTAAAAAATAGTTTGAGATTTGTCCATATGGCCAAATCTTCCAAGACATTGGTGATTCCCAAATTGATTCTAAAGTCTCAAACTCTCTAATATGGTGTTCTAAGGGTAGCTAAAGATCTTGAGTGGACTGGACATCAATTATCGGAGAGGCTTGAAGATATAGAAAATCTTGATGAGCAAAGGCTAACTGTTGTAGCTCACATCTATGCACAAAAGCGAAAACAAAAACAATTTTTTGATTCCCATCTAGCTACAAAATCCTTCAATAAAAGGGACTTAGTTTTAGTCTATTCCCTTAAGCAACACATTCCCAAGTTTAAGAAAAAGGAAAACGGAACTTTTATCATTGAAGATGTATCTCCAAGTGGAGCAGTGATGGTGAACCAATGGCTAATTGGATTAGTGGATGCTGTTTTAAGAAGTACCATTTGCCACTAACCAATGAATTGCTAGAAAAGATGCATGCAACAAAGCAAAGAAAGATAAAACGACAACATGTCATTGATGAAGCCCAAGAAGAAGCTCAGCTTTGAGTACTCAAAAGGAAAGCTGCTCTCAAAAATCAACAAATACCTATTCTCATCAATACTCTAGAACTAGATGATCGACTATGGGAATTACAAAAAGATACAGTGTCAACAGATTATAAATGGTTAGATGGAATGGACCTTTGCATCAAAGTACAACTGAACAATCATAGAACAAGCATTGGTGGATACAGGAGCTCGGGTAAATGCAGTAAGTTATTCCATATACAAGAAAGCAACGAATCAGTCTTTGACTTCATGAATATCCACTATTAAAGGATGCAACAAGAACCCAACACCGACATTAGGAGTAGTCAACTTAAATGTGATAGTACGTAGATGTTCATACCCTCATCAGTTTGTATGCTTACCAGCTGAACGCATGAATGAAACAATGATTCTTGGAATCTCATGGATGCGGACGTACAAGGTAGTACCAGATTGGCATACCAATCATCTCAAGCTATCACCTTAAGGCAGACAACTCATTGTTCCAATTGCACCAAGAAAATAGGAATGGAAAGGAGGTTACCAGCAGAACAAACCATGAAGTATTCAATCTTCTCCATCCTATCGACAAGCAAATGATACAAGTAGCATGCAATGAGTCAGGCATATCTGGGTACCAAAGTCACAACTTAAGGACAAGTTGATTCAAATTTGGGTGCCCAAAACATCACCTACTGTACCAAAGATAGTTTCAAGGTTCAAAACACAAAGAGGAGCATCTTCGAGCAGAGAACCTAAAACACAATGGATTTGGAGGAAAAAAGAGCACTTATCTTCTCTGCAAATTGTAAAACTGATAAAGCAGCGAAGAATCAAGTCTCAAAACACTCAACCCCAACTTTTTTTTGAAGAAAAATCAAGATACCAATGGCGGGTAAAAGCTCAAAAACCATCATTATTGATACCGATAGATCATAAAATCAGTGTGCCAAAGCATCGTGACAGTACAATAAATCAAAGAGCACACAAGATACAAGATTTTCTCTTTGGGAGACAGCAAAAGAAAGCCTCGACATCAGAATCCCTTGAGTTAATAACTGAAGACCCAACTCTTGCACAACATAACGGTTTGAAATGCATTGATCTTCAAAGCATGGTAGAGCCAACCAAGGCTATGCATAGACATGATTTTTCAACCCATGCACACAGTCGTCCCGGAGTATGCTATCTAGGAGGGGTGGAAGGGAACTAAGTAATTAAGGGCAATGTTTGAAGAGGGAGGAAAAAGTTGTATGTTAACGTGTGATTTTTTGCAAAATTACCTAATAATGCCCTTAACAAGTCATCAACAGGGGAAATTAAATGGATAACAGCTCCCCGATGAGTGTAAATAGTGTATATACTATCAGAAAATCATTAAAAAATGTTCTTTTTTTTTGTTATTTTCATCATTTTTCTTGATATTGGGACTTAAAAATGGAGAAATCCACCAAAAAACAATAAAGCAATGTTTCTCAATGTATTTTCCAAATTATTGATTTTTCACTTTGCTTTTTTAGTGCATTTTATTATTTTCTTTGATTTTTTCAATAAACGGGTCAAAAATTAATAATAAATAGCAAATGAGCTCAGATGGAGAAAGTGAAGATACGTTGATGATCAGAAGGACAAGACGGACAGACACAAAAAAATTCAATCAAATTGACAGATGAAAGGGAGAAGCCTAAATTAGGCTGCCAAGGCCTACTTTCGCAAATTCTTGCAGAATGAGCTACCGGAATCCGATTGAAGAAATTTTTGAGTCTAACATAGATTTCATGGCCTAGTAGGACTCACAGGGGAATTCAAGGAAAAATAATTTGGGAAGTCCGAGTATAGATATCCAAGGTAGTCTAAAATCACCTCATTTTCACTAGTCGCCCTTGGAGAAGAGAGCTCTCGACCTTCTTCGTGCGTGATTTCCAGAGTCCACTGTCGCCCGTTTACAGTGCCGTCTCACAGGAGACATGAGGGGTAAGTTCTAAGTTTATCAATGATCAATTCTACATGGCCGGTAGCAAGTCTAGGCACAAGGAAAAAACCCTAGAAACCCAGTAGTGCACGAAGTCCTACGACCCAAAATTGACCATAGCGGTCGGTCAGCTCAACCAAACTGGACGAGACATGAATTGTAGCATGCCCCTATATAATAGAGCACTTCTATATCACCAGATGACCATTCGGTAGGGGTCGAGGGGGGTCCCAAGTAGAAAATCTAGGGTTTTGCCAGATGCCAGATGCCAGAATTGGATTCTGACTCCACAGACGGCTTGTAGACGGGGTCCATACACAATGTACATGGATGGTTTCATGAACACAGTTAAGGCAAGCTCTCAAACGACAGAAAATAGCTCAAAGTCTACAAAGCGTCAAATTTGACATATGAAGTCAAACTCACTCCAAATGGGAAAAAACTGGATGGGTAGCATCAGGACTATGTAGCAGACAAGTCCATAGCTTCAAAAGTGACTAAGAAACTCCACAAGCCATCTAGTCACAAAAATTGGTGATTTCAGAGTCGACAAAGCACCAAGTTATGCCGACACGACAAAAAATTACCAAATTCAATTTAGGACTTGTTTTAGATGCATTGAATATGTTTAGGTCAAAAAATTGTCAAGTTTAGCAAAAAAATTGACTTCTGTAAATAATCGTGATTATTTACTTTTGTGGGTCGCCGAGAAAACGAGTGAAGCCGTAGTCGAAGAAGTCCCATCGGTGCCAAATGTCAATGCTCGTCAGACCACGAGGGATAGCTGCCAGGGAAGATGTCTGTACCTGCAGAGGGGGCCGTAACAAAGGCTGACCCTCTCTTGCTAGGCGACTCGTGTCAAAGGCGCTGCCAAGAGATCTCCTAGCCACTGAAGAAGGCCCTGCCCCTTGGGTCGACTATGGAACCGGAGTAGGAGGGGGGGAAAAAGGAGCTGGGGGAAGTGGTGGGGATGAGGGGCGAGAGGGGGCGACAGAGGAAGAGGGGCGGGGTGAAGAGGAGGCGAGAGCAGGAGGTGGGGGGGAGGATGAGGAAGAGGGGGGGAACTCTGGGGGGGGAGGGGTTGTCGAGGGTGAAGCTGGGGTGGGGGCTGGAGCAGGGCCCTCCTCCTGCACAAGAGGACCAAAGCGGTTCCCCGTGGGAACGCACTGCTGCTCACCTCAGGACTACTCTGAGTGCCAGGCTGATGCTATGGCCCTTGACGTTGTCTACCACCATCCCTCCTCCACTGGAGCCCCAGGCTCAGAGAGTGGCTCTACATGTGTGCGCCGTGTCTCTGTCTGTGGATGCTAGCCAACCCTTGCAGGCTAGGGCTCATGTTGTGGTGTAGGTCGAGGCCTCCTCCGTGGATAGGCCTTCGCTAGATGGCCCATCTGTCGACAAATGAAGCACTGGTTCAGGAGGCCTGAATACTCCACACTCTGTCTAAACCAACCCCCACTCACCCGAGGCAAGAGAATAACCTTCGGGAGCGTGTGAGTGTCTCTGACCAAAACTCGAACTGAGAGAATGCCAGCCGCCTTCTACTGAGGCTGCCGCACGAGGTGTCTCCAGGATAGTCTCAATGGCCGAGCCGATCCTGGATAAAAGTGGTAAGTACTCCCTCCGCAAACCCGGAAAGCAGACTGAGATGGGGATGTTTGCCTCCTCTACTAGAAAATCCAAAGCAGGGTCTAAGCCATGTCTCCACTGTCAAAAGTGGACTCATGGCGATGACCTTGGACGCCATCTCCGAGGTCTCAACCTCGATCTGATAGTAACCTTGTCCGAGAATCTGTACATCTAAGATATTGCCCACCTCTGCGAGAAGGCGGGCCTAGAAAAGGTCACGCAGCTCTCCTTTGCTAGGTCGCGTACCGAGAATCTTGCAGATGACAGAAGTCACCTACAAATACTCTACCTCTGTGGCTAGGCTCGCTTGCTCTGTCGACAAAAGAGCAAGTCGAATGGTGGGCTCAGCGGGGCCGGGCGAGGGGGCTTCGGGCGAGCCCCTCTCTGGCGGAGCTGGAGCCTCCATCTGTGTCCACTACTGTGGCGTAAGAAGAGGTGGCGGGGAGATTCTGCAACTGGGCACGTGGAGCACTGTCCCAAAAAATCTCAGTGTTGCAGGTGCTGAATTGCAAGAAGCTACCTGGAAGAGGGAAAGTAGGCGGGCGGAGGGGGGGGCAATGGCGGGAACACAAGCGACAGTGAGTGGGGCAAAGGGGGGGAGGGGATGGAGGCGCAACAAGCTATAGTGTGCGGGCAGGGGCTACACAAAATAGGGGGGCAGTGCGCGGACCAGCAAGGGAGGCGAGGGGGTAGGCTGGGCAGCAGGGGTTGGCGGGCAGCGCTGGGAGGGGGGGGGGGGATAGCGATGGCGCAGCGGGGGAAACAACAACATCGAGCGCATTTGTTTTCTTGGACTCCATGAGAGTCGGTCTTGGTAGACAAGGTGTTTGAACCTTTGGACAAAATTTTAAAAGCTTACAAGGCAAGGCTAAAGCCTAACCAAACCCAAGAGGATAGGTGGTTAACGTACCCTCATCCAGGCTATGAAAAAGAGAGACTAAAGATGTGCAAGGAGCTCATCCAAGTCGCTCAAGCGCTTATGGAACCATCAGTTCCTACGGCTCCAAAAACTACGGTACTAATCCGATAAAAGATTCAGGAGTTAGAGGGGCGGGGAATTGAAAAGAATAACCGACCAGATTCTGTAGATGAAACAACATTGGATACAAGGGTGGAAACCAATACAACAGATGGAATGTATTCTGAAGCACCACTGTCAATTCCGGAGGTGGAAGAACAATGGCCTCAAGAGCTATGGGAACAGATCAGGAATAGAAAATATGGTAGTGCTACACTTATGTCAGCTCCCATCCCAGAGATCCACTTAGAACATGAGTTCTACCCAAATGACATTAGATCACTGTATGGCGATGCAGGTACAGTGATATCGGAAGACAGTAAACCACAGTTGTTGAAGACTTTACCTTCATTTATTGGTAACCATGAAACTCGATCGGAGGTAAAGAAAGTACCATCTCAATGGAAAGCCAATCCTAAGATGATGAATACTAAAACTCTTCACGAGCTGATGTCATCCCCTATCTGTTGTACACTTACTCTGTCAGAGTTACTGTATATCAGACCGCATCTTTGGGATGAGGCCGGGAAAAAATTGAAAAAAATAGGGTTGGTAATTCCTTCACCCAAGGCTTCTCCAAACACACTAAAGACACAACCCTCGAAACAAACTAAACATGAGCCAATACCAGTGAACAAGATAGGGGATTATTGTGAAGGTGAAGAAGGAAATACTACTCTACAGGTGGAGTACAAAGAGGTTAAGTCGATAGCAATATTGGATAGTGGGGCTGTAATAGCCATAGCTACCAAAGAAATGTGGAAAAAATAGGAAAAACCTGCTCTTAGAAAGACGAGAATGAAACTTCAATTGGAAGATGGGTATCTCGAGAGATCCATAGGCATCTTGGAGAAGATTGTGGTAACCTCTTATGGAATTACATATGAACACACATTTGCTATTATGAATTTTGATGAGAGCGACAATTTTGGCATCATATTGGGCAGATCATTCATGCGTCAACTCAAAATGGTGCAAGATTGGGGCTACGACTATATCTACCTAAGGAACAAGGATGTCACTACGAAAATTAGTGTCAGAGATCACAACTATAGAGATGTAAAATGAACCCCAGGAGAAGACTTGCACTCCACGACATACCAAGAAGGAGGAATACCGGCTTGGCTACAGAACAAAGCTCACCAATGGACAGGAGAAGCGTCAGAAGGTAGAATTTTAAAATGGGAAAATTGGATTCTTGATAGGACTGCACAAGACGAGGCATATATACCAAAGCCTTTTCCCAAAGAGATGTTCAAACCTTTTTTATGGAAACAAATATTAGCCACTCTTGATGTTTGTGCAAATGAGGTGACCCTCACCAAATTCTATGATGAGGAAGGGTATGCTATCATTCCATTCCAAATGATGGGTGTCAGCCTAACTCCAAAGTCAGAGGGTCAAGTCTTTGACAAGGACAGGGTTGCTGAGTGCTGACACATAGTGGATGAAATCTCAGTAAGAGACCTTGACCAAACGGACGAAGAAGATTTCCAAGACTCAAATGATAAGATGCTAGAGGATAATGCAGATGATGAGTTGTCTAGTAGCTCGAGTCAGAGCATTAAACAAAAGGATCGACGGGTGATCTACTATGATTTACCAAACCAAAATCCTCTAAGAATATGTAGATATAAAGATAAACGCAAAAACAACCGAGACAAGCACAACGAGGACTCAATACCTCTGTTAACTGACAAAATGTAGTACTTAAGGTTAGTAGAAGCGACTTACTGCCTCAAGGATACGATATCAAAGACATACATGAAACTTGACTCAACCAAAACAAAATCGAAGAAGGCAAACACACAAAAGCCAAAAAAAAGAGTGCAATACCAAAAAATCGATTAAGTTGTCCAAAATGGAGCGCAAAATCAAATACAATGAGTTGAAGTGAGCCTTGAAGGAAGTTTGGACAAAGGAATGGAAACTGATGAGGAATCAAATGATGATAAATTCAATGCACCTTCCCACTATAAGAAGTATACCATTCAGGATAGGAAAATCGTGGTGCAAAAACCCAAACAAGATCCCAAGGAGCCAGAAACTTCATATGATGGGCCTAAAAATGCCAAATGCATCAGTTTAGTAGAACCAGACGAGGAGCCTAAACCGGCATACATTGCCACAAACCTTACTGACGAGGAAGAGAAACTTCTAGTCGATACACTCAAACGATACAAAGATGCCTTTGCATGGTCATACAAAGATCTAAAGGGGATAGATCCTGAGATTTGTCAGCACATGATCCCCCTTAAGAGTGATGCCATACCACACAGACAACGTCCTTACACGCACAATAAAACTTTTGCCAAGAAAATTAAGGAGGAGATAGACAAACTGAAGGACACTGAGTTTATCTATGAGATTGAACACACCGATTGGGTGTCCCCGATTGTGGTGGTACCCAAAAACAATGGCAGACTGCGTGTCTTTGTAAACCTCAAACAGGTAAATGCAGCCAGCATTAGGGATAACTATCCACTGCCAATAACAGATCATGTTATTGAGAGACATCTTTTGCAACAAAGTAGGGTGTATTTGCCTACAGGGTAATGCCTTTCGGCTTGTGACCAATGCCTCGGCTACATTTCAAAGACTAATGAGCCATGCATTCAAAGAATATCTCAGACAATTTTTGGAGATCTACATGGATGATCTTTGTGTTCAAATGGACGAAGGAATGTGAGCAAGCTTTCCAAAAATTGAAGTGGCAATTAATTTCGGCTCCAATTTTGCAAGCCCTTGATTGGAGCAAAATCTTTCATGTCCATGTGGATGCATCAGCCTATGCCATCGAGTGCATATTAGCCCAGCCAGGAGAGAAGAAAATGGGTTTTCCCATTTGCTACTCTAGTCGACAACTAAACAACGCAGAGAGAAATTATACCACTACGGAAAGAGAAGGTCTGGGAATGATCTATGGTGTCAATAAATTTAGACACTACCTTCTAGCAAAAAAGTTTGTCTTCTTCGTGGATCACCAAGCACTGCTATATCTAGATCTAGTAAACAAACCTTGCAACACTGGAAGAATTGTTCACTGGTTTATACTACTACTTGAGTTTGAATTCACAGTAGTCATAGAAAAGGGAACCACACACACAAGAGCAGATCATCTTTTACGACTATTTCATGGGGAAGCACCTGAGGGTGTCGATGATGACTTCCCTGATTCATATCTATTTAACATCAAAATGGTGTTAAGATGGAGCGAAGAGGTCATTCCTCTACTCACAATTGGCTCATTACAGATAGAAAGACAACCATCAATTATACATCAAACACAAAATCTCCAACTTTTAGCAGGACGGTTGTACAAACATGGTAAGGATGGGATATTAAGACTATGTGTACAACCCGAAGAAACCACTTACTACCTCAAACAGTCTCATATACAAAATACTGGATTTCACAAAAATGGAGAACCACAGACAGGCCAACGGCTACAACGACTAGGCATCTACTGGCCAAACATGGAACACAGTGTCCATACATATGTAAAATCCTGCAATAGTTGTACAAAACAACCACTAGTGGAACATGCCACCCTGTTTTGAGTAGTACAAGCACCTAAATGGAGTGCTCACATAGTTGAGTACTTAAAAAACCAGACCTTTCTAGAGGAATCATGCAAAGAAAGAATGAAAATTATAGAAGAAGAGGCCAAACACTATCTGCTCATTGCCAACCAATTGTATAGGCGGGGAAAGGACAAACAACTATGGATATGTGCTACAAAAAGTGAATATTACATTATCTTAGATCAAGACACTCAGGACAGCCAGGGGAACATTTCTCGGTTGATAAAATGGCAACCTCGTGCTACACTCAAGCATATGGTGGCCAACCATGCAGAGACTTATGTCAAACGATGTGATGAATGTCAACACACAAAACCACCCAAAGGAGAGATGAAATGACACTAAGGACAATGATGGGAGTATGTGCTTTTGCCAAATGGGGCATTGAATTCATTGGTCCCATCATACTTCCCGGGTACAGGATGCACACACAATACATCATAGTAGCAATAGACTACATGACGAAATGGGCGGAAGCAAAAGTAACCCCAAAAAACAATGCAATAAGTACAACTTATTTCCTTTTTGAAAATGTCTTTACGAGATATGGACTACCTATTGAAATAGTGAGTGATATGGGAACATACTTTTTAAACGACATCATTGAAAGACTTCTTGACAAATTCATGGTAGTCCATTGCAAATCGGCACCCTATCATCCACAAGCTAATGGGCAGGCAGAGAGTACCAACAAAATCTTTTGCACCGTACTCACCAAAATAGTCAGTGACTCAAGAAATGATTGGGATCAAAAGCTACACACATCCTTATGGGCTTACAGAGTAGCTTTTAAATCTTCCATCGGAATGACTCCCTTTAACCTGGTATTCCGGATTAATGCGATCCTACCACTGAAATTCCTAATCAAAACCCTAAGAGTGGCAACACAATTAGGATGGATGGGCCATGAGCTATCGGAGAGACTAGACACCTTGGAACAATTAGATGAAACCATACTTAGAGAGATAGATGGGATATATGCTCAGAAAAAACAAATGAAGGCTTTCCATGATCAACACGTGATTGGCAAGGAGTTCCAAAAAGGGGATTACGTTCTAATGTATACCCTCAAACAACACTCCAAAAAACTCAAAAAGCAAGGGATGGGGCCTTTTGTAATACATGATATATCACAAAGTGGCGTCATCAAGATTGCAACATTAGCAGGAGAGGAGATGCCTAATTGGACGAGTGGATGTAGATTAAAGAAATATCTTCTTCCGCTGACACTAGAAGAACTCACAACAATACACGCAACAACTCAGCGCAGATGTCAAGCACAAGACATTTGGGAACAAGCACAGCAGGAAGCCACACTCAGAATATTAAAGTGCAAAGAGCAAGAAAACTTCCAGAGGAAAGCACAACAGAACGTTGCTATTGAAACTGCTCCGATAGCATCCATACAAACAACAACTACATGGTTAGGAGGAATGGATCTACGCATTAATTTACAACTTGAAGATGGCACCACCGAGCGAGCCTTAGTGGACATAGGGGCAAGAGCTAATGTGGTTAACTACTTCACTTTCATAAAAATTATGCAGGAACCTCTAATGCCAAACACTATGGGGTTCAAAGTCGCAAACAAAGGCACTATGGACAGTCTGGGCCACATAAATTTACCAATCACCATTGCTAGAACAACTTATTCGCATCAATTTCATGTGGTCGATGATCAACACCTTAATGAAGCAGTTATTCTAGGAGTGTCGTGGATGCGCACTTATCAAGCCATGCCAAACTGGTAGGACAATCCCTTACTCCTCGAACACAAGGACCAATCTTTAGCAACACCATTCGTACAAATAGACCATGTATGGGAACCTCTACCATCGCCACATGTACCAACTCAGCGATATTCCACAACAATGGTCAAGAAAATATGGGTTAAAAAATCCATCATGCAAACCAATCCTAAGCAATTGTGGATACCAAAACGACCTACATTGCCTACACAGAAATCAAACCTCAACAACTTTCCTACCGCTTTTGTCACACGACCTAAACCAATGGAACACTACTTTTGACAACCAAACACTGTCAAGTGGGTATGGCAACCAAAACAAACTCGCTCACACAATGCCTTTTCTAGCGAATCCAAACCCAAGCGATTTCAGTGGTGACCCCAACAAAGCCAAAAAGCAACACAACCATCAACATCAAAACTTTCGCATGTCATAGTCAAACACCGAGCGCGTCTTCTCCAATTACTATTGTTCGGACCACGCAACTTCAAGGCAACCTTGCCACCAACACCCACTGAACATATTGTTCAACACCTCTCTCTTACACAGCATTTTGTTTCCCCATTCATATCCTCCATCAACATCATAGAGCCACACTATATGGCTATGCATAGACACACGCTTTGTTCCCGTGCACTCTGACAAATGTTCATCGAGGACGACTCACTCTAGGAAGGGGGAAAAAGGCGATAGGATTATTATTTGTATATATTATTATTATCATCTTACTTATTTTCTTTTCCTTTCTTTTATTTTTCTTTAAAAAACAAGTTTTTCAGAGCCTTACAAACTCTTAGTTGGCATAATCATGAGCCATATCGTCACCATCCAATACCAGAATAAGAGTATGTACGTAGGGGTTGTTACATTAATTTTGGCTAATTTTTGGCCGACTAATAATAATTGTAAATAATTTTCGTTTACAAAAAAGCAAAAAACGATAGATAATCAACAAAAAATTGATAAGTCGAGCCAGGAAAGTCGGAATTGACTTTTGAAAGCAAACACCAAAACTTCAAAGCAAGGACTTCGAACATGGAAAATATGGAAAGATTCGACACAAGATGAATTTTGAGCCAACTTCTGAAGGATCAAAACTGCAGATCGAACGCCATTTGTCAACCGAGTGTCAGAATGATGAACGGTTCGAATCGCGGGTGATATGAACAACAAGATATGATCATTGGAGGTAAGTATAAATGGGGCATTCCGGGTAGACTAGGAACATATAGTCCAATGGGGCAACATAAGGTCATTTGCATTGAGAGAGAGAGAGAGAGAGAGAGAGAGAGAGAGAGAGAGAGAGAGAGAGAGAGAGAGAGAGAGAGAGAGAGAGAGAGAGAGAGCCACAGAAGCATAGAGTTTCTGGAGTTGTTTCTGTCTGCTGTGACCACCTCGGTGGATCTTACTACACCAGATTTGATAAGTATGATCATTAACCTTGCAAGAGCATGTGTGTATGTCCCATACTACATCAACAATGCCAAAACAATAGATCAGAGCAATACAAAGTCACAAAATTGGCAAACTAACAGGGCCAATGGGGAAGTCCAAAACCCATCAAAAACCAAAAATATTTCACCAGAAGACCCCAAATAGCTTCTACAGGAGCAAACATAGAGGGTCAAGAACAAACTCCTATGACTGGTTTTTCAAAATGCATCCCAACATGGATCGCGATCCATGTTCTTTTTTGCCAAAATCAAGGTAAAAGTGGCTCACTAACTGGACAATGTACAAATAGTATCGGTGTTGCAAAATGATCACAAAAAGTGCTCTTAAGATCATCAGATCCTCCTGGATTGCTACTTTTAGTCTGCAAATGGTATTTTGGTCATTTTCATAGGAAAAAAAGGTGGGATCCCAAAGAAAAACTCATGAGAGATCAAATGCTGGGATGCGAGCAAGACCTATAAAGAAAGGCTAAAGACAGAGTCCTGACAAGTTTTCAAATTATTGCTAAAGTCAATTGGGAGACTTCACACTCTCCTCGGAGCCTATCAACAAGCAAATGTAACCTAAGGATGGTGGTAGGATCAGAACTAAGCAAAGGTTTACTTGCAAAATGGTGAAAATTGTAGGATTCAATTTGTCTTCTCAAATGGATTCAATGTCTGGTAGAATTTTCCAGGGAGCCAGGCAAAGCTATGAACTATAGACCTAAATCATTAGAAATCAAGACAATGATAGATCTCATGCAAAACATGAGTCCAAAAATGGATGCCAGAAATAGATATGGTCAAAATGGAAAAAACATGACCATAAACTGGAAAATGGGCTATACTGAGGAAAAAGATGTCCAAAGTTGAAAATATTTCACTAGTGTACTAGGAAAACCTATAGGAACATATGTGCACAAGACCTGTATCAAAATTATGTCCAACATGGATCGCGATCCATGTACCTTTTTGCCCAATAAAAATAAATACCATGCCATCTAATTCAGTATGTTCAAGAAAGCCAAACCATGGAGTTTCAAGCCATTTGAATCCCAAAATCCACTTCAAAATGCCAAAAACCTCTAAGTCTGCAAAAGGTTTCCAAAATTTAGCCCAAGTGTCAAACCATTGATCCAAATCCCAAAAAATTTGGACCCAGGCATCATTAAGATGAACCCTACCAGATGGTATCATCAGATTTTCAAAATGTTTCCCAACATGGATCGCGATCCATGTACCTCCAACCCTAAATCCAGAGAAAATTTCTCAGTAGCATCCCCATCCAAGTTAGAATTTCAAAATTCTTCCCAACATGGATCGTGATCCATGTTCGTTTCTACCAAAATTCATATGTTACATTACTTGCTTGTGCCTATAGTAGTCCTAGATGTAATGGTGAAATTTGGTCAAATTTGGAGTAGTTTTGACAAATTCATGCTCATTTTTCATTTTATGGCCAAGGTTACACTTTTCGACGGTTCTAATCAATGGCTAAAACCTATTTTCAATGCTATAATTGACTGCAGGATGCCTCAAAGGAAAGCACAAAGCGAATGGAATGCTGCACCCTATGAGATAACCAATATCTCCTCAAATGAGAAAGCTCACATCATTGAACAGATACTTGAAGCCATTTCGGCTAACATCTTCATCGAAAGGTTTCAGACAGCAGATGGAGAAATAGTCAAGGCTACAATCTTTCCACGGGAAATGTGGACATTGCATCAAAAGCCAGAAGTGCAAGCAGGAGGAAGGTGTCTACAATTAGATAGCTTCTTACAATTTCCTCCTAGGGGAACGATCTATCAGTGTTAGCCGTGTAGGTCATTCAACCCACGATGCACTAACCGTGTAGATGAGCCTAGCAAAAAGAAGAAGACCTAGGCAACACCCCCAATCCAGCAAAGTCCCATGTCAATGACCCTTTAGTCTAAGGCTAAGCAGTGTAGGTTATCCTCATCTTGTAGTGACGCTGCCATGAGAAACATAACACATGAGTCCAATCACAATAGCACTTTCCATATGCACAAACAATCTTTTTCAAGCAGTTAGATTGTACAGGGTCTCTATCCTTACACGTCTACCATCAACCATTTAGATCACTTCATGATCCATTCCCAAAACCATAAACCATAATCCAATCACATCACATGGGCGAGCAATCCACCCAACTTGGGTGATACACGACCAATCCTGCATAACCACTTTAGAACATAACATGGCTGCAAAAATTTCGGCATCATAACCATATCTAGAATAAAAAAACCATGAGCCACACCGGATTTCACCAAAAAATCACAACCATAATCCATGAGGGAATCTCAGCCCTTAACCATAAATCATAACCACACGGAACCAACTCCCACACTTCGAGTTTGACATAGCCCCTGCAAAATCAATCGGATTCCACACACATGTGACTCTTAAGACATGATTCTTGCATGCATAAAAAGAGTCCGACCAAAAATCAATCATGATATAAAAATCCAATTTTGACAACATCCAGCCATGCAAAGTTGATGCATCACATCTGCACTTCACGTCCCTAGCATATAGAGCTAGTTTTGACCTAGAAAGGTGGAAAACCATGCATATGAAACATCCACATCAATCCATGCGTTACCATACATCATATGATAGCATTGTATCACCATAAACATGATGCAAAACATCTCCGACCTTTAGGTCGACCATAAACCATAACTTCACACGTGTAAAAAACAACTTTTGGCATTTTCGGGAGCATGCAAAACATGCAAATGAAAGTATTTGACCTCAAACCAATTCATCAAGCTCAGCTCCATAATATAGACTATCACTCTATCACATCACTTCACCCATATGGTACTCACACAACAAACAGTAACCCAAAAAGAAAGCCACTTTAATCATATCTGTCTATGCGGTTCGGGATGCCTAACCATGTTGTTTGATACTAGTATGTGACCCGCGCATTGCCGTGGCTACATGTGCGTCAATTGAAAAAACGTTATCCTTCCGACGGCAAATGTGGGCAAATGTCTATGATTCTCATGTGAGATTTTATAGCTCTTTAATACACTTGTGCTTCAACCACCACTATAACTGCTTTCTAGATGACAATGTATGATAACACACAAGGTCTAAGTGCCCTCCACATTCACATCAACCAATCACAAATCTATCTTTTGGATCAACACTATGTCTACCTTTTCGAGTGTAAGATCGAACATTAATGAAGTATAGTTACTATCCACATTCTTGTGGATTGACCAAGGACAAATCACCTTGGTTGATCATGCAAAGCTCCAACATACTCCTCCTAATCATGGAAAGTGTGTCCCCCTCTCCCATCTTTCTCTTTTATCTCTGTGTGTGTGTGTGTGTTAAGTTCAAGAATTATCACGTCAATTTGAGGTCTCTTGGGAATGAATTAAGTAATGGGATCCCTTCGCATGATGTCTTGTCTTAACATCCTATGTTTCTCTCTAAGGAGGCAACGAATTTACGATTAGGCTAGAGAAGTAGGCTAGAGATGTCTCCCTCACACAATTGATATGGGACCCTGGTGAGTGGAAGTGGTCCTCTAAATAGACTAATAGAGAGATGGTATCCTTCTTTGGATATAGTCATGTTTGCATTGAACGATGAACTCTTTAGATGCATTAGCATCCCCTCTCACCATCCTTACCAAGCAAGGCATTGGTCATGATAACAACTCTCCCAAGCTTCTCTCATGTAGTTTTGGTCTTGCATTTGGGGCATCACAGTCAACTAAATCATCAACTACTATTTGTTGGCACTTAGGATGCATGTACCAGACATGACCCAACATGCCAACATTACACCACATAGTAGTAGAAGAAACTTTGCCTTTGGTACCCACAACTCATTTGGTGAGAAATGTGTCATTTTCTTCGCAAAGAAAGTATTCATGATGGGTGTGTGACCTAGGGGTGATTGCATGGCTATAGCAACTTTGTCTCTATATGTGGGTAAATTTCAAAGTTTACAGGTTGGATTGCACTCAATCTAGCTAGCATGTACACTTTCATCTACCAAGACCCGTCGCATGGATGTTGAGGTCTCTTGCAATTGACCATAAGCAGGTTAGTAATATAAGGCGCATGTTGTTTGTTTGTGTACATTTGGCACCATTGGCACCTTAAAATGTGACGGCAATGAAAGCTGAAAAGTTCACTCAATCGTTTCTCTTTGTAAGGGTTTTGGACATCATGGTAAAAGAAAGGGCGTGCTACAAAATACACACACACACACACACACACACACACACACACACACACACACACACACACACACACACACACACACACACACACACACACATGTTCTTCTTTGAGAGAGCAGACTGTATTCAATCCTTCACATGCTTGCCCTTACCCATATTTTATACCATAGCAGCCATTTGGCTTAGCTCCCACTCCCTTAAATGTGAGACAAAGCATTGAGGCACTACATGGAGGGGAGTCTCTTTTTGTGCGCGAATTACATCCCTTAACAATTTGAGAGTACGATCAATATACCCTACATGAGTGCTTAGCTTTTGATCACATCAAACTTGCTTTACCCACATTTTTGCCCATACCATGACCTACATACATTTCTCTCCTAGCCACCTCAAGGATTCAACTTGTCAGTGGCCACCCTTATATCCATAGTCTTCAAGCATGTTACATGTTGTACTCGGTCACATTGGTCAATTTGACCTTTAAGAATGATCTCTCTCTCTCTCTCTCTCTCTCTCTCTCTCTCTCTCTCTCTCTCTCTCTCTCTCTCGTTAACCTTTGAGGTCACTGTGATTGTTTCTATGATACTAAAAGTTATGTGCCCCTCTCCTTGTATAAGTATGTGAGCATGCAAGCCCTTCAGTTCAAGAATCAACGTTCATCGGCTAAAATTTTTACGTCTCTTGTGATCTTCTTCTTCTTCTTCTTCTCTCTCTCTCTCTCTCTCTCTCTCTCTCTCTCTCTCTCTCTCTCTCTCTCTCTTCCTTCTAACTTGCTATGCAACATGAAAACTTGTTGCCAACAATGTTTGGATTGGATAAGGTTTCCCTAAACTTAATAACTGAGAGTCGAGTTTAGTCGGTCTCAAGATTAACGGGTCTCAAACCATGTCAGCATGAAGAAAAACTTCTCTCTCTCTCTCTCTCTCTCTCTCTCTCTCTCTCTCAGGCTTCATATCTAGTTTGTAGTATTAAAGTGACGCATGTGAGAGGCCAAGAGCCTGGTCATGTATACCAGCGAGCCTACACTTTTTGCCTGGTCACGAGCCGGCTCTTCTCTCTCTACCTATCTAATCGCGATAGTTAAGACCCTCGAAATGGGCATAGCCTTTTACATGGTTGAAAGATAAAAGATACACATTACACATTATTCCTAAAAAACAAAATAAAATGAAAAGGAAATGAAATAGAATCATTAAAAGAAAAAACACACTAAAAACTAAAACAAAAGAACATATTAATGCTTTCATTAAAAAATATAGATTTAATAAGCTTAGAGAATAATAAATCAATTTAATAATTTAATAAAATGAATCGTTGTGGAGTCTTTAAATAAAAGGACACTTTAGAAGTGAAAGTAAATTTTTTTGTTTATAAACAATACTTCACATGATGGATCAAACTCTTATTAATACTCTTCAATCCTTTGTTCTAAAAAACACTACGGCAAAACCCCTCGTTTAAGAAACTTTATGCCAATGTTGGGTGTGTTTTATTATTGTTGCAGAGTTTTGACTTCTCTCTAGTGCGCAACGTAGATGGAGTTAAGGTCAAGCTGTAGCAAAAATTTGAGGAGCTATCGCGTCTCTGGCAATGCGTGCGACAGTGGAAAAAGTTTCACTTTGTTTAAAAAAGGGCTTCCCTCTCTTTAGCAGGAACTTGCTCACGATCTGTCTCATCACTTAGTCAAATCAAGCATTTACCTTCAAAGCCACCGATTTTCTTGACTTGCAAACAAAACTGGAAGGCTGCTTAGCCATTCCAAAGTGACCAGGCCCTAAATCTAAGCAAAATGACATGGAGGCAGTCCTACAATGGAGGCACATGCATGGTGGGGCAACCCTACAATAAGAGACCATAATCATCATTTCTAGGGCAAGGCAAAGGGTCCACATTAGGTATGCAGCACCAAGGAGGATCCAAATGAGCAAAGGATTGCTAACTCCAAGACCAAGGCCAATACCCTAGACTGGCAATGATCATCCTCCAATGCAATCACATCAGTGTCTGGAAAGATCGGTTTTTTTAAACATACAAAATTGATTTCCTTTAATTTTCCAAGAGGAAATTTAGGAAATCAGGTTTATTTTATAGGTTTTTACACTATTTTTCTCTATATTGGGATGGATTTCTCCTTTTCCCCTTGCCCTCAACCGGCATTTTTGAAATTGAAAACGACATGATATTAAGCTGAGACACATTTTTCCCAAACATTGAATAAAAGACCCACCTTGCACGACCATTTCCGTGAGCACTGTACAGGAGGCAATTGAGTTTTGGGGGGGGAGGGAGGGGGGGGGGATTCTCTGTCAAGTGCCAAGGCCAATCAATGGCTCTCTCTCTCTCTCTCTCTCTCTCTCTCTCTCTCTCTCTCTTTTGAACAGGAATAGACACACACACACACACTCCTTAGTAGGACTGAATGGGATTGGCCCGCTCTCTCTCTCTCTCTCTCTCTCATACACACACTAACACACACACACAAATGCAACAAATAATGAAGACGTCTCTCTCTCTCTCTCTCTCTCTCTCTTTCTCTCTCTCTATCTCTCTCTCTCTCTCTCTCTCTCTCTCTCTCTCTCTCACACACACACACACACACACACACACACACACATTAAGACCTGCGACAAACACGACGATGCCGTAGAAATGAAACCTGATCTCTTTGTTTCAGACTTGTGATATGCCGCATCTCTCTCTCTCTCTCTCTCACTCTCTCTCTCTCTCTCTCTCTCACACACACACACACACACACACACACACACAGAGGCACGCTCGAGATGGACCAACTTATCGACGTGTATCACAGCTCGCTGCTCGTTATTTTCTCAAGCTACTAAGTAGAGCCACCCTTTACAAAAACAAAAGTAACCACCCTTCAAAATTGAAGGCTAGAGTGAAACTCCATGGCCTTGCTAAAGAGTTTAAATAATTTAAATATATATATAGTACTAAGTATTGTGACTTTTTGACGTAAATTAGAAGTCAAAATTAAGTCTTTTCATTTTCTACCATGAGAGAGTACTTGCCACTAACCCTTCACTTTGCTACTTACCCTTCACAATATACTTGCTACTTACCCTTCACTTTAACATTTCAAACCAAATGACTTCTAACTTACCCTTCACTTTTATATTTCAAACTAAATGTTTCATGAGGTTTGTGAAATGAAGAAGAGAGTGACACATGGATGCCCTCTTAAAAATTTTAAGCTCAATTATATATAGTATAGATAAGTTTATGGCCATCTAATAGCTGAAATCAACTCACCAAAACAAACCATAAATCATACATAAACAGCTCGGTTAACTCACGATGTTATATGGTACCCCCCTTGGTAGCACCTCTATACATGTAGGTAAAAACGCTTATGGAACGATTAATAACTCGCATTCTCGAGGTGATAATGGAGACTTAAATTCATTTATCATCAAGTTTCATCAAGATTTTCAATTGATTAAGTGAGTTTGCCCATTTGGTTAATCTATATAGTGGTTCTCCAAGGAGCTTGGAGTCGAAAAATTTGGTTGTGAAGTGGGCAACAAATTGTTTTTTGACCATATCTCTTACCACGTGCGTGATTTTCATATGAAACTTAAGAGAAAAAATGTTCTAAATGATGTGTTTTATCTCTAGTATAAAGGGTTCGGGCTGATTTATAACGGTTTGTCAGTTATGACCAAAACAATGTTCATATCGCCTCTATGACGTGAAACGAAAAGTGCTTTTTATACACGCACATGATCATAAACACATCATGTGCATAAATCAGCAAGTTAAACATGATGAAGTAATCATGGGGCAACTTCATACGTACTTGGCTAATCCATACATGCACCCGTATACGAAAAAACAATCGCCACAAGAGAGCGGTGATGAGAGCTACGTAGAGGTATTCACCCACGAAAGCTTCTGTAGAGCGCGTACATCGTGAAACGAGAGAGAAGATAGTAAGCAAGTGGAGAGAGAGTATCCTTCTTCTTCTTCTTCTTCTTCTTCTTCTTCTTCTTCTCGAGAGAAGAGCTTATGGAGATAGTGATGAAGAGCTTACACCACTCTGTACAATAGATACGTATAGCTTTGCGATAGTAGACCCAACAGACGACACTGAAAACTGAGCACTCTATGCTAATTTATAGGTTCTCCAACTGCCCGGAGTGTGCCCCAAGCTGAAAGTAGCGCTAGTTCTATAGCTAGGAATAACTTCCTCCTTTTGGGAACTTTTCTAAAAACAAGCATTTGCTTTTGGTGGTCAACTTTCGCACTTACCATTCAAATTTTACAACTAAATTGGACAATGGAACAATATCTTACCAACTAATGGAAATCGTAGCTAGACTATGCCATATCATAATGTCTCGACATAATTCTGACTTTCCCGTACTACCTTGGCGTATTTACAGTACCGCTTTTTATAAAAATAATTCTCATAAAAATCCTGTTTGGTCCCGTTTTTAAATCCAACGGAGACTAAAATTAATATTTTTATGTTTAGGTCATCATAAGAGCACATAGCTTTTCAAAAAACGCTAAAAGCACAAAAAGCTAAAAATAGCATAAAAAGAAAAAAAAAGATTTTTTTTCTGAAATTAAACCACGGGTTCCCCTCATCCACTGGAACAAGACGAGGGGAACCCATGGTTCAATTTTAGAAAAGCACTAAAATTCATGAAAACCTAAAAATAGTGTGAAAAACACTCAAAAAGCAGAGTTTTATAAAATTGAACCATAACTTCCCCGGAACACGTAGATCAAGGATCCGACCCTACTTTTTGCAAAAAAGCACCTAAAAGCATAAAAAGCATGAAAAAGCTAAAAATAGAAGATTTTTTCAAAAGTGAATCAAACATCCGTCTAACCTACTGGAACATGGAAACTACTTTGCTTTTTACTTTAGAACCTTCGAATACTATCAATCAAGCATCTTGAGTCAAAATTTGTCAAAATAGATCTTGAAAGCTATTTTTCTTATTTTTTGAAGAGACCCAAAAATTGGGGATCTTACATCCTCCCACACTTGAAAAATTCAAGGTGTCCTCACCTCGACATGAAATCTGGATAATTTAGTTTCATTACATCATCATGTTCCCAAGTGGCATCTTCCTGAGGATACGTTGATCATTTAACAAGGTGTTCAATAATGGTCCGATTACGTAAAGGCTTGGTTTTGCTCTGAAGTATCACTTCTGGACATACTTCAAAAGTTCCATCAGTAGATGTAGATACCCCATCTTCTATAACCTCGCCATAAATCTTGCAATTGTCTACTAGATACAACGCTTCTCTAGTGACTGTGGTGCACGCCTTCAAGTGCAAGTCCTTTTAGAGAGTCTCATTTCTTAATTCCTATATGAAGAGAAGTGATAATCTTTCGTATTGCAGTAGCTCTCTCACGGGACATCTCTTGATGAACAAAGAAAAGCTTCCTTCACTTTCTCATTCTCTATCTGATTAAAAAAGTAGATTTGAAAAACTATGTTATGCTTGATTCCCCTTTTTAGAGAATTCCTCAACAAATTCTCACAGAAGTTTCTCTATGTTTGGAAAATCTCTACTATTTAATGGTCAAAACCATACTAATGTTGTTCTTTTCAAAGTCAACCCAAACTCCTCATACTGAGTATGAAAATACGCCAATTGTTCAGCCCTCAAAACTTGTTTAAAGGGTGAAACACGTGCATATGGATCCCCTAATCCATTGTACTTTTTGGAAAAACACTTCGCCGCTTCAGATGGTCGCATTTGACGCGTTTCATCCACCATTCTCACAACTCTTGGTTCTCTTACAAGAGAATCTCTGGCCTCATAACCCCCACTAGAAACTCTAGTGGGAGTACTTTCTATGGCCCTCTTGTCAGTTCACACATCTCTTGCTTCCGTCATGCATTTATAACTCTTGTTGTATAAATTGTGCTTGGAGATTCATTGCCCCCATGTGTGGTCATTGGACCCCTTGATATCAAGGATCCCATTAGTCTCAGTGCTAAAAACTATGGTCGATTAAATGAGTCTTGTTCAATCAGGACTCACTCTCTGTTTTTGGTCTGGTCTCTATTATAGTAGGTCTAAATGTGCTAGGAGTGAAATAATACTGATGAAGTGGGTCCCCAAAATATATATATATATCTCTAGCTCCCTATGGTATATTGCAAAGTATCTTTGCCCATATTTATTAAGCATGATTACATGGGTATCTCTGCCTTCTCTATGTGTAAAAACATACAAGCATTTTTGCTCTGACAACTCTCCAATGTAGGGCTCGTCGCACTTATAATAGATATTTACTCTCCATTTTCATACTTGTACAACCCCACATGAGTGTTATCCATGTTTACTCAAGTTTTCTCATTCACTCGCTTTAGCTTCGCATTTGGAACGTCCAACTTAGGTGGCTTGTCCTTTGCATCACTAGTTATAGCTCATGAGTCATTTAAGGTAGTATCAGCATCGTGTGATACCTCTCCATAGATCGTGCAGTTGTCTACTAAATAGACAACTTCTATTGTGACCTAATCTAATGTCGCACACTTTTTCAAGTGCAAATCCTTCTTGAGGTGCTCGTTCCTAATTTCCTCAATAAACAACACTACCTGCCCATCCTCCGGAGGTTTCTCTCATGGTGGACATCTCTCAATGTATTGCTTGAATTGCAATGCAGTCTCTTGTACTCTCTCATTGTTTTTCTACTTGAAAGAATGGATTTGTGACACTGTGTTGTGCTTAATCTGCCGCAATATTGCTTCTATGTTTCCATAGTTTTCCTTTTTCCAAAGGCTGGAACCATGTAAGGGTGGTGCCTTGTAGGGTCAATACAAAACCTTCAAACTAGATGTGGAAATTTGTAATGTGTACCACCCTCAACACCTGTTTGAATGATGTTGAATGTGCATGGGGATCCCTGATCTGTTGTACTTTGATGCCATGCATTTTGCAACTTGAGATGGACTCATGTGTCTTGGATCAGTAAAATACCTCATCACTCTTGGAGCTCTTGGAAAAGCTTCTTCATAAAGAGGTGCTTCTATTCCAGGTGTAGCTCTTAGTACTTCTCTCATAGTCACATTTGCTATTATCCACACAATATGGTGTGGCATAGATGACCCTGTAAAGGCCATAAAGCCACCTCTATCTGCAGTTCTCTCTGGATGAATATCCTCCACTCTGGTTGTCCTTGTGGTAGAATCTATTAAAGAATATGATGTTAAAGAATATGTCCGTTGTGCCATGGGCGGTCGGACATTGACTATACTATATTGTAAATATACTTTGGATAATAGTTCAAAGTGAAGAAGAGTGAGAGCAACACGTTGAATGGCTACTGCTGCTGCAGGGTAACGATTGTGTGTGTGTGTGTGTGTCTCGATGTGTGTTGGTGTGTGTGTAGTATTCTTTCCTACCTTCTACATCACCTGTGCACTCTACAAAGTGGTATCGAAGCTCAGTTTAAGGAGCTATAGTCGATACACAGATTTTCGCAGCTCTGGAAAACAGCCAAAAAGAGATGTTTTTGGTCATAACTCCCTCACCCGAACTTGGAATACAGTGATCGAGGAGTCTATCTTTATGTTTTTGGGCATTCCGCACGCATTGGCATACTCAAATTTACCAAAATCTGCAACAATTTTTTTTTGCAGCAAACAGCCAGCTCACATAGGCATAAGAGATTTCCAGTTTTGCGCTCGGCAGTAGATTTACAGGTTATAGGTGAAAAATTCAGCATTTACACAGGTTTTGGAGAGCGACATAGAGCTTTTGCATCATGATATTGTGTTATTGAAGATTATGTTTAGATGCTGTGGGTCCGTTATGGACAACGGCCTATGTAAGAAAGGTTGTGGGAAGAAGTTGAGGTGGTTATATTGTCAGATTGAGTACTTTGTGGTTATGTATGGATATGCGGTTAATGTATTTTGGAAAACTGCAGCCTTTGTGAGGGTCGAGTGAGGTTTTTTGAAGCCTTGCCTTGGGAGCTTTGGTACCTTGGCAAGGTGGATTAAGTACTAGAGCGAACCCCCGACTGGCCGCACTAAAGACCTCATATGTCATTTACGACTATGGGATGCAGGTGGATGTATGGATATGTGGTAGAGGACAGCATATGGATTGCATTTGCATGCAGGTCCATGTGGACATTGTTTTAGAGCATTTATGCATAGTATTGAGTAAGTCTCTAGCAAAGTGAGTCAGTGGATTTTCCCTTGGTAGTGAGAGATTTTCTGTCAGTGTTTATGAGTACTTTGGTTGAGATTGTCACTTGAGATATTGTCCAAATACAAACGGAACTCTGCCGAAATTTTGTCAAAATCCTTTGGAAGGAATTGAGAGAGTGAAGATGGCAAAAAGTTCAACTCAAGTCACACAGATTTTTGGAGAGAAGCTGACTAGAGAGAACTACAACATATGGTCTTACAGGATTGAGAAATTTATCATGGGCAAAGGTTTATGGGACTACATTCCAGGTGAACAAGAGTGTCCCGAGGTTGGTTTGGAACCAAATAGAGAGAATGTTGAAGCACATAAAACATGGCAAGCAAGAGTAGAAGCTTACAAGAAGTGGATCGAGAACTCAAGGAAAGTGATGCATTGGATTTCACTATGCATTAGTGACTTCTTTATACCACATGTGAAGAAGGCTAGGATCAATCTCCAAAGGAAGCATGGGAGATACTAGCAAGGATGAACAGCTCCAATACAGAACCACGAAAAGTTCACTTGAAGCAAAGGTTACATTGTGTATGGTAAGGAAATAGATCCATATCAGATTATGTGACAGAGATAAAGAAAATACAGGAAGATCTTGCGAGCATTAATGTTGAAGTTCTAGATGATGACTTAGTTTCAGTGACATTGAATGGTTTGGGACCGGAATACAATTCATTTGATAATCTATATCTGTTCGAGGACACATGCCTGATTTTGAAGAGTTAGTAAACCTTTGTTTGCAAGAAGAGGTGAAGTTAGGTAAGTCAGGTCCTTCTACATCAAATAACAATTCCAGAGATCATGTTTTTTACTCTAGAGGTCGTGGAAACAATAGGGATGGAAAAGGAAACTATGGTCATGGAAACAATGCTGGAAGAGGTCAATGGAAAAACCAACAAAGTCAAAGTTACAATGATTATAGCCAAAGAGGCAGGGGAAGAGCCCGACCTCGTGGACGTGGAGGTGGATGATTTGTACATCCTCAAAGAGATGGATATTGTAATATATGTGGCATTTATGGTCATTTTGAAAGAGAATGTTACACAAGGCTAAATCAAAATCGTGATCGTGGTGGAAGAGGCCGAGGTTATGGCAGACATGGAGGAAACTTTGCTGGATACAATCCTCATGATCAAAATATGTATGACAATAGATCGAGTGGACATTTATTTCCTATGGAGCATGTTGTTGGAAGCATGGTGGAGCTGCATCATATAGATGATTGGCATTTAGATAGTGGTGCCATAAATCATATGACATATCATGGTGAATGGTTTGACAGAAAAGAGAAGTTAGAAGATGATGAGTTTGTCGCTATAGGTGATGATACTATGCATCGGATTATGCATGTTGGTTCAATTCCATTGCTAGAAAAAGACGGGACATACAACACATTGGGAGATGTTCTATATGTGCCTTCAATCACAAAGAATTTAGCATCATTTGGAAAAATCATAGATCAAGGGTTGCAAGTCCATTTTAATCGATATGGTTGTTTCATAGAGGAGTTTCACAAGGCAAACCAGGCAAGATATTGGCACGTGGAAGAAAGAAAGGTCGCTTGTTCTCATTGGAAGCTGGAGATCCATGTTTACACAATGGTATGTATGCAAACAAATCAACCACTCAAGATGATTGGGTAGAGTTATGACATAAGAGGATTGGTCATGTAAATTTTAGAAGACTAAAGAATATGCAATCAAATCAAATTGTACGTGGATTACCAAAGTTTGGTAGATTGAATTTTGATCATGTTTGTGAAGCTTGTCAATTTGGAAAGCAATCTCATTTACCATTTCCAAAGAGGGGGAGACTTAGCCGAAGTCCTTTGGAAATTGTTCATTTAGATATTTGGGGACCTTGTGATCATGCTACGCCAAATGGTTGTTGATATTTTATTACATTCACAGATGATTATAGTAGAATGACATGGGATTACTTTCTAAAGGCAAAGTCAGAGGAATTCGAGGTATTCTTGGAGTTTAAAGTTATGGTTGAGAAAGAGAATGGTTGTCAAATTAAATGCCTACGTACAGATGGAGGGGGAGAGTACATATCACATAGTTTTGATGATTACTTACGTGAACAAGGCATAAGAAGACAGATTACTTGGAGATACACACCACAACAAAATGGATCAGTTGCTGAGAGAAAGAATAGAGTCATAGCAGAGATTGCAAGAGCCATGATGAATGAGATGAATATGCCATTAACATATTGGGCTGAAGCAGTTCATACAATAGTACACATTATGAATCAAACACCAACAACTACCATTCATGAAATTTCACCTTATGAGAGACTTTATGGGATCAAGCCAACAGTTTCCTACATGAAAGTTTTTGGATGTGTTTGCTATGTTCATGTGCCAAATGAAGCAAGAAAGAAGATGGAGCCAAAGACAGTGAAGTGTATATTCTTGGGCTATCCAGTTGAAAACAAAGGTTACGAGTGCTATGATCCTACGACAAGACAAGTTTATGTCAGTAGAGATGTCAGATTTTGTGAGCATGAACCATGGTATAAACCAAAGCCAGTGATGATAGAAGATGAGTATGAAGAGCAAGAGAATGTGTGTCATGTTGTTGATAAGCCAGGACCATCAACAAGAACTATTTCAGGACCACATATGGCAGAGGAGAGTACAGGAAGTGTCAACCCATGGAGCGGTCATTTGCGAGATAAGAAGCAAGACGAGAAAGGCAAGAAGAAAGTGGTTGAGGAGAGTTCTAGAGATGAAAGCCTCCATGAAGAGCATGGTTTACCACATTTGAGGACACCTGGCAGTAAGCATGCTGAGAAATGTGTACCCCCATATGCAAGAGTTGAAGAGAAGAGTGCACCACAGTTGAGAAGATCAGAGAGGGTGCATTACCCAGTTGATAGATTGACATACAACGGTTACATGCGTACACATTATGCATACATGGTTTCACGTGTGCAACATAAAGAGCCTACATGTTTTCAAGAGGCAATTGAAAAGTCAGAATGGGAGTCAGCTATGGATGATGAGATGGATGCTCTTGTGAAGAACGACACTTGGTATTTGGTTTGCTTGCCAAGTGGAAAGAAAGCAACTGGTTCAAAATGGGTATACAAAGTCAAGTGCAAGTCAGATGGTAGTGTGGAAAGATACAATGCGAGGCTTGTTGCTAAAGGTTATGCACAAACAAAAGCTCTTGATTATGATGAGACATTTAGTCCAGTTGCAAAGATGACAACAGTCAGATTGATGATAGCAATGGCAAGTATGTTCGGTTGGAAGTTATGGCAAATGGATTTCGATAATGCATTCTTGAATGGTGACTTGGAAGAAGAAGTTTATATGATACAGCCAGAGGGTTATCAACATCCAGAGTTTCTATAATATGTGTGTAAGTTGAAGAAAGCGTTGTATGGTTTGAAGCAAGCATCTAGAGCTTGGTGTGAAAAGATAACCATATTCTTGAAGAAGATTGGATTTAAACAGTCTACTAATGATCACTCATTGTTTTTGAAGAATGTTGATGGAGAGATCGTCATTATTTTTATCTATGTTGATGACTTGATTCTCACTGGAAGTCATGATGAGCAAATTTTGCATGTCAAGAAGAGTTTGTTGAGAGAGTTCAACATGAAGGACCTTGGTGAGTTGAGATATTTTTTGGGAATTGAAATTGTCGACATAGGAATTTGGATGATACAAAGACAATATGCGTTGGATATGCTTGAGAAGTATAGAATGATAGCGTACAAACCGGTTGATACACCTCTTGATCAAAATGTGAAGTTTATTGATGATGGACATTACATTGAAGATGTCACTATGTATCGCAAGATGGTTGGAAGTCTTATTTACTTGACAATAACAAGGCCAGATTTGAGTTATGAAGTGGGTGTTGTGAGTCAATTTATACATAGCCATGTAAAAGTCATCTTGATGCAGTGAGACGGATTATGAGATATGTGAAAGCCACTGTAGTTATGGAATGTTTTATGAAAAGAATGGAAAGCTTTGTCTTTATGGTTACACAGATGCAGATTGGGCAGGAGATTTTATGGATAGAAGATCTACAAGTGGTTATGCATTTTCCATTGGCAATGGTATGATAAGTTGGAGTAGCAAGAAGCAATTAACGGTAGCATTATCAAGTACAGAAGCTGAATATCGTGGAGCAGCTTTGGCAGCATGTGAAGAGTCATGGTTGAGAGTACTTATGGTAGACTTTGGTTTTGACTATCTTGACATTGTCAGTAACTATTGTGACAATATTAGTAGCATCATGTTGGCAAAGAATCCAGTTTACCATGCTCGCACCAAACACATTGAAGTACATTATCACTTCATTAGAGAAAAAGTTTTGGCAGGTGATTGATTTGGTGTATGTGAAGACAAATGATCAAGTTGTGGATATATTTACAAAAGCTCTTGGAAAGGATAAGTTTTGCTACTTTCGTAAAGCATTGGGAATCCATCATATGCAATCTCATTCTGAGCTTGAGGGGGAGTGTTAAAGAATATGATGTTAAAGAATATGTCCGTTGTGCTATGGGCGGCCGGACATTGACTATACTATGTTGTAAATATACTTTGGATAATAGTTCAAAGTGAAGAAGAGTGAGAGAAGCATGTTCAATGGCTGCTGCTGCTGCTCTACAGGGTAACGATTGTGTGTGTGTGTCTCGATGTGTGTTGGTGTGTGTGTGTGTGTGTAGTCTTCTTTCCTACCTTCTCCATCACCTGCGCACTCTACAAAATCTACTCTTCTAATGCTTGGATCTTCTCACAACTTTGTCGGTGTTTCAACAACTCCAACTCTGTGTTTTAAGGTTCTTGGCTCTAGGCTTACACTAGAATCATTTGGCATGGTCAATTGGTCAATCACTAGAATCCCACGATAAGTGATTTTTAAAAAATTCTTTCTTGATACTACTTCAAATTTGTAGCCAAATAATATTTATAGCTTTTGTTGAAGCACAAACATATAGGATCTTCTCTTTTGTGATTGCCTCATATCCGATGGAGTTACCTCTATACATGTTGATATCTTCTTCTATGGATATCCAATCGAGAGCTATTGTAACATTTGATGTACTAGTAACTTGTGTGTAGCGGAAATTGATAACATAGTGAGCATTTCATTAAGAACAAGTTCCTAATGAGCATAGAGAGAGTACATAATTTGAGAAAGAAACATAACAATTTACACATAGCTGATTTGGCGTAGACAATACTTGAAAAGAGAGAGAAATAGAACAATTGACAACAATTGAGGACCAGATTTACATGGAGCCGGTCCCCCCTCCAAAAAGGCTTTGTATTATAGCTTCTCCCATCAAAGGAGACTTTTGTACAATACAATCTTTGTGTTCCTTGACAAAACTCATTGGTGAAATGAATATGGAAGCTTCATGCACAAAATTATTCTTGAAAAACACACCTAGTATCCCTAGCCTCAGTCCCAAGACCTCACACACCTTCAAAAATGGTAAGAGCTAGCAGGGAATGAGGATAGATTGAGAGAAAGAAGATGTATCTTACGACAAAGAAGTATTCTCCTCACATAATCACTCAAATAGCATAGCATAGCTTATTAATTAGCATATTAGAGGAGATGACCATCCCATTGAAGCTTGGCTCTTGGTTGGATTTGCATTCCATAGCCAAGAGTTGTTGGTGTAAGCCTCTACTTCTCAATGCTTGGAGAAGGAGATGGAGTTCTTGCTCAACACCTGAGTTGTGTGTGTGTGTGTGTGTGTGTGTGTAGCAAAGTGTTAGACTAAAATGTCCACTCTCTCTCTCTCTACTTGGTCGACCCCTCTTGTTTTTTGCTCCTGCTGGCTTCCCGTTGGCTCCTACAAAGCTTAGCCAATCACAAATTAGAAGCATAATTGATAGCCTTGTGACATGTGTCCCCCTTTTTCCTTTTGTGAGAGCTTTAGGTAATTAAATAATTCATTTAAACTCTCATTGGACATTTAAGTCTTCTGGACAATAGGAATCAAGCAAGCCAAGAGGCTGTTGGATGCTCATTGGACCCCTTGGTAGACTGTCCAATAGTCTTCTAGGGAGCTTAATTTCTATTGGTTCTTTTATCAAGAATTTTTAAATTGATTATACTAATTTTACTCTAGCCTAATTCTCATTGGTCCACCTCTATGGCCATCCAATAGGATTTGAGGGGAAATTGGGGGCAACTGGCCTAGGAGCCTGCCATGTGTCCATTCTTCCCTT
Organism: Adiantum capillus-veneris; assembly: GCF_014529385.1. Classification (NCBI taxonomy): domain Eukaryota; kingdom Viridiplantae; phylum Streptophyta; class Polypodiopsida; order Polypodiales; family Pteridaceae; genus Adiantum; species Adiantum capillus-veneris. Next base: position 95,062,054 of record NC_140960.1, read on the forward strand.
TGGGGAGAAATTGGGAGTCTGTGTGTGTGTGTGTGTGTGTGTTTCTCTCTCATAACCTACCATTAGGGCTCGCCGCCTCCTTCTAGGGATGTGGGGAGACTTTTTAGTCTTCCCATGACCATCCATTTTTCCCCTACTTTGGCCATTGGACAATTGAATTAAATTTAGGAACTTTAGCCTATGGAAGTCTTAATGGAGCTGAACCTTAGGTCTTTTAAGCCCCATTGAAGCACATTACTCTTTTGCAGACTGTCCCCCTTTGGATCCCTATTTTCCCTCCTTTGGATCCCTAAAGAGACTCGTATGGCAGCCTTACCAATATTCTAGCTTTTACTCCCCTGTTACTTCGCCATATTAAATGGTCAGTTTAACTGCAAAAATCATTTAGGAGAATTAGATATTAGTTTTTATGACATTACCTCTCTCTTGAAATCATTATCGTCCTCGACTATGAGGTAGAGAAGATAAATCCTAGTCATTCGTCCATTTTCTAGTGGGTAGAGGATCTCTATTTTACCCTACGACACCATTCCAAAATGGATGACTAGTCCATTTGGTGCTTGAGAGTAGAGTGACAAACTCTACTGGGTGTTGAGGACTGCACATTAGTCCGTATCAATCTTCCATAGTAGAGTGACAAACTCTACTGGGTGTTGACGAGACATCGTCTCCACAAACATGATCCTAAGCATGCATACTTATTAACATATGTGAAAAATAAAGAAAAAGAGAGTCTTATAAGACAAAAACTTTGTTCATTTATACATATTTACATTTGGGGGGATATTTCCAGGCGAGCAATTTTTGGTGAGCGCTTTTTAGGAATTAGGTGAGAAGATTTCTAAAAGATTCCTAAAAAGATTCTCTCTTCCTCCTTGTCGACTCTTTCGCCTTTTTCATATCTCTATCTCTGAGAGAGAGAGAGAGAGAGAGAGAGAGAGAGAGAGAGAGAGAGAGAGAGAGAGAGAGAGAGAGAGAGAGAGAGAGAGAGAGAGAGAGAGAGAGAGAGAGGTATTAGGGAGGTTGAGACATAGACAAAGATATGCGAGCTAAACAAATTGTTTAAAAAACAACAGAGACAAGGGTACATAAAACAATAACATCCATTAATAATAGAAAGTTACATTTTATTGCTCTTGCATTACATAGGCAAGAAGCGTTCATCTTTTGGAAGGCCCGGTTTTAGGAGTAGATGTGCTGCCTTCAAGTGGAAAAAGAAGATTCACCACGTTCCCTAGCTGTTGTGTCATTTCCTCCTCATCCTCCTCTGTGATGAGCACAATCTTCTTCCAGCAAGAGAAAGCATATTGTCCCTTTTCGTTCAAGTTGAGTAAGGTCCGCGTATTGAGTTCCGTGCAGCAATGATAGAGGCGATACACAGTGACTATTGCCTTTAGAGCCTCCCTAAACCGTATCGGCTCCATACAATGCCTCTCCGTTGGGAATGGCTTCCATGGAATCTCACGCAGACTTGATTTTATTCTCAAGATCGTCGGACATCATGAAAAGTAAAAGAGGTGTGCAACGGAAGCTACCGGATGCTTTCACAAAAATAATTGAAGCAATGGTAATTTATAGCCATTGTGCAAATATTATATTACTTTATTCACGATTTGATAAATAAACAACCATTTCCCAAATTTGAAAAAAAATGCAAATCAATGTACCAAAATGTGGCCATCATAAGATAAAATTAGAAACTAGTACAGTTGTCCATTTTGTGAAGCATACAAACAAAAAGTGAGAAACGACAAATGCTATGCATCCATGCCTGGATAGGTCCGGCTCAGTGCCCTGAAGATATCATCATCTACCAGAATTGGTTGATGGATAAACATGTTCTCATTTTGGCTTAACCCTAGCACACACAGATAAATAAAATACAAATGTTTACATGCAAGATATGGATTTTGCTTTGACACCCGCTCCATGAAGTCTGGACATGTGCACAATGGCTGGTTGCAAATACAAACTTTGTACATCCCGACATGACCATCTTCACTTTTGGTCTCTACTTTGAAGAGCTCATTAACACCATCTGCTGCACATATCTCTTCTACGACCTTCGCTCTCAGCGCTAGTGCTAAACTGATCTTGCGAGCAACATCCTCAGAAATGGAAGTCCGCCGACACAGTACACGCACAGCATCTCACACTGTGGCTCATGCACTGCCTTCATGAGTGGATGTATCTTTTGACTTGAAAGGAGAGTTGGTCATATTTTGTGCAGGAACAACCGGCATTACATTAGATATTTCTTCTTTGCTGAGCTCCACTTGATACCCCCCTTCATATGCCACCCCAATGTGCAATACAAATTTCCCACCAACTAATCCATGAATCCATGTATGGAATGTTACGGTCTATGCAATGACCATTACGCCACCATTGGCATATCAGACAAGCCTCTTCTGTTGTAGCCTCCTTTGTTGGTGCTTGCCTCCACTTCTCACACATTTCTTTGTGTGTGGGTTGAGAAGCTTGCACCACATACTTCATTGTGTGTTGATTCAAGCTTTGCTTCCAATGGAAAAGAAAAGAACGCTCTCGACCGCTCATTGTATTGGTCTTGTCACCACCATTGAAAACAATTTGAACTGCATTCCAATTTGCTTAAGCTTCATCCGCCATGAAGCCAAAGAAATTAGCTCTGTCGCACCCTCACAATATCATTACATCATTGAGGCACTCCCAAAATAAACATTGCGTTTCCATGTCTTCCTGTTTCATTTCACAAGTTGCAATAGTCAAAAGGTCCTGCATGCTGCAAACAAATTGTTTTAGAGAGAGTCAAAGGCAACCCACAAAGCTGTTAAGGTGCGCCATGTATCTTGGATCATAGACATGATAGGCCATAGTCACCAATTCATTAACACGTTTGGTGTGATCAAATTGGATCCACACATGTGGAAGATCGCCATCCCGATCTTGTCTCATTTGGTTCACCAGATCCACACCGAATGCTGGACCTATTGTGGAAATTTTGAAGACATAACATTTCTCCCCCTCCGTACCTTGACCAAGAAACCAACTTCCATGGAAAAAGTCATATGTGCAGTCTCGCTTCAGCTTTAGGAGTGCATCAATGCCGAAAGATTCTTTGTCAACCCCTCTACATAAAATAGATACTGACCTTTGAAACCTAACAATGTTCAAAGTGTTTAGATAAAAAATAATTTAGCATAGAGTTTTGCATCGAAATAAGAATCTAGAAAATGCTCCACCAATTATCTTGCACCAATGGACCCAACTCCTCAGCGATTGCAAATAGTTGTTGATCGCCTAAAATTCCTTTGTTGGTGTTGTTGCAAAGAAGTGTTGTACTTATAATTTCTTTTGCCAAACACATTTGAACCTTCCTGGCTCCTGCGTGTGGGTCAACAGTCAAAATCCTTTGCACCATCACCTTGGTGTTTTCCGTTAGTGTTTTGGATGTGCCGCTGCGTACATCGTGTTGATGTGTGCCACGATGAATCATGACTCTAGTGGCAGTCTCATCGGATGGCACGACATAGTATACTACACAATCACATGTTGCAATACAGAAAGCAATTGCCTTACAAAAGTGACATGTAAGGCTCTTATCTCCAATCTTACAATATTGTCTGGGTGTAGTTGCCTTTTGTATGTACCCGTTGAAATGACTTGTATTGGGAATATGATAATTAACCAAGCAGACACATTGTTCATTCATGCACTTGAGAGATCCTATGCAATGACTAAGATGCACTACACCTAGAAAAACCATATTGCAGGTTTGTGGATTCGACCACAAATGAGGATCATACTTATGCTCCATTGCATCCATATGGTGCAACTTTCCCATGGTAGGTGGAAATTCTAAAACAAGATCACCATTGTAAGACCTTGGAATCTCTGTAACTTGTTCCACTTGTTGTATTTGCATTCAAAGCTTTGTCAATGTGCCCTTCTTTTCGGCCTGTAGGAGTTTTTGTCTTGTACTCCTTTTGAAGCTATTTGAGAGCAAAACGCGAGGCAGGGTGCATAGATCTATTAACTCCTTTTGAGTGAATTGCACTTGTGTGACGGACTATCCACAATGGCAATGGGAGTCGTGCTAGGTGAGCCTTCATATTGTGTTTGATGGGATACGTTGACTTTGTATTTACACAAAATCTATTCATCCAATACATAGATGAATTCACCCAAATTGTTGAGCATCCTTTCAAGAGGCAAATTCATTTCAATATCACCAACTTCGATGACTGCATCTAAAGTTGTAAATTGCATTGGAGAAATTAATTCTAAAAGAAATGATTCAGATATTATAAATTTACCATTGTAAAAAGGATAAGAAAGGTCTTTACCTAGGAAAAATAAAGAGCAAGCCATAATAATATGCTAAACAAATAATTAAGCACAAGATCACATTATATAAACTAACAAATTGTTTATATACTCACGTCTAATAATATAGCCGTTATAAATTTAAATTTAATAATATTTTATTATTTTAATAAATTTATGTTAAAGATATACAAAATATATAATTAAAAAAATATTTGTGTGTGACTGTGTGAGCATGTCTATATTAGTCTAGTGCAATGGATAAAAGGAAAAATTTTGTCTAAATAATTATTTAAAAATTTTCTTTTGAATGTTTGTGTGTAAGGGGGATGTGTGAGCGGTCGGGTGTGCTAACGGGAGGAGGGCAAGAAGTGTTGTAAGTGGAAGGAGTGGGGACCTGTGTGGGCGGGCTACTGGGAGGTGGGGGCGTGGGGCCGACAGTACACCCCCCCCCCCATGAGGGCGGAGAGGGGGAGAGGGGGGGGGGGGGGGGGGGGGGGGGGGGGGGGGGGAGACGTGTGCGCTAGCGCTACCGGGGGTGGGGGCAGGGGCGGGGGTGGGGGGTGTGTGCGGGTGCGTGCGCTACTGAGGGCGGGGGTCTGTGTGCGGGGCCCTGTGGGGGGGGGGGGGCGCTGGGTGTCGGCGGCTTGAATGGGGAGCGAGAATCATAATGTTGCTATCCAACATGAGAAGGCTGAAGGGAGGCATGGTTGCACACTTGCCCACACATTACTGACATACAAACGGAAGCACTTTGACAAAGCCTTCAAGAAGTGGAGTGCTCGGATCAAGTCCGCACAAGATCCCGAAGAGCAACCCCACTTTTCTTGCACAGCACGACGCTTGTTGTACAGGTTTGACATCTTTAATTGACAAATTAAGAATGTAGTAGGATACACTAATCTTGTTCTCAGTGGCTCAAAACATTGTGGTTTGTCTTGTAGATGGTGGAGAGATGCTCTTGTCTTCCCCATTCTCGAGCACCCCAGTGATGCATGGTGCATGTCGAAGAGAGAGGAGACGGGCTTATATCCTGATGCATGGATAGACGAATTGCAGCCAAAGGGAGCGTGGCTCAAGTGTCCTTGGTGGCTGGACTACTTGGACAAGGAATACCCACCCGAAGAGGAAACGCTATACATAGGTATCATACTATATTGTTTTTACCTTTGCCATGCAACAATACAACATGGGCTCAATAACTGTTCTTTTTTAATTAATAGCAGAGCATACTGCATCACGGAAGAAAGCCGTTGTGATAGAGGATGCTCTATCTCCAAACACAACAAAGAAACTGGACAAAAAGAAACAAGCCTCAAAGAAAGACCTGCAAGCACCATTGGTTGACCGGAAACGTGGGTAGAGAAAGAAGAGGGCTATTGCTTCTAGTGATAGTGAGAGCGAGCATGTGGTTGATGTTGGGTTTAGGCTATGGAGGATGATATTGATGAGAATTCATGGTAGCTAGAGCGATGGTAAGGTGCGTGCAGAATTGCAGAGAAACGAGATGGAGAGAGAGAGAGAGAGAGAGAGAGAGAGAGAGAGAGAGAGAGAGAGAGAGAGAGAGAGAGAGAGAGAGAGAGAGAGAGAGAGAGAGAGAGTAGTCGACACAATAGCAAAAAAAAATGCTATCTCTCTATTTGATTGTAAAACCTTACATTGTATATAAAGCCACGCAAACTGGACTTGTAACTGAAAAAGAACTGCATGCTATAGGCGGGGTTCCCGCGGGCTTGACACCGAACACTAGATATTCTCACAATTGGACTTGTATACCCAACAACCTCCCCCTCGAGACAGACAGACCATGGTAGAGTTCATTCACCTGAAACCATGAGTAGAAGTCCCCCCCTTGACTATAGCATAGGTGTGTGTGTGTGTAGTTCCCTCAAACAACCATCAGCGTGAGACATACCAGAACTCGACCAAACAACAAAGGGTGGTCTTACCATTTTATTTTATGGCAGTGTTTATAACTCATACAATTTTGACGTGATGACAACTGACATTAGTAAAAAGAACTTTAGTTGACCTATGATAGCATAAAGAAATGAAAAATCTGTGACAACATAAAGACAAACTAATATTAGAGAACATCACTCTTTGACATTGCTTCAAAAAATTCAACAAATTCTCTAGACAGCTTCCACGATGCATGGTCCATCTGCACAGTGTGAATCCACTTCATCCCAACCACAACTTGATTGTACTAGCCAGCACCAGCAATCATATGAAACTCATCAAAATAGTGCTCCAACATAGCCTCGACCATCAAGAGTGTATCAATTGATTCTTCCAAAACATTTTGTTCATACCCTTTGGAAAACCCTGAGACCCAAATGCCCGATGATACACGTGAGTCACACAAACCTAAAATAGGGGAGATTTTCTTTCTTTGCTTGGATTCTGTTGGCATGATTGCATTGCAAGGCAACTCGACTATAAAAGCAACCGTAGATTCTGGCATGCTACACACGGATGAGGCTGAGCATGAATAGGCTCTTGCTTAAGGCCACGAGCTCAAAATACAAGAGATCCCTTCACAGATAGTATGAAAAAAAAGAACAAAAGAAAAATGGGAAATTCTCTGTAGCAGCACCGGTGTCGATTTGATATGCTCCTGCAAAGGTTCTACTCCAAGGCAATGTTCTAAGATGTTATCGATTGTAGCCTAAGGGAGTTTCAAGGAGCAGCTGATGGCGGCCAACACTGTGCAGTAGTGTTTCGATATGGTTCTGGAGGGAGGACTGCTCGCCTAGCTCTCTAGCAACATCTCAACATGCCAAGCCTCCTAGTGATAGCATTTGCGCTTTGCTCTTCCCACCTTGTATTGTTGCGTCTTGAGATGCTTGGCCTCCCTTGCTGTTTGCCTGGGAACAACCACCACACAATGTCGATGCTATTGATGCTTCCCACCTGCAGCGTTTCAAGATGTCCACTTGCCTGAGCTCGCCTTGCCTTGCCAGCACCAAGAGCACCAAGCTCTGATACCAAGTGTTGGGTTTAGGCTATGGAGGATGATATCAATGAGAATTCATGGTAGCTGGATCGATGGCAAGGTGCGTGCAGAATTGGAGAGAAACGAGATGGAGAGAGAGAGAGAGAGAGAGAGAGAGAGAGAGAGAGAGAGAGAGAGAGGAGAGAGAGAGAGAGAGAGAGAGAGAGAGAGAGAGAGAGAGAGAGAGAGAGAGAGAGAGAGAGAGAGAGAGAGAGAGAGAGAGAGAGAGAGAGAGAGAGAGAGAGAGAGAGAGAGAGAGAGAGAGAGAGAGAGAGAGAGAGAGTAGTCGACACAGCAACAAAAAAAGGCTATTCTCTCTATTTGATTGTAAAACCTTACATTGTATATAAAGCCACTAAAAAGCCATGCAACCTGGACTTGTAACTGAAAAAGAACTGCATGCTATAGGCGGGGCTCCCACGGGCTTGACACCGGACACTAGATATTCTCACAATTGGGCTTGTATAGCCAACAGTTGAGGAGTATTCTGTAGAAGTCGGCGATAGTGCTCATAGCCTTGGTGCTATGAGCCACAGTGTACCGACACTTTCCTTCACTCCAAGACCAGTAGGGGCATCCAGGAGTCCCCTCCATGTTCACCATCACATGGCAGGGCTGCAGAGGACCTATCAGACATGGCCAGAGTGGTGGGAGAAAACCCTCCAGGTACATGAAAATGGTTAATGTTGTGTTGTCCTCTTTAACATTGCTTGAAAGATATACTTGATCTTATGTTGCTACATACAGATATGCATGTAGAGCCACGCCACCTTGTAGTGCATGCTAGTGTCAAGTGCTTGGCAAAAGCTATTCCAGATGTGTTGTGCAATGACAGGTAAGCCACACTAATTTACATTCAAAGTTATGTCCACAATTTTAGTGCTAACAAAGATTGCATATAGTTCTATGCAATCACTACATAGATTCTTGGGCTCTCTATCAGGAACAAGGCAAATGAACCTCATCTTGAGATTGGGTGGTGTACGTTTGATGTACATGGCCTTTACCTTACACACTAGGCCACATGCAACTAGCACGGGTGGGGTTCCTTTATGGAACCAATGGGATAGTGAGCTTGTGGATGTTGCATTCCTTTTGGAAACCAAGTTTCTTTTGGTTGATGGCATGGTTGTGGTGACATGTCGTGCGGAACATCTGTCCATTGTCACTCCAAAGGTAGAGGGAGCTCATTTCCAGTTGTCGAGGATATTGTACATACGGCTGTCGGAGTCTAGTTGCACGACTGTTCAGGACTATGTGGAGGGGGTATGTTATTTTTTGTTTTGATATTGAATAGAAACTTCGATGTTTGCATTTCAAAATAACAACGTTTTACTGTTATTCATAGGTTGGTACTTTCTTGCCGGTCATTTTTTCACCCCTACAACCGGTGGGTGTCGGCTTCCGAGATATGATGGAGCGGATGGAGAGATTGCTGCAAATGTACATGGCTTCTCTATAGATGACGAAATGTTGTGGGAGAAGCTACCAAGTACAGATTCCACATAGTGGACGCTTGATCGTATGGGCAGAACTTATCATAGAGGTGTTGAGAGGAGTCCAACGTTTGCCAGGTGGTAGAAACTTTTTGGAAGTTTTTCTTCATGTTCCTATAAAATTATAGGTATAACAAATCTTTTTTTTTTCTTTTTTTGGTAGATGGCTACTAGGTACCTTCACATACATGGGAGATGTTGTGTTGGATTGTTTTGCAGGAGTGGGGACATTGGTAGCACAATGTTTACTACTATGCAGACATTGCATCAATTGTGCTAGAAGGACTGGTCAGTTTTCAGTGCTTGTCTAGAGCCAGCTCAGCGCCTACCTTTCCCGACACCACTCAACAGTCACGGCGAGGCAGCAGCAGCTCCCTATCCTACTTTCACGACCCCAATTTTGGCATGGCGTGCAAATGGACCATCTCCCAGTGCATTCATTGCCTCCACATCTGAGGCCCCGCCCGAAGTTGATCCATTGCCTCTTTCACTACCTACAGTCCCCCCCACATATGGTATGTACCCTCTGCCATTTGGAGGAGTTCCCCCACCATTTGGTGCATTACTCTCGCTGGCACGACCTTTGTTTCCTCCCAGAGCATATGGCCTTCCACCTCCCTTCTTTCATCCACCTCACCCATGATGTACCCCCCCCCCCCCTCCCCCCCCCCCCCCATATGTATTTACTTTTGATGCAATGGAACACATAGATTTGGGGTTTTCTATATGAAATAGACTATAATTGTGTGTAAGGAACTGCTGTTTGTCTTTTTAATAGTGTATTGAATGCATCCATGGTGGTTTTATTTTGAATGTAAGTTGGCCGTGAACCGACAATCAAATTTTAGTTGAAGAGAGAGAGAGAGAGAGAGAGAGAGAGAGAGAGAGAGAGAGAGAGAGAGAGAGAGAGAGAGAGAGAGAGAGAGAGAGAGAGAGAGAGAGAGAGAGAGAGAGAGAGAGAGAGAGAGATGGGTAGATTAGCCCTTATTTTGGGAATTCGCTCGCTTGATTCTAAAAAAGCACTCGCCAGAAATTGCTTGCCCAAAAATTGTGCCCTTACATTTGCTTACTCTAGGGAATCATTGTAAGCATTGACAAGGTTTAGGTTATCCTTTCATTGTATGCCTTGCATCCATCTAGCATCTTCAAAAGGATAATTTTAAAACTTGATAAGATATCGTCAGATAGTCGTAATACCTTGTCTTTAAAATCCATGGATATGCTCTCCCATGGTGAATTAGGAATTGTCAAAGGCTGAGTTTATTTTTGCCTTTATAAAATCCCTTCTTCTTATCTTTGTTGTTGTTGGCATTGCCTTTGGGAGACTTTTGGAGGTTTTCCTTCCCCTTAGGCTCGTTACGGTCCTTGTTTTCTATGGGCTTAAGATTTCTCTTAGCCCCGTGTTGGAAGTTGATTCTTGAAGCCACCATGGTATGGTGTATGACCGCAGATATAGTGAGTGGCCTTTGGGAGTTAACATACTCCGGCATATCCTCAGATAAACCCACACAAAATTGTTGTTTTTGCTCTCCAAAATCCATCTTTTTGTAGACAGTGGCTTTGAGATGTAAGTCCCAAAACTTGTCTACATATTTGTGAATAGACTAATAGGGAGAGAACTTCAAGCTTCGCCATTTGGTGAGTACTTTTTCTTTGGCATCAGTAGCCAAAAAATGCTTCATGATGGAAGCTCTTAAAGCTTTCCATGTTCGTGGAGCTTCACCGTTTACGTGTAGGCTAGACCACCATTGCCTGGAGGACTTTTGAAAATGCATAGCTACATGACGTAGCTCAGAGGACTCTATGAAGCCCTCATCTCCAAATGTTGCATTGAATAAAGGCCAAGACTTTGTCCGTAGAACCAAAAGTGCCATCGTAGGTAAGGAAAGAGATGTTCTTTCCTCCCTCTTTGAACTTTTTGAGCTTGGACGACCTTTTCTTGGCGGCATAGGATTTGCTATGGCCTCTTCTCTTGGGTGGATCGAGAGCTGCACTATCACTTTCTTGAGAAGAGGAAGAGTATGAGGGGGATGGAGAAGAGAGTGACCTCTTTCTCGCCTTTTTCTTCCCTTGTTCCTCGTCTGCACCATCACTTTCTACAGAAGAGGAAGAGGATGAAGAAGATGGAGAAGAGGGTGACCTCTTTCTTGCCTTTTTCTTATCTTGTTTTTTATCTTCCCTCTTTGAATTATGGTGAAGAGGAGTATGTGATGGTTTTCTCCATTTAGGGGGTGTTGGAGAGCGTTTTGCCTGCCGTCTTCGTGGAGCCATCTTCGCCGAGGTGGCAGGAGACTCGTTTCTTTCTTGTTCTTTTGGCTAGGGCTCTACTATTGAAACTTGGGTTCTCCTTTGAGAGGGAGATGCCTCATCTAGTAGTAGGTTTTTGAGCCCTTCGTACGAATCCTCCTCTTCTTCACTTATCAAGAAGAGAGTCCTCTTTTGGAAGTCTCACCAAGAGCTTTCCTAGGTACTCTCTCTTCTTGGTGGTGATTTTGGAGAATACCATGGGTGCGCAGATGTTGTAGCACTTCACCTTAAAGGGATGGATTGCCCAGGGCTTGTTGAAGCCTAGAAACAAGATAGTTTACAAGCATATGGGCATCAGTAGTTGCTCTTTCATTAGAAAAATCTAAGCTATCAACATTCATTTCAATCTCTTTTCCCTTTTCAACCATACTAGCAGATTTTAGGTATAAATTTTTACTTGTACTTTGGCACTTCAAGCCCTAGTTGCTACTCCTCTTTACCTTCAAAGATAAGCACTCAAGCATCTATAGGGCCGTTGCTCGAATATTATTAATTGCAAGGAATAGAAGAGAGGGTTGAACAAAACCAAGAAAACATCGGTTCCTATCAAGATTCTAATATCTCAGTAATGGTTAAGCCATAGGCAAGCCCCATAGGACTCCATTATTAAGACCATAGCTCCCGACAGTCTCCCCGTTAACAGCATAAAGCATGCGTACTTAAAGGATGAAAATCCCTATTCTACTTACTCTTTTGCAATTAATAACACCAACCATTTGTAGCAAGCTTGAGGACCTCTCTTCTTGAGCAAGAAAAGAGAAACCAATAGCTTTGATACCAATGTAACATTTAATGCACTAGTAACTTGTGTGTACCGGAAATTGATAACATAGTGAGCATTTCATTAAGGACAAGTTCCTAATGGGGGTTTCCAATCAACGAGTAAAGAAAGCCGAGAGAATCCAAATTTCGAGCAAATATGAGAAACACCCTTGACAAATTGATGCAAGCACAAGGTATATTGAACAAAGTAATCATGCCCTACTGGATTTTTTTTGGCAAAGGTATCGACATAAGCAGCTAAACTCTTTTTACCACAATTGTACAAGAAGCCATCAATACCCAATCCCCAACTCCATCTTGTATCTCTCAACACACACATTTTTAATTTAGAATATGTGGATGGGGATTTTCACATTCAAAATCCAATTCAAAGTTGATCACATGGTTCATAAATAGTTACTAAAAAACTATGTCTTAGTGTTCAAACATGGCACATTGCACCTTGCAAAACCATGCAATTATAAACTTGAGGAGGCAATCATAGTGGACTCAGAGTCACATATAGTGTAATGCATACCGTGAGCAAGCTCATCCCATTGTGAATGTGGCACATGAAACACTTTAAGTTTGTAACTTGCAAGTAACATTGAAGGAGAAGAGACAATTCCCATAGGTTCAATCAATCTACACAATACTTGTGAAGGCATCTCCGCAAAGTTGAAAGGAGATCGTGTGAGATAATCTGCAAAAGGGGGAGCATCAAAGGGGATGGGGACAAATGATGACAACATAGTTCTTATCGCATGCCATGATCGGGGAAAGCACGTGATTAGGATATCCTCAAAATTCATCTTCATCCAGAGAGGGCTCGCTGACAAGAACTCTATAGGCACTCCATATCACCACATGGAGATCAAAAGACAAGTAATAAGTGGGCAATGGCATACTTGAGATCAAGAACTCTGTTTATAAAGTAGAATAAAGTAGGTGTTGTGAGATTTGTATAGAACTTGCACTTGTGAGATTCATGTAGAAGTTGCACTTGTGGTCGCATGCGTAGAAGAGTTTCACATTGTTGCAACACGCAAGGTGCACCTTTGCACTGGTGGCAAGTGTCATAATAATCAATATCTAATTCTCCTAAATGATTTTCTCATATTAAACTGATCATTTAATGTGGGGAAGTGCCAAGGGAGAAAAAGCTAGAATATTGGTTAAGCTAGCAGACCGGCCACAGTAGGGATCCAAAGGAGGGAAAATAGGGATCCAAAGGGGGGGCCATCTGCAAAAGAGCCATGTGAAACAATGGGCCAAAAAGACCCTAAGGTTCAACCCATTAAGACTTCCAAAATGCTAAGGTTCCAAAATTCAAAGGTTGTGTCCAAAGGTCAACCCTAGGGAAAATTGGATGCTTAGTGTGTGCCCTAAAAAGTCTTTGCACATCCCTACATGGGAGGGGGCGAGCCCCAAAGCTAGGGGATGAGAGAGAAAGCCACACACACACACACAGGCTCCCTTTACACAAAGGGAATGAGGGACACATGTCAGCTCCCTAGGCCAGATGCCCACAAGGTGTGCCCAATTCCTATTGGAAGACCCTTGAAGTGGACCAATGAGAATTAAGCTAGAGTAAATCTAGTTTAATTAATTTAAAAACATTTAATAAAAGAAACCAATGAGAATTAAGTCTCCTAGAAGACTATTGGGCAGTCTCCCAAGGGGTCCAATGAGCATTCAGAAGCCTCATGGCTTGCCTGATTCCTATTGGCCAGGAGGCAAAGGGGTCCAATGAGAGTTTAGTTTAATTATTTAATTACCTAAAGCTCTCACAAAAGGGGAAAGGGGGACACATGTCAGAAGGCTATCACTTATGCTGCTTAATTCCTATTGGCTTGACCTGGGGAGGTCCAATGAGGCAAAAGCCAGACCTAATTAGCAGCTAGGGCTCGCCCAAGAGAGAGGGGGGGGCTGATTTTTGCTTGGCATTGACACACACACACACTCACACTTGACCATGTGTGAAGGAAGAATACTCTATCTCCTCCCAAGCTTTAATGGAGAGCTCATCACCTACTCCAAGCTTGTGAGATAGAAGCCTACATCAACACTCTCTTGGCATATGGATGCAAATCCAACCAAGAGCCAAGCTTCAATGCATGCTCATCTTCTCTACCAAGCTAATTACTAAGCTAAGCTATGCTAATATGAGTGATTATCTTTCTCGTAAGATACTTCTTTTTCTTCTCAATCTACTCTCATACCCTGCTAGCTCTCACCATCTTCGAAGGTATGTGAGGTCTTGGGTCTGAGAACGGGGATAATTCAAGTTGTGTTTGATTAAGTGTTTTGCTTGGTGTATGAAGCTTCCATCTTCATTGCACTAGCTAGTCTTGAAGGAACACAAAGAATTGTATTGTACAATGTCTCTCTTGATGGGAGAAACCATAATACAAAGCCTTTTGGAGGGGGGACCGGCTCCATGCAAATCCGGTCCTCAACTGTTGTCAATAGCTTAATTGCTCTCTCTTTTGAAAGTATTGTCGATGCTATCTAACTAGGTGTTATGCTTTTTGTTGCTCTCTCCACCCAAGCACTCTTGTAATTCTCATTAGGAATCTATTCTAATGAAATGCCCACTATATTCATGCTAATTTCCGCTACACATAAGATTTTAGGCCATTAAATGTTACATTGGTATCAGAGCTCAAGGTTTCTCTTTTCTTGCTCAAGAAGGGAGGTCCTCAAGCTAGCTACAAATGGTTGGTATTATTAATTGCCTGTGAGTAAGTAGAATAGGGATTTTTCAGCCTTGCAGTGCGCCTGCCTTTGTGCAGTTAACGGGGCATCACCGTCGAGAGCTATGGTCTTAATAGTGGAGTCCTACGGGGCTTGCCTACGGCTTAACCACTATTGAGCTATTAGAAGCTTGACAGGAGCCGGTGCTGTTTTGGTGTCGAAAGACCCTCTCTTCTATTCCTTGCAATTAATGGTATTCGAGCCGCGGGTACAGTAGCTTGAGTGCTTTTTCTAAAGGGGTAAAGAGGAGTAGCAACTAGGGCTTGAAGTGCCAAAGTACACCTAAAAAGTTTAAACCTAAAAGTTGTTAGAATGGCTGACAATAGTAAAGAGAGTGAAATTAATGTTGATAACTTTGATTTTGCTCATGAGCAAGCTACTAATGATGCTTCAATGCTTGTTAACTATCTTGTTTCTAGGCTTCAACAAGCCATGGGCAATCCATCTCTCCAAAGTGAAGTGCAACGGCAGCTCCGTGCTCACGGGATTCTCCAAGCTCATCACCATGACGAGAGAACACCTAGGAAGCCTCCTTGTGAGACTACCAAAAGAGGTCTCTCTCCGATTCGGGAAGAAGAAGAGAATCCATATGAAGGGCTCAAGAACTTACTTCTTGATGATGCATCTCCTTCCAAAGGAGAACTCAAGAGCCTCCACCGAAGGAACGAGAAAGAAGCGAGTCTCCCGCCACCTCGGCGGAGATGGCTCCACGAAGACGGCGGGCTAAACGCTCTCCATCACCACCAAAGCGGAGAAGACCATCACACTCTTCTCCACGCCATAATTCAAAGAGGGATGATAAAAAGCAAGAGAAGAAAAAGGCGAGAAAGAGGACACCCTCTTCTCCATCTTCTTCATCCTCTTCCTCTTATGAAAGCTATCGTGAAGACGACAAAGATCAAGACAAGAAAAAGGCGAGAAAGAGGTCACCCTCTTCTCCACCTTCTTCAAATTCTTCATCTTCTGAAGAAAGTGATGGTGCAACTTTTGAACCATCAAAAAGAAGAGGCCATAGGAAATCCTATGCCGCATGGAAGAGGTCGTCCAAGCTGAAGAAATTCAAAGAGGGAGGGAAGAGCATCTCTTTCCTTACCTATGATGGCACCTTCGGTGCTACAGACAAAGTTTTGGCCTTTATCCAGCAATTCGATGCGGCGTTTGGAGATGAGGGCTTCACGGAGTCCTCTAAGCTACGCCATGTAGCTATGCACTTTCAAAAGTCCGCCAGACAATGGTGGTCTAGCCTACGAGCCAACGGTGAAGCTCCACGAACATGGAAGGCTTTAAGAGCTTCCATTATGAAGCAGTTTTTGGCCACCAATGCCAAAGATAAAGTACTCACCGAATGGCGAAGCTTAAAGCTCTCTCCAATGAATCCATCCACAAATATGTAGACAAGTTTTGGGACCTACAACTCAAAGCCACTGTCTTCAAAAAGTTGGATTTTGGAGAGCAAAAGCAACAATTTTGTGCGGGCTTAACCGAAGAAATGGCGGAGTATGTCAACTCCCAAAGGCCACGTACCATATCGGCGGTAATACACCATACTATGGTGGCCTCGCGAATCAATTTCCAAACGGGGGGTAAAAGAAATAATAAGCCCCCGGAAAACAAGGGTTCCAATGAGCCTAAGGGGAAGGACAATGTCCAAAAGTCTCCTAAGGGCACTTCCAACAAAGCTAAAGAGAAGGGAGTTTACAAAGGAAAGAATAAACTCTCTCCTGAAGAGCTTGAACGTTATCGTAAAGATAACCGGTGTTTCAAGTGCGGCGAACAAGGGCATGCGTACCGTGCTTGTCCCCAAAAGAACAACCGCCAAGATCCTCCTAGAGCTTCTTTGGTTGAAATCCAAGAGGAGGAGATTCACCAAACTCACCACAAAGGATATCCTCTATGCCATGCTTGGGGAAAGGTAAGAGAACATGATGCTTTTATTCTCTTTGACCCTGGTTCTACTCACAATTTCATATCTATGGAGTTAGCCACCAAGCTAGGCATACAATCCTACGAGATGGGAGATATCCTACCCGCAGACAGTGCCTTCAAGGGGCAAGAAGCTTCAGTCACTCCCTTAATCGGGAAATTGAGGCTTCATGTCCAAGGCTATGTGGACAAAGAGGACTTCTTTATCTCTCCTCTCAAGCATGAGGATGTAATCCTAGGGGCACCATGGTTTGACCGCCTGGCTGCCCATGTTAAATTTCCTGAAAGGAGAATCTCCTTTAAGTTCAGGGAAAAGGACATGTATATAGATGCTAAGGAGATGGGTAACACCATCCCCATTGTACATACACCAGCTTTCAACAAGTCAATAAAGAGCTCTATTTCCGTGTACATGATTTTTGTTAAAGATTCTCAAAATGAACCTAATGCTTTAGCAAAAGAAAATAAAAGCAACCAAAAGGAATTAGAGTTATCCAATTTTCTCAAGGGGTTTCAAGATGTCTTTATTGACGACATCCCTTGTGAGCTACCTCCTAAACGAGGTAATGACGACCATGCAATTGAACTTCTTCCAGGAAGTTCACCGCCTAACAAACCTCCTTATAGAGTTTCTCAAGCTCAACAAGAGGAGATTATGCGGCAAGTGCATGAGTTAGTTGAGAAGGGCATGGTTAGGCCTAGCTCATCTCCATTTTGCTCACCTGTGCTATTAGTGCAAAAGAAAGACGGCACATATCGTATGTGTGTCGACTATAGAGCACTAAATAGGATCACTATCAAGAATAGGTTTCCCGTTCCACGGGTAGAAGACCTATTTGATAAGCTACAAGGATCGACCTACTTCAGTAGGATTGACCTAAAAAGTGGCTATCATCAAATAAGGATAGTTGATCAAGACATTGTAAAGACCGCATTTCGTACTACATTTGGTCTTTACGAACACATTGTCATGCCTTTTGGCTTGACTAATGCACCAGCCACATTTAACCGCTTGATGGAGAAGCTGTTCAGGCCTCATCGAACCTTCACTGGAGTGTTCTTTGATGATATTATCATCTACTCTAATTCATTGGAGGAACACAAGCAACACCTCCAGGTAATATTTCAAGTTTTAAGAGAGAATAAACTTTATGTTAATCGAAAGAAAAGTGAATTTTTCTTGCAAGAGATTCAATATTTAGGTCACATTATCTCTCAAGATGGAATCCAAATGGATCCATCCAAGTTAGAGGTAATAAAAGGATGGCCTAAACCAAGGAATCTTCATGAACTAAGAAGCTTTATAGGTATGTGTGCATACTATAGACGCTTCATAGAAAAGTTCTCACAAATTGCGGGACCATTACATGACCTAACAAAGAAAAATGTTAGGTATACGTGGTCTGCTAAAGAGAACAATGCTTTCGAAAAGCTTAAAGAAAAGCTTATCTCTCAACCTGTGCTTACACTACCGGATCTCTCAAAACCATTTGAGGTCCAATGTGATGCTTGTGGTGATTGCCTTGGGGCTGTTCTGCTCCAAGAAGGGCACGCCATAGGCTATGAGAGTCGAAGGCTCGACCCTGTTGAGCAAGCTCTAGGCATATACGAAAAAGAACTCCTTGCAGTTCTACATGCCTTAGACTCATGGAAGCACTATTTATTGGGGACTCCTTTCATTCTGCGAACGGATCACCAAAGTCTTAAGTACTTCATGACGCAGACCAAGCTTTCCGACAAACAAATGAGGTGGGCAAATTTCCTTTCGCAATTTCATTTTCATATTGCTCACATTGCTGGCAAGCATAATCAAGTAGCCGATGCACTCTCAAGACGACCGAGAGTGAATGCGGTTTCCATAGCAACTCACAATGATCTATCTTCAATGATAGATGAGTATGCTATTGATCCCGATTTAGAGATGTGATTTCAGCCCTTGCATTAGGGAAGAAAGAAGAACCATTTACTTTACAAGATGGTTATCTTCTCTATGGCAATAGACTATGCGTTACTAACTCACTACGTGAGAAAGTAATGTATGAATCTCATGCTCCCCCATATGCGGGGCATAGAGGGATTCAGTCTACCCTAAAGGGAATTGAAACATATTTCTATTGGCCTACCATGAAAGTGAACATACACGAGTATGTTTCCAAATGTGTGGTATGTCAAAAGACAAAATTTGATAGAGGGAAACAACTTGGATTGCTTCAACCCTTGCCAATCCCTAATTCACCGTGGGCGAGCATATCCATGGATTTTATCTTTGGATTGCCTAAGTCTATCCATGGGAATACGGGAATATGGACGATAGTAGACAGGTTCAGTAAACAAGCTCATTTTATACCTGTCAAAAAGACTATCAAAGCCCATCAAATGGCAACCCTCTTCATTTCACAAATTTTCAAGTACCATGGCTTGCCAATGTCCATAGTGTCGGATAGAGATCCTAGAATGACCAGTAATTTCTGGAAGGGTCTCTTTGAGAATTTAGGAACAAGGCTAAACTTCTCTTCGGCCTATCATCCACAAACTGATGGCCAAAGTGAAATAGCTAACCTAACCATTCTTGATCTACTAAAAGCCTATGTAACGGAAGTAGATCAAAGATCCCAATGGGAGAAGTACTTACCCTTAGTAGAGTATGCTTACAATAACACTGTACATACTTCCACAGGAAAAGCACCTTTCGAGGTAATTGAGGGAAGATCAAAAAGTCCCTTGCTACTTAAGGTACATGGGAAGATCTTCGCTGCAGATGAGTATAGCCGAGACCTACAAGAATCTTTCCAAAAGATTAAGGATGCTATCTCTATCTCACAGCAAAGGCAAAAGGCTGCTGCTGACAAGCACAGAAGAGCCCAAGCCTTTAAAGAAAACGATTGGGTCTTGTTAAAGTTTCCCAAGGCTCGATTAAGGCACACGACGGGCAAGAATCCTACGGGCCACCAAAAGTACTATGCTAAACTAGCAAAAAGGTATTATGGTCCCTTCCAGATTCTTAGGCCAATCAATGAGATGGCCTATCAACTTAAGTTGCCCAATCATTGGCTCATACACAATGCTTTTCATGTGAGCCTATTAAAGCCTTACAAAGGAGAGCCACCTCAAGAACCAACTATTGAAGATCCACCGGAGATCGAGGACCACGAGGAGGTGCTGCAGCCCGAGTCCATTCTCCGACATGAAGACAAGGTATTAAGAGGCGGTAAGACTATCCGACGATATCTTATTAAGTTTAAGAATTATCCTTTTGAAGATGCTAGATGGATGCAAGGCATACAATTAAAGGATAACCTAAACCTTGTCAATGCTTACAATGCTTCCCAAGAGTAAGCAAATGTACAAAATGTTAAAAATGAACAAAAATTTTTGTCTTATAAGACTCTCTTTTTCTTTATTTGTGCACAAAAATGAAGTAGTATGCATGCTTAGATCAAGTTTGCAGAGACGACGTCTCCCGAACACCAAGTAGAGCTTGTCACTCTACTATGGAAGACTGATAGGACTAATGTGCAGACATGCTTGCGGCAGCCTCAGGCTCTCAAGCGCCAAATGGACTAGTCATCCATTATGGAATGATGTCGTAGGGTAACATAGGGATCCTCTACCCGCTAAAGAAAAGGACTCATGCATATGCTTTATCTTCTCTACACCATAGTCGAGGACGACTATGATTTCAAGAGAGAGGTAATGTCATAATAATCAATATCTAATTCTCCTAAATGATTTTCTCATATTAAACTGATCATTTAATGTGGGGAAGTGCCAAGGGAGAAAAAGCTAGAATATTGGTTAAGCTAGCAGACCGGCCACAGTAGGGATCCAAAGGAGGGAAAATAGGGATCCAAAGGGGGGGCCATCTGCAAAAGAGCCATGTGAAACAATGGGCCAAAAAGACCCTAAGGTTCAGCCCATTAAGACTTCCAAAATGCTAAGGTTCCAAAATTCAAAGGTTGTGTCCAAAGGTCAACCCTAGGGAAAATTGGATGCTTAGTGTGTGCCCTAAAAAGTCTTTGCACATCCCTACATGGGAGGGGGCGAGCCCCAAAGCTAGGGGATGAGAGAGAAAGCCACACACACACACAGGCTCCCTTTACACAAAGGGAATGAGGGACACATGTCAGCTCCCTAGGCCAGATGCCCACAAGGTGTGCCCAATTCCTATTGGAAGACCCTTGAAGTGGACCAATGAGAATTAAGCTAGAGTAAATTAGTTTAATTAATTTAAAAACATTTAATAAAAGAAACCAATGAGAATTAAGTCTCCTAGAAGACTATTGGGCAGTCTCCCAAGGGGTCCAATGAGCATTCAGAAGCCTCATGGCTTGCCTGATTCTATTGGCCAGGAGGCAAAGGGGTCCAATGAGAGTTTAGTTTAATTATTTAATTACCTAAAGCTCTCACAAAAGGGGAAAGGGGGACACATGTCAGAAGGCTATCACTTATGCTGCTTAATTCCTATTGGCTTGACCTGGGGAGGTCCAATGAGGCAAAAGCCAGACCTAATTAGCAGCTAGGGCTCGCCCAAGAGAGAGGGGGGGGCTGATTTTTGCTTGGCATTGACACACACACACACTCACACTTGACCATGTGTGAAGGAAGAATACTCTATCTCCTCCCAAGCTTTAATGGAGAGCTCATCACCTACTCCAAGCTTGTGAGATAGAAGCCTACATCAACACTCTCTTGGCATATGGATGCAAATCCAACCAAGAGCCAAGCTTCAATGCATGCTCATCTTCTCTACCAAGCTAATTACTAAGCTAAGCTATGCTAATATGAGTGATTATCTTTCTCGTAAGATACTTCTTTTTCTTCTCAATCTACTCTCATACCCTGCTAGCTCTCACCATCTTCGAAGGTATGTGAGGTCTTGGGTCTGAGAACGGGGATAATTCAAGTTGTGTTTGATTAAGTGTTTTGCTTGGTGTATGAAGCTTCCATCTTCATTGCACTAGCTAGTCTTGAAGGAACACAAAGAATTGTATTGTACAATGTCTCTCTTGATGGGAGAAACCATAATACAAAGCCTTTTGGAGGGGGGACCGGCTCCATGCAAATCCGGTCCTCAACTGTTGTCAATAGCTTAATTGCTCTCTCTTTTGAAAGTATTGTCGATGCTATCTAACTAGGTGTTATGCTTTTTGTTGCTCTCTCCACCCAAGCACTCTTGTAATTCTCATTAGGAATCTATTCTAATGAAATGCCCACTATATTCATGCTAATTTCCGCTACACATAAGATTTTAGGCCATTAAATGTTACATTGGTATCAGAGCTCAAGGTTTCTCTTTTCTTGCTCAAGAAGGGAGGTCCTCAAGCTAGCTACAAATGGTTGGTATTATTAATTGCCTGTGAGTAAGTAGAATAGGGATTTTTCAGCCTTGCAGTGCGCCTGCCTTTGTGCAGTTAACGGGGCATCACCGTCGAGAGCTATGGTCTTAATAGTGGAGTCCTACGGGGCTTGCCTACGGCTTAACCACTATTGAGCTATTAGAAGCTTGACAGGAGCCGGTGCTGTTTTGGTGTCGAAAGACCCTCTCTTCTATTCCTTGCAATTAATGGTATTCGAGCCGCGGGTACAGTAGCTTGAGTGCTTTTTCTAAAGGGGTAAAGAGGAGTAGCAACTAGGGCTTGAAGTGCCAAAGTACACCTAAAAAGTTTAAACCTAAAAGTTGTTAGAATGGCTGACAATAGTAAAGAGAGTGAAATTAATGTTGATAACTTTGATTTTGCTCATGAGCAAGCTACTAATGATGCTTCAATGCTTGTTAACTATCTTGTTTCTAGGCTTCAACAAGCCATGGGCAATCCATCTCTCCAAAGTGAAGTGCAACGGCAGCTCCGTGCTCACGGGATTCTCCAAGCTCATCACCATGACGAGAGAACACCTAGGAAGCCTCCTTGTGAGACTACCAAAAGAGGTCTCTCTCCGATTCGGGAAGAAGAAGAGAATCCATATGAAGGGCTCAAGAACTTACTTCTTGATGATGCATCTCCTTCCCAAAGGAGAACTCAAGAGCCTCCACCGAAGGAACGAGAAAGAAGCGAGTCTCCCGCCACCTCGGCGGAGATGGCTCCACGAAGACGGCGGGCTAAACGCTCTCCATCACCACCAAAGCGGAGAAGACCATCACACTCTTCTCCACGCCATAATTCAAAGAGGGATGATAAAAAGCAAGAGAAGAAAAAGGCGAGAAAGAGGACACCCTCTTCTCCATCTTCTTCATCCTCTTCCTCTTATGAAAGCTATCGTGAAGACGACAAAGATCAAGACAAGAAAAAGGCGAGAAAGAGGTCACCCTCTTCTCCACCTTCTTCAAATTCTTCATCTTCTGAAGAAAGTGATGGTGCAACTTTTGAACCATCAAAAAGAAGAGGCCATAGGAAATCCTATGCCGCATGGAAGAGGTCGTCCAAGCTGAAGAAATTCAAAGAGGGAGGGAAGAGCATCTCTTTCCTTACCTATGATGGCACCTTCGGTGCTACAGACAAAGTTTTGGCCTTTATCCAGCAATTCGATGCGGCGTTTGGAGATGAGGGCTTCACGGAGTCCTCTAAGCTACGCCATGTAGCTATGCACTTTCAAAAGTCCGCCAGACAATGGTGGTCTAGCCTACGAGCCAACGGTGAAGCTCCACGAACATGGAAGGCTTTAAGAGCTTCCATTATGAAGCAGTTTTTGGCCACCAATGCCAAAGATAAAGTACTCACCGAATGGCGAAGCTTAAAGCTCTCTCCCAATGAATCCATCCACAAATATGTAGACAAGTTTTGGGACCTACAACTCAAAGCCACTGTCTTCAAAAAGTTGGATTTTGGAGAGCAAAAGCAACAATTTTGTGCGGGCTTAACCGAAGAAATGGCGGAGTATGTCAACTCCCAAAGGCCACGTACCATATCGGCGGTAATACACCATACTATGGTGGCCTCGCGAATCAATTTCCAAACGGGGGGTAAAAGAAATAATAAGCCCCCGGAAAACAAGGGTTCCAATGAGCCTAAGGGGAAGGACAATGTCCAAAAGTCTCCTAAGGGCACTTCCAACAAAGCTAAAGAGAAGGGAGTTTACAAAGGAAAGAATAAACTCTCTCCTGAAGAGCTTGAACGTTATCGTAAAGATAACCGGTGTTTCAAGTGCGGCGAACAAGGGCATGCGTACCGTGCTTGTCCCCAAAAGAACAACCGCCAAGATCCTCCTAGAGCTTCTTTGGTTGAAATCCAAGAGGAGGAGATTCACCAAACTCACCACAAAGGATATCCTCTATGCCATGCTTGGGGAAAGGTAAGAGAACATGATGCTTTTATTCTCTTTGACCCTGGTTCTACTCACAATTTCATATCTATGGAGTTAGCCACCAAGCTAGGCATACAATCCTACGAGATGGGAGATATCCTACCCGCAGACAGTGCCTTCAAGGGGCAAGAAGCTTCAGTCACTCCCTTAATCGGGAAATTGAGGCTTCATGTCCAAGGCTATGTGGACAAAGAGGACTTCTTTATCTCTCCTCTCAAGCATGAGGATGTAATCCTAGGGGCACCATGGTTTGACCGCCTGGCTGCCCATGTTAAATTTCCTGAAAGGAGAATCTCCTTTAAGTTCAGGGAAAAGGACATGTATATAGATGCTAAGGAGATGGGTAACACCATCCCCATTGTACATACACCAGCTTTCAACAAGTCAATAAAGAGCTCTATTTCCGTGTACATGATTTTTGTTAAAGATTCTCAAAATGAACCTAATGCTTTAGCAAAAGAAAATAAAAGCAACCAAAAGGAATTAGAGTTATCCAATTTTCTCAAGGGGTTTCAAGATGTCTTTATTGACGACATCCCTTGTGAGCTACCTCCTAAACGAGGTAATGACGACCATGCAATTGAACTTCTTCCAGGAAGTTCACCGCCTAACAAACCTCCTTATAGAGTTTCTCAAGCTCAACAAGAGGAGATTATGCGGCAAGTGCATGAGTTAGTTGAGAAGGGCATGGTTAGGCCTAGCTCATCTCCATTTTGCTCACCTGTGCTATTAGTGCAAAAGAAAGACGGCACATATCGTATGTGTGTCGACTATAGAGCACTAAATAGGATCACTATCAAGAATAGGTTTCCCGTTCCACGGGTAGAAGACCTATTTGATAAGCTACAAGGATCGACCTACTTCAGTAGGATTGACCTAAAAAGTGGCTATCATCAAATAAGGATAGTTGATCAAGACATTGTAAAGACCGCATTTCGTACTACATTTGGTCTTTACGAACACATTGTCATGCCTTTTGGCTTGACTAATGCACCAGCCACATTTAACCGCTTGATGGAGAAGCTGTTCAGGCCTCATCGAACCTTCACTGGAGTGTTCTTTGATGATATTATCATCTACTCTAATTCATTGGAGGAACACAAGCAACACCTCCAGGTAATATTTCAAGTTTTAAGAGAGAATAAACTTTATGTTAATCGAAAGAAAAGTGAATTTTTCTTGCAAGAGATTCAATATTTAGGTCACATTATCTCTCAAGATGGAATCCAAATGGATCCATCCAAGTTAGAGGTAATAAAAGGATGGCCTAAACCAAGGAATCTTCATGAACTAAGAAGCTTTATAGGTATGTGTGCATACTATAGACGCTTCATAGAAAAGTTCTCACAAATTGCGGGACCATTACATGACCTAACAAAGAAAAATGTTAGGTATACGTGGTCTGCTAAAGAGAACAATGCTTTCGAAAAGCTTAAAGAAAAGCTTATCTCTCAACCTGTGCTTACACTACCGGATCTCTCAAAACCATTTGAGGTCCAATGTGATGCTTGTGGTGATTGCCTTGGGGCTGTTCTGCTCCAAGAAGGGCACGCCATAGGCTATGAGAGTCGAAGGCTCGACCCTGTTGAGCAAGCTCTAGGCATATACGAAAAAGAACTCCTTGCAGTTCTACATGCCTTAGACTCATGGAAGCACTATTTATTGGGGACTCCTTTCATTCTGCGAACGGATCACCAAAGTCTTAAGTACTTCATGACGCAGACCAAGCTTTCCGACAAACAAATGAGGTGGGCAAATTTCCTTTCGCAATTTCATTTTCATATTGCTCACATTGCTGGCAAGCATAATCAAGTAGCCGATGCACTCTCAAGACGACCGAGAGTGAATGCGGTTTCCATAGCAACTCACAATGATCTATCTTCAATGATAGATGAGTATGCTATTGATCCCGATTTAGAGATGTGATTTCAGCCCTTGCATTAGGGAAGAAAGAAGAACCATTTACTTTACAAGATGGTTATCTTCTCTATGGCAATAGACTATGCGTTACTAACTCACTACGTGAGAAAGTAATGTATGAATCTCATGCTCCCCCATATGCGGGGCATAGAGGGATTCAGTCTACCCTAAAGGGAATTGAAACATATTTCTATTGGCCTACCATGAAAGTGAACATACACGAGTATGTTTCCAAATGTGTGGTATGTCAAAAGACAAAATTTGATAGAGGGAAGCAACTTGGATTGCTTCAACCCTTGCCAATCCCTAATTCACCGTGGGCGAGCATATCCATGGATTTTATCTTTGGATTGCCTAAGTCTATCCATGGGAATACGGGAATATGGACGATAGTAGACAGGTTCAGTAAACAAGCTCATTTTATACCTGTCAAAAAGACTATCAAAGCCCATCAAATGGCAACCCTCTTCATTTCACAAATTTTCAAGTACCATGGCTTGCCAATGTCCATAGTGTCGGATAGAGATCCTAGAATGACCAGTAATTTCTGGAAGGGTCTCTTTGAGAATTTAGGAACAAGGCTAAACTTCTCTTCGGCCTATCATCCACAAACTGATGGCCAAAGTGAAATAGCTAACCTAACCATTCTTGATCTACTAAAAGCCTATGTAACGGAAGTAGATCAAAGATCCCAATGGGAGAAGTACTTACCCTTAGTAGAGTATGCTTACAATAACACTGTACATACTTCCACAGGAAAAGCACCTTTCGAGGTAATTGAGGGAAGATCAAAAAGTCCCTTGCTACTTAAGGTACATGGGAAGATCTTCGCTGCAGATGAGTATAGCCGAGACCTACAAGAATCTTTCCAAAAGATTAAGGATGCTATCTCTATCTCACAGCAAAGGCAAAAGGCTGCTGCTGACAAGCACAGAAGAGCCCAAGCCTTTAAAGAAAACGATTGGGTCTTGTTAAAGTTTCCCAAGGCTCGATTAAGGCACACGACGGGCAAGAATCCTACGGGCCACCAAAAGTACTATGCTAAACTAGCAAAAAGGTATTATGGTCCCTTCCAGATTCTTAGGCCAATCAATGAGATGGCCTATCAACTTAAGTTGCCCAATCATTGGCTCATACACAATGCTTTTCATGTGAGCCTATTAAAGCCTTACAAAGGAGAGCCACCTCAAGAACCAACTATTGAAGATCCACCGGAGATCGAGGACCACGAGGAGGTGCTGCAGCCCGAGTCCATTCTCCGACATGAAGACAAGGTATTAAGAGGCGGTAAGACTATCCGACGATATCTTATTAAGTTTAAGAATTATCCTTTTGAAGATGCTAGATGGATGCAAGGCATACAATTAAAGGATAACCTAAACCTTGTCAATGCTTACAATGCTTCCCAAGAGTAAGCAAATGTACAAAATGTTAAAAATGAACAAAAATTTTTGTCTTATAAGACTCTCTTTTTCTTTATTTGTGCACAAAAATGAAGTAGTATGCATGCTTAGATCAAGTTTGCAGAGACGACGTCTCCCGAACACCAAGTAGAGCTTGTCACTCTACTATGGAAGACTGATAGGACTAATGTGCAGACATGCTTGCGGCAGCCTCAGGCTCTCAAGCGCCAAATGGACTAGTCATCCATTATGGAATGATGTCGTAGGGTAACATAGGGATCCTCTACCCGCTAAAGAAAAGGACTCATGCATATGCTTTATCTTCTCTACACCATAGTCGAGGACGACTATGATTTCAAGAGAGAGGTAATGTCATAATAATCAATATCTAATTCTCCTAAATGATTTTCTCATATTAAACTGATCATTTAATGTGGGGAAGTGCCAAGGGAGAAAAAGCTAGAATATTGGTTAAGCTAACAGCCCGGCCACAATAGGGACCCAAAGGAGGGAAAATAGGGATCCAAAGGGGGGGCCATCTGCAAAAGAGCCATGTGAAACAATGGGCCAAAAAGACCCTAAGGTTCAGCCCATTAAGACTTCCAAAATGCTAAGGTTCCAAAATTCAAAGGTTGTGTCCAAAGGTCAACCCTAGGGAAAATTGGATGCTTAGTGTGTGCCCTAAAAAGTCTTTGCACATCCCTACATGGGAGGGGGCGAGCCCCAAAGCTAGGGGATGAGAGAGAAAGCCACACACACACACAGGCTCCCTTTACACAAAGGGAATGAGGGACACATGTCAGCTCCCTAGGCCAGATGCCCACAAGGTGTGCCCAATTCCTATTGGAAGACCCTTGAAGTGGACCAATGAGAATTAAGCTAGAGTAAATTTAGTTTAATTAATTTAAAAACATTTAATAAAAGAAACCAATGAGAATTAAGTCTCCTAGAAGACTATTGGGCAGTCTCCCAAGGGGTCCAATGAGCATTCAGGAGCCTCATGGCTTGCCTGATTCCTATTGGCCAGGAGGCAAAGGGGTCCAATGAGAGTTTAGTTTAATTATTTAATTACCTAAAGCTCTCACAAAAGGGGAAAGGGGGACACATGTCAAAAGGCTATCACTTATGCTGCTTAATTCCTATTGGCTTGACCTGGGGAGGTCCAATGAGGCAAAAGCCAGACCTAATTAGCAGCTAGGGCTCGCCCAAGAGAGAGGGGGGGCTGATTTTTGCTTGGCATTGACACACACACACTCACACTTGACCATGTGTGAAGGAAGAATACTCTATCTCCTCCCAAGCTTTAATGGAGAGCTCATCACCTACTCCAAGCTTGTGAGATAGAAGCCTACATCAACACTCTCTTGGCATATGGATGCAAATCCAACCAAGAGCCAAGCTTCAATGCATGCTCATCTTCTCTACCAAGCTAATTACTAAGCTAAGCTATGCTAATATGAGTGATTATCTTTCTCGTAAGATACTTCTTTTTCTTCTCAATCTACTCTCATACCCTGCTAGCTCTCACCATCTTCGAAGGTGTGTGAGGTCTTGGGTCTGAGAACGGGGATAATTCAAGTTGTGTTTGATTAAGTGTTTTGCTTGGTGTATGAAGCTTCCATCTTCATTGCACTAGCTAGTCTTGAAGGAACACAAAGAATTGTATTGTACAATGTCTCTCTTGATGGGAGAAACCATAATACAAAGCCTTTGGAGGGGGGACCGGCTCCATGCAAATCCGGTCCTCAACTGTTGTCAATAGCTTAATTGCTCTCTCTTTTGAAAGTATTGTCGATGCTATCTAACTAGGTGTTATGCTTTTTGTTGCTCTCTCCACCCAAGCACTCTTGTAATTCTCATTAGGAATCTATTCTAATGAAATGCCCACTATATTCATGCTAATTTCCGCTACACATAAGATTTTAGGCCATTAAATGTTACAGCAAGAGTGTAAAGAAATTAGTCCAGATAGCATTGCATGTCATGTGGTTTCATTGAGTGTCTCCAGATGAGCTCAACACCAAGATTGCAAGAGCTAGCCAGGCTTCCACACCATGTCATATCTTTATTGCACTTATACAATAGGGTGTGCTTATTCACTCCATGGCAAGAATTTGGAGGCATTTGATGAGGAAGAACATGGCGACTTGAGAACATGGAATGCCATGAGGATAATCTGCACAATTGGGGACCTAGCGACAACAAGCATCCTGCATGCCCTAGTCTCCTCCTGCTCCTTTTCCCTTATGCAGATAAAAACAATATCCAAAAAGGCCTCGTTGCCTTTGATGCAATTCATGTCTTCAAGCAAGCAAGAAGACTCGCTCAGAAGGTAATTCGAGGGCATATCCTTGCATAGTGTGCATATAGATTTCACATTCCATAGCGTTCAACTTCGTTAAATAGCCCATCCAACCCCACAAACTTTGTCCCTGCCCTTGTGAAACCTGTCGAGACCTGTCCGCGCCGGCGCAACCGGTTCCAGGCTCTTCCAATAGGTTCAATATGAAATATAAATCTACCTAATGAGATCGTCAGCACACTATATAAAGCAAGTTTTTTGTTGTTTTTCTTAGTGATATGGACTCAAGCAAGCTGTCTAAACCAGTCCGTGCCGGCGCAGACTGGTTCCAGCACGGAGCGAGTGAGGGTGTTGCGGTTGATGGTAGCAGCAACAGTCGTGTAGGAGAGAGAAATGAAGCTGAGGGTGAAGGGGCCAAATGCAAGCAAGCGACAACACCTCCAGTATCCATTTAAGAGACGATGGATGTTGAGGGTTCAATATCTATGTGCATCACCAAGAAATGCCATAGCTGGAGCTTGTAAAAATAGAGCTCATGTTGAAAGTAGATGCAGCAGGCCATGGCAAAGAAAAGGAAGTCCAGTTCGAGTCGCTTTCTATGCAGCCCCTTCCTACCATATGCACCTTGGGGTGGGGGGGGTGGGGTGGGGAGAGAGAGAGAGAGAGAGAGAGAGAGAGAGAGAGAGAGAGAGAGAGAGAGCACACTTGGGGCTGAGGAGCGATCGACAGAGATCAAGGAGAGGTGGAAGTCATCGGCAAAAAGAACCTGGTGCTCTGTTGCCTTGTCGCTTCATCAGCAATCACGTATCTGTGCATGACGTTGGCCACCTCAGCCTCTTTATTTTTCCAAATTCCCATTTTGGATTTGGACTAGTGTCGTTAGAGCCAAGTCACACACTAGATATATAAATTAGCCTTTTCTGAACAATGTTGGAGCAGGAAGAGAAAAAAAGAGAGAGATTGAGAGAGTCCAGCCAGGGCTCGAGAAACATTTTTGTGGACCTAGCTTTGGAACCTTTTCACAGGCATATGAGCACGCTAACTCTACATTTGAGAGGGATCATCACACTAAAAATCTCATATTAAAATTCAAAATTCCATAATTTGAACCGTCTTGAAAACATTCTTGCCCAAATTTAAGCCGGCCAGTTTTCATTTTGAACAAGCTTTGGATAAAGCGAACCTATCTTTTTCCAAGCCATGAGTCCAAATAGCTCTTCTCAGGCGGGGGGAAATGACGGGCCCGGTGGAAGACAATCTCAACTGCATGAAGAATCAACTTTGCCACCCAAATTTAATGCCCCTGTGCCAAGGATTTGCATTGCCTTGTTTGAATTGAGCATAAGAGTCTCATTGCTCTTCCTAGTTCCACTTTTATTTTTCATCTAGAAAAAAAAAGGCACATGTGCTTAGCAAAAATCACAAGCTTAGCTCTTACTATGCTTAACAATCTTTCATATTTTAGCTCTACTCAACTTAGCTGAATTTTGATATGCAATCAATAATCCCCCCCAGTTCTCGTCATTTAATTGTTCATTGTGCTTGCATCGAGCTTCCTTGTGGGGTATTAACTAAGGGTTACCGTATGGTATTACATGAGTGTACAATAGTGGGTTTTAGGGTAGATGGGTCAGACGCAAGACGGGTGCTAGTAATATAACTGAATACCTCCCCAAAGAAGCACAACGAGGCTTGGATTGTTGGTATATGGTAACTAATGTGGGGTAATTCCATTTTTTGAGACCATGGTTCAAACCCGGTTCGTGTGCGTTCCTGTATTGGCTGTTTGTCGTCTTTATTTCCTTGATGTCCCCTTTTTGCATCGAATGTCATGCAAGCATGTCACAAACGCTTTGTGCGGAACTAGATTCGGAGCCATCTATCTATCCCTACTCACTACGCATCTTTTGTGTCCCTTGCAACCCAAAATTGGCCATGGAGGGAAAAGAGACGTCGCACGCAATTTAAATGACCTGCTACTGGCCCCTCTACCCTATAAGACAACAAGGATAGTTGTAACAAAGGAGAGTCTTGTATATTTGGGGTCAAAAAGGTGATTCACCATCACAGGACTGCCCTCAAGGAAAATAAATTTACTGAGGGACATGCTTGTTTTTTTCGTTGCTCGAAAAAAACTCGCTCGCCATCTTGTAAGACTCGTTCCTAATGAGCACAGAGAGAGTACTTAATTTGAGAAAGCAACATACCAATTTACACCTATCTAATTTGGCATATACAATACTTGAAAAGAGAGAGAAATAGAACAATTGACAATAGTTGAGGACCGTATTTACATGGAGCTGGTCCCCCTCCAAAAAGGCTTTGCATTATATCTTCTCCCATCAAAGGAGACTTTTGTACAATCTTTGTGTTCCTTGAAAAAACTCATTGGTGCAATGAAGATGGAAGCTTCATGCACCAAATTATGCTTGAAAAACACACCTAGTGTCCCTAGCCTCAGTCCCAAGACCTCACACACCTTCAAAAATGGTGAGAGCTAGTAGGGAATGAGGATAGATTGAGAGGAAGAAGATGTATCTTACGATAAAGAAGTATTCGTATTCTCCTCACATAATCACTCTAATAGCATAGCTTAGCTTAGTAATTAGCATGGTAGAGGAGATGAGCATGCCATTGAAGCTTGGCTCTTGGTTGGATTTGAATTCCATAGCCAAGAGTTGTTGGTGTAGGCCTCTACTTCTTGATGCTTGGAGAACGAGATGGAGTTCTTGCTCAACACCTGAGTTGCTCGCGCGTGTGTGTGTGTATGCACGCGCATGCATGTGTGTGTAGCAAAGTGTTATACTAAAATGCCCTCTCTCTCTCTCTCTCTCTCTCTCTCTCTCTCTCTCTCTCTCTCTCTCTACTTGGTTGACACCTCTTGCTTTTTGCTCTTGCTGGCCTCCCATTGGCTCCTGCAAAGCTTAGCCATTGGCTCTTGCAAAGCTTCGCCAATCCCAAATTATAAGCATAATCGATAGCCTTGTGACATGTGTCCCCCTTTCCCCTTTTGTGAGAGCTTTAGGTAATTAAATATTTCATTTAAAGTCTCATTGGACCTTTTAGTATTATGGACAATAGGAATCAGGCAAGCCAAGGGGCTATTGGATGCTCATTGGACCCCTTGGTAGACTGTCTAATAGTCTTCTAGGGAACTTAATTTCTATTGGTTCTTTTATCAAGAATTTTTAAATTGATTAGACTAATTTTACTCTAGCCTAATTATCATTGGTCCACCTCTATGGCCATCCAATAGGATTTGAGGGGAAAATGGGGGCAACTGGCCTAGGAGCTTGCCATGTGTCCATTCTTCCCTTTGGGGATAACTTGGATGTGTGTGTGTGTGTGTGTGTGTGTGTGTGTGTGTGTTTCTCTCTCATCCCCTACCATTAGGGCTCGCCCCCTCCTTCCTAGGGATGTGGGAAGACTTTTCAGTCTTCCCATGACCATCCAATTTTCCCCTGCTTTGGCCATTGGACAATTGAATTAAATTTAGGAACTTTAGCCTATAGAAGTCTTAATGGAGCCAAACCTTAGGCCTTTTAAGCCCCATTGAAGCACATTGCTCTTTTGTACCACTGTCCCCTTTGGATCCTTATTTTCCCTCCTTTGGATCCCTATAAAGACCGGTTTGGTAGCCTCACCAATATTCTAGCTTTTACTCCCTTGGTACTTCCCCATATTATATGATCAGTTTAACATGAGAAAATCATTTGGAATAATTAGATATTAGTTTTTATGATAGCTATGGATGTATCATCTGTCAGGGCATGTTTTGTTTTCAAGGAATGGAGTTGCATGAGATGTTTTGAAGATGGCAACGGCCATGATTTAGGCACTGCATCACTTTGGCTTGAGCTAGTTATCTCCGGTCCTTTCTCAAGTAGATCACAAGCCGTTTTGCAAAAACCAAAAGACTTTGAAGTCGTATCAGACATGTAGTCCTCAATGATAGGCTCTAAGACTTCCATAGGCTCTGCTATCAATTTCAGATTGATGCTCCCATCTAATGATACTCTAATCTTAGTCTCTCCCTTTGACCTAGCCTTTGAATTATAAAAGCTACCATATCTTAAAAGCATGAAATAAATAACAAATTGAGTGTTTTCTCAAACCCAACCTATTACCTATTTAGGCTCTCTCTAAAAATTGCAAAAACGCTTTTCAACTTGTCCAAAAGCTATTGAGCTCCTTTGAATCTTGTGTTTTGGTCTAGAACTTGAGTGAAATTTGTATATGCTCTCAAACAATCAAAAATGTTAAGCAAACTCACAAAATCGGCTCTTCTTTCAAATTGTAGTTGTCAACTCTTGAATGGTATGTTTCTAGGCAGTGTTATGTTGGAAACCCCAACTCTACTTTATTACCAAGGTCTTATCTTAGTTGTTCCAAGTGGTTAGGATTGAAAAATTTCAAAACTATGTCAAAAACTTTGACGGTTCTCTCCTAGAATTGCGAAAAAAGCTAGTTTCAGATACCCCTGAATGAAAATGCAAATTTGAGGCTTTAAACAATGTTTTTTCAAACCCTTAAACTAAAGGGTTCCATAGGCATCCTTAAGGTCAAGCTTTAGATCATATCTATAGAGTCGCTCGCAAGCTTCATTTTGACAATAAAAGGTTTTGCGATCGGAGTCCATATGTGAAAGTTATGGCCGTTTTTATGTTAACTAGTTTTCACTTGTAACACAGAATTGCTTGTAGTTAGAGCTCTATTGGGTATTTTTGGCCCAAAATTACTCAATGCAATGTACAGGTCATGCACAACAAGGTCACCAAGTCTTGTCAAGTTTTGACTTTTGTGGCAAATGGAGAGGAAAAAATCGGGATTTTTTCCTCAAGGGAATACTTTTGCAACTTTTTTCAGTTTTGCTAAGTTCACTCGTTCCCCACTCTCAATATACCCTGTGTATCAAGTTTTGTTAAGTTTTGATATCTTTTGCTCAAGGAAATCACAAAAATCACAGTTTTAGTCTATCTTGACAAACTGTTTTGCTTGTATCCTGACACTCCCAATGTCCAAATGACACCAAATTTTGATTGTACACTCAACACATCATGCACTACAAGCACACCAAATCTGAGACCAATTTAAAAACTTTTTCTGGAGAAAAAATTGTGATTTTTCCCTCAAGATACCCACCAAGTTTGGTCTAATTTGGAGATTCACAAGGTCCATTAGACCTATTTTGGGAGCTTTAGAGTCTCTGTTTTACTATATTGAGCCTAACTTATGATTTGAGTGTCCAACTTTGACTTTGAAAAGCCCATTGAGTTCCTCACATCAAGGCCTACAAGCACACCAAGTTTCAGTCGTGTCTAGCTGTTTTCAACAACCTCCAAGAAAAAAAAGTGATTTTCTCCTTAGGTGATTTGCCAAAATGAAGTCTTTTATGGTTGGTTAGTTTCCCCACTCTTTGTAGATCGTCAACACTTCACACGCGCCCTAATAGGTGATTTTAACTTCTTTCTTGGTGCCTTTTAGCGTTGTCAGCACATACTACGTATGATCAATTGGCTGCGTGGTTGTCGACTTCAACACTTGGGTGAAGGTAGTCGCAACCGCACGATTTGGGGTGGTGTACCGTGGCGGTCTCTTTGATAAAAAGTGGAAGTGATGATGGTATAGACGAGTTGGTTCTTCCATTGCCATTAGATGAAGTCGAAAAAAATTATAGCGACAGTCTCCTTGGTGAATGTGACTACTGTCTTTCTGTCTCGGGCTCGCATTGTCATCCCTTCAGTCAACAGCTTCAGTGCCTCAGCCACAATCTCTTTTGTGATCACTACTTTGAATTTCTACCCTTGTTGGTCGGTGATTTGGGTTTATCCATCCTCTTTGATAGTAGACAATAACTCATAAGCTTTCTAGAAATCTACGCCGCACGGTTCCTAGTCGTAGAGGTCCTTGAGGCCCAAACTTTTGTTGGCTTCTTTTGTGTCTGGCTTGGCAGCTACAACATATATTTCCTTCGGTAGCATTTTCAGTTCCACTTGGTGTCCTTCTTCGCTCTTGAACCATCCAGTGAAAACTGTGGTGTTGTTTTCTTCAAACTGTTCTCTTGACAAGTATGTTGCCTTGGCCGTCTTCACTGAACTTGGGTCTAGTTGGTATGGTGGCAACTCTTGCAACTTTTCCCCTTTTCTTGGCCTTCTCGACAGCTTGCATTGCTACTGTTAAGGGAATATAGTGCCAAAGTTAGAAAATTCTGCAAATTTCACTCTGAAATGCCTTGAGTTTTAATTGCTGACAAATGATGTCCATTTTGCTTCAAATCAATTTTGGAGCATGCATAGAGGTAAAAACATGTAAAGATCAAAATCATAAAGTTCAGGCAAAAATTTGTAACAAAAGTAAATAATCACAATGATTTACAGTTGGGGAAATTTTCCAACTTTTTGTATTTTTGACATGATAGGCTTGAACTCTATGGTATTTAGGTGGTCTGAGTGAAGTGTGGGCTCATTTGAGTGCACTCAGTGGAAATGGTGTCAGATTTAGGCTTTCAGTCTCTGAAACAATAGATATACTGAGATTTTGAGTTTTTGAGATCCAAATTTGCTCAAACTTGGTCAGTGGACTTGGGACATCATGTCCTTTGGTCCCATAAGGTAAAAATTGCAAATTTCTCTTATTTTGGCAAGAAAGTAAATAATCGCGATTATTGCCTTTTTCATCAAAATGTATATATCTTGGTGCAACTTGGTTCTAGGCATGATGTAGACTCTGTGTATGAGATATGGGGTGATTTGGATCAAAAAATGTGACAGATAACTCAAAAATTGGATTGGAAAGACTTCTTTGCATTTTTTGACAATTTCCAAGTTTTTCTTGATCATTTTGGCTCATACTTGAAATGTGGCATATAAACTCAACAGGATGTAGGAACATTGTGGTTTACTTCTTTGCTGATGCACAGTGCTTGCCATGCTATTTATACATTCATGAGGACTCCTGGACAGAGGAGGTTGCTTTACGTACGGCTCACTGTGCTTGGACTTAGTCTAGGCACTCGTTGCAGTCACGCCTATCTAGAGGACGCTCGGATGCGGATAACTCCCCATCTAAGACAACCTCGAAGATAGCCCGTCTAGCTGCTGCGGCAACATCTGTTCTCTCTCGCTCCCCATGAGGATCGTCTCATGGAACGTGCAGGGACTAGGTGGGCCCCAGTTTCAGCATCAGCGGGGCCGACTGCGTCAAGAGCTTCAGTGTTGCCTTGTGGGAGGAGAGATTGATCTCCTTATGCTTCAGGAGCACCATCTGTGTGACAGCCGCATTCGGCAATGTGGTCAGTTTTTGCGGGGACGATATGATACTTTTTGGTCAACTGCTTTTGGACCTGGAGGCATCCAGGGTGGGGTATGTATGACTATTGTGGACTCATTACAGTAGGCCATTTTGGGCAGAGGGATTATTATGCCAGGCAGGGCTCAGTGGATTACTATGCAGGTTCAAGGCAGCCTAGTGGGTTTCTTGAACATCTAATGTGGCGAGTGCTTGTACAGAGTTTTGGCCACAGATTGTTGAGTCTTTACCGTAGGCAAAACATTGGTGCATAGGAGGGGACTTCAACATGTTGGAGGACCCTTCTGACAGGATTGGTGGCAGCCATGCTACTATGCATGGAGTTGAGTTGGTAGCTTGGGAACAGTTTTGTATGATTCTGAGGGTCTCGGATGCGTGGCAGCACTATGGTTTTGTGAGGCCCCCAGATAGTCTTGCCTTCTCTCGATCGGACCGCAGAGTGGGAGGAGTGAATCTATCGTGGATAGATTGCTTCTACACTAGTGACCACTTCAATGACTTGGGAGGGTCAGTGGGCATCCTGGCAGGGACCTCCTTCTCGGACCATGCACCAGTGATCCTCATAGTGGCAGATAGGCAGAGGAGTGGAAGCACGATGCTTCGCATCCTAGAGAGGGTCTTGTTGGACTCAACACTTAGAGAGAGGGTAGAGGCTCTCTGGATAGAGTGCATGGACAGGCAAGATTCTCTTGCTGACAGAGTGGCCTCAGGCCTAGCTCGGATTAGATATCTTTTTCTTTAGGAGTCTCTGGCTCGTCGGGCTGCAGCGAGAGAGGCAGAACAGCATCTCAACGGGGCATTGCTTCGTTACAGAGGATGCAGGAGCAGCATCGAGACAATCCTTGGTTGGAGGAGTAGTTATAGCAGGCTTGATAGGAGATTGCTAGAACAGAGGAGAGGCGACCTGAGTTTGCTTTCCACCGA
Source organism: Adiantum capillus-veneris (assembly GCF_014529385.1). Lineage (NCBI taxonomy): Eukaryota > Viridiplantae > Streptophyta > Polypodiopsida > Polypodiales > Pteridaceae > Adiantum > Adiantum capillus-veneris. The sequence goes on from NC_140960.1 coordinate 95,099,761, forward strand.
CAGGCATCTCAATGGACTCAAGTGGGTGACAGAGTGACTGGTGCTTTCTTTGAGGCAGTGGGACCTTGGCACTCGCATGCCAAGGTCAGTCAGTTGAGGAGGCCCAATGGGTCAGTTGCTTCTGAGCCCAAGGATATGCGTGCAGTTTCTACTGACTTCTACCATGAGTTACTATCTGCAGAGCCCCAGTCAGAGCGTCAGGATGCATGTAGAGAGAAGATTTGGGCACAAATGCCTTGTCCTGTGACTGAGGAGATGCGTCAGAGGCTAGAGCTGGCACTTCAGCTTGAGGAGCTGCACACGGATCTTAGGGACCTCCCCCGTGGTAGCTGTCCAGGTGAGGATGGATTGGCTCCCAGCTTTTTCTTGGAGTACTGGGACCTGCTTGGCCCAGATCTCTGTAGTGCTTTTCAGTACATTTTGCACACAGGAGTGATGCTTGACAGCATGAGTGAGGGCCTGATCTACCTCATTCCCAAGGAGGGTGGCTCCTTGGATGAGATTCGATAGTGGCGCCCCATCACCATCCTGAACTCAGCCTACAAAATTCTTGCCAAGGCTTTGAGTTTGAGGATTCAGCCATGTCTAGAGAGCCTTATACATGGGACCCAGACAGGTTTTGTCAAGGAACGCAGTATCCTTGACAACATCTTTACTTTTTGGGAGGCTTCTGCCTTGGCACGGCTCCGTGGTGAGGACCTCGTGATTCTTCTTCTCGATTTTGAGAAGGCATATGACAGATTTGACTGGGACTTTCTAGAGGGCACTCTACGCATGATGGGCTTCTCAGATGCTTGGATCATAGGGGTGTCAGCCTTGTACAGACAGGCTCATAGTCATGTACTTTTGGCAGGAGGTAGAGGTGATCGCTTCATGCTTACACGCTTGATCAGACAGGGCTTTCCTCTTTCCCCCTTCCTCTTTCTATTCTATGCGGAGGCGATGAGCAGGTTTTTGGTGTCACAATAGGTTGGTCTACGGGGCTTAGCACTCCCTATTCGGGGAGAGGAGCTACTGGACACTGAGTTTGCCGATGACTCAGCCTTGTACTTAGATGGCCAGGAGGCCAACCTTCACAGATGTGAGAAGGCTTTGGAGGCCTTCTGTTGTGCGTCGGGCACACTGATCAACTGGAGAAAGATAGTGTCTTTCTCGGTTGGTAGTGCTCATGTGCCAGATTGGATGCCAGGAGAGGGTTTCAGGTGGATTTTCCCAAGGACTGCAGTTCGATACTTGGGTTGTCAGGTTGGTTTGGACTTGTCTCCCGAGCAGTAGATTGCTCCCCTTCTTCTGTCTATCAGGAGAAAGTTGTTACATTGGAGCTCCACACGACTTTCTTTGGCTGGCAGAGTAGTAGTTGCCAACTAGGTATTGTTGGCGACTATGTGGTACATCAGTTCTTGCTGGATCTTCTTGAGTTCTTGTATCAGCCAGGTAGAGAGGCTGATCAAGAACTTCCTTTGGTCAGGACGTGACCCTCAGATAGCCCGAGCCAAGGTGGATTGGGAGGTCATCACTCTTCCTTGTTCACAGGGAGGGCTTGGGATCATTGATCCATCACAACAGAGCAGAGCCCATCTTGGGAAGTTCATCGTCAGAGGACTTCTTTTAGGTGAGGAGCCCTGGAAGGAGTTCTTGCTAAAGCATCTTCGTGCTAGGGTGCCCCAGTCAGGAGGCCCTTGGCAACCTTCGACCCGATGGATCTTTACATAGATGCACAGAGTTGGTTTGAGCAGGAGACTGGAGGACCGCTTTGCTGTGAGTATGCTTCGATCTTGGGAGCTCTTACGGAGTGTCCTGGAGCAGAGACAGCCGACATGCACAGAGAAGCGCCTATGGCAGACCCTCGTCTAGAACCCCATGGTTACCACTCAAAGAGGCCACTTGGTTGGTAGTCGGCCTCATGTTTCCTGGGGTCCCATGGCAGCAGGTCCAGCGCGCTCTCTAGGTGACTTGCTAGAGTTCACAGGTTTGTTAGAGGAGGTGTAGGGGCTCCAACTATAGAGCATGAGAGGGGTGCAGAGCATGTGTCAGGACATCTCAGAGTCAGTTCCAGCTGAGTGGCTCACGCCTCTCGAGCTAGTAGCACCCCGGTGGATGGGAGCCTTCACACAACTGGAGGTTCTCATCTCAGCCAAGGCCTGCTCAGAGACTGTCCCAGCCCTGTTCTTCGAGCTTCAGGGTGGGGGATGACTACAACGAGTTGCAGTAGAGGTCCCGCAGGTAGCAGAGTGTTGTTTTTAGAGGATCCGAGTAGTGGGCATCTGTGGGAGGACTTGCATCATAGACCTTGACCCAACAGCTCTTGAGACTGGACACTGGAGGTTGTGGGCTTGGGAGTGTTGTCCACTGGCACGAGTACAGTGGGATCCTGGTGAGTGGCTATGGAGGGACCCCTTATTTTCTCCAGATCACCCAGGAGTCCCGTTCTTGCAGTACATTGTTCGATTGGGATGTCATATACTAGCAGCACAGAGAGAGGCCCGCCCCGCTGCAGCACCTCATTGGCAGGAGGAGGGTCTCGCAGTTGAGTTCTTGGCAACCTTTTGGGAGAGGTTGTGGGACTCCAGACAGCCGAGGTGAGTCACCTTTTTTCAGTGGCTGGTCGCACACAGAGCTGCAGCAGTAGGGAGTTGGCTAGTGCATAGTGGTCTCTCGGCCGCATGTGCAGCTTGTGACCATTTGGTGGAGAGTCAGCGTCACTGTCTTTGGGACTGTCCCTCGGCCCAGAAGGTGTGGCTACGAGTTCTTCGGTTGATGCCTGCTCTCTCCACGGCTCGATAGTACACTTGGGGGGCAGCGGCTTGTTCCACCCTCACGGGCCCGACACTTCAGCTTGAGCTATCTTCCACCAGCGGGATGATAGTGATGCATGAAGGGTGACCTACACTCCAGCCTGCTATAGAGCTTACTCCACAAGAGTGGTGCAGTGAGAGAGAGGAGTGTTGGGAGCTCATTAGTGGCCTGACACTCTGGTTCATCTAGCAGACCCACTGTTTCCGCATCTTTGAGGCTCGCCCTGTGCCACGAGTAGAGACTGTTCGTGACTTTTGGCTAGAGCTGATCCATACTCTCAGAGGACATCTTGAGGGACTACAGGGCAGCTCCGACCGCATACGGGAGCGTCGTGAGGCTTTCCTTCGACTCTGGCGCCCTAGGACTTTCTACACCATAGTCGAGGGTGTACTCCGATGGCATTACCAACCACTTGTGTGGCTCTTCCCTCCCCCCATTTCTTGATTTAGCCCCATTGTACATATTTTGGTTTTTTCATTGGGAGAGTCTCCCACCATGGTTGTTGTAGCCCTCTCTTGAAGAGGTGGTTGTAGCCCTATGGGCAGTTTCAGTAACTAATAGAAAGATCTTTTTCTCGGAAAAAAAAAAGATCGACCCTCTTGATGGTAGATCCGGTGGTTTTTTTATCTTGTTGTTTCCCTTAAGGTCTCTTTCCCTTTGAATTTTTTCCTCTATTTTCAATAATTTGGTTTCCAATGCCGTTTTTTTCCTTTTCTCTTTTGTCTTTCATCTTATCTCATTTTGCCTTCCAGGATTTCCTAGGGGTTCGGACAGACAAATTTTCTATCCTTGTTTGGTTGGCTAGGACATTCCTTGCTACCTCATCTTCTTGAACTCTAGTGACCGCGTTTATCGGAATGTTCGGTTTTGTTTGTGATCCACTTGATCTTGGCACAATCCCCATTTTGTTCATGGTTGCTTTCCCTTTGTTTTCAAGGTTTTTTGGACAGTGTGGAATGAGATGGTCGGTTGTGCATCCGTCATCAAATCCAAAAAGTTTCACTCGTTCTCATTTGTTTGGACAAACTCTCACCCAATGATCACCACCACATTCATAGCATGGTCCTACAGGTAGTGGAGAAGCTTGTGGAGTCCCCCATCAATTGTCCTGCTCTAAGAGGGTAGACCCTAGGTTTGTAGCCCTGATTTTCCATGAACATGAGCATATTCTCATCGACAAAGTAATGGTTTTTAGTTGGTTGTGCTATGTATGAGGGCTTGGACATGTCTTCAGGAATTATCCATGGATTATGTCCCTCTGGAGCATATGCATTCCTATCAAATCCTCTGTCATAAGTATTGTTTGAATCTTCCCGGCATGAGACTACTTGGACCATACTCTGATCAGAAGGTGGTTCTATGGGTTGAGAAATCCTTACCATAGCCCTATTTTCCTGGGGTAAGGGAGGTTGGTGTCCCAACCTAGGTTGAGCTTTTTCCTGCCCCAAGATTGCGTTATTTGGCCCTACTTGGTACCTTGGAGGGGGCGGATATTATTGCCCTCCAGGTAGTCCGTATTGTCTCTCTCTAACATAGTTTCGATTATAGAAACATTCGTGAGTTTCATGGTTTGTCCATTTTTGTTCAGTAGCACACCATTTCAATATCCGTTGTGTGTTTACTCCTGGTCTTTGTTGAAGGTTGCACCATTGGGTTGGATGATCTCCTCCACAAGTGTTGCATTTTCGGGTGGGCGGTTGTCGTGTGTTTGGGTTCGTCCTGTTTCCTTGGTTTATCCTTTTGATCACTTCCTCGATCATTTGATCAACGTCCGACACAGTTGGGTTTTGCCCTCCAATTTTTTCATGGACTCAGTGGTGGTTGAAGAGGTGCTACTTGTCCCCTGATCTGTGTCTTTAGTCACCTCGCCATATGCCTTGCAGTTATCTACCAGATACAATGCCTCTTTTGTGACTTGCTTAAAAGTTACACATGCCTTCAAGTGAAAGTACTTTTTTAGCCTGTCATTTTGCAATCCTTCTATGAAAAGGACTCATAGTCTTTCATCCTGAGGTAGTTCTCGAGCAGGGCATCTTTCTATGTACTGCTTGAAATGAAGTGATACTTCCTTCACTTTCTCTTTTGCCTTTTGCCTAAATGCATAGAGCTGGGAGACAGTGTTATGCTTGATCCCCCTCTTTGAGAATTCCTCAGTGAATTCTCGGAGAAGTTGCTCAATACTTGGGAATTAAAAGTTGTTTAATGGTTGGAACCAAGTCAAGGCAGTACCTTCTAATGTCAACCCAAAACCTTCATATTGAGTGTGGAAATCAGTTACCTATTCCGCTCTCAACACTTGTTTGAATATTGAAACATGGGCATACGGATCTTTGGATCCATTATACTTTTTGGGTACGCATTTTTCCAGCTAAGATGGTCGCATATGTCTAGCCTTACAGTGGTATCCTATCCACTATACGTTCATCAAGTTGATCTCGTGTAATAGTCGGAGGGATTCTAGTGGTGTAAGTGACATCAGGAATAGTAGTGCCCTTTTGTGTGTTGATGGACGCCATTGATCCTAAAGGCCCTGTGTTTGGGACTCATTCATGTCCAAAAGACTCCTCCACCCTGGTTCTCACGGTGCTCATATGTACAGTCTCAGGTCTGGTGTGAGTAGTCGTGGTTTTTACCTCTTCCGGATTTACATAGTATTGATGGAGTGGTCCCCCAAAATATGTATATCTCTCTAAATCCTTACGATCCATTGGAGAGTAATTTCGGTCATACTTGTCTATTATGACCACTTGAATACTTCTCCCCTTCGTGTACATGTAAACATACAAGGTTTTTTGGTTAGTCAATTCCTTGATGCGGGGCCCGTCACATCTATAATAGAGTGTTTGTTCTCCATTATTGAACTTATAAAGTCCAACATATGTGTTGTCTGTATTAAGGCGCTCTATCTTATTGGTGCGTCTGAGTACCGTGTTTTGTTTCTCCATTTTGGGTGGTTCATCGGTCAGCTCATTATCTACCTTGTCCTTGGTGCCAATCATTCCCCATTTATCCACAATAAAAGGGTTATGAACCACTAGGTACATCATTCCCTCTCGATTGAAAAATCTATCCCCATCATAATCAACATCTACAAGGTCTTTGAACTTGCTCGGCTTATTTTCCAACTTAACACAATAGCGGTCCATTCCATCCTTATAGATTTTAGCCTTAAGCACATTTTCAAATTGAAACTTCAAATACAAAAATTTCACATCAGATGCAGGCTGAGAAGGACCTGCCCCCATCGAAGTTGTTCCCTTAGGGTTTGACTTGTTAGAATCTTCAGTCATGAGACTGTATGATCTCTTTGACGAAGTGTCAGAGAAGTTCTCCTCTAAAATGGGTTCTAAAGGAGGCAATGGTCTCTGATTCACAGTTTCCTCCGTTGAGTGATTGCTCCCTTGGTCAAAGGTGTTGGGATTCCTATTCTGGTACAATCTTCCTGATCGTAAATTCATGAAGAATTGGTAATACAAAATCCAAACCAAGTTACCTCATTAAACAGTTTGAATCTCCCGTTTGATCTTGCTTGTTGGGTAGTATCCTCTAGTACCTACAACCTGTCAAAAATTTGCTTCATAGCTATGAGCTTACAGCTATTCTTGTTAGTTCTTACTTTTAATCGACAAAATTTAGCTAGGTTTTTCAGTAGCACACAACTCCTTACACAACCTCAACAATTTAGGTACAATTTCAATTGAGAAAGAACCACCAGGATACTGTGGACTAGCTCTTTGTGTGGTAAAATTCTGTTTTTGTTCTGACTCAGAGGTACATGGATCGCGATCCATGTTGGAAAGTCAAATAAACTTTTGTTGATACCATTAGGTTCAACATGATTAAGAGGTTTTATGGTATCAAAGTTTTTAGAAATGAACCTCTGGATCGAAAGCTAGCTTGATTCTATCACTTTGCCTGAGCTGCTGCCAGTTTTGGGCTTTTGGGATGGTTTTTTGCATCCAAATTCAACTCTGGAAGGACCACTAGACTCTCTGTGATGCCTTCTAGCTATGGTGCTAGTTTGGTGTCAAAATGTGTCAGGGGAACATGGATCGCGATCCATGTTCCTTAGTGTCACTATGCAATGAAACTTGGCCCACAGCTAGTCCTTGGCCTAGTGATGCTGGCTATATGGTTTTTTACTGTTTTGGAGTTTTTTAGGTCATCCAAAAGTCAATTTTAGGGTTTGTTTCAATGGTTTTCCCCTTGATCTGATTTTTGCCCTCTTTTTGAACTTTTCAGATAAGGGTCTAGAAGAAAGTGTTTCAATTGTTATCACTTTTCTGCTTGCCCATTATCAACTCAAAATTCCAAAAAGATACATGGATCACGATCCATGTTTGGCAAGATTTTGGACTGACACTTTGTGAGCTGATCACACAAGGTATGGTGATGATATTCCCCAAGTCTTTTTGGATTTGATCATTTTTTTCCAAGTGAAAAGCAAGATTTTGTGTTTGTTTTGCGGTTTTTTGCAAACAACTCCTTTTTTGGTATTTTGATCATATTTTTTCACTTTTTGTCTATGGCTCCTTTTGGAAAAGTTGTTCAACTAGTAATTAGGAGTACACTGGTCAAATCTTACTGTCAGATGTCTACTTGGAACATGGATCGCAATCCATATTGGGAAGCATTTGGACATGAAATTTGGTTCCGTTGATTCCCTGCTTCTAGTTGAACCCAATTCTCATCCCTTTTTGAATTTGGATAAGAAAACGTTCAGTTTTTCCCTATTCTCCCCTTTTTCCAAGTTTTTTCTTTGCTTACCCCAATCTTTTGATTTTTATGATCTTCTAGCACTCTATTTCTGACCAAACTCAAGGTTCTGATACCTGAGAGCCTGTTCTAAGCAAAGGAAATAGTTTTAGCACATTTTGCCAGAAAGGTACATGGATCGCGATCCATGTTGGACAGGCAATTTGAAATTTTTTTTGCACAATCTTTTTGAGCAAATTTTTTTATCCCCTTCTTGAAGGTTTTGCTGGGTTTGGTCCAGTTTTGAAGCTCTGACCATCACTTTTTGAACTTCTTAGAGTTATGATCTTCAACACCAAAATAAGGTTTTTGATAGTTTTTCCCTTGATCCTTTTGGCCCCAAATGATGGTGTAATTTGTTTCCTAACCTACTCCTATAAACTGAAATGAATATGCAAACATAAATGAAGTTAACAATACAAATAACAGCAAAGTGTGTGGTGGAACAGCCTTTTCCAAGCATGTGAAAATAAAAGAACGAATACTATCTTGTACTTCACTCACAGCTTTCTTTGCTCTGAAGGAATAGCATTGGCTAGTCTCGGACTCCAGTCTCTACCAAGCACTAAACCTACGTCTAGCTGCTTCACTGTCTATGTATAAGCAAAATGGGTGTCAAAAGCTTTGAAGGGAGATTTTTGTTTTTGTACACTGAGTCACTCACCACCTAAGGATCGGTTTCCCCGGAAACGGCACCAATGCTAGCAGATCGCCACGATGGACGTTTGTAGCATAGCTCTTTTGTACTAACATAATGTCAATATGCAAGGAAGCGACTCGGGATGGGGCACGGAGACTTAATGAGAGTGTCAATCTCACCAAAGTGAACTAAGAGGTCTACTTAAATTACTACAAAAGCAAATCAACCACTTCCTAGTCAGACAATTAGTATGCATCCAATCTCACCGCTCTAGGTCATCACGCCTTTTCGGCATCCAAATGAATTCGGAATGCAATGAAACTTAAGGAGAGGTATCAAAACACGTAAGGGCTCAATCCTACCAAGTTTTTTTACCATCTAGGAAGGTACATAAATCACAATCCATCACAAAAATGTGCAGAAAACTGAAACAGAAGTACTCGGAAAGGTCCTCCTTAAGCATAGAAACACTTATCCATGGTCAAAACATCAAAAAACAACCATTTTAACCTTCAAATCAATGCATTTAGCTCACAAACAAAGCGTCACAAACCACAACAAAATTGAAACTGATTAGACTTAGACTGTAGAGCAAGAGACAAGCAATGAAGTGTGCTATTTGGAAGTGAATTCTGATTACCAATCCAAGAGAAAAGAGGATTACAATTTGTAGTAGTAAGAGGCTCCCACAGTGCACGTTTTTTGAATCTTCAAGCTAATGATAATTCTCCTCTCCAAACTAAGGGTTTTGACCTTTAAAATTTAAGGGAGCTTTCCCACGGCCATTCGGCCTCTTACAAGGGTGTAGACTCAGAGAGGTAGAGAGGGTATTGCCTAGTTACATCATAATTACAAATCATCATAGGCTGAATTACATGGCTTTCTTTGAAAAATTGAGTTGTGTTTACAGGGTTTGGTGTGCATACACCTGTATCCACCGTATCCACCAAACAAGGAGGATGTAAAGGACTGGATTGCTAATTTTGAGTGGCATATGCTTGGTATGCATATTGTGAATGATGAAGCAAAGATTCATGTTTTTCCTCTTGCACTCAAAGGAGAAGCTCATGAGTGGTTTGAAGGTTTACAGGAAGACAAAAAGCAAACATGGGAGTAGGTGAAGCAGACAATTTTTGACAGGTTTGGAAAGAGGCTAACCACATCAGAAGCAACGACAAAATTGAGAGGTTTGCACCAAGATGTTCATGATAACTTTAAAGAGTTTTTGCAACAGTTCAAAGGACTTTGGGTGCAATTGGAGGTGGCATCCCAAGTACCTCCAGGGGATTTCTTTAAAGTGCGTTAGTTAATGAATTGTCTCCATCCAAGTGTAAGGGAGAAGGTTGATCAAGAGGAGCCTGCTACATTTGAAAGAGCTATGGAAATTGCCAAGGCAAAGAGCAAGAAGATCAAGAGAAGTGGGAGCAAGACATGACACATGATGAGCCAGTTGTGGTGCAACCAATGGTCCCGTGGCAGTGGATGATAGAGTGGAGCAAGAGGTTCAAGGTCCGGATCCTATTACAGCCCGGGTTTTGCACGATCTTGCATGTCAGTTGCAAGAATTAAGAATTAACATAATGAATAGGAACCAAAGAGAAGAGCGGCCAGCTGGGAGAGGTAGGGGACAAAGGCTACAAGGAAGATGCTACAATTGTGATGAAGAGGGTCACTATGCCCCTGATTATCCTGAACCACCAAGAGAGAGAGGAGGCATATACCCCTTATATTTGTCGAGGGACAATATAAGAAAATCATCAAGAGCGGACGCTAGAGGCATCACCACCACAACAAAAACCACAACCGTTGCCTGGAAATGGAGAAGGAAGAGCTATCAACATCATTACCCTTGAGCATCAAGATGTGGATTTTTTGGCCAAGAAGAGAGCTAGGCATGATATGGAGAAAGAGACAGAAGAAGAGAGGGAAACAAGAGCAAGGAAAGGAAAAACTAAGGTAGAAGACAAAGTAGGAGGCCACCAAGAAGGAAAATAGGTCCAAAGGACTACCCCCTTGGTCAAGGTGTTGAAGACTATGATATTGTCAAGACGACATACGAAATCAAAAGGCAAATATATCTTTTGGTCAGTTGGTGGTTTTAAATGCTAAATTGAGGAGGCAGTGGACCAAGTGTGTGAGTACATGGCTTCCTTCCAAAAAGGAAAAGCATCAAATCATGGTGTCTTCCTTGAGAGTTAGTCACCTGGTGGATATGGTGCCAATAGTTGAAGCTATGTTGGGAAAGAAGACGGAAGTGCAAGCATGTGGATGGTGGTGCCCAGGTGTGTGTCATGACCGAGGCTATCATGAAGGAAGCAGGAGTCAAGATTTCAATGAATGCTTCAATCCATATGAGTATGTCCAACCACAAAAAGGTGAGGTGTCTTGGGATAGCTGAAGATGTGAAGATAAAAGTCTTGGGGATTGAGTGCTTGATTGATTGCTATGTAATGCAAGCAGGTGAGAATGCTTATCTGATCATTTTAGGGAGGACATGGCTTATAACCCTTGGTGCTAAGCAGGATTGGGGCACGGGCTTGATCACCATCCCTGACCAAGAGAAAGGAAGGGCCATTGTCTACAACATGAAGACACACGAGAGACATACACAGCCCCTATTGGAGATGCAAGATACGGATTCGATAGAAACTACGTCATACGATAGTGATGCTTTGTCTACATCATCAGAAGAAATTATAGGGGAAGGCTTGATGAAATTGTGTCTTGATCTATTTGGGATAAGTGTCAAAAAGGAAGCATTGATGCATGAGGTGAACGTCAAGGAGGAGAAGAATAATACAAAAGCAATTGTAGAGCCTGCCAAAGTGAACACAAGGAGTATGCTAGGAGAGGACTTGACAGAGAAAGAAAAGAAGGAGTATGAAGACATGTTCACGGAGTTCCCAAAGCTATTCTCCAATGAATATACATAGTTACAAGGAGCTTAAGGGGTCGAGCATAGAATAAATATAAAAGAAGGTGCCAAACCAAAGGTTCAAAACCTTAGGAGGTTGGGGGTCATTCATGAGAGGGCACTTCATGAAGAGGTGACGAAGATTTTGGAAGCAGATTTCATATTTTCAGTGGAGAAGTCCGAATGGATCTCTCCAGTTGTTATTGTGCCCAAGAAGAATGGAAGATTTAGGATACGTATTGATTTCAAACCTTTAAATGCTGCCACAAAATGGAATCATTATCCACTACCCTTCCTGGATGAATCCTCAATCAGGTTGCAGGTCATGAATGTTACTCAATCATGGATGGATTTTTTGGCTACTTTTAGATCTTGATAGCGATTGAAGATCAATTGAATACAACCTTCATTACTCCTTTGGGGTTGTTTGGCCTACAAAAGAATGCCTTCTAGGATGGTTAATGCATATGCTACCTTCCAAGGATGGATGAATAGAGTGTTTGGTCCCTACTTGGATAAGTTCATTCGAGTTTTCATGGATGACATTGGATGTTATAGCTCAAGGGTCACACATTTGGAGAAGTTGAGGTTGAGTTTTGAAACTCTTCAACAAGAGGGTGGGCAACTCAACCCAAAGAAATGTAAGTTTGCTCATGCTAGAGTCCATTTTCTAAGACATGTGGTTTCCCAAAATGGAATAGAAGCCAACCCAGAGAAAGTTAAGGCTTTATTGCTTATGGATCCTCCCAGTAACACAAAGGATTTGGTGTCATTTGTGCATAAGATTAATACTTGTCACGTTTTCTTTGGATGCTATGTCAGTAAGTATATCCTCTCCAAATTGAGTCAAAGAGTTCAAGGGTTTGAGTGGAATGAAGACATGCAACAGGCTTTTGATGGTATCAAGGAGGTATTATGTGCTTTACCAACAGTGAGTCCTCCCAACTTGCAATCAATTTTCTATGTATCTATTAGTGTGGGGTCAGTAGCTTTTGGGTCTATTCTTTTACAAAAGCAGGGAAGGAACTTCAAGCCAGTCTATTTTCAGAGCAAGATGAAGAATGCAAGCGATTTCTCCTACACAGAAATGGAGCAGTGGGTCTTTGCCTTGGTTCTTGCTTGTCGCAGGTTCAAAACCTATTTGTTGCTCCAAAAGTTCTATGTGCTCACCACATCAAACCTTTTTCTGGATGTAGTACAATATTTGAAACCTAGCAAGCGCATCTTAAAGTGGAATTTGGAGCTTCAAGAGTATGAGTTTGAGTTTAAAGTGGATCATTCTATTAAAGCTCACTTGGCGGACATAGTGGTACATAAGGGAGGGGAGCTTCCATCTTACCCAAGGGTTGACAAGGATGATCATGAAGAGGAAGTAGATATTACATATGTGTATGCAATGATGTTTGATGGTGCATACAAGAAAGGTCTTCAAAAGGAAAGTGGTGAGGTAGTCATTAAGAATCCAAAAGGTGATGTAATATTTTCTAGATCTTACGATCTTGATGAAGCTAAAAGTAACAATGAGGCCAAGTATCTCACGCTTTTCCTTGGGTTGAAGTAGTGTGTTGAGTTTGGATTGAAGAGGGTCATTGCAAAAGGGGATGCGTTGCTAGTCATGAATCAGCTGCTTGGTTTGTGGAATGTTGAGAAAGAAAATTTGAAGAAGTGGTTTTATGGCATCAAGAAGCTTTTGCATGAGTTTGAGAAGATACAGTTTAAGCATGTTCCTCGTGAGTAGAATAAAGAAGCTGATGAGTTGGCTAGGGACAAGTTAGATGCCTTGGTAGCTCCTTTAAAGGTCAAGGAAGCCTTGTATGCAGGAAGGGAATCATTGCAAGATTTAGAATTATTTCTTGGTAAAGGGCAATGTCCAAAGGGCATGTCAAAGGTTTGGCATAAGAGAATAGTTGTGAAAGCAAGAAACTACACATTGGTAGGTGAGGATCATATGCTTTATGGAAAGGATAGCATTTTGAGAAAAGTGTTGTACAAAGAAGAGATAGGCTTGATTTCAGAGCACTGCCATGAAGAAACAGGCCATCAAGGCAAGGATCAAGTTGTCTTTTGTATTTTGAGAGCAGGTTATTGTTGGCCCTCTATGATGAGAGATGCTTATTTTTGGTGCAAGTCATGCCATAATACCAAGTGTTTGCAAATCAAAAGCTTTTGGCTGAGCCTCAAAAGGCTATAATGTATTTTGATGCATTTGCAAAATGGGGAGTGGATGTTGTAGGTCCAATGCCAAGGACCAACAATGGCAAAAGGTATATCCTTGTGGCTTTGGACTATTTGACAAAATGGGTGGTGGCAAGAGCGGTAATGTATGTAACAATGAGAAGAGTGGCCTCTTTTTTGTATGAACAGGTGTGTTGTGCAGGTTTGGAGCTCCTATGGTTATCATTTCTAATCATGAACCAGGGTTTAGGGGAAAACTTGTTGCTGCTCTCATGGAGGAATTGAAAATTTAGCATAAGCATTCTTCTCCTTACTACCCACAATGCAATGGGCTGATTGAAAACTGCAATGGTCAAATTGTGAAGATGCTATCAAAGTCTGCTAGAGAGCATCCTAAAGAGTGGGACTTGGACTTGGAAAAGTGTTTGTGGGCTTATAGAACTGCGTATAGAGTGTCGACACAATTTAAACCATATGAGCTTGTTTATGGAGAGGAAGATCTTATGCCCATACAGGTGCAGTTGGATGCCTTGAAGTTGTTGTGCAAAATGCAAGGTGCGCGTAATGACAAGTTGTACGAGAGAATTCTTTCTCTAGAGTTGTTGCAAATGAATAGAGAGAAAGCTAGTGATTATTATCTTCAACAAGAAGAGACGAGGATGGAGAAAATGAATAAGAGGCTACCAGAGAAAGAGATCAAAGAGGGAGATCTGGTGATGAAGTATGATTCTCGCTTGGAGTTTACTTTTCAAAAGAAGTTGAGGGACAAATGGTTGGGTCCATACAGAGTGAAGCATGTATTTCCTAATGGCACATATGAGTTGGAAAATTTGTCAGGGGAACATTTGCGCTATAGAATAAATGGTTATAGATTGAAGAAATATTTTGCAAGGGATGTGGTTCTAGATGCAAATAGTCTCTTGGTTTCAAGTTTTAAAAAGGATGCAGCGTGTATACATTGTAAATAGTCAGGTTCGCGTGCCAGCAGTCGGGCACATGTACATGCCTGGATAGGGTATTGGGGCCTTGGATATGGTTCTTGGTGGACTCTTTTGTCTCTATCAAATGTGTTTGATCTTTCTAGAATGTAAATAATGCAAGCAACAAGTGTGGGCACTATCACCCCACTCAAGAAGTTTGGGACATGCAGTAACTGTCTATTTACAGTGCCTGATTTGCGATGATGTGTGCACTGCCCTAGAAGTGGTCAAAAATGTAATGGGGATGTGGAAAAGTGCTTTGGGTATCAAGGATCAAGTGTACAAAATTTGGTGAATTTTGGAGTCCGTTTGGGGTTTTTTCCGTGAAAAATGCTCGTCGGGGGTCAAAAAAGGTCCAAAAATGGCCAAAAATGGTGTGAGAATGCTTCAAATTTCCACAAAACTCACGGTGCCATGAGTGTTCAAGCTGAGGGAGAATTTTTTATGCCAAGTCTTGGCACTTTCACCACAAGGTTCCTACAGGTGGTCTAGTGCAGTCTCGTCGCGTTCGCGTCTTGTTTTCGAGTGTGAGGAGGAGTGAATGAGAGCTTTCTCTCTTCAATTTTGCACTTGGGAGAGTCTATGGAAGTTCTGAGGTTTCCATGGATGTGTGTGTGTGAGGAATTGAGGGAAGAAGCTGCGGCTTTTTGTAAGACTATGTGACCCTGTATCGGTGCCATTAGGGTTGGCGCTACACCAAAGAGTCCAACAAAGTGGAGTTTGATGAAGGCTTTGCAATGGTTTGAGAGAGGCCTTTTGTGGCTGAGTTTTTGATGATTTTTCTTGTATATTTTGGTCACCATCAAGTGTGATTTCAAGTTTTGATCAACTCGACTCACCTTGTACTGCAGGTAAGCAAGGGCTTGTAGGTCGAGGTGTTTGGAGTTTGAATCAAGCTTGTGGGTAGAATTTTTAGGGAGCTCTTGAGTTGTGGTGAGTGAGGTGAGGAATTTCAGTGAATACCTTGTGTTGTGTTGAGGTGTATGGGTGTGTGAGTGTGTGCACGGTGTCTTTTGCTCCATCAACACGTCGGGGATTTTGCCTTGGCTTTGCCTAAACACCCGGTGCTGGGCATCGAAGAGACGTGGTGCCTAAACTGGTATGGTTGGTATTGATACCCTACCACCTATTGGTACTTGGGATCCTTTTAGAGCTCGGGTTCATGGAGGGAGGTGAAGCGGCCTTAGCTTATGTGTGGCTCAAGTAGGTTGGAGGTGTTCTAGCTCGCTCTTGGCAAAGTGAAATTCTCTCTGTTTGTAGTAGAGCGGATGTGGATGGGTGGACCGGTCAATCCTTACACAAGGTCCGGTGCTCTGCTAGTTATTTTTTCATAAACTTTTTGATGCTATGGTATACGCAAATTTTGTCATTGCATTAATATATGGTTGTCTGTTTCATTTAGACGGGTCATTTAAAGATTCTCTTTTGTCATTTTCTCATGTCTCTGTGCTATCTATTTCACCCTCCACTATATTCTCGCTCTCTCTCTCTTCCCGCAATGCGGTGTACACATATATTCACCCTCCATAATGTTGTATTTTTTTCTTGAGTATGCTTTCATTCATAACACCCATTCAAGGGTAGCAGTAGTCGCTAGGTACCTCTGAAAGCAGTCTGGCTCATGGCCTAAACTCCATGCTTGGTCGGGCGTTGAGAGCTCCTCCCCTAGGAAAATGCTTCAACAACTCTGATGTATATTGAAAGAGTTGGTTTGTGGTCAATTCTTCGGCAATCCAAAGAGTTTTTCCCTTGAGGAGGCAAGATTGGTGTAGTATCTTCATGCGTTCTTCTTTGTTCTTGAAGGTCAGGACACAATGTTCAAGTGGCGTACGTCTACGTGTGTCATTTATCCAAACAACGGTTTTTGACTTGATGTTGACAGGTTGAAGAATGTCATTAAGTTTGTTGATTGCTTCCTCAAGAGTGTACTCACTAGTGCACCATGGTGAGGGAAGTCCTCCAATCCTCACCTTCAGGCCTAGGGATTCTTGTAGTCGGTATTCTTGTAAAGTTGCTTGTATCTTGGTGGCTATCTTCTTGTGTGTCACTTCATGGACTTCTTGTTGAACTACTTTGACGGTCTCAGTGAACGAGGCTTTAACTTCGTTAGCTTGGCTCTCTACTTCCTTCTCCTCTTCTGGCTTACACAAGCGTTGTTTGAGCTTCTCATTCTCTCCCATGAGATCTTGGATTTGAGCCTCGAGGGATGTAATCCGTGCTTCTTGGGGAGTGACGGGGTCTTTTCTTGGTGCTACAGCCACCGCAAGGAAGCTTTTGCACGAGATTGGAGTGCCAAAGGAAGACATTGAGGCTTCCTTTCACACCTTTACAGAGCTTAATGGGTTTGACATAACCTGCAGAGGCTTGTTAATGAGTTTCCAGTGCAAAGGGGTGAAAGACTACATGTTCAAGCCGTTAAATCTTCAAAATATTGGGTAAAATAATAGGCTGCAAGGATTTAACTTGGAGAGGTCGGCAGCGCAAAGTCAATGAGGTCAAGGTCTGCACACGAAGTTTGCATTGAGGTCGGGACATCAGCAGCGGGGAGTAAGTGAGTCGAAAAATGCACGTAGACCCACGATGCTAGGAGCACAGTATGCAATCGAGATCTAATGCCACCCTACAGGGATGCCCTCGCCAAGGGGGCGACAGAAAAAGATGGAACCCTAGGTGCATAAAATGCTTCAAAAGGTCCCAAAGAGGATCACAAGGAGGGAGGGGAACATTGCAATGGCATAAGAGAGAAAGAGAGCATCTTAATTTTGTGAATTACTCACAATCAAGGAGGGAAGGGAGGGGGGGAGGGGGAGGCAATGCTTAAGAGCAAAAGAGGGAAATGGATTTTGTTAACTACTGAGCATGTGTGTGTGTGTGTGTGTGTGTGTGAGAGAGAGAGAGAGAGAGAGAGAGAGAGAGAGAGGAAAAGAGGAAGAGGTTGGTAGATTTCATGGGGGGCAATGATAGCACCATGTGGGATTAGAAAGGAAGAAAGGGAGAGACACATTGGTGGTATTGAACATGAGAGAGAGAGAGAGAGAGAGAGAGAGAGAGAGAGAGAGAGAGAGAGAGAGAGAGAGGAAGAGGTTAATGTTTTACTTGGGCAGTGATAGGAATGAGAGAGGAAGAGAGGGAGAGACACGGAACAAGAGATCAAGAGGAAAATAGTTTGCATAAGTAATGTTGGTGACACACAACATGAGAGAGGGAGAGAGAATCTTTTTTTGAATCTACTCGCTTGATTTTTAAAAAGTGCTCGCAAAAAATGCATGTAGTGTTTTGGAAGTCTCCATCAGGTGCAAATGATGGGACCAAAAACCAACATCCAAGATTGTAGCCACAAGGATGGTGATCGAAGGACTCGTAGATAGCATGATGATTGCAAGGATAGATATAGTGGGTATGTTGGAAATGATGAACGTAGAGATGGGAGCATGAGGGATTGAGATGATGAAAACCCTAGCTCTTTGAAAGGGCATCAACCACAAGAACTTGAGTTGTTTAATGTTTACCGAGGTAGGATTTCATATGTCATGGATCATGGCCACTTTGTACAGGTTGGGGACTTTCATGATTGAAAGGAAGGGATTGTGCATGTGTCACAAATTGCCACATGTATGCTTGCTCATACAAAAGATGTTGTGAAAAGAGAGCAAGACGTATGGGTTAAGGTTGTATCCATGATTGGAATGAAATTAGCCTTTCCTTGAGATATGTGGACCGAAAGATAGGGCAATGTTCTCTACTACTCAAACGGAGATCTTTGTGTGAGGAATCTAATTCCTCTAGTATGAATAGCATTTTTTGACATTGGATGATGATGCAAAATCTAAGGACAGTGATGATGATTCTCCTCCCCTAGAGGGTGATACGACATAAGATCCTCCTAATGATGTCAATGAACCCTTTTGTTTCTTTTCTTGGCTTGAAGATAATTGAAGATGCTTTGAAGTGTTGGGGTTGGATCTTTCTCTTCAAGAATGGTGACTAAGTGGCTATATGAAGGGGTAGTGCGCTTAAAATGACAGTCACTTCCCCATTTTAGAGGGCTTCACAGTTGATGTAGGTAAGTTGGATGATGATTCTCTTAAACATGTTAACAAAGCTAACTATGTCCTCCCTCACACCCATGGTAAGTTTGTAAAGTTACTACTTAAGGCCAAATTTACACCTTTTAGTTTTAGCCCCACAATTTCTCTCGAGGACAACCCATGCTTCATGTGCAATTTTTCATTCATCAATGAAGTGAACGTAATTTTGATGAGTGAGGTGATGATGATGCTTAGTGCTAGCTCATATTTTTGTATGTGTACTATGACCCCTAGTTTGTGTGCCTTCTTGATTAGCCAATGGTGGTTTGACTACTACCCATAAGGTTTGTTGACTTTTGTGCTACATGTGGACACTCTCTTAATAAAGGTAAGCCCTCGCCCCCCCCCAAAAAAAATAAATTAAATTGATTTCTTGTGTAATCTTGGTTATACGGTGAGAAATAACTCTTGGGCATAAGGGATCTTTGACTCTTGGATGATTTACAAAGCAGGAACAGGTGTGCCGATGGGCCCAAAATGGATAAAAGTCATTTTGGAGAGAGATCAACATACATGTTTAATCGCTTTGAAAGATAAGGTGTGAGACTGAAGAAACTGCCATGTCTTGATCCTCCACCCACCAAAATCCCTTTATAGGCCTTGTCCCTAGGATCCCATCTCCATTGGCAGTCAGCCCTTGGCCCGGTCCTTGACCTCCCTTGGGTTTGCCCTTTCCATTACATTATTGCCCCCTTAGAGAAGCGTTTTTGTCCTCGAAAACAAAAGTGGTTGATATCTTCATAAGAACACTAATGTTTTCCACAGTGGCATCCTTCATGGATCCAGCTATTTGTTTGACCAGAACACGACTCAGTAGGAGGTTCAATGAAACCAAGAGTAACATCTTGATTTTCCACATTGTTGTCCCTTTGCAATCGTCTTGTGTAATCGGGTCATATACAACATAGCGTGTAGACTCCATTTAGAAATCACTCGAGTATGTTAAACGAGTTATCGCAACTAAGATGTACCAGAAAGAGTACCTCTTTTCACTTTCCATGAAAGTAATTGGCTCATGTAACTTATCAGCAAAATATAAGTCCTTGACTTGTTATCAATTGTCAGCAGTAAACAACCCCACCACAACTAGTGTTCAAGGTTGAGAACCCGACTTAAACATGAAGGGACTAAATCGAGTCACAGACATGCTTTACCTTATAGTAAACAAACTCCAAATAGAGCAAAAAATGCTTGCTAATTGGATTGATTGGTGCTAACGTACGCTCTTTGCATATCCTTTATCACAAGATTACACTTGCAGTCTTGTGCTAAAGGATAGGAAGATTTCACTTGTAATCTGCCTATCCTTTTTGGATAATAATTGACAGTTTATAAGTGTGTTTCCCCATGGTTTACAGTCAGTTGCCCAAAATGACTGGTAAATGGGAATCACAATGTTGTACAGCATTGCTTAGGAATCAACAATGTCCTGAATAACCATCTTGGTTAACTTGAAAGATCCACAAGCACCCAAATTGAGCCATGATCTCTATTGTTGAGTGGTAGATCCAAAAGAAACCTCATAGAGATACTGCACATAGTGTGAAAAATGCTTCATAAGAAACTAATGTGATGAATATGCGTACCGTTCCAAAACAGCCTTTGCTTAACACTAGGACCCATAACACCTAGTGTGCATGCATTTAGCAAAAACAGATCTGAACCTGCATATCCATCATCATAATTGGCAATACTTATCGCAAATGTGATGCTCCTAGCACACATGAAGAGGAGTGTAAATAGTTCTAAAAAGAAACTAAATACTTTCTACTGCAATCATTTGTAAGCCTTTCTAAAACATTTGAACCATGATAGAAGGTGAAACATAAGTCACTTCTAGGTACAAACATTGAAACTTTTTTATTAACAACACATAGCCTTTCTATAAGCATAAACAAGCATCTGTATATATTTGTTTACCAACACTTGTAACTTAAGAAGTGGTTCTAAGTATCCGATAATCTCTGGCCACTGAAATTGTTCCTGATACATTGTGGTAAAAATGGTCTAGAAAACGGATTCGACCAGTACCTATGTAAGACAGAGGAGACTGGAGCATGCTCATCACCACCCAATCGTGCCCTTTATAGGCCCTTGGCCTGCTAAACATAGGGACCCCCTTGACTTCCTGTCCATCCTGGCCCTTGGCCTTGCCCGGTCCTACCCTTGGCATGGCATTACACCCCCCTTGGAGAAGCGTTTTCTTCCTCGAAAACAAGAGTGATGGTACACTAATGTTTTCCACAGTGGATCCTTCATGGATACAACTTCTCGCTTGACCGGAACACGGTTTAGTAGGAGGTTCAATGACTCAAGAGTAACATCTTGGTTTTCCACATTGTAGTCGATTTGCAAACATTGTGTTACCGGATCCTAACCAACATAGTGTGTAGACTCCATTTAGAACGCACACAAGCATGCTAAACGAGTTATCACAACAAAGATGTACCCAAAAGAGTACCTCTTTTCACCTTTCATAAAATAACCTGGCTGATGTAACTTATCATCAAAATATAAGTCCTTGACGTGTTCTCAAGTTTCACCAGTAGACAACCCCACCATAAATAGTGTTCAAGGTTGAAAACCTGACTTAAACATGAAGGGACTAAACTGAGTCACAAACATGCTTTACCTTATTGTAAGCAAACTTCAACTAGAGTGATACATTCTTGCTAATTGGATTTCTTGGTGCTAATGTACGCGCTTCGCATATCCTTTAGCACAAGATTACACTTGTAATCTGCATATCCATTTTGGATAACTGACATTACTAAGGTGTGTTTCCCCACGGTTTAAGATAGTCGTCCAAAATGACTGGCCCAACAGGGATCACAATATTGCTAAGGAATCAACAATAACCTGCATAACCATCTTGGTTAACTTGAAAGATCCACAAGCACCCAAACCGAGCCATGACCTCTATTGGTGATTGGTAGATTTAAAAGTAATCTCAGAGAGTTACTGCACATAAGTGTAAAATGCTTCATAAGAAATTAATGTGATGAATATGCATGCCGCTCCAAATTAGCCTTTGCTAAACACTAGGGTCCATAACACCTAGTTTGCATGCATTTAGCAAAAACAAATCCGAACCTGCATATTCATGATCATACTTGCCAATACTTATGGCGAATGTGATTCTCCTAGAACACATTAAAAAGTAGTGTAAAGAGAAACTAAATACTTTCCGCTGCAATCATTTGTTTGTAAACCTGGCTGAAACGTTTGAACCATAATAGAAGGTGAAACATTAATCACCTCTAAGTACAAACAATGAAACCTTTTCATTAAAAACTCATAGCTGTGCTATATGCATAAACAACCATCCATTAATATTGTTTAGCTACACTTGTACTTTTAACAAGTCGTTCTGCGTATCCGATAATTTTTTTCCACCGAAATTGTTCCAATAAGGCGTGCTGAAAATGGTCTAGCAAACGGATTCGACCACCTAGGGACATTGTCACGACACATAATTGAAGTAGTGGTGCCAGTGTCAATCCTAGAGACTCATATTCTCCACATGTGGAATATGTCTCAACTAAGGATGTCTAAAAAAAGAACATCCTTCAAGTATGAGATGTACTAGTGTGTGGAGGTAACTGCAAACACGATGTGATGTACATGAGAGGGACCCTCATGAATCTTACTCCACATTGGCTAAACCGAACTCCTTGAGCTCCTAGATCATGTTGCATCCCATGTGAAAACATGTACCAAATCAAACCCTACAAGTGGGTCTATAACTGCGTCATGCAGAAACTTATTTTTGACACTACAACCCAAAAAGTTATTGGCTCTTTGTTAGTAGCAGGCTAACCTGGATACCATTTTTGGAGTTCTCATTGTAAAAACACTTATTATTTTGGTAAATCGGGAATATTGTAAAGCCTATTTTTTGGATAAATCTTGTAATTAATGAGCCAGGGCTACAAGCTTCTAGATTGTATCAACCTGTCATTACCCATCTTTGGTAGAACTCCCGGATTATTAGTTTTGACCACCAAAAACCTTGGCTAAGGTACAAAAGCCAATTTTGTAAGTTATTATTAAGTTTTGGATAATGAAATACACAGCGCGAGCTAACGGAGCTCACTTCTCTCCTTCTTGCGCTTCCTACTTCCTCCCCGGTTGTCACATTGCAGTCGCTTTTGTTGCATTGCAACCGCAGGTAAGAGCTCTATGCATTGACGTAAACACATCACAGTATTTTGTAGCTTTTGGCATCGCCGCCTGGCCGCCTAATTTCATCATAACTAGGAATTTACACTTCAAAATCAAAAACTAAGCATAGGCGGGGTATTGGGGCATCATTGCTAAGCATTTAGATGTATTCTGGGTCGAAAACAACTAGGTCAGAAATCCACTGTTGTTAATAATCACGATTTTGGCACTTGACCTAAAGTGGGGTTTTAGACCATAAGCATGTGTGCTTAGGTCTTATAAAATTGTCCTAGAAGTTTCGTAACGTTTGCATGTCATTTGATGATGTAACGGATGTGATTTGTTTACCGATGAGCGATTGGTTTTTGGTGATTTCAGTCACTTGAGTGTAGCTTGAGTTAGATACGAGTTGTTAGTTTTTTTCCGAGATATTGACACCCTCTTGCAGCCTTTATGCACTAGTCGAGTCAACTTCATCCCATGAATTGACAATTTAATCGTGGTTCTCGCTAATACTGCAATAAGATAGGATAGTGAGGTTAGACACGCGCCCCACATTTGGCGCCGTTGTCAGGAATCGAAGAGACCTAAACTAGGGAAAAAAACAAGCATCATGTGAAGTTATCCTTTGACTTCCTCTAGGATCTCCTAGAGTTCAAAACTTTCTTTTAGAAACTGCATAGCCTAAGATTGTCGTCTTTTGTTGTGTAGAGGTAGCTTGGAGGTAATCGTACTTGCTGAGTGCGTTTAGGAGTGTAGGATTGTAGAACTAGACTAGAATTTTGAGAATGGTTGATTGACGAGACAAGTCTTATTATCAATGCTCATAAAACCATAAAAAATAAGGAAACGAGTGTTTGTGGACACTTTCCACAACCCCATTGCAAGATAATCTAGGAGTAGGGTAAGTAGGATCCGAGGTGGATTTCAAAACATTGCTCTCTCTGAAAGAATCAAGTGTGAGTGTTCTTTGAAGTTGCAAAATTTCAGGTCTACGGCTAGAAATAGCATGAAAAGACTCCAAACTACTCAATCCGACAGGAGAGTATGCTTAAGAGTTGCATGAACTAGTGGGTAAGCTCAAGGACACTGCGAGGTAAAAATTTCAAGAGTTGACCAAAACTCAAGTTATTTGCTTTTTCTTGACATTTTAGTCCAAATTAAGTTTTGACTTGATTCATAGGCTTAAAATAACTCATAAAAGAACTGTCTTTGAAAAAAGTGCAAAAATTGGTTCATTTCAAGCCTGAAGTTAATAATCACGATTATTAACTTTCAACCCAGATTTGACCAAGGTTCATACTAGTGACTCATTGCATGTATACAAACAACTTTTGTAAAGGCACAAAAGATTTGGATCACCAAACTGGCAAAAAACTAGGTAAAAACTAAAGTTTGTACTGACTTTTTGAAACTTGACTGTAAGTTAGGAAAAGATTTGTCCAAACTTGATGAAAATTGATTTATAGGCTTATATTGATGTGATAAACATGTGTATATGATCACTTGACCAAAAAAATGCAAAAAGTTGTTAGTAGTAAATAATCGCGATTATTTATATATGTCCCATTTTTCAACTTTTTTGACCAAGTTGGCATACCACTAGCTTTACCATGTTGTAATAAGCCCACAAACCAAATTTGGTAAGATTTGGATCATTGGATTGAAAATTGTGACCAAATTTGAAAAGTTAGTCTGCGGACAAAAAACTGATGACCATTTGACCAAAAATTGTCCAAACTTGTTGAAACTTGGCTAGGGACCTTAACTTGAGGTGCTTAACAGATCTATGTCAATGTTGGGATAAAAATTTGCAAAAATATAGCTGGAGTAAATAATCGCGATTATTTACATCTGCTTCAAAATTTGACTATTTTACAAATTTGAGTATACCACAAGGTCAAGCATATCAAGTGGACCCCACAAATCAATTTTGGTGAGATTTGGATCACAAAAGTGAGACTTAAGCCAGATTCTTGAAATCAAAGCCTGCGGACACCAAACAGTTGATAAACTTGAACAAATTTTGTCCAAACTGGTCGAAACTTGTCCAGGGACTTTAACAGAGTGTATACTTGGCAAAACAAGCAAAAAATTGTTAAAAACTGACAAAAGTAAATAATCACGATTATTTACTACTGCTACACTAAGCAACCCATTTTGACTTTTGAACTTGTACAGTGTTAGACCAAGATAATACAAAGCCATAGAGCAATTTTGGGTTCAATCGGATCTAAATTGGTACATGTTCACTCAGTTTTCAAGTGACAGATTAATCCTTTGATTTTTTGCCACAATCAATTGCTGACGCCCATAGCTCGATTGGAAGTGATAAACAAAGACCAACCACAATAGTTAGCAAAAATTATACCGTCTTTGTGAAAGAATAGCTAACTTTATCAAATTGTATAGGAATCGGATTGCAGACGAGGAGTCGGCAATTCGCCAGAAGTTACAATCAAGTCAAGTGGAAATTGACAATAAGTCGATTCGAAGGTAAGTACTCTATCCAAGGCTTCACCAGTCTTTATGAACCTTAGATTTGGTCATGTACTAGGAAATCAAGGCATATTGGGAGAAACCTCCAATAGAGTATCCACCGAAGAAAGCGTGAATCAAGGAAATTCCTTGCACACTATCCTTGAAGAAGTCGCAGACACTTTATCAGATTCAATATCTGAAATGTCTTCTTACTCGACTCACTCAGAGACCGGAACAAAAGTGCGCTATAAGCATATACTCTCATTTTATAATACTAATTGTCATGAAGCTCAGGTTTACCTGGATCCTAATGAAGAGTGTGCTATTCGCATTGACGACCATGGTATTGAGTTCAAAGAAGAGATTAGGGCAAACAAACAAGGAAAAATATACATGGATAGAAACGGAACTCAATATTTACAAGTTGAAAACCCTGATGTGATAGACAAATGAGGGTTAGAAGTAAACACCATAATCCCAGATATGTCAGCAAAAGAAGGACCACCAACCTTAAAGTTCGAGGGATATGATCAAGTAGATTTGAAGCCTTTGAAACGGCTTATTACTTATAATCCTAGGATAGGAGTCTATTGTTGGGAAGATAGAAATGTAAAAGATATTTTGTGGACTTCACATGCCAAACCAGGACAACTAACGGCCATGAAGATCATCTACATCTTCAAGATCAAGGATAAGGGATCAACAGATCTACCAACCTACCTGTTTAGGAATTGTTATAACAACAATTTTGGTTATGATGACTCCTGAGGAGGTAGAACAAACCAAATATCGAGGGTATTTCATAAGGGATTGGATATTGGGCCAAGGACCAAAAACCATTCCAAGAGATGAACACCATGAGAGATCTTCTGAGAGTAATGTGAAGAAACCAGAAACCACCTCATCACGTAGAAAACCGGGTGACACTTAGGCCAGTCTAGGTCTACTTGAGTCACTATTTCCAAGAGACGGGTTTGAAGGACTCCGAACAGGACCAACTTATGCCAGGAGACCGAGAGTTGAACCAAACAGACATGTCAGACCAGCTGATTTTCAGAAATGGGTCATAAAATATAGTGGATCAGGGGATCCATATGACCACTTAGCAAGCTTTAATCAAGTGTTATGAGCAAAACGTATATTCGATTTCCATACTCAATTCGAGGGGTTTGGAATGAAATTAGAAGGAAAAGCATTCACATGGTTCCAAAACATTCCACCAAGGTCAATCATGGACTTGACACATTAGCTCAAGGATTTGTAGCTGCTTGTTTAAAAACGGGGATCAAAGACAATACAGTAGCTCAAATCTGCATCTTTAAACAGAAACAAGGTGAGTCTGTTAGGGATTGTGCAACTCGAATGAAGCAATACATTGCCAGATTCCCAGAGCTAGAGATACCTGCAGAAGAACGACTAGTATCATTGTTTTTAGAGGACTACTAAACAAAGAACTTCATGCTATACTTTATAGCAAGAAGCACACAACCCTAGAAGAGTGTGTGTCTGATGCTATCGACTTAGGAGACAATTGTGATTTTTTCATTGCGAAATATGTCCATAAGGATAACCAAAGCGAGAAAACAGTATCCACCAAACATGCACAAGTAGGAACGGCTGCTACAACACCGCTTTCATCCATAGAAGACATGCTCAAAAGGATGAATGATATGATGAACGACATGCAAAAAGCACCTATGAGGAGACCAGGACAAGGGATACCTCAACAGGGACAACCTATTAGGCCACAAAAATGGTGTGAAATCGAGGGTAAATGGACCAACCATGAGACCAACGAGTGCTACTTCTGACCAAAGTATGATGGGAATGTGCCTATGAGGCCACAAGGACATCATGGCATGTACAGATATCATCCTAATATTGCCCAAGCTCAAAGATCACCAATGGGTATGGAAAGACCTCAACCTGTGTTGGGTTAACAACCTCCGTATCCAAGACATAATGCAGTGCCTGTAAATTACATGC
Organism: Adiantum capillus-veneris; assembly: GCF_014529385.1. NCBI lineage: Eukaryota > Viridiplantae > Streptophyta > Polypodiopsida > Polypodiales > Pteridaceae > Adiantum > Adiantum capillus-veneris. The sequence continues at coordinate 95,126,740 of NC_140960.1, forward strand.
ATCTAGAGGCAGTCATAGATGAACAAGCACTTGTGCCTATTACATCTTATGTTGAGCCTAGTCCATCTACAATAATGTTAGAGGGAGATTGGTATAATTCACATCCACCACCAATGGAAGAACCTGTAACTTATGCTCCACCAGAGCTCACACCAATGTATTATGTAGCTAATCAAGGTGTCAGACCTCCTATGGTAAGACCCATGATTAAGCCAAGAACTAGAAATTGTCATAACTGTGGTGCAAATGATCATTGGAAGAATGAATGCCCAGAGCCTGACAAAAACCTCAAACCAATTGAAGCTTATTGCATACAATGTTGCAAAAAGGGAGGACACTTCCCAGAAGATTGTCTTAAAAATCCTTTAAACAAGGGTAAAACAATAGTAAACGTAGTCCAAGTGATACCGAGTAGCTCATCTGAGAGTGAACCGATTGTTCCAATCAAGGTAATCACTAGAGCCCAGGCAAAGAAAAAGAAACATAAGTCCTCAGATGATTCAAAGAACACAAAATTTGCCTCTCAAAAGACCAAAAGAAGCAGAAGGAAAAGGTATGAGATGAGAAAACAAAAACAACGGGCTGAAATCGAGGAGAAAGCAAAACAGCTATTCTAGGAAAAGGTAAAAGAAACTGGAAGTGAAAACAAAGAAACAATCGTGAAATCTAGAGGATCAATTTTGGTTGATAAAATTTTTGAGCCTATTAATGCAGCCTTGGAAACCTACCAAGCAAGACTTAAAGCAAGCCAAAACATGGACAACCAATGGAAGAACTATCCTTCTCCAGACATGGAAGCAACTAAGCTTGAAGCTTACCAAAATTTGGTAAGAATCACTCAAGAAATTCTAGAAAAACAAAAACCGAAGCTTGAAAGTATCGCAAAACCTGAAGAGGTTCTGTTAAGAGACAATCAAGAAAAATATGAAGTGATGGTAGAATCCCACCTAGAAACAAAAGAACCAGAACTTATAGTGTCGGACAACGAAGATGCCTTAGATGGAATTCCATTCGTGGAGGAAGACTGGCCAGGACACTTATGGGAAAAGGTTCAAGAGATCAATGATGGGAGCCTCACTCTAAAGTTAGGTCCTATAGAGGAAGTTTGGTTAGACAACCTACCTCCTGATATGGACGTGGACGTATAATCCTTGTATGGGGATTGCGGATCTAAAGCTTCAGGAATGTAAAAACCATTGACCTTGAAAACACTTGTTGTGTTGAGGTAAAGGGTGTTTCCTTGGCCTCCTGCTCCTTTGGCTGTTCAATCCTTGTGGTATCCTCTTCTATTTTGCAAGACTTTCTTCCTTTTCTGTCCCTAGCTCTTTCTCTATTTGCTGCTTTTGAGTAGATCCAGCTGCTTGCTATGTAGATTCAACTATCTCTTTGTGTTCAAGTTCTTGTGCAGATCCATCTACCTTTTGTTGTTCAGGTTCTACTTCTCTTGTTGGCTCAGCTGTTGTGGTTCTAACTTCCGGTGATGGTGGTGGGTTTGGCGTTGGGCGATCAAGATGTTCAAAGACAGTAGAAGAGATACAAGGAGACACATCACCTTGGGCATATTGTGCTTCTCCTTGTGTAGTGGTTTCCTCTTCTCTCTTTTGCTGTTCTTCTGCCTCTCCCGCTTCTTGTGCTTCTTTCAGCTTAAGAGCTTCTGCTTCTTGATACAACTGTTCTAGCACCTCCGCGGGTTCTTCAGCCTGCTTCCTGGTGCGATGCTTGGTTCTTGGTCCTTTAAGTTCAACTGGCACCCACTTTTTTGGGTCCTTTCCTTGTGCTTGGCGACTGTGTTGGTAAGAGTGTTTCTCTCTTTCAAATTGGGCTTGCTTTTGAACAGGCTCTTCCTGGTGTGTTGTCATGGCTTTTCTTTTCATTTCTTCAATGCACGCTCTCCTTTCTTCGTTATTTGAGCTTTCACTGCTATGTTGTTCTGGCAAGCTTTCAATGGACTCTTCACCTGACTTGTATGATCTTTTGGCAGATCTTGTATCTCGAGGAGATGGTTGTTGGCTGACACTATCCAAGTGTTCTGATCTGGGGCAGGTGGTAAGTTGTCAGCCATGCCGATGGCATGGTATGCAATTCTTGTCAGCACCTCTAGTGCACCCAGGTATGTAATCTTTCCTTGTTCCTTTCAAAGTGGTCAAGACATATTGTGTGTGGTCCATCGGTTGCCTCTTAGCAAGGAAATGGAAGTGTTGGTGGTATAACCTTGTTGGTTCTTCAACTTGTTTGTGAATAAGGTATGCAAAGGTGGTCGCGGTAGTTTCTTTTGTGAAAGTTCCGGTCGTCTTCCTATCCCTTGTCCTCATTGACATTCCTTTTGTGGGCAATAAGTGCTTTTGCCACTATCTCCTTGGTGAACACTACTTCAACTTTATTCCCCTAAGGGTCAAAAATTTGTGCAGTTCCATCTTCTTTGATTGTGGATAAAAGTTCATAAGCTTTTTGGAAATCCACGCCACACGGCTCTTGTTCATAGAAATGTTTGAGTCCTAGCCTATAGTTGGCTTCCTTGGTCTCAGGTTTTGCGGTGACATCATACACCTCTTTTGGTAGGAATTATAGCTCTACCCGATGTCTCTCCTCGCTCTTGAATCTTCCAGTGAATAATGTGGTGTGATGCTCGTCAAGTTATTCTTTTGAAAGATAAGTTGCCTTGGCGGTTTTGAATGAATCGGGGTCTAGTTGGTATATGGGTAGCTCTTGCAACTTTTCTTTTTGATTGAGCTTCTTCTTGGCCCTCTCTGCTGCTTGCATGGCTCCTGTTGAGTGAATAGAGTGTCAAAGTTAGCAGAGTTGTCAGATTTTTCTCTGAAATGTCCTTTAGTCTAAAATGCTGCCAATTTCGGTCCAATTTGCTTCAAATCAATGTTTGAAGAAGCATGGATGCATAAAAACATGTAAGGAACAAAATTGTAAAGTCCACAAAAAAAAATTTAACCAAAGTAAATAATCGTGATTATTTACAGTTGATTAATTTTTTCACTTTTTGCAAACTTGGCATCACAGGCTTGAAGTATATACCAAATACACACTCTGTGTGAAATATGGGGTCATTTGGATGCATAGGATGAAAATGGTACCAGATTTTGGCTTTAGGTCTTTGAAAGAGTAGATATAAAGGAAATTTGAGATTTTGAACTCCAAATTGGCTTAAACTTGGCTAGTGGGCTTAGCACATCATGTATTTTGGATGTATGATGGCAAAATAGCAAAATTCCCCCATTTTGGCTAGAAAGTAAATAATCGCGATCATTAACTTTTCTACCAAAATCAACATTTTTTTGTACAACTTGGTTCTAGGCATTGTATAGACCCTGTGTATGTGATATGAGGTGAATTGGATCAAGAAATCTGGTCCATAACTCAAATTTTGGCTTGCAAAGACTTCTTTGCGTTTTTTGGCAATTTTTCAAGTTATAGGTGATCATTTTGGCTCATACTTGGTTTTTGGCATGTAATAGGTGTGTACACATAATAGGTGAGGCGATGATACAATTTCCAAGGAAAAATAGTGCAAAAGTAAATAATCACAATTATTTACAGCAATCACAATTTTCTTGCAAAACTTAAAAAATTTGACCTAAACACATTCTATACACTTAAAACAAGTCCTAAATTGATTTTGGTCAAATTTGGTCTTGCCGGCATCACTTTGTGCTTTGTCGACTCTAAAATCACTGATTTCTGTTACTACACTGCTTGTTGAGTTGGTTAGTCACTTTTGAGGCTTTGGACTTGTCCGCAACGTAGTTGTGAAGCAACTCATCCAATTTTGGCTCATTTGGAGTCAGCTTGACCTCGTATGTTGAATTTGACGCTTTGTCTCCCTCGAGCTATTTTTTGCTTTTCGAGGGCTTTGCTTGATTGATTTCAAGGAACCAATCATATACATTGTATATAAACCTCGTAGCTGTCTCTGGAGTCAAAACCAAATTCTGGCATCTGCCAAAAACCTAGCTTTTCTACTGGGGACCCCCTTGACCCCTGCCAAATGGTCAACTGGTGAAATAGAAAGGTTCTATTATGTTAGGGTATGCTACAGTTCAAATCTCATCCGATTTGGTCGAGCTGGTAGGCCGCTATGGTCAGTTTTTGGTCGTAGGTCTTCGTGCACTGCTCGGTTTCTAGGGTTTTTTCTAAGGGTTTAGACTAGCTATCGGCCGTACAAAATGGATCATTGATGAGTAAAGAACTTACCCCTCATGTCTCGTGTGAGACGGAACTAAAAACGGGCAACAGTAGACTCCGGAAAAGACGCACGAAAGAGATCCAAAAGCTCTCTCTGCAAAGGCCACAAGTGGAAATGAGGTGGTTTTAGCCTACCTTGGATATCTATACCCGAACTTCCCGAACCATTTTTCCCCATATTCCTCCGTCAATCCTACTAGGCCGTGAAATCTATGTTAGACTCAAAAATTTCCCCGATCGCATTCCTGTAGCTCATTCTGCAATAATATTTTGCAAAAGTAGGTCTGGCCGCCTAATTTAAGCTTCCCGCTTCCATCTTCCGATTTTATTGAAAATTTTTGTGCTTGTCTGCCTTGTCTTTTTTATCAACACTGTGTCTTCTGTTTTTCCATCTAAGCTCCTTTGCTATTTATTATTTATTTTTTACCTGTTTATTGGAAAAAATCAAAGAAAATAACAAAATGTGCTAAAAAAGTAAAGTGAAAATCCAATAATTAAGAAAATCCATTGAAAACACAGCTCTATTGTTTTTTGTTGGATTTCTCCATTTTTAAGTCTCAATATCAAGAAAAATGATAAAAAATAACCAAAAAGTACTATTTTTTTAATGATTTTCTGATAGTATATACACTATTTACACTCATCGGGAAGATAATATCAGTGAATTTTCCCTAATTGATGAATTATAAGGACATTATTAGGTAATTTTGCAAAAAATCACACGTTAACATCAAACTTTTTCCTCCCTCTTCAAACATTTCCCTTAATTACTTAGTGCACTTTCACCCCTCCTAGATGGCGTATTCTGGGACGACTGTGTACATGGGTTGAACAATTGTGTCTTATGCATATCCGTGGTTGGCTCTACCATGCTTTGAAGATCAATGCAGTTCAAACCACTATGTTGTGCAAGAGTTGGGTCTTGAGTAATTAACTCAAGGGTTTCTGATGTCGAGGTTTGTTGTTGTTGTCTTCCAGAGAGCATATCTTGTAGCTTGTGTGCTCTCTGCTTGATTGTGTTATCAGGATGCTTCAGCACGCTGATTGCTTTAGGTTTTGGTATCAACAATGGTTTTTTTCGAACTTTTTCTTGACATTGGTAGCTTGGTTTGCTTGGTGCAGAATGGTGTGGTGGAGTTTTCTACGACTTAACTGTCCATTGCTTGATTGCTTTTACGGTTTGCGGAGAAGATAAGCGCTCTTTTTTCTTCCAAATACATTTTATGTTAGGCTCCTTGCTCGAAGAAGCTCGTCTCTGTGTTTTGACCTTTGGAACCGTCTTTGGTACTGTCAATGATGTTTTGGGCACCCAAATTTGAATTGGTTTGTCCTTAAGCTGTGCTTTTGGTACCCAAATTTTCCTGACTCCTTGCATGCTACTTGTAGCATTTACTTGTCGAAAGGATGGAGAAGATTGATTACTTCGTGGTTTTCTCTACTTCTGATTGCCTTTCCATTCCTCCTTGCTTGGTGCAATTGGAACAATGAGTTGTCCGACTTTCGGTGATAGCTTGAGCTAATTCGTATCCCAATTTGGTACTGCCTTGTATGTCCACATCCATGGAATTCCAAGAATCATCGTCTCATTCATGTGTTCATTTGGTAAGAATACAAACTGATGAGGACATGAACATCCATGTACTATCACGTTCAAGGTGACTACTCCCAATGTTGGTGTTGGGTTCTTGTTGTATCCTTTGATAGTCACTATTCCCGCTCTGTCAATGCTTGACTTGTTGATTTCTTGTACATGGAATAACTGACTGCATTCACTCGAGCTCCTATATCGACCAAAACATTTGTGCTATGATTGTTTACTTGTACTTTGATGCGAAGGTCCATTCCATCTATCCATTCATCATCTGTTGATATGGCATCTTTTGGCAATTCCCATCATCGGCCATCTATTTCCAAAATGTTGATGGGAATCGGTATCTGTTGATTCATGAGAGCAGCTTTCCATTTGAGTACCTGAAGCCGAGCTTCCTCTTGGGCTTCATCAATAACTTGCTATCATTTAATCCTTCTTTACTTGGCTGCATGCATTCTTTCTAGCAATTCATTGGTTAGTGACAAATTGTACTTCTTTAAACGGCATCCACTAATCCAATTAGCCATTGGCTCACCATCTAGGGTGGACAACTTAACTGCCCCACTTGGAGATACATCTTCAATGATAAACGGTCCATTTCCCTTTTTCTTAAACTTGGGAATGTGTTGCTTAAGGGAATATACTAAAACTAAGTCCCCTTTCTTGAAGATTTTCGTAATTAGGTGGGAATCAAAAAACTATTTTTGTTTTCGCTTTTGAGCATAGATGTGAGCTACAACAGTTAGCCTTTGCTCATCTAGCTTTTCCAAATCTTCAAGTCTTTCTGAAAATTCATGTCCAGTCCTCTCAAGATTCTTTGCTACCCTTAGTGTTGACAGGAACAAAGCGAACCCCGAACCTCGATGGCCTCTAAAACGTCGGGGGCCGAATGGCACACCTCGAGCCTGTCACAGTAAAGCGAACAGGGGCACCACCTAGCTTTGAGCGGCTAGGACGCAGACCACGATGATGTGAACACCGCAAACTTACACACACACAGATTTACAAATGAAGAAAACCCTTGAGGGTGTGAGTAGAGAATTATTTCTGCAGTATTTACAATAACCTTCCTTCCAGCGAGGCGGCACATTGTGGTGATCGAGAGGTAGGGAGAAAAGATGGTGAAACTACTTGGTGCATGACGACTCGATGATTGTGAAGCTTGCTACCAAGATCGTGTATATGTGTGTGCATCGACCATTGGATTCGAGAGGTGGACGTGGTTCCCTTTACATAGTGCAATTCCCAAAGCAAACCATCCCACAAGCCCCCTTCCCGTGATGCCAATAGTGTCAACTCTTCCCACTAAAACTCTACCAAGTGCTGACCTCTCATGAACACCCCCCTCCCGATAGTGACCTCTCAGTGCCCTTTTATAGGTGTTGGCTGCTTGGATTATGGTAATCCCGGTTTGATTAGGGTAAGCTAATTGGGGAGACAAGGCAAGGCGATGGGCCCGGTGTGGTTGACCCTTGCTTTGTCTTGGGCGTTATTTAAAATGAAAACCTCTAGGTGGGCCTTTGTGACCATCAGCTAGAGAGAGAGAATTTACAAATTGGGAATTTACAAGGCTTGGGTGAAAACGGAAGAAATGATGATCATAACCTACAAATTACTGAAAATGGCATCGTGGTTGCGTGATGCCGGCGAATGGTGAGTTGTCGGTGCATCGGTGTAGCGTGTACGTCTTTTCGGGGTCGGTCGGGGCATGCCTTTGACGCATTTCTTCTTTTTGTTGTCAACGGCACGTGATTCAGGTCATCTTCTTTGTTGTCGATGTAGATGGCTTAGAATTTCTTCGGTTTTCTTTTATGTTACGTGTGGTGCGTGCGTATATGTGTGTGTGTGTGTGTGTATGGGTGGGTGCGTGTATATGTATATATATATAGAGGTATGTGCGCGTATATTTACATGTGGGTGCATATGCGTGCGTGGGAACAGGGGGGTTATTTTTTATTCTTTTATTTTTTTTAATTTACGGCAACGATGTGGCGATGCAGAGACGGGGGGGTTGAGGATGGTGGATGGGGGGGGGGGTGTATATGTAGCGTGTGTGTGTGTGTGTGTGTGTGTGTGTGTGTGCTGGCGCGCTTGCCAGTTGTGTACAAAGAGAGCGCGAGCAGCGGTGTGGAGTCGGGTGCTGCTTGCGGACGAGACAGAGCGAAAGAGAGAGAGCATGAGGGTGGGGGAGATGGTGAGGGAGGGGAAAGGGGATAGGGTTGTGAGGGCTGTGCGTGGCCGAGAGCGCGCGCGGATGTGGATGAGCGCAAGGCCCGGGTTGGGGTAGCCGACAGAGGGCGAGACAAAGAGTAGGGGAGTGAGGTATAGTCAACGAGAGAGAGAGAGAGAGAGAGAGAGAGAGAGAGAGAGAGAGAGAGAGAGAGAGAGAGAGAGAGAGAGAGAGAGAGAGAGAGAGAGAGAGAGAGAGAGAGAGAGAGAGAGAGAGAGAGAGAGAGAGAGAGGAATTACGTGGCTTAGGGGTGGTTCCCACCAAGGGAAGAGAGGGAGAGAGAGGTTAATGTGAGGTTGTGAAGGGGGGGGGGGGTGAGAGAGAGAGGATATGGTGGGGGTTTTAGAGGATAGAGGAAGAGAGGGTGAGAGAGATAGAGGGAGGGAGAGAGGGGGGTTGCCCTAAGGCCCACCGTGGCTGCGAGAGAGAGAGAGAGAGAGAGAGAGAGAGAGAGAGAGAGAGAGAGAGAGAGAGAGAGACTTTATTATCGTCCTCAGAGGTCAAACATGAGCTATGGGACCAAAGTTACATGTGATGTAGTATGTGTATGGATGATGAGTGACTCTTGATGCTCCAAAATTGTAGTGATGAGAGTCGCAATGGAGAGCCCACACTTTGGCTGGGAGAGGAAAGTGTGTAGGTCTAAGTTATGGCTGAAAATGTGAGAGAAGCAAGTTTGGATGTGACCAAAAGCTGAGCACTCTAGTAGTGTGTGGTACTCATACTCTCGAACTTGCAGTGAGCATAATGTGCACAATCGATTTGACTCTTCTCCATTGCCCCAACGCCCTATCTCGCATCGAAGGAAATGGGAGCTAAGCCCAATCGCTGCGATAGTGCGTATCGCGGACAAGGGAATAGGCTCAAGCATGTAAGTGTGAGTACGGTTTCCTCTCTCAGCAAAGAACATGGTTTTGTAGTTGGGGGCAATATGGGTGGTGTAATGTATGAAGCGTGACCCACCGGATTTCTCCCAAGCCGTAATACATTGGCGTTGTAGAAAAGCTTCATTCACTTGAGAGTCAATTGAAGCATCATGTAGCAAGTGTAATGCATCCCATCTCCCAAACCACTTCTTTATTTCTTGCATCCATCCCGTGCTCAAGATCTTGATTTTATGCGTCTTTTGAACTTTTTTGCTTGCTTCCCATGCAATTGTAGGAAGTCGATGTGAGGGGTTTTGACGCATCTTTATCATGTACTCCACAACCCTTTCCATGCCCATAACCTCAATTGGAAGAGATCCCGACTCAAGAAGTAGGAGCATATATGGTGTTTGTGTCTTAACTTGGAGAAAGTTTGTAAGAAAACGCTTTTGGACATTCTCAAACTCTTTCCAAGTAGACTTTGAGATGCTCCCGCCCCACACTTCAACTCCATAAAGAAGAACCGGTGTCACCAATGCATCAAAAAGATACTTCTTGAGAACCCAACACTTGATGTTTCCCACATTACACATGTTCTCAAATGCATAATATGCTCTCTTTCCCGCTTCCAAACGACGCATAGCACATTCATGCCACATGTGATTGGATGGAACCTCAAGGCCAAGGTACTTAAAGCTCTCAACAACTTCAAGTGTCTCATTGTTGTACACAATGCATGGCTTCTCCTTATGGTTGGTTTTCACAAGCATAACCTTTGTTTTGGATTCATTTAAAATCAGCCCACTACGCAAGCAAAAGTTCTCAAGGACAACCATAAGCTTTTGTGCATCTTCTAAAGTGTGTGCGAGAAGCACTACATCATCCGCATACAACAAAAGCATGATTACCGCATTGCAAATAGTGACCTCTTCAATGCCTTCTTCTTGCATAAAGTCAAGTACCATTTGTTCCAATTGATCGATGCATAGACCAAAGAGAGTTGGTGACAATGGACATCCTTGTTTAACCCCAATAGTGCTTACAAAAATTTCTGAAATTTCTCTTCCCATGCGCAATTGACAAATCACCTTCTCATAGATTCGAGAAACCGCAAGCATAAACTCACTTGGCACTTGGAGTTCTTCCATCCTTCTCCACAAATTGTTACGTGGAATCATATCAAAGGCTTTCTTAAAGTCCACAAAACAACAATACAATCGCTTGCCTTTCAACCGACTTTCCTCCATGAGAACACGAAGAGTGACAAGATGATCAATGGTGCTATGGCATCAACAAAAACCCGCTTGTCCCTTTGCACGCTTGTCATTCTCTTCATCCCAATCACTCAATTTCATCTCCATTATGCACCTTAACAACTTTGTCATAAGAGACCCAATCATTATAGTCCGGTAGTTTCTTACAATCTTTACATCCCCTCCTTTATGCAAAGGCTTAACCCAATTAGTACTCCAATCATAAGGCATACCATGTTGAAGTGCAAGGTTGAACATATCACACATCCACTCATGGGTAAAATCTCCCGTCCATTTGATCATCTCTGGCTTGATATCTTGAAGATCTCCCGCTTTGCGAGTGGCCAACTTTTCAAGCCCACCGTATACATCCTCAATAGTAAAAAAAGAGGGCATACATGGGAGTGAACCATAAAATGGCATTTTTTCAGCATTTTCTTGCTCATATAATTGCCTACAATGTGTGTACATATCCACTAGACTCAAGTTACCAAAATTCTCAACCCGCTTGCCCCTCAAGTTTCTCCAAAATCTTCCACATGCATGTGCCTTTTCTTGGACTTGAAATTCTTGTTTCTTTACTTCCCATTTTCTTCTCTTCTTTTGAATCAATGCCTTGTATGTATGCAAATGACTTTGATAGTTGTCTTTGTCCATAGTTGCATCAAGCTTTATCAAGTACATTCGAGCATCTTGACATTCTTTATCAAACCACCTTTTGCGTGATCTATCTTTGTTGGTACCATGGAGATGCTTTATGGCAAAGCATTCTTCCGCACAAGAACAAATAGCTTTCTTGAAAGTTTCCCATTTAGTTTCCAATGGTGCATCACATTGAAGCTTTGTCATCCATAATTTTTTCTCAACCATTTCAATGTACATTGGTGCCCTTTGAAATCCATACATAGTGATAACTTCTCTTTCCTTTGGCTGAGATTATCATGCTTAATTGCTTCTCCACATGAAAGGTCAATACATAAGGTGCGATGGTCAGATTCCGGGGTCCATTGACCAAACATAAAACTCTTTATGCGGTACATGATGGCTTCAGAGAGTAGCATATAGTCAATCACACTATCCCCATTATATCTCCTACATGTAAATCCATTGGTTCCACTTCACAAAGATACACCATTGGCAATGAGCATACCCGTGCTATTACACATGTGTAAAAGTAACTTTCCATAGTGATCCGGCTCTTTCTCATCCATTGAAGTACGATCATACAAGTGAACTTCCTCCAACTCCCTTGACATGTATGTCATATCAAATTGTTGAGTGTCATGTTGCAATGTTTTTGTACGAGCATTCATATCCCCAAATACAATAACATCACCTTCACCTTTAAAATGAGCAATGTCTTGTTCAAAATCAGAAAATGGATGATCTCTATCCATGCAAGCATAAAAGGGAGAGTCATGATGAGGAATGTAGCAACCGGCTACAAAAATGGGTGCTCTTTTTGGTGTCATAATTTTCAGCCATACATAAAGTTTGTACTTGTCATCTTTCACAATTGATACAAAATCTTCCAATCCTTTCTTAACCATACATGCTACCCCTCCTTGTCCTCTTTGTTGCTTGAGATTCTTTGACCACATCAATGAATGTACATTGTAATCCTCCAAGCCGTTAATCCTTTGTGTATCATGCTCCCAAGTTTCAACAAGAAGTACAACATCGGCTTTGCTTGTTAGTTCATCAACGCCAACCCCCGCATTCCATGGGTATCCATTACAATTCCAAAAGCATATTTTCAATTGTAACTCGGTCTCATAGGTCACGCATCCCTATTTGCTTGAGGGACTTGCCTCCTCCTTGGGCACATTTTCTTCATGAGAGATCTCCTTGTTTTTATTATTCTTTTCCTCATATGCCTTACGACGCATATTTTGTTGCTTAATAGTGCGATCTTCACATACAAAACATTTTGTATCCCTCAAATAGATCCAACTATTATCAAGGATAATCTTTTGCTTGGTCTCATCCAGCATGGTGCCTACAATTGGCCGTTCTCCCGAGCGAGGAGCTCCTTGCTTCCCCACTCTATGTGCTCCATAGACCATAACTCCGGACATGCCAAAGTGTGTTTTGAAGAAATCTTCAATAAAAATGGCAAGAGAAGGAGGTGTCTCTAACTTCTCTTCGGGAATTCCACGAATAACAATGTTCTTGGAACGTCGCTCCCGTTCCTTCAACTCCTCCACATCCACATCCTCAACATTCTTTGTTTGAACCATAGCTTGCATGAGTGAGGAATTAGAAACCACATTGCTACCACATACATAAGCCCAAGACTTGTTTGTGCATACATTTTTCATGCCGCATACATCCCGGCTCATAGTGTCAAATTTCTCCTCTTTCAATACATGGTCATGCTCTACTTTGCTCATCCACTCCTTCAAAGCATTCAAGTCCACAAGAGAGCATTTACATTCCTTGAATTCCTCTTCAAGTTTCATCAAACGTGTTGTTTGCATCTCAAGTGTCTTCTTGAGATTCTCATTCTCAACCACAAGTACCCTTAGTGTGCCATTCTCCATTGCAAGTGCTTGTAAGTCTTCGCCTTGTTTGTTTACAGTCTCTTGCAATGATACCAAGTACGCCATGATCATGGTTTTCGATGTCGTTGGTTGGGTGGTTGTGTTGCTATCTCCACACTTAGGAGATTTTGGATCATTTTCCACAACGGTTGTGGACCTTGTTGAAGAAGAAGAACCCTTGCGAGTTCCTGAAGACATTGTATGTAAAATAAGAGATGAGAGTCAATTTTCTTGAACCTGTTCACTTCGGGGAGAGAGAGAGAGAGAGAGAGAGAGAGAGAGAGAGAGAGAGAGAGAGAGAGAGAGAGAGAGAGACAAAGAGAGAGAGAGAGAGAGCTAGGGCTAGGTGTAGATAGGGGGGGGGGGGGGGGGGAGGGGGGGGGGGGGGGTGTTTAGGCCAGTAGTCCGCCATGGCAAGGGGAAGGAAGAAAACAAGGGGGGGGATGCTTAAGGCCGAAGGGAGTGTGGACGAGAGGGGGTGGGGGTACGGCCCGCTGAGGCTAGAGTGTGGACAAGCACAGAGAGAGAGAGAGAGAGAGAGAGAGAGAGAGAGAGAGAGAGAGAGAGAGAGAGAGAGAGAGAGAGAGAGAGAGAGAGAGAGAGAGAGAGAGAGAGAGAGAGGATAATATATGTGGCGGCCTGTCGGGGCTGGAGTGTGACAGAGGCACCAATGCACCTACCGGGCCAGATGATGCAGCAGCAGAGTAGGGGAGAGAGAATATTTAGCAGAGCTGGGCAGTAAGAGAGAGAGATCGTCTTTTGGTGATAATGGAGGGGTGTGGCCAAACTGGTGGCGCCCCACTGGTGGTTAACATTGGGGGGGTATGGTGAATGGTAAGGGTTTTTTTTTTTTTTTTTTTGTTAACAAACCTTTCCTTCCTTAGGGTGTGGTTCTCACAGTCACGGTTTCGAAAGCCGGCCATCATTAGCCCTCCCATCTGGCTAGAGGCATTCATGCTTCTAGACCTTCCTCTGCATCTTTAGTTGTGGATTTAGAGGGTTCTCCCTCTTCTGGAATGTCTAGCATGAATTTTGGATCAAACCTAAGAAAGTACCTTTTCGGCCTTCATCCATTGACCCTAGTCTTGTGAATTCTCCCATCTGCTTCCATCAGCTTATAGCTGTCGTTGTCATAGCGTTTCTTAACAATGAATGGTCCTTCCCATCTGGGTTGAAATTTCTTGTCCTTCCTGGTGTCGAATCTGTTGTCGTATCTCAGCACTAACATACCTTTTTCCAGTCCCTTTTCTTTAAGCCCTTGATTGAAAGTGAGTCGGCGTCGTTCTGCCTGTGCTGCATAGTGAGTGATGGCTTCTTCCCTATCTAGTTGGAGCCTCTCCAGATCCAGGATGTGGTTTCGGAGATTTATAATCGGGCGATGTATCTGGCTAGCCAAGACTCGTAGGCTGGCTATCTGTACCTCAATGGGTAGAATTGCCTCTTTCCCATAAACTAGATGGAAAGGGGTGAATCCTAGTTATGTTCGGAACGTCGTTCGGTAGGCCCAAAGAGCTGCCATGAGATGTTTATCCTAGTATCCTATGTGATTGTTCACCTATTTTGTGATGATTTTACAAATCATTCCATTTACCTTCTCTACCAGACCATTGCATTGTGGATAGTATGGTGTGGAATGTCGGCGTGTGATGCCTAACTTCTTCATCAGTTCTCCCACCAAATCGCCTCTGAAACCTGGTCCTCTATCTGATATTATCTCAAGAGGAGTGCCAAAACGGCAACAGATATGCTCAAAAATGAACTTTTCTACCTCTTGGGTTGTAATGCGGGTGGTGGTTGTTGCCTATGCCCATCGAGTCATGCAGTCTACACCCACTATGATGTACAGTTTACTTGAGTGGGCCATATGAGATGATAGGATTTTGTGGATCGTAGGTTAATGTGCGATCACTGGCTACTTGACAAGCCTTACATGTTTTACACCAATGGTGTACATCCCTGTTCAAGCTAGACCAAGAATATCCTGCTTGTAGAATCTTCCTACTGGTGATATCTAGAGCAAAATGACCGCTGCAGATGCCATCATGGCAACTTGAAATTACCTATGTGATCTCACTAGAGATTGGCACCCGCCTGAGAATCTGATCCTTGCCCTTACAATACAAGTGGTTATTTACAACGCGGTATCCGGTAGCCTTCCTTACCAGCCACTGCTTCTGGCCTTTGGTGTATCCTTCCAGACATTCTCCTCTATCTAGAAAGCTGACGACATCAGGCATAGCATCACTACCTTGAAAGAGGGGTAGCTTCAGTTTGATGGCTCCTACGAGAACGTCTTGTATTCTTTCTTTTGCTAGAGCATCTGCATCCTGATTTCTTCTCTGGGGACATGAAATAGTTTCACTGCTTCAAACTTCCTTAGAAGATCCTTAACTTAGCGTAGTTGACCAAGTAAAACCTGATTTTTTACAAACCCAAGTGCCATTTATCTGCCTTATCAAAAGCAAAGCATTGCCAAACACATTTAGGCGATGAATTCCTTGTGAAATACATTGTTCCAACCCAAGAATTAGGGCTGCATATTCTGCTTCATTGTTGGATTGGGAGTGTAATAACTGTCCGATGGAGAATACTCTTTCTTGTTGCTCATTGAAAATAACTATGCCAGCTGTAGATTGGTCCATTGTTCTCTTGTATGCTCCGTAAAAGAAAAGTGAGTGAGCTCTTTCTAGCCTAGGACTCTCTACTATTGGTGTTTCTTCCTTTGCTTCCATGTTGACCTTCAGCTTCTTCTCATAGTGGTGATGAGTGAGAATTCTCGCTAAACTAGCCCTGGTGGAGTTTTCTACTTGCATGGTGTAGTCAAACTCTTGTAATCTAATTAACCAATTAGAGATCCTAGATGAGACATCCATGTGTCGCATTACATATGGGAAAACCTCCTCCATTGTCAGGATTACAAAGGGTCTAGGCAGGAGATAGGAGCGAAACTTTGTGGTAGCAAACATTAGTGCAAGAACCATATGTTCTACTTCGGTAAATCCCTTTTTTGGCGGGGTCATGACACGACTAGAGAAGTAAATAGGACGCATGAAAGAAGTTTGGGGGTCCTTTTGCATTAGCACGGCTCTGAGTGTATCACTTCCTACACTAGGGTTCACATAAAATGGCTCGTCCCACTTAGGGGGTGAAATGTTGGGAAGCTTAGCTAGGATTTGCTTTACCTCAGTAAACTGCTGCTCATTTTCTTTACTCCATGAGAATACATCCCTCTGGGTGAGTTGTTGTAGGGGAAGGACCACCTGAGATAGCAAGTGAATGAACCTGCTTAAGTATCTTACATTTTGAAGGAAAGAAACCAACTGCTTAGCGGTGGTGGGTGACGACAAAGATACCCGGGCTTGGATCTTGCTAGGGTCAGCCTCAATCCCTTTTACTGAAATTACATGGCCAAGAAGAGTGACTTTGCTTTCACCAATGTGACACTTATCCACGTTGAGCTGGCCACCCAAGGTTTGCAGCCTGGTTAAGCCATCATAGACTTTGCTTAAATGAAGGGCTCGTGAACTATAGATGCAAAAATCATCTGTGAAAACCAGTATTGATGTTCCAAAGTAGGGTTGGAAAACAAAGGTCACATAGCGCTGAAATGTGGCCGGGGCGTTAGTGAGGCCAAAAGGGATCACCCTGTAAGCAAAGCATCCCCAAGGTGTGATGAAGGTTGTCTTCTTCTTATCTTCTTTGGCAATGCTAATCTGGAAGTATCCTGAGTAGACATCGCATATTTTGTATCGTTTGTGACCCGCCACTTCATTGAGAATTTCATCCTGGAATGGGAGGGGAAAGTGATCCCTCTTCGTGGCTGCATTGAGAGGTTTATAGTCCACACAGACTCTCCAATTACCATTCTTTTTTGGCATGACTACTACTGGGGAGACCCATTCTGAGTCTTTGATAGGGTAGATGAAACCTACTTGTAGCAAACTTCTCACCTCTTTAAGTAGTGCCTCTTGTTGGATTACTCCAAGTCTTCTGAGCTTCTACACTACGGGTTTAGTGCCTTCCTTGAGTTTTATGTGGTGTCGCACTACTGTAATTCCTGTGATCTTATCATAGCCATCAATGAACAAAGTAGTGAAGTTACCTAACATGGAAACATATTCCTTCCTTTCTTCATCGGTTAACTCATTTGAGAGCATTTTTTCTAATTTACATGCATCCTCCAAGGACTGCGTACCTGATGATTCCTCTTGGTTTGTTGGGGGTGTTTCGGATTGTGTCAATCTTTTCGGGTCTTTAAGAATGACCCCCATCACTTCGATGCTACTCTCACTCCCGGTAGTGGTGGTTGTCTCTTCTCCTGAGGTAGACGAATAGTCGTTGGTGGAATCATCTTTTGAAGCCTCCAATATCATGTTGCGTTGCTTCCCAGTCCTCATGTCGTAGAATATGGACTTCCCTTTAGCATCCTTCATCTGAATCATTCCGGTGCTCCAGTCTTGTTTAGCTTCCATAGCCATAAGCCAAGGCCTCCCAAGAATGATGGGGTAGCCCTCCCCTTTGTGTGGCATGACAAAGATGTCTACCTCCACTTCTGTATTGAATGCTTTCACTTTGACTGCATTCACAATGCCCACGCATTTCGCGCGAGATCCCTTCCAAAGATAGCCCCAGCTATCCTGGGTCTTGATTTCGTGGTACTCACCATTTTTGTCCATTTATTCCTCATTTTTGGCGCAAGGTGGAGTAATTGGGGCCAAGTTGTCTTCGGGCCATGCATCAATACATCCTGAACTAAGTCATAGGATTTTGCATACTCACCTAGTGAGAAGTCCACGATGTCTATCTTCCGTCACAGTTTAGCTACTTGCTTGCTAGACTCGGCCTTCCCTTTCATTTTCTCTTCTCTTTGAGAGGCTTCCTCGTGCCTAGCACGCTTCACTCCCATAGCATCCACTTCTTCTACCTTAGCTTTCCCTTTGTGCTTCTCTTGAATTGATTCTTCTACCTTAGCCTTCCCTTTAGCCTCCAAGCTAATGACACTCACCGCTTGGTTCACAGTAGGGGGGGGGGCGTAGTGGTGGAATGAGAGTTTGTGGTGGTGGTTTTTGTTGTATAGGTGGTCGAAGGATCTGGACCGGTGGGATCAGCCCTGGTTGCCTAGGTGGTGGTGGTCTTGCTCTTGGCAGAGAAATTTGATTCTGTCTCCCCCCTCTATTGAAATTATGCCTCCTTGGATGTGGGCAGTAGTACATACCATGGCCGTCTTCGCCTCAATTGTAGCAGTGGTACTCTTGATTCTGCCTTCATTGTCCTCTTCCTTGTTCTGGATTCCTGACAGGTGCATGCCCTTGCTACACCAGATGCACGGATAAACTCTCTAGTTGGGTGGTGATGCGACTTAGTAAGTCTAGCTTCTCTTTTGATGCCTCTTGCGGTTGGGCTCTATGACTGGCTGTTATAGTCACTGGGGTTGGTCGGGCCGAGCTTGTTTCCTCTGACTCGTTTACTCTTGCTTGCATGTGTAGCTTCTTGTCTTTAAGGCGGGCTACTTCTACTGCCAACTCATATGTTGCAGGAAACCTTCTCTTCACCTTCTCTCTAAGAGGCGACCATAGACCAGCAATGAAACAGTCCTTCTTTAGTAAATTAGGCACTCCTTCACCTTCCTTCAGTGAGGCAACCCATCTCTCCCATAAGTCCACAAATTTGGACTCGTAGGTGGCATACTCTAGCAGACCTCCCTACTTCAATTTCGTCAGTAGCTGCCACAGCTTCTCCGAGGTTGTGCCTCCACCAAACCTCTTTACAAAGGTAGCCCTTAACACATCCCATGCATTCTTGGTAGCCTGGGACAATGCATTATACCAGGACTTGGCCTCTACTTTCATCAGTAGAGGAAAAATTCGAAGTCGTGAAGCGTCGTCATCTTTGTTGGAAACGACACAAGCAATGTCAAAATCATCCAAAAAGTCGGTGGTGAGATCTTCTCCCTTCTTTCCACTGAACATGGGGAAAGAAACACTTGCCATGGTAGTGACTCAGGAAATTACAAACTTTTTTTTTTATAGATTAATGACAGTTGCGGCTCATAGCGGCTTTTTATAGGGTTGGGTGGATAGGTTAAAATAGGATAAAGATAGAAACATTAAAGGAATGGTGGTAATCCAATATGGGGAGAATGATAGGGTTTGGGGAATTAACAATTTCTCCTAGTACCGCCGCACCAAATAGGTAAACAATCTTCTGTTGGTAGAAGATTTTCCTATCTACATAGATATTCACATCCATATGTTGCAGGAATCAGAACGGGAATGTTGTCGGCCCGTTTTTCATCATGCGCAGAGGGTGGAGTACTTACTTATACTCTTACCATGCCAGTGTTCATGAGTTGGCACATCCACAGGAGGTCGTCGCCTTTCAAATGGGCTCTATGTTTCCTTAGTCGCTCAGCACGTATGGGGTGATGGCGACGCGCCTGACCACTCCTAGTCTCTTGGCTAGTAGCAATTGTAGATAATTTCCATAGTCGGCGTGTTGCATGAAATCCACTCCATTCATCTGCAACTCGTCTCCAGCCCACTGGTTTTCACCTGTGGTGGAGAGATTCTTCAGGATAAGTTGTACAGGGAGAGGAGGAAGATCCTCTACCCGTCTTCCAAAATAGCGAGAGCAGTAGCCGAACCACTCTTCCCTAGGACATGGGAATCTTCTTACCACTTCTTCTTCAGGATTGTCGAAGTAGACTGGTAGCACTCGCATGCGTCGTGCAAATCGGTAGGCGACCTTCCGCCGCTTAGCTTTGGATGACTTCCTCTTTGGCAAGCTGGGTACAACCCGGATTTCTGAGCTTGAAGCACTTGCTTGGCCAGATGCTTCTCCCTTTGGGGTCATGTGTTTCCAGACTGGCTTATCTTTTCCTTACCTTTGGCTCAAGCAGCCCCTTTAGGCCATTTTGGAGTAAAGGTTATAACTTTGACTGCAATTTCTTTAGGGAAGAGAGGCCTCACCGTTTTCTTTCCTTCTTTGATGTGAATGACTTCTTCACAATGAATGTCGATGTAGATGATTTCAGCCCCTTCGCTGCCTTCGTTGTTGGCACTCATTGACAGTGTGTCTTGGTTGACAATAGTGATGGCACTTCATAGACCTCCCACCTGATGTTCTCAACTTGTGGTTAGAATGAGCAACATGAGATGGAGAATTTACCTCTTGAATGCTAACGACACTGCAGCCTGGCAGTAGTACTTCAATGAAGGCCGCTAGTGCCTCCTTAGTCTCCTCCTCCTCCATCCTCCAGTTAGAAAATTCCTTCAGCCACTCGTCCATGATTGATGGCGTGCATCACTTTCAGCATTGTAAACTGAAGGGTTCTTAGAATCCCTCCTCAGTGGGGACACCAAATGACGGGAGAAAAGCAAAACCTGAACCCCGACGGCCTCTAAAACACCGGGGGCCGAATGGCATACCTCGAGCCTATCACAGTAAATCGAACAGGGGCACCATCTAGCTTTGAGCAGCTAGGATGCAGACCACAATGATGTGAACACCGCAAACTTACAGAGAGAGAGAGAGAGAGAGAGAGAGATTTATAAATGAATAAAACCCTCGGGGATGTGAGGGAGAATTATTTCTGTAGTATTTACAATGACCTTCCTTCTAGCGAGGCGGCACACCGTGGTGATCGAGAGGTAGGGAGAAAAGATGGTGAAACTACTTGGTGCGTTTCCTAAAGACGACTCGATGATTGTGAAGCTTGCTACCAAGAGCGTGTATATGTGTGTGCATCGACCATTGGAGTTGAGAGGTGGACGTGGTTCCCTTTACATAGTGCAATTCCCAAAGAAAACCATCACACAAGCCCCCTCCCCGTGATGATAATAGTGTCAACTCTTCCCACTAAAACTCTACCAAGTGTTGACCTCTCATGAACACCCCCCTCCCCCCCCGATAGTGACCTCTCAGTGCCCTTTTATAGGTGTTGGCTGCTTGGAATATGGTAATCCCGATTTGATTAGGGTAAGCTAATCGGGGAGACAAAGCAAGGCGGTGGGCCCGATGTGGTTGACCCTTGCTTTGTCTTGGGAGTTATTTAAAATGAAAATCTCTAGGTGGGCCTTTGTGACCATCACCTAGAGAGAGGGAATTTACAAATTGGGAATTTACAAGGCTTGGGAGAAAACGGAAGAAATGATGATCATAACCTACAAATTACTGAAATGGCATCGTGGTTGCGTGATGCCGGCAAATGATGCGTTGCCGGTGCGTTAGTGTAGCGTGTACATCTTTTCAGGGTCGGCCGGGGCATGCCTTTGGTGCATTTCTTCTTTTTGCTGTCGGCGGTGTGTGATTCGGACCGTCTTCTTTGTTGTCGATGTAGATGGCGTAGAATTCGTGGTTCGGCTACTGCTCTCGCTGTTTTGGAAAGAGAGTGGAGGATCTTCCTCCTCTCCCGGTACAACTTATCTTGAAGAAGCTCTCTACCACGGGAGAAACCCAGTGGGCTGGGGACGAGTTGCAACTGAATGGAGTAGAATTCATGCAACACGCCGACTACGTAAACTACCTGCAATTGTTGTTAGCCAAGAGGCTGGGAGTGGTCAGACGCGTCGCCATCACCCCATACGTGCTGAGCAACGAAGGAAAGGTAGAGCCCATGAAAGGCGACGACCTCTTGTGGATGTGCCGACTCATCAACACTGGCATGATAAGAGTATAAGTAAGTATTTCATCCTCTGTGCATGATGGAAAACGGGCCAATTGCATTCCCGTTCAGATTCTTGCAGCATATGCATGTGAATATCTATGTAGATAGGAAAGTCTTCTACCAACAGAAGATCGTACACCTATTCGGTGTGGCGGTACTAGGAGAAATCCTCAATTCCCCGAACCCTATCATTCTCCCCATATTAGATTACCATCATTCCTTTAATGTTTCTATCTTTATCTTGTTTTAACCTATCCACCCACCCTTGTAAAAAGTTGCTATGAGCCGCACTATTAATGTAATGTAAAAAAAAAAAGAAAAAAAAGAAAAAAAAGGTTTGTAATTTCCTGAGTCACTACCATGGCAAGTGTTTCTTTCCCCACGCTCAGTGGAAAGAAGGGAGAGGATCTCACCACCGACTTTTTGGATGATTTCGACATTGCTTGTATCGTCTCCAACAAAGATGACGATGCTTCACGACTTAGAATTTTTCCTCTACTGATGAGAGTAGAGGCCAAGTCCTGGTATAATGCATTGCCCTAGGCCACCAAGAATGCATGGGATGTGTTAATGGCTACTTTTGTAAAGAGGTTTGGTGGAGGCACAACCTCGGAGAGGCTATGGCAGTTACTGACAGAATTAAAGCAGGGAGGCCTGCTGGAGTATGCCACCTACGAGTCCAAATTTGTGGACTTATGGGAGAGATGGGTTGCCTCGCTGGAGAAAGGTGAAGGAGCGCCTAATTTCCTAAAGAAGGACCGTTTCATTGCTGGTCTATGGTCGCCGCTTAGAGAGAAGGTGAAGGGAAGGTTTCCTGCAACATATGAGTTGGCAGTCGAAGTAGCCTGCCTTAAAGACAAGAAGCTACGCATGCAAGCAAGAGTAAACGAGTCAGAGGAAACAAGCTCGATACAACCAACCCCAATGACTGCAACAGCCAATCATAGAGTCCAACCGCAGGAGGCATCAGAAGAGCAAGACCTGCTGAGTCGTATCACCACCCAACTAGAGAGCTTATCTGTGCATCTGGTGCAGCAAGGGCATACACCTGGCAGGAACCCAGAACAAGGAAGAGGACAATGAAGGCAGAACCCAGAGTACCAATGTTACAACTACAGGGAAGATGGCCATGAAATGTACTATTGCCCACACCCGAGGAGGCATAATTTCAATAGAGGGGGGAGACAGAATCAGATCTCTCCACCAAGAGCAAGACCTCCGCCACTCAGGCAACCAATCCCACCTGTTCAAATCACACCACCAGTGGTGCAACCACAGCTGGCCACACCAATTCGACGCCAGTCACCAATGCAACCACCACCACAATCACCACTTACAATCATCCTACACCCACCACCAATTGGTACCCGCACACCAAGTATCATTGGTCTTGCAGAAGAGGTCAAGATGAGTGTAACAGAAGAAGGATTAAGTAAGAAGACTATTCAAAGAACTAAAGAAGTGGAACAAGAGGTTAAAGAATCAGAAGATGCTACCCAGGTGGGGGAGGTAAGTCAAGAAAATTGTGTTACAAATGTGAGTACATCTTTAACCTTGGATGAAATAGGCACCAAAGCGATCAATCGACAGCATCGGGCAGTAAGGATAAGAAGGTGTAAAGTGTTGATTAGGCCTCGTCAGAGTAAGAGGAATGCAAAGGTCATGAAAGATACAAGAGAAGAAGGAAACCAGCCTGTTAGCAAGGCTTTGCAGAAGATGGACAACATATCAAGCAAAGGGGAGGTCTTTGAAAACGGAAGCCTGTGCACCAGCATGGACCCAGGACAATGTAGCAAGCTAAAGGAATCTTGCATCAAGGCAGTTTCACTTGAGGACCATAACGAAGAGGTAAGTATGACTGAAGGTTTGGAGTTGGCTATTGCTCCAGAGGCTTGGCAGCCGAGCATGACTTTATTGTGTAATGTTATAGACTTACAGATGGGTAATGCCTCTAGTCTACTGAAGGGTGTTATAAACTTGGAGATGGGTAATGCCTCCAGTTTATGTGAGGGTGTTCAGAGTAAGTTTGATGATCAATATGCTGCCAACCTTTTAAGGATGTTCCAAACTCCTCCACAACACAGCATTGTGTTTGCATGGGATGCATCAAACCTATGGCTATGGCTAGCTGCTCTAACATATAGAGAGAAGATCAGCATGGAGATAAGAGCAAAGGAGCCATGGATAGACAAAAGCCTAATAGAATGCAAGAATGAAGACCTCATTCGCAATTTGGTACGTTTTTTTTACAAATAGTGCATCCTCTCTTTGGAGAAAGGTAAGTGGATTACGCTTGAATTTAAGCCGCAAGGTAGGTGGCTTGCTATTAGCATCAGTAAAGGAAGCTGACATGTTTGAGCACACCCAAAAGAAGCATGATATGCTCGCAGTTTTTTCTAGTCATGGTAGTAATCAGGATTCTGAAGACAACTTGAGCTCACCACACCAACAAGGCGTCCATATATGGTGGATTCTTGGTACACTCTTGGGAATCATAATTTTCAGTTCTGTCTTTGCAGTAGCCAAGATGCTCATTTCCCCTCTCGCTAATGGTGGTTACAAATTTCATCCAATTTGGCATGCAAATTTTATTGTTCGGACACTGCAAACAATGATCCTATTTTTCACTTGGGATCCAGGAGGACATTGGCACAAATTTCTGGAAGCCATGGGCTTCCCCTTTAATCAACCGACACTATTCCAAGGAACAAGTTATCACTCGGACCTGTTACAGATTCATGAATATCCCAGAAATCTCACCAATGGCCAAATGGAATGGCTAGTTCAGAAGGCAACTCGATATCGGATCCTACAGCTAAGCGGAAGAAGATGGCTAATGATGGGGGCTTTTCACAAGCCAAGCTCACATACCCCTCTTCTCTCGTCCCCACCCCATGGAAACCTCCTCTTAGGGAGGGAGTGATAAAAGGAATTGAAAAAGTAAGAAAAAAAATAAAGTATGATTATGTAAATATATGAGAAAGGTAAAATAGGCCACCTCATGCCTGCGGGGCAGCCTATCCCCACCTTGCCTCCTTTTTCTTCACTGTTGCCCCGCCGTGTGTCCCTTTTCCTCTCCTCCACTCAAAAGGTCAACCCCCTCTCTCTTCCCCTTGTCCTTTCTCCTTTCTCTCTCCCTTGAAGCTACCCCACCCCCTGTCCTTACCAATAATGCACCCTAACTCACATGCCACCTCTCCTATCTTCCAAAACAGTATACCCCACCCCCCCTTTTCTCTCTCCTGTGACTCTCCCATGATCCAAATACCCCCCTCTCTCTCTAAAATTTGAAATCTCTCTTGTCTTGTAGCCAGATGGCCTCCCCCACACTCACACACACTCAGTTTCACTGAAAAAGGTGCCCACAGACCCATCCCCACCCAGTGGTTACCTGATTTTCTTGTGTTCACACACATCTGCACACAGATTCACCTCTGAACACACTCCCCTCTCTCCCCTCTTGTAATTACTTTATTCTCCATATCACCTCTCACTTTTTTTCATCAACCCATCTCTCTCTTAGTCTCTCTCTCATGAGACTGCTGTTCTGGCACATATACACACAGCCAGACAAGTGGGGCCCACAGTCACATGACTATGTAGATAATGATTTCTTCATTTCTAAATTCTAGAATTTCTCCCCCCTCCTACCCTATATAAAGAGGGTTCACCATCACACTAAACACACACACACAACATCACCAAAGAACACACTATGCACTGTGTGTGCCTAGTGCACACACACACATCCACACCATCACCATCACCGCAATCACCATGCTTGTCTTGAGCATGACCTCTACACCCTTGGCTATGGAAGATGAAGGGCAACTAAATGAAGGACGATGGCCTAGTGTGTGCCTAGTGCACACACACACACATCCACACCATCACCATCACCGCAATCACCATGCTTGTCTTGAGCATGACCTCTACACCCTTGGCTATGGAAGATGAAGGGAAACTAAATGAAGGATGATGGCCATAACCCTCCTGCGATTCTTCGCCATCAACTCCCACCTATCCTCCATGTGCTCTACCACTCTCTCCCTTCTCATTCCCCTACCCTATGCTCCCCATTTCATCGCCTAATTCTCTAAATAAAGCTTGAGGTTTTATGAGTATGTTTTCTTGCAATGTTTTGCCCATGTGAGGTGTGCGGAATTGCCACCTAGTCTTTTGTTTTGGAGTGAGCTTGTGTATGTGTGAAGGGTGTGCGGATTCGCCATCCTTTTGTGGTGCCTAAGTACTAAGCCGCTATACCCCCTCCCTCACTCTCTCTCTCTCTCTCTCTCTCTCTCTCTCTCTCTCTCTCACTTGATCTCATTCCCTTTCCTCTTCATCATTACTCCCAAGCATCCATCTCTCTTGGATGAAAACTTTGTTATGGTGGTGTGTTGTTTGCGTCCTAGCCGTTGAAGCTAGGTGGTGCCCCCTGTTTGCTTTACCATGACAGGCTCGAGGCGCGCCATTCGGTCCCCGGTGTTTTAGAGGCCGTCGGGGTTCACTTTGCTCCCGTCAGTATGTATGGGTGGGTGCATATATATATATATATATATATATATATATAGAGAGAGAGAGAGAGAGAGAGGTGTGCGCGTATATTTATATGTGGGTGTGTATGCGTGCGTGGGAACGGGGGGTTATTATATATATTTATTTATTTATTTATTATTTTTTTTGTTGATTTATGGCGACGTTGTGGCAATGCATATACAGAGGGGTTTGAGGATGGTGAATGGGGGGTTGTGTGTATATGTAGCATGTGTGTGTGTGTGTGTATATATGTGTGTGTGTGTGTGTGTGTGTGTGTGTGTGTGTGTGTATGTGTGTGGTGGCGCGCCTGTCGGTTGTGTATAGAGAGAGCGTGAGCAGCGGTGTGGAGCTGGGTGCCGCCTTCGGGCGAGACAGAGTGCGAGAGAGAGAGCATGAGGGTGGGGGAGATGGTGAGGGAGGGGAAACGAGATAGGGTTGTACGTGGCCGAGAGCGCACGCGGGTGTGGATGAGAGAGAGAGAGAGAGAGAGAGAGAGAGAGAGAGAGAGAGAGAGAGAGGAATTATGTGGCTTAGGGGTGGTTCTCACCAAGGGAAGAGAGGGAGAGAGAGGGGAATGTGAGATTGTGAGAGGGGGGGGGGGGGGGTGAGAGAGAGAGGATATGGTGGGGGGTTTAGAGGATAGAGGAAGCGAGGGTGAGAGAGATAGAGGGAGGGAGAGAGGGGGATTTCCCTAAGGCCCGTTGTGGCTGCTCCCGAGAGAGAGAGAGAGAGAGAGAGAGAGAGAGAGAGAGAGAGAGAGAGAGAGAGAGAGAGAGAGAGAGAGAGCTAGGGCTAGGTGTAGATAAGGGGGGCGTGTTTAGGCCAGTGGTCCGCCGTGGCGTGGGGAAGGAAGAAAACAAGGGGGGGGATGCTTAAGGCCAAAGGGAGTGTGGACGAGAGGGGCTGGGGTACGGCCCGCTGGGGCTGGAGTGTGGACAAGCGCACACACACACACACACACACACACACACACACACAGGGAGAATATTTGGAAGAGAGAGAGAGAGAGGATAATATCTGTGGCGGCCCGCCGGGGTTGGAGTGTGACAGAGGCACCAATGCACCTACCAGGCCGGATGATGCAGTGGCAAAGTAGGAGAGAGAGAATATTTAGCGGCGGAGCCAGGTAGTAAGAGAGAGAGATCGTCTTTTGGTGATAATGGAGGGGTGTGGCAAAACTAGCGGCGCCCCACTAGTGGTTAACCTTGGGGGGGTATGGTGAATGGTAAGGGCTTCTTTTTTTTCTTTTTTTTTGGGTAACAAACCTTTCCTTCCTTAGGGTGTGGTTCTCACGGTCACGGTTTCGAAAGCCGGCCATCAGTGTCGGCAATAGAATTTCTATTGGCAGTATGGGAGCAAGACCATAAACAAGGTTAAATGGTGTAGCATTTAATGTTGTTTTGAATGAAACTCGATAAGCCCATAAAGAAAGCATGGAGATTCATTTCGCAGTCTGTCCTTCTTGAACTAACCACTTTGGTCAATACCAAGCTAAGAATTTTGTTCGTATGCTTAGCTTGTTCGTTTTCTTGTGGGTGATAGGGAGCTGATTTGTTATGGGTATGACCATAAACTCATTAAGCAAATACTCGATCACCTCATTAAGGAAATGAGTTCCCCGATCGCTGAGAATTTCTATTGGCAGTCCATATCTCATGAATACATACTCATATAAGAATGCGGCAGTGGTTCTGGCATCATTCTTTTGAGTTATTTTAGCCTCGGCCCACTTAGTCAAATAGTCCGTAGCTACAATAATATATTGAGCGTGGGTTCTATAAGCAGGTGGTTGTATTGGCTCAATAAAATCTATACCCCATTTTGTGAAAGCTCTTGCCCCCATCATTGGTCTTAAGGACATGCTATCTACACGTGTTGGCATTTCTGCTCGTTGACAAGCATCACATCTTCGAACATATTCTTTGGCATCTGTAAAAAGTGTTGGCCACCATATGCCCGCCATTAAGATTTCTCTTGCGGTGGTCTCACTAGAAAAGTGACCTTCAGCTAATCCAACATGTGCTTGTTCTATAATCAAAATATACTAGTCTTCATTTGCACAAAGACGCAAATATTGATCCTTACCTCTTAGATACAATTGGTTTCCAATAAGAGAATAGTCTCTTGCTTCAATTTCAATTGCTCTTTGACGGCTTTTACTCATATCCTTAGGAAATATTCAGCTTGATAAGTAAGTAACCAGATAGTTACTCCACTTAGGAACATGCGACATGTGAAACAATGTTACAAGAGTTATGGGTGTTTGTTTTTGACATTGAGGACAATCCTTCACAAATGAGTGAACATCACTCCTCATAGTTGGCCAAAATACTCCAAGTCTCAAAATTCGTCGCATAGTTTGATCGGGGATAATAATTTTGTAAGCTTTTAGTTTAGAGCTTTTTGCACAAATTTAGAACTTTTTTAATTGTGTGCTCAAATAGACTCATTGTACATGACAATGCTCCCAAACATACAACCCTTTGACATAATTTTATCCGAGGACATTCATTAGTAAAATTTTCATATATCACGTGTGTTTACCAAAATCATTTTTAATTACCCCTTATACCTCTCTTGTACACATGAATTTGTAAACTTACAAGAAATGAAAATCCCTGCTATTGAATGCACGTGCTATGTTACATATACTTTAGTGAAGTCTGTGGGGATTTTATATCAATTTATTTAAGTAAGAGTTTATATTAAAATATCTATGTTGTATGCAAAGTTACATTCAACAATAACATTTTTTGGATTCTTTAAGCTAATACATGATTCATATCAAAAATATATGTTATGTATACCCATTCTATCCCCCCAAAAAAAGCCTTTTACATACTTGTTCTATAGACATATGTCTTTTCTCTTGTTTATTAATGGCTAACTGAAAACTTTAAGGTTACTGAGGACACAATGTAGCCTTTCTCTTCACAAAGAAGGGCAAGAGGTAATTGCTCCACTAGTCTAGATCCAGTCATTTTGTAGTCTCAAAGGGTATTCAAAATTAAATTAGTGGTAGATGTAATGTCTAGTATATAATGCAAAATGTTTCTCAAACATCATACTTTGTCCCTACCTTGTAAAGTGAATCATTGCTAGATATACTACACTGCATATAATGAGGCTCCCAGCGCCGCCCCCCCTCCCCAATAGTACCAAGGACAACACCTATTTCAACATCTCATCGTGAATATCTTAAATGATGCAATGCCTTCAAATGCAAGAATGGATGGTTGTATTGGGGCAGAAGTCCTTGTCCCCATTTGAACAAAAAAAACCAAAACTTTTAAGTGCTCTAGACCCTGCCATGTTAGGAATTCCTTGCCACGCTCATATGTGTTTAATGGTCACACAATTTCACACCATGCATTATGTACGTTGCAAATGGCATACAAGTTGAGCTTAACCTTGCCATCTTTCTATATAAATATAATGGAGAGATGGCATTGTATGAGGATTGAGAAAACTACCATTTCCATGCTATCAAAGATCATGTGAGGTGGCAATTGTGAAGATTCCTATTAATGAATTTTTTTCCAAATCGAGTGTACATAGTATTCGGAAAAATATAGGAAGGTTATTGCATTTTTTGCATCTTTATTCACACCCACACAACTTTGTAATGCAATCAAAACAATCCAGTGAGATCTTTGAGATCTATTCCATGAGTCTTGAATTGGATATCTATTATCGAAGAGGGAGCATCTCTCTCTCTCTCTCTCTCTCTCTCTCTCTCTCTCTCTCTCTCTCTCTCTCTCTCTCTCTAGCAACAAAAGAAGTATTGCTAAAATTTAACCACTAGTTGTGCAAGGTGGGAAATCCATGCTTCAAGAGATTAGGTATCAATAATGAAAGATTCAAGGAAAATACCCTTACAGAAACCATACCTTAACAAAGTAGCAAGAGGTTGCCACTACCAAATCCATAGAGAGTACGACCCTATCGCTTGAGAGCATACAAAACATCCATGGTAGTGATAGTTTTCGGGTAGGCATGTTTGTGTAGGTTATAGCATCTGAAATGACAGTCTCCAAGAAGATATTGAGCACCTCTAGTTTCCTTGTAGCTTAGGCCACTGATGCATTTCACACCACCCCTACGAGCAAGCCTTCAAATGGCAGGCTTGGCAATGTCCTGAATTTTTTCACACAAACCCTTTCCATGACCCTTCCATCCTTTCTCTTTTTGGCATGCTTGCATTTCTCTCCCCTTACCCATAATATAGGCTTTAATCTCTCTCTCTCTCTCTCTCTCTCTCTCTCTCTCTCTCTCTCTCTCTCTCTCTCTCTCTCTCTCTCTCTCTCTCTCTCTCTCTCTCTCTCTCTCTCTCTCTCTCTCTCTCTCTCTCTCTCTCGCATGCACCCAAATACAGAGGGAACCTTCCCACCAAGAGTTGGACAACAATCTATTCACATGTAGAAAAAATATTCTTCGCTCAAAATCTATACACATCGTGGGCTTGCTATCTACCGGAGCCTGACCAGTGCTATTCATTGTCATTGGTCTTCAAAACTTCAAGTTGCAAGACTCTAGAGGAGCTTGCTAGGCTTATCCTGAATATGACAGCTTCTATAAGCACCTTCACCACATACTTGTTGTGACCAATCTCATTCCTAGCAACTACGGGGATTGCTCCTCTCCGCGTACTCTAGTGAAATGAATGACTTTTGCCAGCACCACCCACGTAAACGTTGCTATGTCCATACGAGTAAGCAAAATGCCAAGAGGAAATGTGAGCCCCAGGACGTAAATCCTTCTTCATGACACAATTGGAAAAAAGGACCATACCTGTCTCCTGTCTTTTGCTTCTCTGTGGGTGCGAAGGCAAGAAAGAAAGTCAATATCTCTCTCTCTCTCTCTCTCTCTCTCTCTCTCTCTCTCTCTCTCTCTCTCTCTCTCTCTCTCTCTCTCTCTCTCTCTCTCTCTCACACACACACACACACACACACACACACACACACACACACACACACATAAGGACGCATCTTGATATTCCTTGTCCACAACATTATTATTATACTAGAAGCTCAAGAGCTTTCCGATACCCTGCTATATCTCGGTCAATATTGTCGTCAAAATTGTCTATCATGCCTAACTACAAGCAACTCATGCTGCTGTCGGGCTTCCTTTCCCGTAGTTGTGCATATTGTGTTCACATGCTCTCTCTCTCTCTCTCTCTCTCTCTCTCTCTCTCTCTCTCTCTCTCTCTCTCACACACGCACACACACACACACACACACACACACACACACACACACACACACACACACACACACACACACACACACACACAAAACACACACACACCCCACAAGAAGTTTTGGACAAATTCTCACAATAATCTCCACATTGTGGCTTACCTCAACATCATGAGGGAGGCATAGCATACCTAGCTAGGTACAAATGGGGG
Source organism: Adiantum capillus-veneris (assembly GCF_014529385.1). NCBI lineage: Eukaryota > Viridiplantae > Streptophyta > Polypodiopsida > Polypodiales > Pteridaceae > Adiantum > Adiantum capillus-veneris. Next base: position 95,158,031 of record NC_140960.1, read on the forward strand.
CCGGGGGTCCTCTGACCTCAATCGTACCTAGTTAGGTGTGCATCACCTGATCTGGGGCAGACGTTCATGATGTTATGCATTGTATGAAAAGCACTGAAAAAGACTATGTTTTTCGGCATTAGAAAATTTCTAAACCTTTTTGTGCACAAACATACACATATAATCAATTGGCTAAACCAAAATCAAAATACTTACCTGCACTAATTTTCTCGATGCTATGTATTTGTTCATCTTGACTGATTGATTGATGAAGCGATACATACCCGCAAATTGAGTCAGTGCCTAGGGACTCACATACTCTCCAGCAGCATTTTGGGCCCCTGCAATTAGTTAAGTTGTTCACGACGTGAACTTGATCAAAACTGAACAAGAACGTAGTGTGGATGTCGTGAGGATCATTGCAGATGTTGTTGTTATCGCCATTGCTACGTCGATGGCAGCATGTTGAAGTTGATCTCTTGGCGCTGTATCTTCTCTGCAGGGTCATGTCTGAACTGTTTGGACCAATCCGTTGCGTAGCCATGTCAAGTTTCAAGGAATGTGATTCTGTGTGATGAATCCTTGAAAATCAAGATGCTAATTATTGTTTAGTGAATTGAGGGGACTGAATCATTGATTACAAGCAGAGGGAGACTGTCAAAATATTTAATGACACCATGAAAATGAAAAGTGTCCTATGGAGAGCCTCTAACACGAGTAAAAATTAGCTTGCGGTGTAGTTAGTATTAATGAGCAAATGAGTTAGCAGCTTGTGATGATGATGAAGATACCGTGAGAGGGCAGAGCAAGCAAGACTATAAACTGCTGGCAAACGGTGCGTGTAAGCTTATTGACCGAGGTATAGCATGGTATAGCAGGCGAGAAAGATATTGTGAATCTCCATTCCATTTGGCTTGCATGTGCATGAGAACCCAAGAAGCAGTACCACACGAGCGTTCAACGATGAAGAAAAAACAATCAGCTTTGCGGTAGCTCCACCTCAACACTCCGACTCTGTGGAGCATTCCTGTTCGGTCGCATTGTCGTACACCATTGGCAGCTCCAGGCAGCGAGTTAGTTATATAACTCGAGTGGGCAGAAACAAGGTGCAGAGAGGTCTCACCATCTCAGGGAAGTGGCAAGTGATCAAAAACAAGGAATTAACACGATAGCATGCAGGCATTCGCTAGAATCTTCTCCCTTGGCTACCTCTCTCTCTCTCTCTCTCTCTCTCTCTCTCTCTCTCTCTCTCTCTCTCTCTCTCTCTCTCTCTCTCTCTCTCTCTCTCTCTCTCTCTCTCTCTCTCTCTCTCTCTCTCTCTCTCTCTCTCTCTCTCTCTCTCTCTCTCTCTCTCTCATTCGTTCATGAGCACGCAGTCCGTCTGCGCGCGCGTGGATGGATAGGAAGCTCAAGATATAGAAATTAATTTTTAGAACTTTTTGTGTCACAAGGTGGCGTAAGTTCACATGGGATGGGGAAAAGGTCGCTAAGCGTAACCTTGAGCTATTTGAAAATTCAAGAAATTAGCTACTTGAGAGGGGAGCAAAAACGAAATTGTGACTTAGATTTTACAAAAAAATAGAACGAATATGTTAAAAATATAGCTTAATTCATAGAAATTGGAGTGCTTTTATTTGATGAAAAATACCCACATTGGTGAACGCACATGTAGTCCGTCTCCGCACATAGTTTTCATCACAGCGTGGACAGACTGCGTGCTCATCCACCAACATGGGTATTTTTCATCAAATAAAATCACTCCAATTTCTACATATTAAACCATATTTTCAACATACCCGTTCTATTTTCTTGCAAATTACAGGCACATAGGATGTTTGCCCTTGGGACTATGTGCACCTTGCCCTAGTTTATTCCTTTACTGATTGTAAAAAATATTTTATGTTACTTACGCACTTGCAGCTGGTGGCAAGCAATTCTAGATAGCACAAAACATTGGATGCATGAGAGACAACTTGATCATCAACACGATCACCCATTGCTAAGTTTGTGAGTTGGGATTACCAAGCATCTTGCCAACAATAACACATCTGGACAAAATACATATGAAGGTCCATCAGCCACACTTTCTTACACACGGCATTAAACACAAACACCACACATCACTTTTTCTTGGGTCTTATCATAGAGAGAGAGAGAGAGAGAGAGAGAGAGAGAGAGAGAGAGAGAGAGAGAGAGAGAGAGCAACCAAGCGAACCAAACAAGATCACTTGCACATGATACGCATGATTGGGAGAAAATTTTTATGTAGGATGATAAGAAAATTTGGGTTTGATCTCAATAGAAAACTTTAGGTTTCTAGCGCTTTTCCCTACTATGAGGATAAGATTGGTTCACATTAATCTCTCACAAGCTGACAATGATTTTTTGTTTACGCGATATGCTCTTGCAATATATCTTTTATATAAATGAAAGGCTATTGATCAATAGTGTCTTTGAAGTTTTGTGGAATGTATAAGGTGGATTGGTTCACTCCCCCTATCAAATTGTTGAGGGTGAACTGGTCAAAAGAGAAGTGGCTAAAAGGTATAAACAACATTTGGGAAGTAAAATGGCCAAGCCCAATGAAGATAATCACTTGGAATTTGTTGTGGGGGTTTATCCCTACTAGGAGTAAGATTCTTGACAAGGGTATTGACACAAACACTTGCTCTGGGTGCAAAGTAGCTTTGGAGGATCCCTTGCATCTTCTCAAGGACTACCCTTCATTGCAGGGTCTTGTCACCAAGATCTACAAATGGGTACACCCAAATAGTCAGATATTTCTATCTCAAGTAGATTTAGAAATCCCAAAACATTTGTGTCCTTGAAAGAAACTTTATAGTAGCTTGGCTCAATGATATCGTGAATGATAACAATGACCTTATATATTTGATATGGTCAAGAGTAGGGACAACTTTACAAGTCGAAGAATGTAAACATGCAATGAGTTACATTGGATATTCAAGTGGTACCCCCTTGTGGAGAAGCAGACTATTGACCTTGGGTCGAAGCTATTAAATAAGAACTAAAATAGGGTCTTTTGCTAATGTATTGGACATTGCCTTTTTGGAAATGTTGTCCCTTTAAGGCACATCTAGTGCTTGAGGCTCATTGTAGATTAATTGATGATTTAATATAGTATCTCTACTTACAATTGCTAGTATGGAGTTTTTTAAAGAAGTTGTTGGCCACAACAATGGAAAACACATATTTGCATCCAATGCCAATGTTTTTGGTTTCCTAATGCATCTCTAAAAATATAGCAAATATAAAAAAGAATACATACACCGTGGAATGGAACTCAAAGGACAAGAGGAATAGGCTATGATTTAACATCATTTTTTACATGTTAAAAGATATGTATATATGTAAGACATGGACTTAGGACTTTAGCTCAAAAAGTTTAAGTTTTGACTTTGTATCCTTTATATGTATTTGTCCTACCTTCTAAATTCTCATATAATTTTATAGTATGTATGGTGTGGTGATTTGCCCCTCCTAGCCCTCAAACAAGGAATCATAACACACCAACAAACAAGAAATGTCAAATAAATACTAGAAAGTATTTGAATTGATTTAATTGTTCATTTTCACCTTGAGGAAATAGGAATTCACATATTCATTATCGTTGAGTATCCCTTAGAGATGGGGCCACCATAAGTCACTAGCTTGATGAGGCTTTTTCTTGTTCCCTTTCCTTTCAAAGTGGAGACATGTGTAGAAGACTCAAGTTCACATGCACCCCATAGTGATTTTAGATGGTAAATCTTGAAAATGAAATTCCAATATTATAGCATATCTATCTACTCAATTGTCTTTCTCTGCATTTATCTGGACAATGCTTATCCCTTGTCTCTATTTCTTGTTTTTCTTATCAACATAAAGAACTTATTTCCTTTAGAAACTAGAGGTTGGTGTCTTTAGAGGTGACAAAATTGCTTTTTAAACCCCCTATGCTACATATTATGGCTGAAAAAATGAAATAAATTAATGACGATGAATCTAAACTTCGTGATTATGTTTCCTCTAAACACAAGGAGTGTTTGAAGAGATGGTGGTGCTAGTAAGAAGACACTCTTCATGAAGCTCAACATCCATGGACTCAACATGTTCCTCACAATTTACTGCTTGTTTGTAATCAAGGTTGCTATCAAATCATGGCTTCTTTGGACATTTCCACTCAATGCCTTGCTATCAACTTCAATGTGTATGTCCCACTAGATCAACACTTAAGCTCATGTATTTTATGTAGATTTTAAGCACAATGCACTTATGATTGTTTCTCTCTTGACTTGAAAATCTATCATATGAAATACGGGGATTATACAATTTGTTTTTTAAAGGTCATGAGATCTCCTCAATTTGGAAAATGAAAAAGATACTCTAGGCTTAAAGATTGATAGGTGAAATGGGAACTTGGAAGGCAATGGAAATTGGAAGGTTGAATGTGGATTGGGAAAGTGAAGGTTGTATTATATGAAATGAAAAATCTCATGAAAGAAAGTCAAAGGACTTTGTATAACTACAAAATTTTGCAAAATTCTATCCACAACTTGCAAAGACCAAAATATTTTTAAAAATCCAATGCATTGTGTCAAGCACATGAGCCTAAAAGTTGTGAAAAAGCTCTAAATAAGAAGATCTCAAAAAATAAACACTCAGTTTGATCTTCCGCAAAGTGAAGTCCTACTATGGTAACATGTGCTTGACTTAGGTACTGGTTTTTCTCTTCAGGATTAATGCATAAGAGCAATATTCCATCTTGATTTCTTTTGTATAGCCTACTAGCTAGTAATTGGTGCATAGCCAATTTCTTGATTAATCCGATCATAATAGGAAGTGGTATTTGTGAATCCGCTTGAGCTATTGTCATCAATGAGACCATGTTTTTCGACTGTCCAAGTATCATTTCCACGGAAAACAAATAGGCATCTGATAGATCATCATCTACCCCTTTAGGTGATTCTCTTGAAACAATCCTTGACAAATTATCTGCTCTTTGATGTGTAGTTCCCTTTTTTACAACCATAGTGAAATCAAATTCTAGAAGAATGATGAACCATCTCACTATTTTTCCTATGTTGCATGGCTTGTTGACCAAGTACAACAAAGCTTGGTGGTCCACAAAGAACACAAACTTGTTGGCTAATAGGTAATGTCTATACTTTTTAACGGCATAGATCATTCCTAGTCCTTCTCTTTCAGTGGTGGTGTAATTCTTTTCTACCATGTTCAACTGTCGACTAGCATAAGAAATAGGAAAGTCAATTTTCCCGTCTCCTGGTTGAGCTAGTACACAACCAATGGCAAAATTGGAAGCATCCACATGTATGTGGAATATCTTATCCCAATCTGGTGCTTTCAATATTGAAGCTGAGGTGAGAGCCATCCCTATCGGTTTAGTGCAGGTCGTCAAATTTGCCTTCGTGTGTGCAAGAGGCCTTTCCCGCAGCTCTTTCCCTTGTCGAATCTGCCATGGCTTTGCTTCCACACTAGCGGTTGCTCCCATGACCGATCACTTTGATGCTTTTTCCTTGGTGTGTGTAATCCATGCTTCCCAGGCCTGTCTTCAACCCATGCCTCCTCCATCTTCGATCAATTTCCACCTCCATCTTCATGGCAATAGAAAATAGACCACGCTTCAAGAAGAGAGATCAAGAGAGCCATCATGCAACTGGAAGAAATAGATAGATAGATAGATAGATAGATAGATTCATTATCTTCCTTGGAGGTCACATATGACCCATGGGACCTGAAAAAAAAGGATCATTAAAAAATGGGGTTTTCAGAGAGGTACATATCAGTTAAGGACTGAGGGTCCATTGGAAGGAAAATGAGGCAAAAGGAAATAGTAGATCCTAAGGGGGGTCAGGAGATGGAGGCGCTGGTTTAGGATTTAAAAATTCCTGGATGATGGCTTTACCACCTCAATAGATAGCCCATTTACTTTGTTTACGAGCTTCGTGCATCTTCTTGAGCTCGCTTGCCTTGAGCTTGAGTTGATTTGGGGTCAATTCTGTGGCAATCCAAAGTGTTCTTCCCTTGAGGAGGCGAGATTGTTGTAGTAGCTTCATTCGCGTTTCCTTGTCCTTGAATGTAAGAATACATTGTTTAGGTGGCACTGGTTTGTTCGTATCGTTGATCCAAGAGATAGAATCGGGCTCAATGTGAATTGGTTGGAGAATATCATTGAGCTTGGTGATGGCTTCTTTGAGTGTGTCTTCCTCGGTGCACCATGGGGAGTTGAGCCCTCCAATCTTGACCTTCAGTCCAAGAGACTCTTGCAGAGTTGGTTTTCTTGTAGTGCTTTTTGTATTTGAGAGAGAGAGAGAGAGAAATCATGATAGCTCCAAGCTTTCCCCCCTTCCTCCATCGCTCCCCTCCCTTGATCTTTGATACCAATGTAAGACAGAGGAGACTGAAACATGCTCATCACCACCCAACCGTGCCCTATATAGGCCCATGACCTGCTAAACATAGGGACCCTTGACTGCATGTCCGTCCTAGCCCTTGGCCCTGCCTAGTCCTACCCTTGGCATGACAACCTAGGGACTTTGTAACGACATATAATTGAAATAGCGACGCGAGTGTTAGTCCTAAAGACTCCTATTCTCCACATGTGGAATATGTCTCAACTAAGGATGTCTTTTAAAAAAAAGAACATCATTCAAGTGCAAGATGTATTGGTGTGTGGAGGTAACTGCAAACACGGTGCTACGCTGTCATACCACTCCGCTTCCATGATGGGAAAAAGGGCTAGGGGCTGCAAGTTTGGCTTCTTTGAAGCATGAATCCTATATGTATATTGAGCAGTGGCCAGGGCTTGATAATAGGCAAGGTTTGATACTAAATGTATGCTAGATGCAGCTTTAAAGGGATATAACCTATGTTTTTTATGCTAAAAGTGGGTATGTTGGAGGTGATTAAAAATGGAAGTGGGTATGTCTAAGGTGATTAAAAATTGAATCTTATGGATTAGAATTGTAGTACTCAAGTTTCTCTATAGGCTTGTCTTTACAACTCGTCAATTGGAGCTACGATGAAGAAGTTATGTCAGTTTGAAGTTGGGATTGATTGCAAATTTGTACCGGATTGGGAAATTGTAGATGAGGGATCAGAGATGAAATGAAAGCATCGTCATGCAGTGCTTGTCTTGTGGAGCACATTGGTCTTTTCAAATTGGCAATCGGAGCTCTCATTGCCAGGATATTAGTAGTTTAAGTTTTCCCAAGGGCCAGTTCCTTACCAATTTGGTTGCCTCGGTGAGTGTGCCAACTGGAAGTTTTTGGCTTTCAACCAAGTTCTGGAATGCGGTGCACGTAATAGGGTAATAAGCGATCAATGAGCATCTTGTCCGGAATTTCATCTCATGCAGTGTATTGATAGCGAGGTATGATGACAGAATTTGTAAAGTGTGAGCTTTGTCCTAAAGTGTGAGTCTAGGAGAGAAGAGTGGAATTATCTCACATGCTGTGGAGCAAGGCTGTAGACCTACTTAAATCTCATTTCATGAATGAATAAACACAACTCTATTTTTCACTACATGCTTGTCTATGGTGAGCTTGTGCTAAGATAAGTCAATACTCAAGATTTTGTTTATGAGTCCAAGCTAATTCTATCTTGGAACCTAATTCACTTGAGAGATAATCTTGCTTACACACACTCTCACACATTGACACTATGTTTCTCTTTCATCCACCCTAGCTAGCACGATCCCATTCCTAACATTTGGTAGCAGAGCTACGGTGTGCTAGCTAGGATTGTTGTTGTACTTTTGTGTGTTAGTTCGATTGGCATCTCCTAATCATCATTAGGATCCTTGGTATTTCTCTTCTTCTCTTCACATTGCATACCTTATGACTAGTTAGCATCAAGTAGTTAGTGTGAGCACTTCTTGGGTTTGATTCCCTTGGGCCACTACTCTCCTGGCTAATTATGAGATTAAGTTAGTATTATGCTTAATTATTAGGTGTTTCTCTCAATATTTTTATTACCGTTTTTTGTGTTCCATTACTCCTAAGTACGACACTACCTTGCTTCGTCACTTATGAGCATCCATAGCCATTGTCATGAGCTTCGTAACGCATCCTCCCATGCTCCAATTGGACATCTCATGTGAGAATAATTGCTTAATTAATTTTGAACTTTTTTGAGAGTTTATGCTATTATTTCTCTTTTTTTTGCAAAGCAAGGAAGTGTGTTTAGGTGTGTGTGTGTGTGTAAAGTTGATGCATTAAATGATCAAACACTTTTTGTTGGACTCACGAGTAGGAACCCTATTATAGGGTGTTGACCTTTGAAGGGCCCATCCTAACCCTTCTCCACTGCCCGACCGCCAACTCGCAGACCTCAGCGTTGCGGTAAAGTGCATTGCAATGAATTTCAGGTCTGAACGGCCTGCCGTACAACAAGGAAATCTCCGATTGATCGACGCCCTGCCTCTCTGCCCGCGCCTGCCCGAAACCTATCCGCCTTGCCCGTGCATGCCCACGCTGCCCGAGCCCCTTTTGACATTGCCTCCAAGGGCCATCCATTGTGGGAGGCACTCCAAGGCGGTATTCACACGGGCCACCACTTGCACCAAGGCCACAAAAGAGCACAACCCCATAGCCCAGCTCGGCTAAAGGGCATCGGTGCTAAAACCTCCAAGTCATTCTCCAACTCCGCAGCATCAAAGGCATCAAAGAACCCGACCCGAGGCTATCTGTTGGGGTATAAAGCCCAATGTGGTCGCCCAGGTAAGTGGGCGGGCCGCCAGGTATTTACACATATTCTTTTGTTAAACCTAATAAGAACTTACTATGCTCTACACATTATAGTAGATCGAGTTCACCGTATCCTCGTGCTCTTCTTCTCGCACTCTCTCTCGCGTCGCACTTCCGCTCGTACTCCTTCAACTGGTATCAGATCTCAGATCGAGGCTCGAGGCAGCATTGCAGGAAGCCAAAGTCACCTGCTCAAATTGGAGTGAGATTCGACAGACAAAGACACGGCCCCAAATCCTGTGGGAGAGCCCAAAGGGCATGGTGTGCTCAGAATTTCATTCTGAGGTCATTTCAGCCACCGTTCGGCTTCGACAAAGTTCTGCGCAGGCCATTTTCGACTACGTGGTCTTGGCGGGTGCAGATCCGACTTTGCAAATTTGGGGTTTCGGCCTACGACTGCAAGTGCTGAGGATATCTGCACTTCCAGAGTGCTGATTTGTGCTTGTCTACACAACGAAGGACGCCTCAGAGTTCTTGGAGGCATGTTGTCATAAAATCTAATATCTAACTAACCCAAATGATTTTCTCATATTAAATTGATCACTTAATGTGGGAGAATAAACGGGAACAAGTGTTAAGATATAGGTATGTGCTTTTAGATCTATCTCAACACGGGGCCAATGGTAAAGGGGCCCAAAAGGGAGATGGTCTATCAAAGAGCAAGGCTAACCAATGGAGCATAAGACCTTAGGGTTAGCTTCATTGAAGACCTCCAATAAATGTGTGTAAAAGTCCTTTGACCTTAAGTAAGCTAGGGCTGAGCTTGAGGTGGGAACCCGGCCCAAGCTCGAGGTGCTTGTCATGCTTGAGGTGCTTGTCATGCTTGAGGTGTTTTTCATGCTTGAGGTGCTTGATTAAGATGCTTGAGGTGCTTGACTGGCTCCATGCTTGAGGTGCTTGACTTGCTGCATGATTAAAGTACTTGAGGTGCCTTGAGAAGCTTGCCTGAGATGCTTGTGGGAACACCCCCTAGTTCAAGTGCTTTGTCATGCTTGATGAGTAAGGTGCTTGATCACCTAAAGTCAAAATCATTCCTACAAGAGGGGGGGCGAGACCTTTTCCTAGGAGCTAGAGAGAGAACACCCACTGACACACACAAGGGAAGCCCCAACTTGAAGAGGCAGCAAGGACACATGTCAGGCCCCTACCCATGTTACCTTCATGTGTTGCTTGAAGCCTATTGGCTAAGCTTCAAAGGGGTCCAATGATAAATTACTTGAATTATCTAATTGATTTTTCATTTATCAAGTCCTCTCTCTCAAAGGGGAAAGGGGGACACTTGTCCCAAGGCTACCCATGTTGCTTGTAATGGCTCCTGCTTGTGATTGGCTAGGCCTGGAGGGGTCCAATGAGCTTCAGGCATGAGCTACAAGGGGGGGTCGACCCAAGAAAGCTAGGGGGGTGCCTAGGGGGTATACTCACCCACACACACTCACAGGCACTCTCATTGTGTGCTATGCAAAGTGCAAGAGCTCCCTCTCCAAGCAAGTAGAGGTTGAGAGCCTACACCAACACTCTTGGCTATGGAGTGCAAATCCAACCAAGAGCCATGCTTCAATGCTTAAGCTTGCCATCTCCTTCTTCTTCATTACTATGCTATTATGTATGCTAGCAACGAGAGTATGATAAGTGAGGAACTAATTCTTTCTCCTACGAAATGTTTCTTCTTCCTCTTCCCTACCCTCATTCCCTGCTAGCTCTCTCCACCTTCGAAGGTGTTTGAGGTCTTGGGACTGAGGCTTGGGATAGTTAAAGCTTTCTTCAAGTTTATGTTATGTTTGTGGTGCATGAAGCCTTCCATCTTCATAGCATCACCTAGGTCACAAGGAACACAAAGACTGTATTGTAACAAGTCTCTCTTTAAGGGAGAAATCATAATACAAATGCCTATTGGAGGGGGGGACCGGCTCCACATAAATCCGGTCCTTAATTGTTGTCATGTTCTCTAAACTCTCTCTCTCTTGCAAAAGTATTGTCTATGCCAAGTTAACTAATTGCTATGATTATGTTGCTATCTTCAATTATGTCTACCGCTATGCTCACAAAATCATTTCTTGAAAGTACTCTCATTAAATTCCGCTATTCTCAAATTGAATAGGCAAATTCCATTACACGTGTCACATACGACACGGACGCATCTACACACAGACTGTAGGCAACATCCACTAGCTCATCAGGTATCTTGTGTTTGCTGCTTGATATTCCAGATTTCATCCTAACTTTGCAGGTACTTCCACATGGGATGTATTGTCAGAGATGATGTATGTCTGTTGAGGGTTTGCTGGCTGTGAGTCACGCAGCAAATAACCGCCGCAACGGTTACAGCATACAGTGGGAAATTTGTGGATGTATGAGTTTGTGGGAAGTCTATGTAATGTCAGATTTACTGCAGCCTTTGTTGAGGGTTGAGTGAGGTTTTATTGAGCTGGGGGATTCTTGAATGTTGAGATCCTTTCGGTGATACAGGTCTTGGAGCGATCCCTCGAGCACCCTTAGATAGGCAGCTAGGATGTATTGACTGTGAGTTAGACAGTTGGGATAGCATCTTTGCTTTACTGCCGTTGAGGCATTGTCACAGTCTATGCTTACAGGACAGTGACAGGATAGTGAGAGCCGGTAGAGGTGCAGGACAAGTTTACCCGCAGCTTACAGTGTTAGAGAGACAGTGTTTTTTTTGCTGTTTTTGGTCTGTTTTTTAGTACACCAGAGCCATTTTACAAAGGAGACTCTGCCAAAATTTCTGCAGAATCTGAAGCTTTCTTGGTTCATTTGACAGGTTGATATTGGTTCAGAGGTCAGTTTACAGGGGAAACTCTGCCAAATTTTTCCCAGGAAAGTAAACTACTGTGAAGCGTAGCTATGGCTGGATCACAGGACACGGCTCTTTACAATATCAAGAAGCTGGATGGAACCAATTTCCCATTGTGGAAGAAGCAGATTTGGCACGTGTTGGTACAAAAGAAGCAGATAAAACCTATAAAGCTCAAGGGGATAAAACCAGAAGATATGGACGAAGATGAATGGAGCGAAATGGATGAATTAGCACTTTCTACCATTATGCTGACTTTGGCAGAAAGAGTTTACTTCAATGTAGCAGACGAGATGTCAGCTTATGAAGCATGGACAAAGCTAAGTGATCTTTATGAGAAGCAGAGTGCAGCTTCACAGGTATACTGGCTTAAGAAGCTTGTTGACTTGAAGATGAAAGAAGGGACACCTATGTCTAATCATCTGAATGAATTCAACACTATCTACAGTTAGTTGTCAGCTCAAGGTGTCAAGTTTGATGAACCTGTTAGAGCTATGTTCTTGTTGATCACATTGCTGGAAAGTTGGGACACTTTTTGCACAGCTTTGAGTAATTCTGAACCTTCAGATGGTTTGACCATAGCAGGTGTAGAAGGCAGTCTTCTTAGTGAAGAAACCAACAGAAAGACAATGGACAAAGGCAAAGGAACAACCTTGTTTGTCAGAGGAAGAACCAAAGAAAGGACAAGGGTGGAAAGAGGAATCAGTCTCGTAGCAAGTCCCGCAGTGCTAAAGGCAAGAGTGACATAGAATGCTACCATTGTGGCAAGAAGGGTCACATGAAAAGAGACTGCAGAGAATGGAAAGCAGAAAAAGGCAAAGAGAAAGATGAAGACCATGGTGAGAAGAACAAGTCCTCAGTGAAGATTCAAGAAATAAATGTGACAAACACTGTTGCAGAGGATGACAGTCTAGTGTCAGGAGACATCTACTTCTTGAAGAATACAATGGACTCAGCTCTTCTTACAGCATCTGATGGAAATGCACTGAGTGACTGGATTATAGACTCAGGGGCATCACTTCATGTGTCTCCAAAAAAGGAGTGTTTTACCTCTTATGTGACCACTAAAGATCATGTTCGACTAGGCAATGGGCAGACATGTGAGATCTTAGGTGTTGGAGATGTTCAATTGAAGTTTCAGAATGGCTCTTCTTTCACGCTGAAGAATGTGAGACATGTTCCCGCAATTACAAAGAGCTTGATCAGCACAGGTTTACTTGATGATGTTGGCTATGTCACCACTTTTGGACAGAACATGTGGAAGATATCCAAGGGTTCTATGACAGTGGCACATGGAGTAAATTCTGGAGGACTTTACATGATTTATGTATCAAATGTCACTAAAAATGTAATCAATGTAACCGAGCAGCCGAACATTTCTTTGTGGCATAGCCGGTTAGGACATATGTCCAAGAAGGGAATGAAAATCTTGTCTCGTTCTGGTTATTTGCCTAGCTTTTCATTTAATGATTTTGAATTCTGTGAGCATTGTCTGTATGGTAAGCAAACACAGCAACCACATAAGCATAGAAGCTGTAGAAGAGATTCACAATTGGCACTTGTTCATAGTGATTTGTGTAGACCTATGCCTAACCTATCTCTAGGGGGAGCTTCTTACTTTATGACATTTATAGATGATTACTCGAGGAAAGTATGGGTTTACTTTCTCAAGCACAAGGATGAAGCGTTTAGTGTTTTCAAAACGTTTATGACACTTGTGGAGAATCAGAGTGGCAAGAAGCTTAAATGCTTACGCACTGACAATCCTCCTCAAAATGGTGTTGCTGAGAGGATGAATAGGACCATACAAGAGAAGGTCAGAAGTATGTTGTCTAATGCACAATTTCCAAATGGATTTTGGGCTGAAGCTGTATCAACAGCTGTTCATCTTATAAATAGATCTCCTAGCAAGGTTTTGCAGAAGGATTCAATGGCAGAGATGGTATGGTCAGGAAAAATGCCCTCATACAAGCATCTCAGAGTCTTTGTCTGTGAGGCATATACTCATGTTCCAAAGGAATTTAGGAACAAACTTGAGCCAAAGAGTAGAAAGTGCATCTTTCTAGGCTATGGTAATTCTGGTGAGATGGGGTACAGACTTTGGGATCCCGAATCCAGAAAGGTTATCCGCAGCAATGATGTTCACTTTAATGAAGCGAAATATCATTCTAAACCAGAGAGGGTTGAGGAGATTAGAAGAGTTGTCTTCCAAGAAGATGGACCTGCACGTGCAAGACAAAATGTCAAGGCTCAATAGGAGCAAGGACAGGATAGAGTGGAACCAGAGGTTGTGGTTGAGCCTCAGCCACCTATTTTGCGTAAATCGGGACGTATATCACGACCCTGATCGGTTTGTTCCATCTATGAACTATGTCACGTTGACTGATTGCAATGAGCCTTCATGTTACAAGGAAGCAGTGCAAATGAAGGACTCCGGGAATTGGGAATTGGCCATGCAGTCAGAGAGCATAAAAACCAGACATGGAAGCTAGTTAAATTACCATAGGGCAAAAAGGCTCTACCTTGTAAATGGGTTTACAGGTATAAGATCACCACTCATGATAGTCAGCCAAAGTACAAAGCAAGGCTTGTTGCCAAGGGCTTTAAGCAAGAACAAGGCATTGACTTTGATGAAGTCTTCTCTCCGGTGGTCAAGATGACTACATTGAGATGATTTCTTGCATTGGTTGCCATATTAGATTTGGTGTTGCACCAAATGGATGTCAAGACAGCGTTCTTGCATGGTGATTTAGATGTGGAAATTTACATGCAGTAGCCAGAAGGGTTTGTTGAGAAAGGCAAGGAAGATTTGGTATGCCAGTTGTTAAAGAGTCTTTATGGCTTAAAACAATCACCGAGGGCATGGTACCATAAGTTCCACAAGTTTATGCTTTCTCAAGGCTACAAACGTAGTGAGTTCGATCACTATCTATATACAAAGAAGGCTAAGGATGGCAGTTGGATGATCCTTATTTTGTATGTGGATGACATGTTGATTGCTGGCAAGCACCTGGAAGAAATTTCAGCTTTGAAGTCAAAGATGGCAAAATCGTTTGACATGAAAGACATGGGTGAGGCAAGTCATATACTTGGTATGGGCATTGAGAGAGACAGATCAAAGAAGTTGATTTGGTTATCTCAAACAGAGTATATTGACAAGGTTTTGCAATGTTTCAATATGGAGAAGGGAAAGGCATTGAGTGTTCCATTGCAACCATATGTGCAGAAACTTAGCAAACAAGATTGTCCTGTGTCTAAGGAAGAAAAGGCTGAAATGGATAAGATTCCATATGCATCTGTAGTGGGTAGTTTGATGTATGCAATGATTGCTACACGTCCGGATATTGCATTTGCAGTGGGAGTGGTTAGCAGATATATGTCAAACCCAGGCAAGAAACATTGGGAGACAGTGAAAGGAATATTGAGATACCTGAAAGCTACAAAGAGTATGTGTATATGCTATGGGAGTCAGGAGCTAAGTGTAAAGGGTTTTACAGACTCAGATTATGCAGGTGACTTAGACAACCGAAGGTCTACGTCAGGGTATGTCTTTACATTGGCTGGTGGAGTAGTATCATGGCGTTCTAGATTACAAGATTGTGTTACTCAGTCTACTACAGAAGCTGAATATGTTGTAGCATCAGAGGCATGCAAAGAATCAATTTGGCTTAATCAACTAGTAACAGATTTGGGAATCAACGAAGAAATGCCTATGTTATATTGTGATAGTCAGAGTGCTATAGAATTGGCTCGCAATCCACTTTATCACTCAAAGACAAAGCATGTGGATGTGAAGTATCATTTCATCAGGGAAATGCTCGAGGATAAGCAAATTCAGCTTGTCAAAGTTCACACCACAGAAAATCCTACTGATCTACTTACAAAATGACTTCCCTCAGAGAGCTTTGCGCATGTAGGGTAGTACATCACTTCTCTACATCTCTTGTATATTAGCTTGTATAGTAGCTTCTATCACACTTAAAGTACCACATTGGACTTTAAGTGGGAGGTTGTTGGGGTATAAAGCCCAATGTGGTCGCCTAGGTAAGTGGGCGGGCCACCAGGTATGTACACATATTCTTTTGTTAAACCTAATAAGAACTCACTATGCTCTACACATTATAGTAGAGCGAGTTCACCATATCCTCGTGCTCTTCTTCGCACTCTCTCTCGCGTCGCACTTCCGCTCGTACTCCTTCACTACCAAGACACACCATACAAAAGCATTAAAGAGAAGGACAAGCATTCAAAAAATCTTTCCAAGCGAGTCATTAAGCCCTCAAAAGGGAGCCTTCCAAAAGGCATTCAAAGGTGGACCTCAAGATCTCATCGAGCTTCAAAAGGACTGCTCCAAGCACAAATTTCAAAAACCTCAAAGAGCACTACCTATTGTGAAGAGGGGCTTCACTCTAATGAAGAGGAGCTTCACAAAAGGGGATCTCTCTCTCTCTCTCTCTCTCTCTCTCTCTTGCAATGAATCCTTAAAATTTGCAACCAAGCACAAAATTTTGCAAATAAATTTTTTATCATCAATTGTGCTCGTGTAAACAGGTAGACACTAGCTAGGAGAGTCTCCTAAGCTAAGACCCCTCTATTAGCACAAATGGGGGACAAATGAATAGAAAAATTCAATGGGGAGGGATTTCACACCTGGCAAAAAAAGTTAAGAGGATACCTAATGAAAAAATATTTATGGTTTGTCATCAGCATTGCCTTGGAGCAACAAACCAAACCCGATGGAGTGCACACTAGGGCGACTACAGTCATAGCAAGTGCACAGAATTTGACCAAAGATGAACAAGCGTTAGGAATCATCATCACCTCCTTCCATGACAACTACGTGCATTTCATAGAAGAATGTAAGCATGCACATGATGCATGGCATGTCCTAGAAATTAATTTTGGAGCCAGGGCCAAAAGAAGTAAAGTTAGATTCAAAAGACAGCTTTACAAAATCATTATGGCTGAAGGGGAGGACATTGCTAGCCTAGTGAATAGGCTTCAGAGCATTGTCACACAGCTCACTTACATCCAAGTCAAATTACCAGAAGAAGACAAAGTGGTCATACTATTAAGTGCACTTCCACCTTCTTATGACCACTTACTCACAATTCTTGAAGAAAAAGAACTGGCTCCACCTTTCCAAGATGTCATCAATTCAATCCAAGTAGAAGAAAGAAAGCAAAAAGGTTCACTAACTTGATCAGCAGGGGTTTTTATCACAACATCCTCAAGGGGAAGATATTCGCCATCGACATCAACAAACGGAAGAAAGTGTGGAAGAATGGGACACGTAGAAAAATATTGCTACACAAGCAAACCTTGCAACAAATGCGGTAAGAAGGGACACCTCCTTCTCGATGCTACTCAAATGGAGGCAGTAGCAGTGGAGAAAGCAGTAGCAGCAGTAGAAACAGTAGAAAAAGCCACGAAGGGAAGAGACCCATCAAAGGATCAGCTCGCATGGTTGAAGACAAAGAAGATGAAGGCGAGAACAACCAGTGTGCCGGCACAAGTAGGATCAGAAGATGAAGGCGAAACACATCCAGTGTGCCGACACAAGTAGGATCAGTAGATGCGGCGCATGCCAATGCAATAGAGGGCATGCTTAAACGGATGAACGATATGATAATCAACATGAAAAGGATGTCGATGCGAGGCCCATTGCATGGACCAAATCAGGGACAACCTATGGGACAACAAAGGCAGTTAAAATGGTGCACCATTGAAGGTAAATGGACAAATCATGAGACAAACGAATGCTACCAAAAGCCGAAATATGATGGAAATGTTCAGTATATGCCAATGAGGCCACAAGGGCAACCCATGTATAGATACCCGCCCAATATGGCACCCATGCAAAGATCACCGAATTCAATTTTTACCAAGTTTTTGGCCAGTTTGGTGATCCAAATTCTATGGGCCTTTACAAAAGATGTTTGTACACATGCATAGAGTCTCTGGTATCAACCTTGGTCACTTTTGAGTTGAAAGTAAATAATCGTGATTATTTACTTTAGGCCTAAAATGAGCACTTTTTTGAACTTTTTCAGTGGACAATCTTTTTATGATCTATTTTAAGCCTCTGAGTCAAGTCAAAACTTAATTTGGCCTAAAATATCCAGTAAAAGTAAATAATCTTAGTTTTTGCAAACTCTTGAAGTTTTTACCTCAGTGCGTCCTTAAGCTTACCCACTGGTTCAGACAACTTGTAAAGCATACTCTCCAGTTAGATTCAATGGTGGACAATCTTTTGGTGCTATTTCTAGCCGTAGACCTAAAATTCTGCAGCTTCACATAAACAACTCACAATTGATTCTTTTAGATAGAGCAATGTTCTGAAATCCCACCTCGGATTCTACTTATCCTACTCCCAAGTTCTACTGCAATGGGGTTGTGGAAAGTGTCCACAAACACTCGTTTTCTTGGTTTTTATGGTTTTCTGAGCCTTGATCTTAAGACTTGTCTCGTCCATCAATCATTCTCAAAATCCTATCTAATCCTACAATCCTAAAAGGTACTTAGCAAGCACAACCTACTTCCAAGCTACCTCTACACAGCAAAAGATGACAATCTTAAGCTATGCAGTTTTAAAAAGAAAGTTTTGACTCTAGGTGATCCTAGAGGAAGGTAAAGGATAACTTCACAAGGCACTCATATTTTTTCCTAGTTTAGGTCTCTTCGATTTCCGACAGCGGCGCCAAATATGGGACGGGTGTCTAACCTCACTCCTATTTTATTGCAGACGTAGCAAGAACCACGAATATAATTGTCAATCCATGGGACAAAGCTGACTCAACTAGTGCATAGAGGCTACAAGAGGTTGTCAATCTCTTGGAAAACAACAAACAACTCGCATCTACCTCAAGCTACACTCAAATGATAGAAATCACAAAAAACTAATCGCTCATTGGCAAACAAATCACAACCATTTTACAGCATCAAACGATATCCAAACGTTACGAAACTTCTAGGACATGTTTATAAGACCTAAGCACACTTGCTTATGGTCTCCAATCTCACTTTAAGTCAAGTGCAAAAATCACGATTATTAACTGTGAGTTTTTGACCTAATCATTTTTGACCCAGAATGCATCTAAATGCTTAGCAATGATGCCCCAAAACCCCGCCTATACTTATTTTATGATTTTGAAGCTTAAATTCCTACTTATGATTAAATTAGGCCACGGGTCGGTGACACCAAAAGCTACGAATTACCATGAAATTCTTATGTCAATGCGTATAGCTCTTACCTGCGGTTGCAACGTAATAGATTGCACTGCAATGTGACAACCGGGAGGAAGTAGGGAGCATGAGAAGGAGAGAAGTGAGTGCCGTTAGCTCACGCTGTGTTTCTATTATCCAAAACTTACAAAAATTGGCTTTTATAAATTAGACAAGGTTTTTGTGCCCCAAACTAATAATCTGGGAGCTCTAACTAAAGACAGGTTGATACAATCTAGAAGCTTGTAGCCTCGGCTCATCAATTACAATGTTTATCTAGCAAGTAGGAGTTACAACATTCTCGATTCATCAAAATAATAAGTGTTTTCACAATAAAAGCTCCAAAAAATATTATCCGAGTTAGCTTACTGCTAACAACCAACTTGATTAGACTACTTCCTTTGATTTTGGAAACATTTGGATCACTAAAACACTTGGTCATGCCCAAAATTGAAAAAAATAAACATAGACTTGAGAAAAAAATCCACATGGAAAACTCAAATCATGCTAAAACTTGAAACCAAGGTGTGGATAAATCTTAAAACTTGTGGGAAAAGCAATTTGTGAAGAAAAAAATGAAAAATGTCAAAATCTGACAGAGATTTATGTTAAGCACGTCGAAGATAGAAAACTCTCCAGAGGGGGTATTTTAACAAAATTTCAACTCATAGAGTCTATTTAGACGATAAGACAATTTGTGAGAAAGTTTCATCAAATTTGGAGTTGTGTAAGGGTACAAACACCAAGAAAATTGGAAAAGCAGGCTAGGGGATCAAATACAGTGATTATGTTGGAATTAGGGTTGTAGAGAAACGCACGCAGCTTGGAGAAGACGAAGTTGGAATTAGGGTTGCAGAGAAACGCACATAACTTGGAGAAGACAAAGGAAGATCAAGCACACAATGGAGAGTTTATTACTTAATGTGCAATGGAAAGATTGATAGCCCTAGAGTGATGGGCGTATATACAATGCACGGGGGAAAAAACCTCCTAAAGAGGGAAAAAATGCCCTGGCAGTCCTAGTGTGTTCACACACATCACTACCACATGTATATGGTAACAGATCCCCCATTGAGTGATGCGGTGAACAAGAGCTGGCACATGAGTAAAGGGAAGTGCCATGCCCTGAGGACATGATCAGTCCACAAAGGGGAGTAAGCCCAAAGCTTTGCATAAAACTTTGAGCTTCTCACGAAACAATGCCTTTGTGAAAAGATTTGCAAGGTTGTCATGTGTTGGCACATAAGCCAAGCTGATCTCTCCTGCTGAGAGCCTCTCCCTGACATAGTGGTAATGCACCTCAATGTGCTTTGTGAGAGCATGAAAAAATGGGTTCCTCGCAACTGCCAATGCGCTCTGACTGTCAATGTAGATAGTGTTGGCAGTGTCCTGTCCAACACCCAAATCAACCATAAGGCATCTGAACCATACACACTCAACCGTAGTTGTGAAGACTGCTCTGTACTCAGCCTCACAACTCAAAGTGGCCACAGTAGGTTGCTTCTTTCTCAACCATGATATACATGAACTGCCAAGCATGAAACAAAAACCACTTGTGGACACTCGCGTATCAAAACAACCAGCCCAATCTGAGTCCAAAAAAGCATGTAAGTCTGGCGGAAATGGTCCCCCCTTGGGATAAAACAAGCCAAGATGTAAAGTGCCACTAAGGTAGCAAAAAATCCTCTTGACATCCTGCCAATGCGTAGACGTTGGGCTATGCATTAGGAGAAATATGAACCTTGCATGGGCCTTGTAAGGAATCCTAATTTTTAGGGATTAAGGCTAATGTTGTGTGGGGTTTAGGGGGCAAGGGCATTGAAGAAGGTAGTTTTGAGTAGGCTTTTCTAGCCTTTTTTTTAGACAAATGTAGGATGTGGACCTAAAGGGTTGCTTTCTCTCTCTAGCTTTTTTTAAAGTGAAGGAAGCATAGGGGTGTGTCCACATCAGCAATTCCGTGGGTCAAAAAGAGTCAAAATTTGACTTTTTTTAAAAAAATTCATTTTTACTTGTTTTTTACTTAAAACTCCCTCCCAACATATCCAAAAATCATTTTTTGACCCATTTTTTTACCCACAAGCTTAGAAAGTCCATTTTTTCAAAAATCTTTTCCCCCAAAAAGTAATAAACATTTTGTTCTCTGATCCTCCTCCCTCCTCCCTCCTCTCTCCCTCTCCCTCTCCTCTCCCTCTCTGCCCCTACCTTCCTCCTCCTCCCCAATCTCTCCCTCCCCTCCTTCTCTCCTCCCATCCTGCTCGGCCTCTCTACCCTTCCCCCTCTATCTTTTCATCATTTGCTTCCTCACGCAACAGCTTCCATGGTGCTCACGGACATCACAAATGGTTTTCTTCCACCACCACGTACTCCGCACACCAAAAGCATACATATTCGCTTACCCATGACATTTGCACCGAAGACCACTAGTGAAGGTGATCAAAGGTCATCACAGGAACGTCGCACCGCTTGTGAGACCAATGTTGACATTTGGGTGGATGGCCATTTGTACCCTTACGATCCTATAAGCCGCTTCCATCCACCGTTTAATAGCCTTTCCACATTTCTTCAATTTCTTGGGAGGGGAGAAGCAGGCTTGTTAGGCTATTGCAAGCGGCTGTGTATGGGTGCAGGTGCTTCTTTGCATATGTGGATGCACGAATGTCAAGCTCTTCACCTCAAGACGATGGCATTACAAGAGAGTGTTGCCTCTTCGGAGAGGGTAGTTAAAAGTCTTGAACAACAAATGCAAGAAAAGGAGTCTCACATCCAAAACCTTACCAACACCATCACATACTTGAAAGAAACACCCCTTGGTGCAAGGGAATGCAAACGCCCGTATTCATCCATTGAAACTCTTGCACATTCCGGAGGAGCATGCAAACGACGAGTTATAGTCACAAGGTGAATTGGTCTTTACTTGCATGCTGCATTCTTACTTCACACTATTTTCTAACATTTATGTTTATTTGTTGCTAGAAACTTCATCCAGGAGGCATGCGGTGGATCAAGCCAAGATAATCGAGTCAACCTTCTCACTAGTTGTCTCAATACCGAGGATGTTATTTCTATCTTACAATCACCTGGAGGTTAGCACATTAAGGATGCAGTCACCAAGGACCTTATGCGTAAATTAAGAAATGTGGTTAATGATGATGACGTTCAACAAGATTGTGATGAGGCTGGAATCAGCACCAAAGCCTATCAAGCTATTTTTCAACTCCTAAAGGATGCCCTCAAAGAACATGGCATTGTGGAAAACCTATTTCCCGTTCCTCACAAGGTCAAGCTCGCAAAGAAGGCCACAAACGAAGATGTGTTCTCCCGCATTGGGACATACCTACACATTGAGGACACAATGCCAACTTCCCTTTATGCTTCGTGCGCAACAAAGACAAGGGGAAAAGGTAAGAAACAATCCATAAGACCTTCGAATAAGGGCTTTCCTTACACAATGTGGAACAATATTTTCGTGGATCTTAGAAGGCTTCAAGAAGCCATGCTTAGATTTTACGAGTTACCTGAAGAAGGTGACACACTTTACTTTTTTCTTTGGTATTATTCTTTTCATAGAATCTGAAGTTTAAGGTCTTAGCACTATTTATTTTGTAGTGCTTGGCACAAAAGTCGCTTTTGTGCTGAAACTCGATGAGTGTCAAATAGTGAAAGGCCGAAGGTTAGAGAGGCTAAGTGTCACTCTAATGAACGAGGCCCTTCTACAAACCAAGCGAAGGGATTCAGTCGAGCCATATCCCACCCTATCTTTTAGCGTGCAATCATAGAAAGACATTTGGTGGTTGGGTGCTATTGAGGTGCCCAAAGAGACCAATGGAGTACTTTCGTGGATTTTTGAGAGAACTCCATGGATCACAGAAGTAATACACTCCCAAATTGCAGGTCAGAAGTTGGAGATTGAGGGCTTTGGTAGTTATGATGTGGAGTGGCACTTAGGTGGGGATTTGAAGACCATAAAGTGTTTGCTTGGCTACAAACAAGGGGCTTCTTCTCTCATGCCTTGTCCATTTTGCACTCGAGGGTACAAACCTAATGGACAAAAATCACATAAGAGCACTGCAAAGGCCAGTTACATGCTTCCATGGCAAGGGCATGGAGAACAAGGGTTAGATTGTCATGATGTCGGAGATGAAGGTAGAGAATGGGAAGCATCTATTCTGAGATGTCCCATGCTCAATGCCCCAGACCGTGATCAAAAGGACCACACTTGGAATCCAATCTTTCGATTTCCTCTATCGAATGTACATTTTTGTACATTACACGCATTCATGCGTATTTTTGATAGGCTATTGAAGCTCCACATTGACTATGCTTTCACAATGAAACCGTTGGAAAAGTCCCAGGAAGCGATCGAACGAGTGGAGGTACTCTTGAATTCCATTAGCTGTCATGGTGGAAATGTGTCTATAGTTGCTGCAAAGAACACAGGGGAGGCCCATGAAATTGCTCAACAAGTGTCAATGAGTGGACAAAAAGCTAGACACTTTTTGAAGAAAGTTTCCCAAGGAAAGCCAAGTCGATATGATGCTCAAAGCAGCTCCAACCAGCAGGCAGGTAACCTTTGGGAGCTTTGGAAGGAGTTATGCAAAGCTACTACAGACAATGATTCAAATGGCAAGCTTGCAAACAAGCGCAAGCAAGTTTGGGCCCATTTTGATAAAATGGTCAACCTTATGAGCCTTAACAGCACAACAGAAGAACAACCGCAATCATTTCAAGAAGCTTTGGCGGATTTTACCAAGGTCTTCACCCTTCCTTGGGGTGAAAATAACATCACACATTACATGGGAAGTCATTCATGGTGTATTCATTACAAGGGATTGTTTTTATTTACTAATGTGGATCGTTTGCTCATGTGAACAGCATATCTTGTTTGCGCATGGTGCATTTTTTATGCACAAGTATGGATCGCTTGAAATTTTTAGCACTCAAGGCATGGAGAAGTCCCATTATCGAGCAAGGGGAGTGTACTTCAAAAAAACTCGACATGGTGGTGGAATGGTGCAATCCAATTATTTGGAGGAGATGTTCAACTGGTTTTTTCGCACAACATTTGCTCGTAAGCTCACAATGGAGCGTGCGTGACAATCCAAGATTGCTATTGAAGTGTGCAAATGGAGTCGTCAAGAGCATAGCAACAAGTGGCAAATGTCGCAAGGTCCCACCAAGCATGCTGCATGGCGGCGATGCAGAGTGCGACAAGGATCAAAGTGGATACTACGCGAGTCACTAAACGTGAACGCAGGGTCCAACTCTTAGCGACATGTTTATTTAAAAAATAATACTTCTTTTAAAAAAATTAGTGTGAACAGGGCCCTTTTTAAATGGGCCCTTATAAATATTGCATGCTCTCATAAATCAATCATTTCTTAAGAACAGGTGAGCTCTTACCAACGAAATGGCGCGCACCAAACAAACCGCGAAAGAGCATCCGCCTGCCAACAAAAACACCCTCCAAGGATGTGAGAAGCTGTCATGGCTTAAAGGCACAAGAAAACGGCCACGAACACCTGGCCGTTCCAGGAACTCTTCTGGTAGTGGGCATGGTGGTAGGGCACGAGAGTCATCAAGGACTGTTGAATCTCCACCTCCTCAAGATATAACACCTAGAAAGAGAATGAAGCAACGTGCCCAACGCTGGAGAGAAGCAGAGGGCCAACAAACATCAGAGTCCGATAGGGAGCAGCCGTCGCGCCCCCAATCACAAGCAGGACCATCCAGGACTCGGGTGGTCAATACAGACACTGAATCAGAGAGTGAGTCACCATGGCTGCGAGAAAACATACCGTGCACACACCGGGTGGCCGTTGGGGGGAAGACATTGCCTCAAGGCAAGGGAGCTCTCCCCACATGACAAGATCGGCAACCAAGGGAAGAGGAAGAATCAGAACAGGCTGCAGAACCAACCCCTAAGCATGTAAACAGACGCAAGTCTAAGTTTTTCAATAAGCCTTCATGCCGCCCGCCATCAAATGTGCAAGTACCCCCAAGACAACCGCAGCGGCGCCGAAAAATAACAAGGGCATTTGCAGAAATCCGCCACTACCAGAAGACGACGGAGCTCTTGATTTGACGCGCCCCCTTTGCTCGCACTGTGAAGGAAGTGCTTCAAAGCTATGGAAATAAGTATAGAATGCAAGCAATAGCGCTAGAGGCTATTCAAGAAGCTGCGGAGGCCCACATCATTTCAGTGTTGGAAGATACCAACCTATGTGCCATTCATGCAAAGCGAGTGACAATACAGCCAAAAGATATGCAGCTTGCACGACGATTGCGACGAGACTTCGAGCATTAGCCGAAGTTACCCCTCTTTTTGTATTGCACACCCTTATCTTTGTAATGATTTGACTTTCCAATGACATTATGATCAACAGTTGTGTCTACTCTGTCTATTATCTTTGTAATTTCAAGTTCTGTATGTAATTGTAGTCAATTTCAGTAAATTTGTGAATTTTAAGTAACCTTAGGGGTAGATAAGCCTACAAGGGGCAGAAAAAGGCATGGCCACAAGGGCGCGCAAATGGCCCATCCAAAACTGATGGATGGGCCATTTGCGCGCCCTTGTGGCCAGGCCTTTTTCTGCCCCTTGTAGGCTTATCTAACCCCAAGGGTACTTAAAATAACCAAATTTACTAAAACCTATTGGTTTTGCATCAACATTTTATATGGATCCTTATGGACACCTTTTTTTGGTCATTTCAAGCTTTGAATTCCTTATAGGATATCAAAACAAATAACATATTGTGAAACCAAGTGTCCAATGTAATTTGACTTTTTGGTGCAAGGGTGTAGTAGGTAGAGCTAACGCAAGTGATAGTTTCTTGGAAACTTCATTTCATAATTGATTTGAGCTTTTCTAGTGTCCTTGAGTGTGAACATATACTGGAATTGCCATAAAAAGGTTGCATTTAAATGAATGATGCAAAACCAATCCATTGCAATAAATTTGTGCTTTTTAAGTACCCTAGGGGGTAGATTGGCCTATAAGGGGCAAAAAAATGCCTGGCCACAAGGGCGCACAAATGGCCCATCCAAAACTGATGGATGGGCCATTTGCGTGCCCTTGTGGCCAAGCCTTTTTCTGCCCCTTGTAGGCTTATCTACCCCCAAGGGTACTTAAAATAACCAAATTTACTAAAACCTATTGGTTTTGCATCAATATTTTATATAGATCCTTATGGACACCTTTTTTTGGTCATTTCAAGCTTTGAATTCCTTATAGGATATCAAAACAAATAACATATTGTGAAACCAAGTGTCCAATGTAATGTGACTTTTTGGTGCAAGGGTGTAGTAGGTAGAGCTAAAGAAAGTGATAGTTTCCTGGAAACTTCATTTCATAATTGATTTGAGCTTTTCTAGTGTCCTTGAGTGTGAACATATACTGGAATTGCCATAAAAAGGTTGCATTTAAATGAATGATGCAAAACCAATCCATTGCAATAAATTTGTGTTTTTTACGTACCCTAGGGGGTAGATTGGCCTATAAGGGGCAAAAAAATGCATGGCCACAAGGGCGCGCAAATGGTCCATCCAAAACTGATGGATGGGCCATTTGCGCGCCCTTGTGGCCAGGCATTTTTTGCCCCTTATAGGCTAATCTAACCCCCTAGGGTACTTAAAAATCACAATTATACTCAAATTGACTGCAATTACATACCTTGAAATAACAAAGTCAAAAAACAATTCATATCACCAATTGAAACAATTTTCAAGATTGACAAATCAGATTGAAAAGAATTTGCAATATAGAGAGACAATTTCAAATATTTTTTATTCCTTCTAGCACGGTGATTTTACATCATGTATCTGAGGAGTTCAGAATTTTTTTGACCATTTCCTGGCGCCTATTTTGCGCGTAAGGCAACTCCCCAGTCAAGAGGGACTGCGCTATGGCATTTGGGTCAGTTGAGCCAATGGAAGCATGTATCCCTATCTGGGCAAGCACTTTACCACGAAAGCCAGTGCCAAACGCTGTGCATACAAGGGATCTACGCACTAGGAACACTTGATGCGCAGTTTGAGCAATGGTACTCAAACACAAAAACTTGCTCAAAGCTTTTAACGACCAAGTCATAAAATGGGCTTGGGGAGTAAATTCATTATGGATAATGGCCACATCGCCAGGGGGGAGTTGTCCGAGGTAATGCGCAAGGGAAGATTGAGGTCCAAAGCCCGTCCGCTTGCCACCCGTCCTTGCAGCAAAATCATCAACCTCCACAACATCCTTGCATAAACCGATGAAGGTTGAGAAAAAAGACAACGAAGGATAAAATAGTAACATGAAAATTAGGATACAGTTTAATTATATTCAAATGCATGATTTGCCGAAGCAAATCATGTTGATTACAGCGGGGATCAATATGAAAATTGCAAGAGTTACAAAGTTATAAGATCGATAGCATAGTTCCATCTATCCCCCACTCCTCCTCGACCTTCAATTTGTCTTCCATTCTCTTCCCAATCTGCGGACATTCATTACAATAAGCATCTAATGATTGACAAACCATGATGTATTGAAAATGTGGTGGAAGGATTCTCACCTTGTGACCTTGTAAACAAAATTGTGCTTGTTGAAGGGCCTCAAAACCCATAATAACCAAATGTTCTCGAACATTACTGAGAGTCCAATGCTTGTTCACTTGGACTGCCTCCAAAGCATCGTTGGGCATCTTCACTGCAATGTCAAAGCTTGCAATAGCGCCGTCTACACTCTGTAAGGGAGTCCACACTCCAAGCTTGCACATCCAACGATCATAGTGAAATCGTATGTACAAGGAGGTGCGGTATTTCAAATAGCGCATTCCAATACCTGAAGCTCCGACCTTACAACGGTACCGGTCCCCGTTGTGCATGCCCTCCACAAAACCCCAGTGCTCTTCTAAAAGCCTTCCTAATTCCTCGTAATGCGCATCTTTACATACAAGCATTGTGGTAGTCTCCACAAATCCAAACTCTTTAAAAATGTGCACAAAACAATGAATAGGCAAACACCAGCTCAAGCCCACAGACCTAGAAGCTTTAGAGTATTTCAAAGAGTTTTGGACATCCATTATCATCTTTTGCTTGAAAGATGCTACCGACCACAAATCTGGGACCGGCCACTCCATACTTAATAAGGAAGTTACTTTGATGGGTTCAAGCGTTCCAAATGCTTGTGTAGAAGTAGGGACAATATAGGAGTGAGAATAGAAGAAAATCCTTCTTTGAACCAGTTTGGTTGGGCAAAGATGCGGGAACATTATTGCTCCAATATCCGCATGTATAGCATTGAATGTGCCGGAGAGACTATGTAGTGGCTGCTCCTCCACCAACGTGGATGGAAATATGACTATAAATGCATGACAAATGTTAAGTATGAATTCATAATAACATTACACTGTGATTTCACACCTAGCTTTGTATTCTCAAAACATGTACTTACAATGTGTTGGAAATCGAGGTGGTGGTTGCAAGTGCATGGTTGACATTGAGAAAACATGTTGCACAATGGCTATGGTCCCCTTGTCTTTGCGGTTCTTGAAGCCAAGGAGCTTTCCTTTCCAATGAAGATCCAAGTTTTCACGATTCCGCACACGATGAGGGCCAACAGCAGATGGTTGCATGTATACCCAAGCACCTTTGGTGAACTCTTGTGGCACCCACTCATCATCTACACCTCTAGTGTTGTGGCATGCAAGTGCTGTGACCTCATCCTTTGGTCGCCTTTGCGAAGTAGAGTTGGCCATGGTTGAGCAAAGCAAACTAGGAGGAGGAGGAGAACCTTGCTTGTTGCTACAATGTAGGTGTGATAAAGTGATATGAGAAAATGGTCAACCCTTGTGGCAATGGGAGGAGAAGGTGGACAACCCTTGCTTGGTGTGGCACTGGGAGGAGAAGGTGGATAAGCCTTGCTTGGTGTGGCAATGGAAGGTGGTAGGGGAGGAGAGAGGAGCTTCCTTGCTGCAGCAATGGAGATGGTGTAAAGAGAGAGAGTGTTGGAGTAGAGGATGAGTGTGATGGTTGCAACCAAAGAGGGGTTGGAAAAGGGGTTCTAGAGAGAGAAAATCCCTTTTTGCCTAATAACTAATTTTGGGGGAGCTCTGGATAGCAAAAAAAGATTTTTTAAAAGTTTTTTAAAAATTTTGAATTTTAGGGTTTTTGGATGCACGTTTTGACTTTTTGAGATCAAAAAAATGCTTTTTTGACCATAAAATAGTTTTAGGGGGGTTTTCAGAAGATGAAATTTGAGTTTTGAAAATTTTCAAATTTTTGGGATTTTTTCAAAACCGGATAAAAAAGGAGGGAAGTTGGAGGTTCCATATGGCCCACCCCCCCCCCCCCCCCCCCACCCCACCTTCTCACTAGGTAAGAGCCCATTTAAAAAGTGTAAGACTACTTTGTCCCCCTACATTTTTGAGGGCATAGAGTGTGTCCACCACCCTCTTCTCATTGGCTGGCCTCTAATTAACCTTAATCCCAAAGGGCCCCTAGAGGGTTCATATTTTTCCTAATGGCATAAATCTGTTGACCTGTGAGACTGCAAACTGAATATCCGGCCTCATGTTGCATACATAAATGAGGCAACCAATAGTAGTTTGGTAAAGAGTGACATCAACAGGATCACCAGCATCATGAAGACTCAATTTCAAACTTGTTTCCATAGGAGTAGCAATAGGTTTGCAATCCTCAAGTCCAAACTTACATAGAAAAGTCTCTATGTAACTTTTCTGACACAAGGCAATACCACCATCACACTGCTTAAACTGTATGCCCAAGTAATGATGCAACAACCCCAAATCTTTCATCTTGAAAGTAGCATTCAAATCAGCCTTAAATTCAGCAATATGTGCCTCATTGGGACCTGTGATCACAGCAAATCATCCACATAAAGTACAATAATGAGAAGTAAATCACCCTCATGCTTGACATACAATGTGCTTTCTGTTGGACTGTTTCAAAAGCCTTGTTTGACCAAATGAGTGTCATCTTTCTCATACCAAGCACGACAAGATTGCTTCAACCCATACAAAGCCTTGTTACATTTGCACACATTGTCCTCTTGTCCTTTCTTGACAAAACCGCAAGGCTGCGTAACATAAACTTCCTCAAATATGTCACCATTCAAGAAAGCAATAACAATTTCTGATTGATGTACATCCCAACCAAAATGAGCTGCCAATGCACATAGAAAACAAATAGTAGTCATACGACAAGTGGGAGAAAAAGTTTCTTCATAATCTATGCATTTTTGTTGTGCATAACCCTTTGCAACAAGTTTGAGCCTTATGACGATCAATATCACCATCCGGCTTACATTTCAACTTGTAAACCCACTTTGTACCAATGTCCTTTTTGCCAGGAGGCAAATCACATAAAGTCCATGTGTCATTTTTTATAAGTACATCATATTCTAATTGCATGGCAGCCATCCAATTTTTTGAATTTTGTGCTTCATCAAAAGACAGAGGTTCCTCAACATCATGTAAGCTAGACACAGCCAAAGCATAACAATCTGATGCATAAGCCTGAACGATTACGACTAGACAAAGGTGCATCTAATTTACTGTCACGCAAAGTGTGCACCAGCCATTTTGGCATACCTCTAGCTTGCTCATTTTCATCCCTTTCCTCATCAAGTACATCATGTACATCTGCATCAGTAATAGGCTGATTTGTAACATTTTTGGAAACCCCCATAGGCTGTACCTAGTCCTATTTTTTCTGGAAAGTGATTCTTGCAACAGCAATGTGCATAATGCATCAAACTTGAAAACTTTAGGATTCCCTTGGGTCATAAGTCTCCAAGTACTACCAAAAATTTGGTAAGGCATCAAGAACAGTCTGCACAAGGGAAATGTCTGAAATAACTTCACCTCAAAAATAAGTTGCTCATTGATATCCTTGACACCTGCAAGGAAAGTGTCCATATCATCTTCCTCATGCATTATCTTTGATTCCATCTCTTTGCAAAGCAAAGAAACTTTAGCCTCATTGCAGCTTGCATAAAGACCTGATAGAATATCCCAAACCTGTTTTGCAGATTTTGCTCAGCGAATGTGAGGAACAATGGTGCGCTTCACAGACAACGCAATCAATTCATGAGCCTGTGCATCCTTTACATCCCAATGAGCTTGTTCTTTCGTAGGCAAAACAACTCTAATAGCAGCAACCCTTGTAGCAAGACCTGCAACATCCTTAACATCGCCTACATCCCCAGAACCAGGACGTACATCAATGCCCTGCACAATATTCCAGACGCCCTTTGACACAAGAACATGTTGCATCATATAAGCCCACATAGGGTAATTGTCCCCATCCAACCTGTCCTCAGCAACAAACATCTTGAACACATCAGGTGCAAACATAGATAGCCCTAGAGTGATGGGCGTATATACAATGCACGGGGGAAAAAACCTCCTAAAGAGGGAAAAAATGCCCCGGTGGTCCTAGTGTGTTCACACACATCACTACCACATGTATATGGTAACAGATTAAACATTGGTGAATTGTCCAAACTTTGTGAAACTCATTGTACAAGCTTGAAACCACATGTAGAATCCACCCCAAGTCACATTAGCCAAAAATATGATGAAATAGAGAAAATTTATCTTAGGCGCGTCGAAGATAAATCTCCCACCAGAAAATTAGTTTTGTCGTTTTGATACCAGGATTGACTTTGGCAAGCTATGGAGATCCCAATTGTGTGATAAAAGTTAAAGTAGACCCCAAAGATAGGTGCATCCATCTTAGGCGTGCCTAAGATAAAACAGAGCAAAATTTTACACTTTTTGCATATAGGGTTTATCGGGCATTGGAAAAAGGAATTTTTGTTTATTTTGTGACTCAAGACTGACAAATTGTGGAATTGCATATGTCTTTAAGTGTTTTCGTGCAGGGAATTGCGACCTTGTGAGAAAAGAAGGAGAGAAAACAACAAAAGCATTGCGTTTTTCAGAGACAACCTTCCAAGTTTGAAGTATTGATTCAATTAAGTTGTTTAAATCCATATATTAACCTAAGATCTTGTAGAGTTTTGAGAAACTCGATTGACATAGGAGAGTATAGGAGCAGAGCGTCCACAGAAGAGAGTGTAAATCAAGGGAGACCATTAGAAAATATTGCAGAAGAAGTGCCAGATACTTACTTCGATTCAAGCTCAGATATGTCTTCTTTTTTGACTCAATCAGGAACGGGGACCTCTCGCAAGTTCAAGCACATCTTGACTTTCTTCAAGACCAACAAGTATGAAGCCCAGATTTATTTGGAGCCAAATGAGTAGTTTGCAATGAGGATATACAACCATACCATTGATTTTGAAGAGGAGGTTAAGGCAAACAAACAAGACATCGACCTTTATGTAGACCAAAATGGAGTACAATATCGCAAGATACAAGACCCTGATTCTATGGGGATTAGAGGTTGATACTCCAATACCAGATAAGGCTATAAAAGAGGGACCTTTGTTGTTAAAATTAGAAGGGTATTAGTTCATAGATTCTAAACCATTGAAATGCATCCCCAATGATAACCTAAGACTTGGAGTTTATTGCTGGAAAGAAAATAATATTACGGATTTGGTATGGACTACCCATGCCAGATTAGGATAACTGACACCCTTGAAAATTGTGTAAATTTTCAAAATCAAGAAAAAGAGATTAGCATAACTTTTCGCTCATCTCTTTAGGGATTGTAAGAACAATAATTTTTTCATGACGACTCCGAAGGAGATTGAACAAACCAAGTACAAGGGACACCCAATCCATGAATGGGTCACGGGAACTGTATAGGAAACCGATTGGGATGTGGATCCAAATGCTAGAGCTTATGATATCACGGCCAATCAATGAGGAAGCACATCCAAGAGTAGCCACCTCAATGATGCCAACACGGAAAGAAAGGTGGAAAACACCTATAATAGGAGAGGAATGAGTGATATGTGAAAGGAATAGGGGACTGGAACGTGTGATTCTCCTCCCAACCGTGTCCTATATAGGCCCTTAGCCTGGCTAAATATAAGAACCCCCTTAACGCACGTTCGTCCTAGCCCTTGGCCTTGCCTGGTCCTCCCCTTGGCATGACATTACTCACCCCTTGGAGAAGTGTTTTCGTCCTCGAAAACAAGAGTGATGATACACTAATGTTTTCCACAGTGGCATCCTTCATGGATCTAGTTGTTTGCTTGATCGGAACACGGTTCAGTAGGAGGTTCAATGAAACCAAGAATTCCATCTTGATTTTCCACATTGTTGTCCATTTGCAACCATCTTGTGTTACCGGTTCCTGTCCAATCATAGTATGTAGACTCCATGTAGAACGCACATGAGCATGCTAAATGAGTTATCACAACAAAGATGTACCCGAAAGAGTACCACTTTCCATGAAAGTAACTTGCTGTCATAACTCATCAGCCAAGTTTAAGTCCTTGACTTGTTCTCAAATTTCATCAGTAGCAGCAAAGGCCTAGGAACACTAATGGAAAACTAGTGAAATTCAAGTAGTATTGCATATGTAACCTTGGGTGTTGCCTTTGCAATCCAGACCCCTAGGTTAAAATGAACATTTCCCTTGGTTAAACTGTGCAGGAAAAATGCTCAACTAGCAACCGGCCCTTGGCCTATGTCCGTGATCCCCCTTGGGTTTGCCCATGGTATTACACTTCCGCGTTGGTAGTTGGTGGACTTCTTTCCTTGAAAATGCAAGTGTGAAGGTTCCAAGAATGGACCATCCACTCTTACTAAGTGATTTAGTAAGCACAAACCGGGTGGTATCCCAAAATTGTACTCATATAGGCACTCTTAGTGCTAAGAGAACCTCCACTAAAATTGGACACCCAAAAATCCATAATCGTGGTTTTTTGTGAACAGTTGTGTTGTCAAAATGTTGAATTCACCCATATACCTTGGTATAAATAAGCCATGATGAGTTTAAGACGTTCAAAAACTCAACTTGAATGTCACACGTAAAGTGTGTAGTGTTAAAATAATGCCCAAATATCACTAATGGGAAGACCCTTGCTTGTCCATTAGAAGCGATTGGTACTCAATTAAATAGAGTTGGTCGATTTTGAAAGCAATCACTAATGGATTACAAAAATATGGCTCTTAGCCATTCACCAAATAAGGGACAATAGAGGACTCTTAGCCCTGCATGTGATTGTATTGACATAAAAAGATGTCAATGAAGGCATGCCTAGTTTCATTTCACCTTTTCCACAAAGAAATTGGAGAGAGAGAGAGAGAGAGAGAGAGAGAGAGAGAGAGAGAGAATGCTGGGTTGAGGAAAATCCCTTATTCAAATGTGTTGTATGCCCTATGCATATGATCCCATGCAAACCATGTATGTGTCATAGCTTATCCTAGAAGCATACAACAACACGCCCTCGTAGAGAGAGGTTGATCTTATCCTATAAGCGTACAGTTGTGTATTTGTACCACGCCCTCGTAGAGAGAGGTACCATAAGTCACATCTTGTCCCACTAGCCTTGTATGTGATTGGGACTATATTAGGGAAACTTTAAATACGGCACTTTTCCTGTGAATAACACATTTTAAAATGTGTTAAGATATCAGTGACGTACCTTGTTCTTAACATAGTATTTAGTGTTATTGTGGAAGCGTATGTAATGATGGTTGTTGTACATCCATCGTACTAGTATGCCATGAATACAAAGAAAAATATAGAATAATAAGCCCTTGGCTTCCATGATAGTCTCAACCATGTGAGCCATTGGTATATGTGTCATTCACGATTACACCGGAATGGATACATCACAGTGCAGCATTGCCTATGAGCTTATATCCACGGAGTGGTAAATATATGTGCCATTATCATTGATCTATTTTCTCAATCGATAATACCTGGGCACATAAGAGAAGTTGTGCTTCACATGAAGACAGAAAAAGGACTTTTCTTTGTACAGTGGCTTCATATGGAGTCTGCCCAAGCACTTTGGTTTGCACAGCAGAGAGATCTTGTCCAAAATGAAAAGTAAAACATAGACAAAAAACAAGCATAACTTGAAATGGACTAACCTTGTCGCTCACTTGTGGGCAGGTTTCTGGTAGTGCGCTCGAATCCCACTCATAGCCACATATGCAAATGACTTGAGAGCCATCGGATGTCTCGCACATGCCTTCTTGGCTTGATTTTATCCAATCTCGAGTAAGGAAACATGCAGACATGCTACAAAGACTCCCAAGTTCGTTTCCGAACTTTGGAAACTGCTATGCAGTATGTTTTAGAGTGAATCCTTGCTTCCTATAAGTACTCATAGTGTTTTGGTGCATAGAGCTAACAGATACTCTTGCCAAGTTACAATGGCAGAAAGAAGCGTCGCTTCATAGGACAATCCACATGCCATGCATGACAAAAAGTGTATCAATAATCAACAATCAACCTGTGGTGCATCGACATCCATTGCCACCATGACCTTCCACAAGAAGTAACTTATGCAAATCTCTTGAAAAACCCCTGCAGTGTAAAATTATCATAAAGCTAGAAAACCTAAAAAACATGAAATCTCAAACATGTTGATCAGCCTCAATCATGGTGCTCTTCCTGAAACCTTGCTTCAGTCAAACCATGAGTATATCCCATGGATTAAATCTCCGTTGTTGGAGAATCTTAATAGCACGCTGTCAAGAAGTGCGCAGTGCGACTAGGAAAGTGCCGGGCCTCTGACTGTGAGGATTCGTAGCAAAATTAAGCAAGGTGTAGATGATTTGAAGCCAAAAACACACTAAAAAAGAACAAAACTCCATCCATGAAAGCTCCACTTTGAAAAAGAACCTATACTAACTCAAAACTCTTGTGCGTGTGAAGATTAGGTGTAGCCTCGCTCCCAATTGCACAGATGTAGTGCTCATTCGACCTGTAAAAAACCCTAAATTTACGCTACGATTCTTCATCGTGACCATTTCATGGAAGCTTTAGTACTTAATTGGAGAAGACCAAGTA
This sequence comes from Adiantum capillus-veneris, assembly GCF_014529385.1. NCBI lineage: Eukaryota > Viridiplantae > Streptophyta > Polypodiopsida > Polypodiales > Pteridaceae > Adiantum > Adiantum capillus-veneris. The sequence continues at coordinate 95,193,755 of NC_140960.1, forward strand.
GTTATTTGAGAAGGGGAAACCCTAATTGGAGGCCTCACAGCCTCAACCATGTAGTGGAAGCAGCACGGGACTGCACTAGCACCCTGTAGAGGAATGGCTGTATCTCCTTGCTCATGTGCCCAAATGAGCTCATTCTTGGCTCTAAAAATTCCCACACAACTTGAGCAACAATGCCATCATCGTTGAAGTGGTATTTTGAGCTATTTGGAGCATTTTTTAGGCTATTTTTGGCCATTTTTAGCCCAAAAATGTCACTTTTTGTCCGTAAAAAGCCCAAACGAGCTGGGAAAAATCCCATTGGGCTCAAAATTCATGTTGAACCTCATTTTCCCACTTGGTAAGCACTTTGGACACGTCTTTCATGCCAGCGTACGAAACCTGCTATTTTTGGCCAAGATTGCCCGCATTGAACTTTCTAAGCAAAACGAGCGTGCCACTTTGAAACACTTGACATTTGTACATTCCCAAAGCAAATTAGGCATATATTTATGTGAAAGAAGCATGCTATAGTGCCACGTCGAGGGCCTCGCTGTCCCCGCAAGGTATATACAGAGCTGCAACCGTGGCATCTATTTTCGCATATATCACAGTATGTACATAATAGCATTTGATCCCACACATCATAAACATTAAGAGTGAGGTAGATATTTTAATTTCACATTATGGACGTTCCATGGAACGACATCCACCCCCTCTAAACCTACACATCCTCCAACATGTGCCACAGATATCTTTTACAGGTTGAGTCTTCATTTAAGTCAACATACATATCGATCCCATCATCACCTCCAGCAAATTCTAACGCATGATCCTCTCGTTCATCATCCACATCCATAACATTTTCATCAGAGCCTTCATTCTGAGTTTCTTGTGAATCAAAGGGATCTGTATCACCTCTTCTTTTGAATAACTTGATTCTTTTCCCTGCGATGGGAATCTTCATTTTTGTCCCATCTAATTCATGCAAGGTATAAGTTGCATTCCCATGTACATGCTGAACCACATAAGGACCAAACCATCTCTTTGAAAGCTTTCTTATTGTTGAATGTTGGTTTTCGAGACTACTGTCATACACCAACACCCAATCACCTTCCTCAATAGCTTTAGGTCTAAGCCTATGCCTCTTTTCAAATATGTCCTTATTCTTTAACCTTGCATCTTGCAATCGTGCTACTGCAATCTCAATATCTTGGGGCCTTCTTTCTAACTGTTGTATGCGCAAAGCAAGAAGGTCTTCCCTACTCATTCCATCTTCCCAAGGCAATACATTCCATGTGGGAATTACATCCTCAATTGGCATTATAGGTTTCTGACCATACATCAACTCAAAAGGCATATAACCAGTAACTTAGCTATGAGTTGTACGATCAGCCCATAAAGCATAAGGCAATAACCTAGGCCACTCTCCCATTTTACCTTTGCATGCCTTAGCCAAATCTTTAATGATAGGAGGATGCCCACGCTCCGATTTACCATTTCCCTCAGGATTATATGCAGTAGTGAGAGAAAGTTTAATGCCCAACCTAGAGAAAAACTCCCTTGCTTTGTCGGCATCCAACTCACCCCTATCCGCTTTTATTTTTCCAACACAACCATAGTGTCTAATTACGTCATCCAAGAGGAACTTACATACCCCTTCTGTGCTTTTTGTTCTTAGAGCACGACCTTCAACTTGATTGGTTAAGTCTTCTCGTGCAAGCACTATGTATCTCATTTTCAATAAGCCCAATGGCATTGTAACCAGATCTACTACCCACTTGTAATGCATGGCCAATGGGTCAGTAGGGTGCAGCCCATCACGATGACGTACATTTGAATACATTTGACGGGTTTCACATGATTCCACAAAGTGAGATACATCTTTATACATACCTTTCCACCAATACCTCTCTTTCATTTTAGTAAAGGTGGCCCATACACCTCTATGTCCAGCATAAAGACTCTCATGAAACTTTTTCATAAGCTCATTTTGAGCGTCCTTATCATTCACAACTCTCATCGGCATTCCATTTCTTTGTTTTGGACGCTTCCATAAGTACCCATATTTCAAAAAGTATCCATAGGCCTTTCTCAGTATTCTTTTGAACTCTTGATCAGTCCACCCTTCTTGCCTTGTCAAAGTGCTCAGATAGCGTCCAATGAGCAACCAGTCACCTTGATATATGTCCTCTGTAAATGACTCAAGTGCATTTGACAGGAAAACATGATCACCCTTGGCATGAGAGATACTATAGAACTGTGTGCCTACATCATCGCCCTCGACAACTATGTCTTCTTCATTTTCATACCTTGCTCTTGAAAGCATATCTGCAACTGGGTTATCTTTCCCTACAATATGCTTAAATTCTGGATTCAAGGACTTTATGTAGGCAATCCATCTCAACATAGCAATGTCGGGAGTTGAGCAACTTGTGATCATTCCAAGAAGGGGTAGACAATCAGTCTCCACTATTACATTTTCTCCTATCAAGTACTCTTTGTCACATTTCAAAACTGTGACTACTCCCCATAACTCTCTTTTTACCTATGGATAGTTGCGTTGACGAGCACTTAGGACTTTTGCTCCAAACCTCACCAAATATCACTTGCCATCATCATCATCTTGCCCAATCGCCCATCCAATTCCTGTGGGGCTAGTATCCACTGTCACAATTACATATCTTCCACATTCATAGTTTGTTTTTCTCAGAGTTGGAGACATAAGCAGCAACTTCTTTAACTTCCTCATGGCATGGGTATGCATTTCTTCCCATTGAAACTTTTTGTTCTTTCTCAAAAGCTGATACAAAGGCTCTACTACATGTGCATAATGCGGAATCCATATAACATAAAACACGCATGCACCCAAGAACCTTCGAACCTCAGTGACATTTATACATTTCTCTTTCATTCTTTGAATTACATCAATCTTTGCAGGACAAGGCCTTCTACCATATGGCCCGCACATATGTCCCACAATAAGAACTTCATTCACACCAAACACTGACTTTTGGCCATACAAGGTAAGGTTCACCTCTTCCAACCTTGACAAGATATTATCACAATCATTGATATGGTTTGCCACATACTTTCGGCACCCCCTTGAGTCTAGAGCCACATCTTTATCACTTACATCACATCCTTTGATTGGCACATCATCAAGGAAAGGCATTGTGGTTTGTGGTATGAAGTCACGTAGGACTTTGTTCATACCATTCATCATGTGTGCAACTGAATTCGTTGCCCCCTGAGGTAAGGTGCACATCCTTACTAAACCCAAGGATGTCCTCATGGTAGTCAGGTCCCTGCTTTCCATTGCTAGTTGGAACTGATCATACCCTGAGTACAAATCTCCCATAGAATATATTGCCCTTCCTGCAAATGCCTCTGCAAACTCATCGACAATTGGCCCTATACCCACATTTTTTATTGTCACCTTATTTACAGGTTTCATATCCTGAATAAAGCGTAAAGAACCCTTTTTCTTCGGAACTGTGAACCACCTGTTTGAATATGGAGCACAAGAAGGCTCCAAGATACCCATCTTGATCTTTTCATTAAGCAATTCAATGAGTTTTGGCAAATGGACCTTTGGAACCGGAATAGGCCTCAAGTTCCAAGGTACATGAGGGATAGTGAAGATCACCATAGGAGCAACAATGATGGATCAACACACCCTATCTCATGCGGCTCAAATGAAAAATCCTTTCCATGTTTGGCAAGCATTCCTTCAAAGCATATTCTTTCAACATCTATCAAACTGTCCTTGCAATCAATCTTTTAACTCCTGCAAAGTGTCATGTGTAAAATTATGCCCAATCTTGCTCGGCTCACGAAGACTAGGTTGCAAAGAAGCTTGTTCCATCTTATCCGTACAGTCCTTTGGTAGAGGTAATGCCACTGGTTTCACTTTCTTTGCCACAGACTTATACTTGGTCTCCACTCGTGCATCAACACTTTGAGCATTTTTGAAATCCTCAATGACTTTGTACATTTCTATCGAGCATACTTTCACGACCTCACTTCCCATATGAAAATTGCAATCCACTAAAGACTCCAAATCTTGCATAGTATCCACAAACGAACACTCATCAAACACACCTGCAATGCATTCATCATCTTCTAGCAAACCATTCATCTTCAAACCTCTTTGTACAGTATTTACATGTTGTCGTTCACCCCTCTTTAAGTCCTCACACTTTGTAAAAGCAATAGATCCATAGTCTGATACTCCTACAAAACCTGTAGAAAATGTTTCCTTTGCATATACATTATGCAAGAACCTTTCTCTTCTTGTACCACTGCAATCCCGCTCTACAATGGTGCATGGCCAAAACCCCTCGTATCCCTGTAGTCCTTGAATTCTTTGTTCGTCTTTGGCAAGGGTTGCTCTCTAAGACTTTCACGGTTCCTTTCATGGTCTACACAAACAGTAAGGAACTATACTGCACGCTTCCCATCCTTGCTCCTTTTTCTTACAGAAGCTGACCCATCATCCATCACCTTGGTTTCCATGCGAGTAGAAGTGATGTATGGCTGCCCAAGGATAAGAGGGTATATAGACATCTCCTGTACAAAGAAATTTTGTTCATCTTTCACATCCCCTATAGTCACCTTAACATTTGGACAAGCTCCGTACAACTCCCCTGATGAGTTGTTTGCTGCACGAATCATCCATCCATGATTTATATCAATTGGCCATTTTCCTTTTTGATAAAGACTCTTTGACATGAGGTTGATTTCCGACCCATGATCTATCAACGCAATGTATGGATCTTCTAAGTCTCCCACTTTTACCAGGGTCTTGGTAGTTGCTCTTGCCCAATGACTCTTCAAGTAGTAGCTCTTGTGAGTGGTCTCCACTTCATCTTCATCATCCAAGAAGCGAACGTGTTTTACTCCTCCCCTAGAGTACATGGATAGATTCATAAAGAGACTGTCGCTTCCTCTTTATGATATCAATTATTTCTTCATGGAATTCTCGCTTTGCTATACCAAGGACCTCACCCAAGGTGAATTCCACCTTACTGTTTAGAATCCTCTCTTCCAAAACCTTTTTGAGATCCGTTTCTGCCTCTATATCGGATTGGAGTTTGTAGGTCGGACCCTTTTCTTTGGATTTTGTTGCATCCTTCTTCTTTTCTTTAGAGGCTTCTTGCATAGGCACTTTGGGGACAGGCATCTGCTGCGGGGAAGGAGATCTAGAAAGCACTGTGTCATTTCTACCTCCACTCCTCGTTGCCCGTTTTGAAGGCCCTTCATCCCCATTCTTGCGCCTACGTTTCTCTTCAACAATGGCCTCATTTCCTTGACATTTGGCAATGTATGCATGCACTGACAAAGAGTCCACATGGTCATTCCAACCTGTTTCAATTTGAATACAATCTCCAGGTTCATGTAAAACCTCTGTAGTCATTTTACCCTTCATTGCAGACTCTATAGCGCATGGCCATAGCTCTCCAATACCATTAGATTCCTCTTCTCCAACCTTGACTGGTCCTTTTTTCTTAATAGGATCCACCTTCAACCCAAAGGCGGCTGCCTCAACCATTGAGATGGCATGGCTAGTAGCCATGTCCTCAACTAGCTTCTTCATCCCGCCTTTGCCAAAGTTTGTTCCCAAGAGCTTACCTGTTTCACTTAAGTGGATTTTTCCATCTTTAAAGAAAACAAGCTCCTTTGTCAAAGCATCTTTAAAACTTTCACAATCCCTCCTTCCATGGTCAGTACTATCACACCATATGCATCTATTGACAAAGCCTTCTCTGGTTTGCGGTCGTTGCCCTGTAGATTGACCTGATGGTTGCCCCTTTTCTTCTAGCCTTGTAAGCTTTAACTTGAGCTCTTGCATTCCTTTCACAATATCATCTAGGATGGATTTGTCACTCTTTGGAACCACAATCACAGGCTTTATAGGACTCTCGGAAACACTTGGGGATTGAGTAGGGTTGACTATCATCTTGTCTCTTCGTCGTTGTCGGTTAGCTAGCAGTGAAATGGCGTCTTCGACCTCATTCCAATCAGTCTATAAACCTTGTTCTGCATCCTTATCCTCAAGTGGTAGCTCTAACTTCTCTTGAATCTCTTTACCTGCGGCTTGCAAAAAGAGCTCTGTCTTCTCCGAGTTTAGAGTAGCCTTTTCAGTTCTTGAAAGTTGATCATAACGGCGTTCGAATTCCCTTAGCAGTTCGGTAGGCGAGAGCCCCTCTTTTGGCCGAACTACCCACTCTAAGAAAGTCCTCTTTGTTACCCTTTCGAAGTCCTCCATGAAATACTCTTCCTTCAGGGCTAATTTGAATGCTTCCCAAGTTTCCCCATGCTCATTTCTAATTCCCCTTACATGCTCTCTGATCTCGGGAACCACAGCAAGTTCAAAACTTTGCACCATCTCTGCTTCCGGCACTCGATGAAGCTCCATCTCCTTTACATATCCACAAAGATACTTTTTTACATCTTTACCCTTGAATTGGTCCATTTTCTTTACCACAGATTGAAGCGCTTTGGTTGAGGAGAGCTCCCTCCTTTCTGCAGCTTGTTGCTGCTCAATAAACACTGCAAAAGCTTGAAACATTTGCATTGTGACTGGATCAAACCGAACCCGCTGTTGCTCTTGTTTCTCCATATATTTAAAACTTTCTTTTGAGACCTTCAATCAAGCTTTTGAACCCTCACCCTAGCCTACTTCGCATTGGGTTCACCAAAAATGTGTCAAGAAGTGCGCAGTGCGACTAGGAAAGCGTCGGGCCTGTGACTGTGAGGATTCGTAGAAAAATTAAGCAAGGCATAGACGATTTGAAGCCAAAAACACACTAAAAAAGAACAAAACTCCATCCATGAAAGCTCCACTTTTAAAAATAACCAATACTAACTCAAAACTCTTGTGTGTGTGAAGATTAGGTGTAGCCTCGCTCCCAATTGCACAGATGCAGTGCTCATTCGACCTGTAAAAAACCCTAAATTTACGCTACAATTCTTCATCGTGACCATTTCATAGAAGCTTCAGTACTTCATTGGAGAAGCCCAAGTAGTTATTTGAGAAGGGGAAACCCTAATTGGAGGCCTCACAGCCTCAACCATGTAGTGGAAGCAGCACGGTACTGCACTAGCACCATGTAGAGGAATGGTTGTATCTCCTTCCTCATGTGCCCAAATGAGCTCATTCTTGGCTCTAAAAATTCCCACACACCTTGAGAAACAACTCCAGCATCGTTGATGTGGTATTTTGAGCATTTTTAAAGATATTTTTGGCCATTTTTAGCCCATAAATGTCACTTTTTGTCCGTAAAAAGCCCAAACGAGCTGTGAAAAATCCCTAAAATTGTGGAAAAATCCCATTGGTCTCAAAATTCATGTTGAACCTCATTTTCCCACTTGGTAAGCACTTTGGACACGTCTTTCACGCCAGCGCACGAAACCTGCTATTTTTGGCCGAGATTGTTCGCATTGAACTTTCTAGGCAAAACGAGCGTGCCACTTTGAAACACTTGACATTTGTACATTCCCAAATAAAATTAGGCATATATTTATGTGAAAAAAGCATGCTATAGTTCCACGTCGAGGGCCTCGCTGTCCCCGCAAGGTATATACAGAGCTGCAACCGTGGCATCTATTTTGGCATATATCACACTATGTACATAATAGCATTTGATCCCACACATCATAAACATTAAGAGTGAGGTAGATATTTTAATTTCACATTATGGACGTGCCATGGCACGACAACGCTATTTGGCAATTTGCCTTAGAAATTGGTCAAACATCAAACCTTATCAAAGCTACCCAATTTGTCGACTCTAGCCATTATAGAATTGTCCCTTTGGCATGGCCATTGGATGTAGCCTTGCGGGTCGTCACAACCCTCTGATGATCCTTTGCGTTAGCCAAGCTCAGCCTCATTGCCATGGTCTCAAGGGCCCGTAGTGCCCATCCTCTTGCATGTGTCGGCTCCTAGATTCTCATGGTGCATATCGAGTTGAACTGCAACTGAAAAATGGAATTTCTTGTATGTTGTGCAGTTCTATGACAGAGTAATGATGACACATGTTGCCATCGTTACCGTGATTGCCTTCTTGTTCCATCCGTGCACAGTCGGTATGTATCTTCTTACGACTGGCATGGGAGGGGAGAAGGGGCCCTTATGGTGACCCTTGGTCACTTTAGGGTGCCCAAAATATATCTCTAATATGAAAACCAAAGAAAAAAAATGGCGATGGCGATTGCAGGGATGCACGAGAGAGAGGAAGAGGCAGCGCCTCATGCAATGCTCGATGATCTTTGCTACTAAAACAAACCTTGTTCTTCTTCCCCCTGCACTCCCAATGTGCCTGACAGGCCATGATTTCATGCAGGTCACTCCCTTCCCTCCTCCTCTAAGTGGGCTTGCCCGCGTTGCTTGTCGGCTTACAAGCTCCTGCTTAGGGCGCTTACCCATGGTCTTCCCCGGTTTCATCTCCACGGCTTGCATGATCATGCAAGACCGTGCACGCCCTGCTCCTAAAGACAAGGGAGAGAGAGAAGACTCCCAGAGAGAGGGAGGCCATGTCCCATGTTGAGATAGAGAGAGAGAGAGAGAGAGAGAGAGAGAGTCCTTCCCCCTCCTCCATAGCTCTCCCCTCCCCTGAGCTCTGATACCAGTGAAAGGCATAGGGGATTGGAATGTGTGATTCTCCTCCCAACCGTGTCCTATATAGGCCCTTGGCCTAGCTAAATATAGGAACCCCCTTAACGCACGTCCGTTCTAGACATTGGTCTTGCCCGGTCCCAGCCTTGGCATGACAATATGAGGACAAGAAGAGGTCCACATGAGTCACACTTACTAAATAGTTGGTTTGAGGGATTAATGGGATAACACTGGAGAGAGTGGGTGCCAAACACAATCCAAGAGTCAGACGAGTAGATTTTCAAAAGTGGGTAAAAACGTATAGCGGGATTGGGGACCCATATGAACATTTGGCCAGCTGCAGATAAGTTTTGGGAGTTGAGCACATAACCAATTTCCATACACAATTTAAGGGATTTGGGATTACCTTGGAGGGAAAAGCCGTGACTTGGTTCCAGACCGTACCTCCTAGATTGATAACTGACTTGTCGACTTTGGCCATGATATTTGTCGCTAATTTCTCTAAAATGGTAATAAAGCATAGTATTGTGGCACAAATCTATAGTTTTAAACCAAAACAAGGAGAAATTGTCAAAGATAGTGTGAGTCGAATGAGGCAGTACATCGACAGATGCCCGGAGTTGGAGATTCCAACCGAGGAAATACTAGTCTCACTATTTCTAGAGGGGCTATTAAACAAAGATTTTCATGCTATTTTGTATAGCAAAAAACACATGACTTGGGAAGTGTGCATTCTAGACACGATTGACTTGAGTGATAATTGTGAAATCTTCAATGATGAAAGCAAATCTAAACATATGTGGAGCAACCACAATTGTTGTTGGGTCAGCAATCGCCACTTCCAGGGAATAGATCTATACCGATCAAGTACATGGTATCTGAGGAACAAACGAAGGAACATGCACTAATATCATTACTCCATATCTTGAGACTAGTTCAATAACAATGGGGATAAAAGAAGAGTGGTATAACCAGCCTCATCCAGTACCTATCAAGATGATGTGTCAAGCACCCACTAATACAACACCTATTTATTTTATTGCAAACTAGGGGGCGAGACCACCTATGGTCAAGCCAATGCCCAAACCAAAAAGTGGAAATTGTCACAGTTGTGGAGCATATGACCATTGGAAAAATGATTCTCATGAACTAGATAAGAATGTGAAACCTATAGAGGTATATTGTGGAGTGTGCGGATGCAAGGGTGGACACTTTCCTAAGGACTACCCTAGGAATTCGGCAAACAAAGGGAAAACTGCCTTAAACATAGTTCAAGTGGTGCCGAGTAGTTCATCAAAAGGGGAATCGATAATTCCTGTTCAAGTGATGACTAGAGCACAAACCAAGAAAAACAAACAAAAAAATGCAAGAGGATTTGATAAATCTAGCAATTCCTCCAAAAACTCCAGGAAAGAAAGATGCAAAAGATACGAACTCAAGAGACAAAAATAGTGAAAGGAGATTGAAGGGAAGATACAAAAGGAGATAGAATAAAAAATACAGACTCTTTCAACAGATTTTAACAAACTCGAACCAAAATTGGCTAGATCCGTTCTAGTAGATAAAATTTACGAACCAATCAATGCAACTTTGCAAGCTTTCCAAGTTGGGTTAAAAGTCGGGCAAACATTGGAAAACCAATGGAAAAACTATCCAATGCCTAAAACGGAAGTAGCTATATTAGAAGCTTACAAAGCCTGGTGCAAATCACGAAAACCCTGATGGAAAAACAAAATCCTTAGTAGGAAGTTGTAGAAGAACCAGTGGAAGTTGAAACAAAAACCCTAAGAGAAAAAGCTCAAGAAAAGGAAGGGTCAAAAATTTGGGAAAACGATGAAATACAACCACCTAAACTGGAAGCTCCTGATAGTGAAGAAGGATGGGACGAGGTGCCAATAGTTGAGGATGATTGGCCAAACTATCTGTGGAAATGAGTTAGGGAAGCGAAAGATGGGAGCTTAACTCTAAAATCAGCACCAATCAAAGAAGTTTGGTTTGACAAACCATCCATGAAACTAGATGAATAGTCATTGTATGGAGATTGGAGATCAGAATATTCAAACTCTACAAAAGCTAAAACCTTGCGAACACTACCGCCTTACTTAGGCGAGAATGAAGAGAAATCAATGGTTTGCAAAACAACAAAACTAGAAAAGTCGTGACATACAAGGATGGGATTAAAAGGAGCATCTTAAATGAACCTGAAAATTTTGTAAAACTAAGAGATACATACTAGATTTATCAAATCGGTACCTATGAATAAGGCCGGGGACTATTGTGAAGAGAATGAGGGAAACGCAACCCTTCCTGTACAATACAATGATGTTGATGGGGGCTTTTCACAAGCCAAGCTCCCATACCCCTCTTCTCTCGTCCCCACCCCATGGAAACCTCCTCTTAGGGAGGGAGTGATAAAAGGCATTGGAAAAGTAAGAAAAAAAATAAAGTATGATTATGTAAATATATGAGAAAGGTAAAATAGGCCACCTCATGCCTGCGGGGCAGCCCATCCCCACTTTGCCTCCTTTTTCTTCACTGATGCCCCGCCGTGTGTCCCTTTTCCTCTCCTCCACTCAAAAGGTCAACCCCCTCTCTCTTCCCCTTGTCCTTTCTCCTTTCTCTCTCCCCTCAAGCTACCCCACCTCTCACCAATAATGCATTCTAACTCACCAATAATGCACCCTAACTCACATGCAACTTATGCTATCTTCCAAAATAGTATACCCCACCCCCCCTTTCTCTCTCCTACACTCTCCCATGATCCAAATACCCCCCTCTCTCTCTAAAATTCGAAATCTCTCTTGTCTTGTAGCCAGATGGCCTCCCCCACACTCACACACACTCAGTTTCACTGAAAAAGGTGCCCACAGACCCATCCCCACCCGGTGGTTACCTGATTTTTCTTGTGTTCACACACATCTGCACACAGATTCACCTCTGAGCTCTCTCCTCTCTTGTAATTACTTTATTCTCCATGTCACCTCTCATTTTCCATTCACCCATCTCTCTCTCTCTCTTAGTCTCTCTCTCATGAGACTGCTGTTCTGGCACATATACACACAGCCAGACAAGTGGGGCCCACAGTCACATGGCCTATGTAGATAATGATTTCTTCATTTCTAATTCTAGAATTTCTCCCCCCTCCTCCCCTATATAAAGAGGGGTCACCACCACACTAAATACACACACAACATCACCAAAGAGTACACTATGCACTGTGTGTGCCTAGTGCACACACACACATCCACACCATCACAATCACCGCAATCACCATGCTTGTCTTGAGCATGACCTCTACACCCTTGGCTATGGAAGATGAAGGGCAACTAAATGAAGGATGATGGCCATAACCCTCGTGCGATTCTTCGCCATCAACTCCCACCTATCCGCCATGTGCTCTACCACTCTCTCCCTTCTCATTCCCCTACCCTATGCTCCCCATTTCATCGCCTAATTCTCTAAATAAAGCTTGAGGTTTTGTGAGTATGTTTTCTTGCAATGTTTCCCATGTGAGGTGTGCGGAATCTCCACCTAGTCTTGTGTTTGGAGTGAGCTTGTGTATGTGTGAAGGGTGTGCGGATTCGCCATCCTTCTGTGGTGCCTAAGTACTAAGCCGCCATACCCCCTCCCTCACTCTCTCTCTCTCTCTCTGTCTCTCTCTCTCTCTCTCTCTCTCTCTCTCTCTCTCTCTCTCTCTCTATTGATCTCATTTCCCTTCCTCTTCATCATTACTCCCAAGCATCCATCTCTCTTGGATGAAAAATTTGTTATGGTGGTGTGTTGTTTGCGTCCTAGCCGCTGAAGCTAGGTGGTGCCCCCTGTTTGCTTTACCATGATAGGCTCGAGGCGCGCCATTCCGTCCCCGGTGTTTTAGAGGCTGTCGAGGGTTCGGGGTTCGCTTTGCTCCCATCATTTGGTGCCCCCACTGAGGAGGGCTTTCTAAGACCCTTCAGTTTACAATGCTGAAAGTGACGCCCACTATCAATCATGGACGAATGGCTGAAGGAATTTTTTAACTAGAGGACGGAAGAAGAAGAGACGAAGGAGGCACTAGCCGCCTTCATTGAGGTGCTACTACCAGGCTGCAGTGTCGTCAGCATTCAAGAGGTAAATTCTCCATCTCGTGTCGCTCGTTCTAACTATAAATTGAGAGCATCAGGTGGGAGGTCGGTGAAGTGCCATCACTGTTGTCAACCAAGGCACACTGTCAATGAGTGCCACCAACGAAGGCAGCGAAAGGGCTGAAGTCATCTACATCGACATTCATCGCAAAGAAGTCATTCACATCAAGGAAGGGAAGCAAACGGTGAGACCTCTTTTCCCTAAAGAAACTATAGTCAAAGTTATAACTCCAAAGTGGCCTAAAGGGGCTGCTCGAGCCAAAGGCAACGAGAAGATAAGCCAGTCTGGAAACACATGACCCCGAAGGGAGAAGCATCTGGGCAAGCAAGTGCTTCAAGCTCAGAAAGCCGGGTTGTACCCAGTTTGCCAAAGAGGAAGTCATCCGAAGCTAAGCGGCGAAAGGTCGCCTACCGATTTGCACGACGCATGCGAGTGCTACCAATCCACTTCGACAATCCGGAAGAAGAAGTGGTAAGAAGATTCCCATGTCCTAGAGAAGAGTGGTTCGGCTACTGCTCTCGCTGTTTTGGAAAGAGAGTGGAGGATCTTCCTCCTCTCCCGGTACAACTTATCTTGAAGAAGCTCTCTACCACGGGAGAAACCCAGTGGGCTGGGGACGAGTTGCAACTGAATGGAGTAGAATTCATGCAACACGCCGACTACAGAAATTACCTGCAATTGTTGTTAGCCAAGAGGCTGGGAGTGGTCAGACGCGTCGCCATCACCCCGTACGTGCTGAGCAACGAAGGAAAGGTAGATCCCATGAAAGGCGACGACCTCTTGTGGATGTGCCGACTCATCAACACTGGCACGATAAGAGTATAAGTAAGTATTTCATCCTCTGTGCATGATGGAAAACGGGCCAATGGCATTCCCGTTCAGATTCTTGCAGCATATGCATGTGAATATCTATGTAGATAGGAAAGTCTTCTACCAACAGAAGATCGTACACCTATTCGGTGCGGCGGTACTAGGAGAAATACTCAATTCCCCGAACCCTATCATTCTCCCCATATTAGATTACCATCATTCCTTTAATGTTTCTATCTTTATCTTGTTTTAACCTATCCACCCACCCTTGTAAAAAGCTGCTATGAGCCGCACTGTTAATGTAATGTAAAAAAAAAGAAAAAAAAGAAAAAAAAGGTTTGTAATTTCCTGAGTCACTACCATGGCAAGTGTTTCTTTCCCCACGTTCAGTGGAAAGAAGGGAGAGGATCTCACCACCAACTTTTTGGATGATTTCGACATTGCTTGTATCGCCTCCAACAAAGATGACGATGCTTCACGACTTAGAATTTTTCCTCTACTGATGAGAGTAGAGGCCAAGTCCTGGTATAATGCATTGCCCCAGGCCACCAAGAATGCATGGGATGTGTTAATGGCTACTTTTGTGAAGAGGTTTGGTGGAGGCACAACCTCGGAGAGGCTATGGCAGTTACTGACAGAATTAAAGCAGGGAGGCCTGCTGGAGTATGCCACCTACGAGTCCAAATTTGTGGACTTATGGGAGAGATGGGTTGCCTCGCTGGAGGAAGGTGAAGGAGCGCCTAATTTCCTAAAGAAGGACCGTTTCATTGCTGGTCTATGGTCGCCGCTTAGAGAGAAGGTGAAGGGAAGGTTTCCTGCAACATATGAGTTGGCAGTCGAAGTAGCCCGCCTTAAAGACAAGAAGCTACGCATGCAAGCAAGAGTAAACGAGTCAGAGGAAACAAGCTCGATACAACCAACCCCAGTGACTGCAACAGCCAATCATAGAGTCCAACCGCAGGAGGCATCAAAAGAGCAAGACCTGCTGAGTCGTATCACCACCCAACTAGAGAGTTTATTTGTGCATCTGGTGCAGCAAGGGCATACACCTGGCAGGAACCCAGAACAAGGAAGAGGACAACGAAGGCAGAACCCAGAGTACCACTGTTACAACTACGGGGAAGATGGTCATGAAATGTACTACTGCCCACACCCGAGGAGGCATAATTTCAATAGAGGGGGGAGACAGAATCAGATCTCTCCACCAAGAGCAAGACCTCCGCCACTCAGGCAACCAATCCCACCTGTTCAAATCACACCACCAGTGGTGCAACCACAGCTGGCCACACCAATTCGACGCCAATCACCAATGCAACCACCACCACAATCACCACTTACAATCATCCTACGCCCACCACCAATTGGTACCCGCACACCAAGTATCATTGGTCTTGCAGAAGAGGTCAAGATGAGTGTAACAGAAGAAGGATTAAGTAAGAAGACTATTCAAAGAAGTGAAGCAGTTGAACAAGAGGTTAAAGAATCAAAAGATGCTACCCAGGTGGGGGAGTACATCTTTAACCTTGGATGAAATAGGCACCAAAGCGATCAATCGACAGCATTGGGCAGTAACGATAAGAAGGTGTAAAGTGTTGATTAGGCCTCGTCAGATTAAGAGGAATGCAAAGGTCATGAAAGATACAAGAGAAGAGGAAAACCAGCCTGTTAGCAAGGATTTGCAGAAGGTGGACAACATATCAATCAAAGGGGAGGGCTTTGAAAACGGAAGCCTGTGCACCAGCATGGACCCAGGACATTGTATCAAGCTAAAGGAATCTTGCATCAAGGCAGTTTCACTAGAGGACCATAACGAAGAGGTAAGTATGACTGAAGGTTTGGAGTTGGATATTTCTCCAGAGGCTTGGCAGCCGAGCAAGACTTTATTGTGTAGTGTTATAGACTTAGAGATGGGTAATGCCTCTAGTCTACTAAAGGGTGTTATAAACTTGGAGATGGGTAATGCCTCGAGTTTATGTGAGGATGTTCATAGTAAGTTTGATGATCAATATGTTGCCAACCTTTTAAGGATGTTCCAAACTCCTCCACAACACAGCATTGTGTTTGCATGGGATGCATCAGACCTATGGCTATGGCTAGCTGCTCTAACATATAGAGAGAAGATCAACATGGAGATAAGAGAAAAGGAGCCATGGATAGACAAAAGCCTGATAGAATGCAAGAATAAAGACCTCATTCGCAATTTGGTACAATTTTTTACAAATAGTGCATCCTCTCTTTGGAGAAAGGTAAGTGGATTACGCTTGTATTTAAGCCGCAAGGTAGGTGGCTTGCTATTAGCATCAGTAAAGGAAGCTGACATGTTTGAGCACACCCAAAAGAAGCATGATATGCTTGCAGGTTTTTCTAGTCATGGCAGTAAGCAGGACTCTGAAGACAACTTGAGCTCACCACACCAACAAGGCGGCCATACATGGTGGACTCTTGGCACACTCTTTGGAATCTTAATTTTCAGTTCTGTCTTTGCAGGAGCCAAGATGCTCATTTCCCCTCTCGCTAATGATGGTTACAAATTTGGTCCAATTTGGCATGCAAATTTTATTGTCAAGACACTGCAGACAATGATCCTATTTTTCACTTGGGATCCAGGAGGACACTGGCACAAAGTTCTGGAAGCCATGGGCTTCCCATTTAATCAACCGACACTATTCCAAGGAACAGGCTATCACCCGGACCTGTTGCAATTTCATGAATATCCCAGAAATCTCACCAATGGCCAAATGGAATGGCTAGTTCAGAAGGCAACTCGATATCGGATCCTATAGCTAAGCGGAAGAAGAAACAGAGCTAGAGACATGAATGCCTCTAGCCAAAAGGGGAGGGCTAATGATGGGGGCTTTTCACAAGCCAAGCTCCCATACCCCTCTTCTCTCGTCCCCACCCCATGGAAACCTCCTCTTAGGGAGGGAGTGATAAAAGGCATTGGAAAAGTAAGAAAAAAAATAAAGTATGATTATGTAAATATATGAGAAAGGTAAAATAGGCCACCTCATGCCTGCGGGGCAGCCCATCCCCACTTTGCCTCCTTTTTCTTCACTGATGCCCCGCCGTGTGTCCCTTTTCCTCTCCTCCACTCAAAAGGTCAACCCCCTCTCTCTTCCCCTTGTCCTTTCTCCTTTCTCTCTCCCCTCAAGCTACCCCACCTCTCACCAATAATGCATTCTAACTCACCAATAATGCACCCTAACTCACATGCAACTTATGCTATCTTCCAAAATAGTATACCCCACCCCCCCTTTCTCTCTCCTACACTCTCCCATGATCCAAATACCCCCCTCTCTCTCTAAAATTCGAAATCTCTCTTGTCTTGTAGCCAGATGGCCTCCCCCACACTCACACACACTCAGTTTCACTGAAAAAGGTGCCCACAGACCCATCCCCACCCGGTGGTTACCTGATTTTTCTTGTGTTCACACACATCTGCACACAGATTCACCTCTGAACTCTCTCCTCTCTTGTAATTACTTTATTCTCCATGTCACCTCTCATTTTCCATTCACCCATCTCTCTCTCTCTCTTAGTCTCTCTCTCATGAGACTGCTGTTCTGGCACATATACACACAGCCAGACAAGTGGGGCCCACAGTCACATGGCCTATGTAGATAATGATTTCTTCATTTCTAATTCTAGAATTTCTCCCCCCTCCTCCCCTATATAAAGAGGGGTCACCACCACATTAAATACACACACAACATCACCAAAGAGTACACTATGCACTGTGTGTGCCTAGTGCACACACACACATCCACACCATCACCATCACAGCAATCACCATGCTTGTCTTGAGCATGACCTCTACACCCTTGGCTATGGAAGATGAAGGGCAACTAAATGAAGGATGATGGCCATAACCCTCGTGCGATTCTTCGCCATCAACTCCCACCTATCCGCCATGTGCTCTACCACTCTCTCCCTTCTCATTCCCCTACCCTATGCTCCCCATTTCATCGCCTAATTCTCTAAATAAATCTTGAGGTTTTGTGAGTATGTTTTCTTGCAATGTTTCCCATGTGAGGTGTGCGGAATCGCCACCTAGTCTTGTGTTTGGAGTGAGCTTGTGTATGTGTGAAGGGTGTGCGGATTCGCCATCCTTCTGTGGTGCCTAAGTACTAAGCCGCCATACCCCCTCCCTCTCTCTCTCTCTCTCTCTCTCTCTCTCTCTCTCTCTCTCTCTCTCTCTCTCTCTCTCTCTCTCTCTCTCTCTCTCTCTATTGATCTCATTTCCCTTCCTCTTCATCATTACTCCCAAGCATCCATCTCTCTTGGATGAAAACTTTGTTATGGTGGTGTGTTGTTTGCATCCTAGCAGCTGAAGCTAGGTGGTGCCCCCTGTTTGCTTTACCATGACAGGCTCGAGGCGCGCCATTCGGTCCCCGGTGTTTTAGAGGCCGTAGGGGGTTCGGGGTTCGCTTTGCTCCCATCAATGTAACGACTATGGCTATTTTAGACGGTGGAGCAGGCATATTCATAGCAACCAAAGTTGTTTAGGAAGCTTGGGGAAATCCAACAATTAGGCAAACAAGAATGAAACTACAATTGGAAGATGGACACATAGAGAAACCAATAGGCCTACTAGAGAATGTGATAGTCACCTCCTGTGGGATTGACTACCATCACACTTTTGCCATTGTAGACTTTGGGAAGAAACTCAATTATGAAATCATCTTGGTAAGACCGTTCATGAGATAGATACAATTAATCCAAGATAGAGGCAATGATTATCTCTACCTAAAATAAGTAAGGGTAGTCACTCGAGTGAACTTGAAAGACCATTCTTACAAGGATGTCCTGAGGACACCAATACAGAAATTGGACTCTGAAACATGTGCAAAAACTAAACTGCCGTCATGGATACATTAAAAAACTCCAATTTGGATGTGTGGTGCTTCTCAATCGAGTAGTTTACGAAAGGAAGATTGTGTTTTGGATAGAGATATAAATGATGCAGCTTACATAACATAACCATTTCCTAAACATTTGTTTGAACCCTTTGAATGGACTCAAATCTTATCCACCATGGATGTATGTGTTAATGAATCTACACCTACACACTTTTGTGATGAAGAGGGCTACGATATAGTCCCAATCCAAAAGGTATATATTGAGATGATCGAGGAGCAAGAAGTCTTCTTTGATCACTATTGTGATGCTACAAACAAGTCTAAAGAAGAACCAATTATAATAGAGAGATCAGATTCCAAGAAAGAGTAAGTAAGGGCCAAGCTTCTACTTAGAGGAGGGAAAGAAAGATTTTTGAGTTTCCAAACCAACACCAAAGATGCCAACAAAGATATCGGAAAAAAACGAGACAATAATTTAAGAAAGAAAGCTACAAAATGGCTATTGGAAACCAAAATTCAATTCTTGATAAAAGTGAATGCAGCAGACTGTATAAACGACAAGATAATTGGAAGATATCCAAACGTAGAGCATGCAAAAATACAAAACCAAACAAAACCAAGGTCGATTAAGCCAGATAAAATCAAAGGGAAAGAACCTCTAATGACAAAGACGGAGCAAAAAGCAAAATACAAAGAACTGAAACAAACCTTGAAAGAAGTATGGACCACGAAAATGGAATCGAATAGTCATAAATCAAGAAAAATAAGTGTTCCAACTCATTATAAGAAATAAACTTTACAAGATCATAGGATCATTGTAGAGCAACCCTTGCGATAATCAATAGAATCGGAAAAGTCCTATGAAGGGCCAGAGAATGCCAAAAAATTGACCTTGCAGAACTTGGAGAAGAGTGAAAACCAACATACATAGCCAAGGATCTATCGCAAGAAGAAGATGAGATTCTCATAAGGACGTTAAAAGAATACAGGGATGTTTTTTCATGGTCTTATAAAGATCTCAAAGGGGTGGATCCTACCATATGCCGATACACTATCCCTATGAGATATGATGCTAACACAAGCAGACAAAGACCATACACCTATAATGATACCTTTGCCAAAAAAATCAAGGAAGAGAAAGAGAAACTTAAGGAGGCTGAGTTTATCTATGAAATAGAACACACTTGTTGGGTGTCACCAACTGTAGTGGTGCCTAAAAAGAATGGAAAATTTAGAGTGTGTGTAAATCTTAAAAAGGTGAAATCTACCACCATAAGTGATAACTATCCTCTTCCCATCACCGATCACGTGCTAGAATGAGTAGTTGGCAAGGAAGCCTATAGCTTTTTGGATGGATTCTTTGGATACAACCAATTGACTATCGATCCCAAGGACCAACATAAAACGTCCTTTGCCACGAAAGATTGGGGATTTTTTGGTTATCGAGTAATGCCTTTTGGATTGACCACCAATGCATCGGCAACATTCCAGAGGCTAATGAGCCATGCCTTTAAGGAGTATCTGCGAAATTTCTTGGAAGTATACATGAATGATCTTTGTGTGCACTCCACAAAATGAGAAAGTCATTTTGAACATTAACGATGTGTCTTTGAGAAATGCCGTCTATATAGGATTTGCTTAAATCTTGAATAATGTGTCTTTATGGTTAGATAAGGTAAAATTCTTGGACATATTGTGTCAAAAAATCATATAGCCATATACATGGAAAAGGTGGCAGTAATCGCGGAAATGACTAGGCCAACAACAATCAAAGAAGTGGAGGTACTTATGGGACATTACGGTTACTATCATAGATTTATCTACATGTATGTGTTAATTTGTTGGCCCATATATAGCATTATCACTCACTTTGAATGGAATGATGAATGTGAGGAATCCTTCCTAAAGCTTAAGGAAGCCTCGAGCTCAACACGAATACTGAAAGATCCAAACTGGAAGAAAGTGTTCCATGTAAATGTTGATGATTCAATCTATGCCATTGGTTGCATCTTAGCCTAGCCAAGAGAAGGAACAATGGATTTTCCTATCTCCTATGCTAGTAGACAATTAAACATGGTAGAAAATAACTATAAAACCACGGAAAGAGAAGGTCTTGGTATGGTGTATTCAGTCAAGAAATTCCAACACTACTTGTTAGCTAACAAGTTTGTTTTTTTTGTCGACCATCAATCCTTACTCTATTTGGTGAATAAGCCATGCAATATAGGTAGGATAGTAAGATGGTTTATCATCCTACTTGAATTTGACTTCACAATTCTGGTAAAAAAAGGCACTACTCACCAGCAGGCAGATCATCTATCAAGACTCACAATGGGGGAATCACCTAAAGGGGTAGACGATGAATTACCCAATGCATATTTGTTCTCTGTGGAAATGATTTCAAGATGGTCAAAATCTCTGATGTCTTTAATGACTATATCAAAAGTGAATTCTCAAATACCGATTCCTATTGCACCATAATTGATTGAGCAATCAACCCTATATCAATTGTTGACTAGAAGATTGTATCGCAAAAACAAGGATGGAATCCTGCTCTTGTGCATTAATTTTGAGGAGCAAGAAGCCCATTTGAGTCAAGCTCATACCACAATCGTAGGTCTACATTTTGCGTGAGATCCAAATCCTAGAAATATTCACCTAGTTGGGTGTTTACTGGCCTACCATGAAGAGATATGTTTATCATTGTGTGAATGATTGCTCTCGATGTAAAGAAAAAGCTGCCATACCCCATGCCACATTATTCCACACTTCAGTCACACCCTAGTGAAGTAGATATTTGGTTGAGTATCTGAGTAACAGAATGTGCCCAGAAGAAATGAGTAAAAGACAAAAAAGAGCCATAGAAACTAAGTCAACCAGCTATACAATGATTGCTCTATCGATGAGTGAAAGATCAACAGCTCAGATTGTGCACCAGTGAAGAGGAGTATCTTATTATTTTGGAACGAGATTATGCAGGTCTAGCAGGGGGTCACTTGTCTCATGAAACCACAGCCAAAGCCATATTGTTAGCAGCCATTTGGTGGCCAACTTTATTTGCTGATGCAAAAGAATTTTTTTGATGATGCGATGCATGTCAAGATGCCAACAAGAATGGATAACATACCACTGCGACCTATGATGGGAGCACACACATTTGCTAAATGGGGTATAGACTTTGTAGGTCCAATACAACCACTGACTTACAAAACTCAAGCACAATATATTATTGTAGGAATAGATTACTTAACCAAGTGGGATGAGGCATGAGCCACAAGGAAAAACGATGCTAAAACCACTGTTATATTCCTGTATGAATGCGTCATTACTAGATACAAACTTCCTATTGAGCTTATGAGTGGTTGCAGATTGCATTTCCTCAATGAGGTGATAGAATTTGTACTAAATGAGTTCATGGTAATCCATAACAAATCTGCACCCTACCACCCTCAAGCAAGTGGTCAAGCAGAGCATACAAACAAAATTTTGAGCTCTGTACTAACCAAAATTGTTAGTTCAAGTAGAACGGACTAGGAAATGCATCTTCAATCTTATTGAGTTTTCTTTGAAACGGCTTTGAACATGACTCCTTTTAATTTATTCTATGGATTGGATGCAATATTGCTGATGGAATTCTTTTTACCAAAATTCATGCCCTTTCCATTCCAACTCAGTATATACTAAAACAGTATATACCCAGGCTCAAGAAAAATGGGACATGGTCCTTTTGTCATCGAAGATATTTCACCAAGTGGGGCTATCAAGTTAGCCACTGTAGATGGAGAAACCATGGGAAATTGGATTAGTGGATGTCAAATTTGCAAGTACAACCTTCCCTTGAGTAATGAACTTTTGCAGAGAATGCTGCCAAAAATGCAATCGATGTGGAGGAACCCACATTGCCCCCATGCATCCAAGGAAAGAAAGCTTAAACAACAACAGGTTATTGAGGAGGCACAAGAAGAATCTTGCATTCAAGTCTGAAAAGTTGTAAGACAACGTGTTCTCCAAGTTGTACCACTCAGTACTCTCCACATTCAACCCTTAGTAGAGGATGAGGTCAAGACTGATGACGAGTGGCTTGATGGTCTTGATATGTGAATCGATGTGAATCTGAATGGGGATTACAAGGTCAAAGATTTAAAGATACATGAGTCAATGCGAAAAACTATTCCACTTATTGCAAAGAAACTACTCAACCACTTGAGTATTGTCAAGCCACGGTCAAGTGCTGCAATAAGAGCATCACTCCAACTTTAGGGAAGATCAACATGAATATTATGGTTCAAGGATTCTCTTGCCTGCATACTTTCATTTGTATAGCAGATGAACACATGAATGAGGACACAATATTAAGTGTTCTGTGGATGAGAACATACATAGAAATTTATGATTGGGATGCCAAAATTCTCGAACTCACACTCAAAGGACGACAACTAAAAATACGATTTGCATATAGTAAAGAGGAATGGAAAGAAGCTCTTGGTGATTTCCAATCAAATAATCATGAGTCATCAACCACAATTACAACTACAAATCCAATAAAGGCTTTTTCTATTCAACTAATGCATGGAACTAGGAAAGTTTCGATACCCAAAAGTCAGCTTGTCAACTGACCTCAGCAAATCTGGGTGCCCAAAAGATTGCTATACACCTCCAACTACCCTAAGGGAAAACCATCGTAGCCATCTTTTCGACAGAAACCACCGCTATTAAAGATGAAATGGATATGGCAACCAAAGAAGAAATGTGCAACTCATAGCAACAGAAGACTAGCTGCCCAAAGTAGACAAGTCAAACCATGGGTATCAAAGACCCCACCGCTACTCAAGCCAACCTCCATAAGGTACAAGTGGGTACCTAAAGTCAACCACCCACCACAATTGAAACCACCAATTCCAGTCATCACACACCAGACGGTGCATATCGCACCATAAAAGAATGCACTCAATTGCTACAGGATTTACTCTTCAAGAAAGTTTCATCACAACATACCTCACCATTGGAAACCCTTGAGTACAATACTCAAGACCCACCTCTTGCACAACATAGCACGTTCCATTGCATTGAGATCAACAATATTATAGGGCCAATCAGGGCCATGCATAGAGACGACTTTATAACCTACGCAACCAAAATACTCTGTTTTTTTGACGGGCTGAAGCAAGGAGGAGGGGAGACAATGGGAAAATGGAGAAGGCATAAGAATTTGGAAAAGATAAGGACAATGTTTGGAAGTAATTGTGTGTTAAAGTATGATCTTTTCTAATAAATTAGCAAATTGCCTCATAACACGATGATTAGGGAATGCTCGGTGTATATATATTGTACATAAGCCATAAACAGTGCAATTTTTACTTATTTTGTGTCTTTTTTGGCCAAAATCATTATGAAAATGGACTAGTCCACAAAAATATGTCCAAATAATAAATTAAAAGTGGTTTCGTATGTTTGCATATATAATGGAATTTTTTTAGCAGTCCAATTAATTTTTCTTTAATTTTGATAATAGAAGCTAATAAAAGCCAAATAAATAAATAATAATAAGCAAGATCGTCAAAATTGGATTCTGACTTCAAACGCCAAATCTCGAAGCTCAAGGGAAAAGCCAATTTGTTTTTGGAGCAATTGCAATCAAAAAACTCGGCGGCCACTCCGACTCACTAATCATCTAAAACAAAATGCAGCAAAAAGATCCATGGATGCCAGTTTTCAAAGAGTTTTGATCTGAGAGTACACTATAAGGACTATTAAGCTCATTGGATAGGGAGTGTTGAAAAAGTCTAGGTATGTATAATCCTGGCCTTGGGCCATTTTTCCTCTTATTTACATTCTAGCCTTTAGAGAGAGAGCTCCAAGTTGTGGATTTCAACGACCTTCTACGCTCTCCTACACCTTGTTTGTTGGCTCTTACTCACTCCAGCCATGAGGGGTAAGTTCCTAACTATGTCTAGGAGCATTTTGAATATCACATTTTCAACCACACGAGCAGTAGGAGGCACAGAAACACAAGCCAATCTAGGAACTTTCGAGATCGGAACCACTAACATCGGCCACACTAGACCTCCATATTACACCAAAAGTGAACCAGGGCCTCTTCACTAGTAGGGTAACCCATTGCTAGAGTCAAAGATGCAAAATGTGTTAGAAAACTGACCTAATATCTTTGGTGCGCCAAAGATAGAGGACCCAGATCTAGACCACATTTCACATATGTGTTGGGATTATCATGTTAGGGAATTCTGGAGAGTTAGGGGTGCATTGGATACCCAGTCATCGGCGATGAACAAAAAAAATGACCATATCCTTACCGCAAAGTGATATTTTTCACCACAATGCAAAATATTGATCCATTTAACATCAAACTCAAAGGGGGCACTCTATACCTTACATTGGAGCTTTTCCAACCTTTAGTGGGCATATAACTAGTGACTAATGACTCCAAGTCAAGCTCGGCTCAAAAGGGAATTGTCAACCCAATTGGGGACATCAACAAGTGCAAGAAGCACAACCAAGGGCTTCACCCTTCATAATTAACCTAGTAGAAGCTATATGGGGCAAGACTAGGGCCTAAATTACAATAATTTGTAAAAATTATCTTAGGCGCACCGAAAATGATCTACTAGGATGGAATGATATTTTGCACACATTTTCACATTGGCATGATTCTCCTAGCCCTCATAGAGCCCACATCACACTGATACACTCCTTTCATGCATGACTACTCTCAACTGCACTTTACCGCACCAAATAGACTCAAGTGCCCCAAAACTGACTTTTAGCCTGTCAAGTCAAAACCCAACTTTATGGGACATTAAGAATCAACCCTCCATCACCAATCAAGGTGCCAAAAGCACAAAATCTACCCAAATTAGTCATTTTTATCTTAGGCATACCTAAGATAGAAATGCTATAGGGAGGACCTGACTTGCAATTTGAAGACACATATATGTTCACAATGGTCAAATAAGGCACATCGACAAGTCTCATCAATTTTGGCACGATATTATGTTACCATATACATGTGGTAGTGATGTGTGTGAACACACTAGGACCGTCGGGGCATTTTTTCCCTCTTTAGGAGGTTTTTTCCCCCGTGCATTGTATATACGCCCATCACTCTAGGGCTACCTATCTTTTCATTGCACACTAAGTAACATACTCTCTATCGTGTGCCTTGAGCTTCCTTCGTCTTCTCCAAGCTGTGTGTGTTTCTCTGCAACCCTAATTCCAACAATTGGTATTAGAGCAGGTCACGTCCTCCCGGGCTTAGTCGTCAGCTGCTCCAGCACACGCCTACTCACTTTCTCCGATTTCAGTGAGCTTTGGCGAGCGTTCGCAGGTCGACAAATATTTTGGGTAAGCTCGAAGAGCTTGGTCTGCTCAGAATTTTGATTTGGGCTCATTTCGGCCTCCGTTTCCACTACGGGCGGTACTGCACGGGCTATTTCGTCATTTTGTGCAGATTTTCTGTCAGTGCCGCTTTCTGCATAACAGGTGCCTTATAGTCTTCTACGGTTTGTGCTATATAGCACAAGTTGTTCCCGCTCCATTTCTCCAATTTTCGGGCAGTTTTCACATCAGGTGCAGCATTTACCATGGCTGACAACAACAACAACACAGATGTGTTCAAGATGTTTGCTGCTGAGGACAGGTTGGATGGGGACAACTACCCTATGTGGGCTTATATGATGCAACATGTTCTTGTGTCAAAAGGTGTCTGGAACATTGTGCAGGGCATTGATGTACGTCCTGGTTCTGAAGATGTAGGCGATGTTGAGGATGTTGCAGGTCTTGCTGCAAGGATTGCAGCTGTTAGAGTTGTTTTGCCTACGGCAGAACAAGCTCGTTGGGATGTTAAGGATGCGCAGGCTCATGCATTGATTGCGTTGTCTGTGAAGCGCACCATTATTCCTCACATCCGTTCAGCAAAATCTGCAAAACAGGCTTGGGATATTCTAGCAGGTCTTTATGCAAGCCGCAATGAGGCTAAAATTGCTTTGCTGCGTAAAGAGCTAGAGTCAAAGATTATGCATGAGGAAGATGATATGGACACTTTCCTTGCTAGTGTCAAGGATATCAATGAGCAACTCATTTCTGCAGGTGAAGTCATTTCGGACAGTTCCCTTGTGCAGACTGTTCTTGATGCCTTACCAGATTCCTACCAGACTTTTGCTAGTACTTGGAGACTCATGACCCAAGGAAATCCTGAAGTTGTCAAGTTTGATGCATTATGCACATTGCTGTTGCAAGAGTCACTTTCTAGAAAAAACAGGACTAGGCAGCGTGCAGTTGAACAGGCTTTTATTGCTTCTCAAAGAAAGGGTGGTAACAGTAATGCAGCCACTTCTTATGGTTCTGCTGCGAGTGGCAAAAATTCTGTTCCTAATGCTTCTGGTGGCAGCACTTCGTCTGGCAATTCTGGTGATAAGGGCAAAAAGAAGATGCGTTGCCATTATTGTAAAGCCAATGATCACTTGATCAAGTCGTGTCCTAAGTTGAAGGCCAAAGAGGCTAAGAAGAAAGAGTGTGGTTCCACTGCAAATGCTGGTTCCACTACAAATGCATCCATTGTTGAGTCTTCTGTGAAAGGAGATTGTGATGCTGATGTTGATGCAGAATGGGATTTTAGCGCAGAGTGCACTTACAATCCTGCTGTCCATGATGCATGCTTGTCAGTTGCTACAGATTCACATGTGTGGTATTTCGACAGTGGTGCTACAAAGCACATTACCTCACATCGTGAATTGTTTACCTCTCTCGAGTCTGTCCCTCATGGGAATTCAGCCACTTGTGCCAACAACGCCTCTTATCCAGTTCAGGGAGTTGGAAAGATTGTGCTCACTGCTGCTAATGGCAGTTCCTTCACACTTGTTGATGCACTTTATGTACCTGGGATCAAGAAGAATCTCTTGTCTGTATCCGCACTTGCTAGACTTGGACTTGTAGTCAAATTTGTGGATGACAGATGTACAGTTCATGATCTCAGTTTTGGTGATGAAATTGTTGCATCTGGGCTTTTGTGCCGTGGGCTGTATAAGCTCACTTTGTATGACAAGTGTGGACAAAATTTTGCAAATGCTGTTGCAGATTCAAGGGCTATTTCAGATGCAAAACTTTGGCATGCACGTTTTGGTCATCTGAATTTTGCCAGTTTGTTGCGTTTGCAGAAATCTCATATGGTTGCTTCTTTGCCACCTCTTGAAGCACCTGTCAAACATGTTTGTGAAGGCTGTATTCTGGGTAAAATGCAGTGTTCTAAGTTTTCAAAGGATGGTTCAGTTAGGGCCACATGCAGGTTGCAGCTTGTGCATAGTGATGTTTGTGGGCCCATGCAAACTCCGTCCTTGGGCAATTACCTGTACTTCGTGACTTTCATTGATGATTACTCCAGGCATGCATGGGTATTTCCGCTTAAAGCGAAGTCCGAAGTTTTTATGTGCTTCAAACAATTTTTGGCTATGGCTGAAAATGTCTCAAAATGTACTATGGGCACCCTCCGTTCCGATCGAGGGGGGGAGTATATGTCTCATGAATTTAATGCATTTCTGGCTAGTCGTGGGATAAAACACCAATGTACAGTTCCTTATACACCTCAGCAAAATGGTGTTGCTGAGAGGAAAAACACGTCACTAACGGAAATGGCACGATGTATGGTCAAAAGTCAAGCTTTGCCGCATTCTTTTTGGCTTGAGGCCATCATGTGTGCCACTTATGTACTTAACAGGTGTCCTACGAAAGCTTTGCAGTCTATTACTCCATATGAAGCATGGCATGATAGAAAGCCTTCTATTGAGCACATGCGTGTTTTTGGCTGTTTGGCATATGCTTTGGTGCCACAAGTGCAGCGCAGAAAATTGGATGATAAGGCTGTCAAATGTATTTTTGTTGGTTATAGTGCTGAAAGCAAAGGTTATAGGTTGTATCATCCGCAAACAAAACGTATTTTGGTTTCACGGGATGTAGTGTTTGTGGAAGATTCTGTTCAGCCCTTGCTGTCATGTACTAGAGACAGTAATGTAAGCTCACAGGACATTTATGACACTTTGTTGCCTCTTTTCAGTGGTGGAAATACGAATGTAAGTTCCAATGAGGCAAATGTACAGCCTATGGGGGTTTCTGAAAATGTTTTAGAACAGCCTATTACTGATGCAGATGTACATGATGTACTTGATGAGGAAAGGGCTGAAAATGAGCAGGCTAGAGGTATGCCAAAATGGCTGGTGCACACTTTGCGTGACAGTAAATTGGATGCACCTTTATCTAGTCGTACTCGTTCAGGCTCTCGCCATGCATCTTATGCATCAGATTGTTATGCCTTGGCTGTGTCTAGTTTACATGATGTTGAGGAGCCTCTGTCTTTTGATGAAGCACAGAATTCAGAAAATTGGATTGCTGCCATGAAATCAGAATATGATGCACTTATAGAGAATGACACATGGACTTTATGTGATTTTCCTCCTGGCAAAAAGGCCATTGGTACGAAGTGGGTTTACAAGTTGAAATGCAAGCCGGATGGTGAGATCGATCGCCATAAGGCTCGACTTGTTGCAAAGGGTTATGCACAACAAAAAGGCATAGATTATGAAGAGACTTTTGCTCCCACTTGTCGTATGACTACTGTGCGTTTTCTATGTGCATTGGCAGCTCATTTTGGTTGGGATGTACATAAATCAGACATTGTTACTGCTTTCTTGAATGGTGACATATTTGAGGAAGTTTATGTAACGCAGCCTCGCGGTTTTGTCATAAAAGGACAAGAGGACAAAGTGTGCAAATGTAAGAAGGCTTTGTATGGGTTGAAGCAATCTCCTCGTGCTTGGTATGACAAAGCTGACACTCATTTGGTTAAACGAGGCTTTCGTAACAGTCCAACAGAAAGCACATTGTATGTAAAGCGTGAGGATGATGTATTTCTCATTGTGGTTCTTTATGTTGATGATTTGCTGATCACTGGACCAAATGAGAGACATATTGCTGAATTTAAGTCTGATTTGAATGCTACTTTCAAGATGAAAGATTTGGGGCTGTTGCATCATTACTTGGGTATACAGTTTAAGCAGTGTGATGGTGGTATTGCCTTGTGTCAGAAAAGTTACATAGAGGCATTGCTATGTAAGTTTGGACTTGAGGATTGCAAACCTATTGCCACTCCCATGGAAACAGGTTTGAAGTTGAGTCTACATGATGCTGTCGATCCTGCTGATGTCACTCTTTACCAAACTGCTGTTGGCTGCCTCATTTATGTATGCAACACGAGGCCAGATATTCAGTTTGCAGTCTCGCAGGTCAGTAGATTTATGCATAGCCCAGGGTCTAAGCATTGGCAGGCTGTCAAGAGGATTTTCCGCTACCTTAGTGGCACTTTACATCTTGGCTTGTTTTATCCCAAGGGGGGATCATTGCCGCCAGACTTACATGCTTTTTCGGACTTAGATTGAGCTGGTTGTTTTGACACGCGAGTGTCCACAAGTGGTTTTTGTTTCATGCTTGGCAGTTCATGTATATCATGGTTGAGCAAGAAGCAACCTACTGTGGCCACTTCGAGTTGTGAGGCTGATTACAGGGCAGTCTTCACAGCTACGGTTGAGTGTGTATGGCTCAGACGCCTTATGGCTGACTTGGGTGTTGGACAGGACACTGCCAACACTATCTACACTGACAGTCAGAGCGCATTGGCAGTTGCGAGGAACCCAGTTTTTCATGCTCGCACAAAGCACATTGAGGTGCATTACCACTATGTCAGCGAGAGGCTCTCAGCAGGAGAGATCAGCTTGGCTTATGTGCCAACACAGGACAACCTTGCAGATCTTTTCACAAAGGCATTGTGTCGTGAGAAGCTTGAAGCTTTCCGCAAAGCTTTGGGCTTACTCCCCTTTGTGGACTGATCCTGTCCTCAGGGCATGGCACTTCCCTTTACTCATGTTCCAGCTCTCGTTCACCGCATCACTCCAGGGGGGATTTGTTACCATATACATGTGGTAGTGATGTGTGTGAACACACTAGGACCGCCGGGGCATTTTTTCCCTCTTTAGGAGGTTTTTTCCCCCGTGCATTGTATATACGCCCATCACTCTAGGGCTACCTATCTTTTCATTGCACACTAAGTAACATACTCTCTATCGTGTGCCTTGAGCTTCCTTCGTCTTCTCCAAGCTGTGTGTGTTTCTCTGCAACCCTAATTCCAACATATTAGTCACCAAAAGCTCTAAAAGTGGTAAAGCAGACACAAATTTGAGCACAACTCTCACCACATGTCCAAAAGCTATCAAACTTCTTGCATATCACCAACCACCATACACTTCATATGCATGCACTTTGACACAAATTTGCATGCACCTACACCCATATGTATCTTAGGCGCGCCTAAGATAAATTTTGCCAATATTGTTCTTTTTAGAGCTCATTTTTGCCTTATTGGTTTTTGTACTTGAACTGGGACTTGCTAAAATTGGTTTGACCAATGAATTGGATGATGTCCTACCAAGTTCACTCTCTTCTACCTTGGGAGCTCCAAAGAAGAAAAGCATGAAGGAAACATTTGACGAGCTTCCACCGTACCAGTTAGAAGAAGACTCCTCAAAGGAAGAAAATGTCACCTGGTTGTCAAAAGAACAACTAGAAAATCAACATGTCACTGTATACCATGGCTCATTAAAAAACACACAAGGATCCAAAGTGGAAGTTCAGATGTTGCCAAAGGAAGCTCAAGATCTTGTCAAAGAAGAGGCAATCATCAGGCCGCTAGGGGAGAGGATTGGCATTAAAGTTTACCTTGAAGTGGAGCCTTAAGATGTGGACTACAAGAGGGCTTATAAGCTCCTACATAGCATCACATCAGAAGGAAGGTTTCTCTTCCAAATCCACTTTATGTCCTCTCTCCAACTCAAAAGTTGCCTTCTCTCTTTCTACTCTTACTACTTTTGGGACTGGTTCCTTTGCTTCTACTACAAGGCGTGGCCATTTTGTGGCTTTTGTGTCATCTACCTTTGCTTTCCCTTTTTTTCTTTTCTTTCTTTCATGAGGATTGTTGTCATAAAGACTAATATCTAATACTCGGAAATGATTTTCTCATGTTAAACTGATCATTTAATATGGGGAAGTACCAGGGGAGTAAAAGCTAGAACATTGGTAAAGTTTCCATATCGGTCTCTGTCAGGGATCCAAAGGAGGGAAAATAGGGATCCAAGGGGGGGCAGTCTTCAAAAGAGCAATGTGCTTCAATGGGGCTTAAAAGACCTAAGGTTCAGACTTCCATAGGCTAAGGTTCCTAATTTTTTATTCAATTGTCGAAAGGCCAATGTAGGGGGAAATTCGATGGTCATAAGAAGACTAAAAAGTCTTCCCACATCCCTAGGAAGGAGACACACACTCAAAGGCTCCCCCTTTACACAACGGGAATACTGGACACATGTCAAGCTCCTAGTCCGGTTGCCCCCAATCTCCCCTCAAATCCTATTGGATGGCCATAGAGGTGGACCAATGAGAATCAGGCTAGAGTAAATTTAGTCTAATCAATTTAAAAATTCTTGATAAAAGAACCAATAAAAATTAAGCTCCCTAGAAGACTATTGGAAAGTATACCAAGGGGTCCAATGAGCACTCAGCAGCCTAATGGCTTGCCTGATTCCTATTGGCCAGAAGACTAAGAGGTCCAATCAGAGTTTAATTGAATTATTTAAATACCTAAAGCTCTCACAAAAGGGGAAAGGGGGATACATGTCACAAGGCTAGCTATTATGCTTCTAATTTATGATTGGCTAAGCTTTACAGGAGCCAATGGGATGCCAGCATGAGTAATTAGCAAGAGAGGTTGACCAAGATGAGAGAGAAGGTTGCATTTTACGCTAACTCATTGCTACACAAACACACACAACTCATGTGTGCAAGAAGAACTCCATCTCCTTCTCCAAGCATTGAGAAGTAGAGGCCTACACCAGCAACTCTTGGCTATGGAATGCAAATCCAACCAAGAACCAAGCTTCAATGGCATGCTCATCTCCTCTACCATGCTAATTACTAAGGTAAGTTATGCTATTAGAGTGATTATGTGAGGAGAATAATTCTTTCTCATAAGATACCTCTTCTTCATCTCAATCTATCCTCATTCCCTACTAGCTCTCACCATTTTTGAAGGTATGTGAGGTCTAGGGACTGAGATTAGGGACACTAGGTGTGTTTTTCAACCATAATTTGGAGTATTAAGATTCCATCTTCATTACACCAACTAGTTTTATCAAGGAACACAAAGATTGTTGTACAAAAGTCTCCTTTGATGAAGCTCTATAATACAAAGCCTTTATTGAGGGGGGACCGGCCCCATGTAAATCCGATCCTCAACTGTTGTTAATTGTTCTATTTCTCTCTCTTTTCAAGTATTGTCAATGCCAAATTAGCTAGGTGTAAATTGCTATGTTGCTTTCTCAATTAAGTAGTCTCTCTATGCTCAATAGGAACTTGTTCTCAATAAAATGCTCACTATGTCATCAATTTCCGCTACACACAAGTTACTAGTGCATTAAATGTTACATTGGTATTAGAGCTATTGGTTTCTCTTTTCTTGCTCAAGAAGAGAGGTCCTCAAGCTTGCTACAAATTGTTGGTGTGATTAATTGCAAAAGAGTAAGTAGAATAGGGATTTTTCATCTTTGAAGCACGCCTGCTTTATGAAGTTAATGGGAACACCGTCGAGAGCTATGGTCTTAATTATGGAGTCGTACGAGGCTTGATAATGGCTTAACCATTATTGAGCTATTAGAAGCTTGACAGGAACCAATGCTCTCTTGGCTCTATTGAACCCTCTCTTCTATTCCTTGCAATTAATAATATTCGAGCCACGGGTATAGATACTTGAGTGCTTATCTTTGAAGGTAAAGAGGAGTAGGAACTAGGGCTTGAAGTGCCAAAGTACAAGTAAAAGTTTACACCTAAAATTTGCTAGTATGGATGACAAAGGAAAAGAGATTGAAATGAATGTTGATAGCTTTGATTTTGCTAAGGAAAGAGAAACTAATGAATCTATTCACAAATATGTAGACAAGTTTTGGGATTTACATCTCAAAGCCACTATCTTCAAAAAGATGGATTTTGGAGAGCAAAAACAACAATTTTGTGTGGGTTTAGTTGATGATATGGCGGAGTATGTTAACTCCCAAAGGCCATGCAACATATATGCGGCCATACACCATACCATGGTGGCTTCACGAATCAACTTCCAACAATAAGCTAGAAATCTTAAGCCCACAAAAAACAAGGACTATAACGAGCATCAGGGGAAGGAGAACCTCCAAAAGTCTCCTAAAGGCAATGCCAACAACAACAAACCTAAGGAGAAGGGAGTTTATAAAGGCAAAAATAAACTCTCTCGTGAAGAGCTAGAGCGTTATCAAAAAGATAACCGTTGTTTCAAGTGTGGGGAGCAAGGGCATGCCTATTGTGCTTGCCCCCACAAGAATACATGTAATGAGCCTCCTAGAGCTACTTTTGTCAAAATTCAAGAAGAGGATGATCATCACAAAGGATCTCCTCTATGCCATGTTTGGGGAAAGGTAACAGAAGATGATGCTTTTATTCTCTTTGACCCTAGTTCTACTCACAATTTCATATCCACAGAGTTGGCCACCAAGCGGGTTATACAAATTGGGGAGCGAGTATTTCCGAGCAACAAAATAATCGAGCAAGTCCCTTTAGACATTCTTTATTTCTTAGAGCAAATTGCTCTCCCTCTCATCACCACAAAGATCACTATCATCAAAGTCCTCTTTGATGACTAACACAGAGTACACTTGATCTCAATTTATGAAGAACTTATCAATTTCAAGATGCTGCTAAATATTGAAGAATCTATATCTACAATATCATTATAAAAGAAAATCTAAGTTTTTCCTTCCTTCCATTGCCTATATCTTCAAATTCACTTTACCTAACGGCAATGGGCATGTTCAATGTGATTGCAAATTGCTAGCTATTTGGGAGCTTTGAAAATTTTTGAAACCAGAACTATTGTCACAACAAAATCATCAAGAAAGAAGTCAAGTTGTTGCATTCATGACATCAAACATTAATAACATTAAAGAGAGAAATTTATTGGATGGAACAAAAAATAGCCCCAATCCCTTCAATCACGGAACAAAAGAAATAGCCCCCTGCCTGTCGCAAGTGCCAACGAATGTGGAACCATTCCATGTTGGCGTGGGACTATTACGACAGAGCTGTCGATGCTTGCGACAAGCTGAGGGCATGCACCTACCATCTATTGTTCTAGCACTTTTCACTTGTATTATCCACTTGGAATACAATTCCATATATAGGTTGATCAGCATGTTCTTTTTTAATGGGACACAGGGCCAAGTGCTTTGTCTTGCGGGCTGGCAACAACAGTCGACATCGAGGGAGCTTGGATGAGCAGTCACCTTCCTTCATTTCTTTCTGTGCTTGCAAACTGTAACTTTAATGTACCTATCCTACACACAAACGCACCAAGTCTTCCACATCCTTTTCAATATGCTCACTAGCAATGATCATGTTATGTATGTCCATTCTCAGTGAAAAAATTTGGCTACTTTTCGTGGGTGCCCTAGGTTGCGGCATCATTGTAGCATGTAAAACAAGTCACTTGTCTTATTAACATTAAGACTGGTTTCAAAAAAACATGATCTTCAATTGTATCTTCAAAGTAGCTTTGACTCATGTGCATATGACACCAGACCCTCTGTTTGTGGAATCAGCCCCTTGCCCTACCTCTGCATTTTTTATAATTGAACACATTCATTCAAATATCGTTCCTTCAAATTTTTGGCACGTTGACATGGGTCTTGCTTCTATCAAGTAGTAGTTCTCAACTCCATTTCCTTCTAGGTGTTTTGGATTCTATTAGTTTTTCTCGCATTCACACTTTTCCCATTGGGAGGAGTGCAAGTGCCCTTACTAGGACTGTTCTCATAGTTGTGTTTAAAGTGGAAACGAGACAAAATAAGCATATGGGGCCATTAAAGACCTCACCATATTGAGCCTCCTCTTTGGCAGCACCGTGATAGTGAGTGTATATTTAGTAAAAGCAAACATATTAACATTTTTGTCTCATGCTGTATCATAAGGTGGAAAGCAATTTCTGTGTAGAGTGTGCACAAACGACGCATGCTGTTAATTAGTGTTAGAGTATTTGTTGAAGCTTTGCAAGAAAAAAACTTACAGTCAAAGACTCTTCTATTGAAAACCAATGCAATATAGGTTCTGTTGTTGGCAACTAGTGCAAGAAGTTTATGTTGCCGAAGCTGTTTCTTCTCGCAATGGCAACCACTGCAATAGGGTTATGTTGCCAAAGCCTTTTTTGCTTGCTATCCTCTCACATTGTCTCCGTGCGTGTGCGGAACGGTTCCAGTAGGCTCATGATATACAATGCACGTTTTTGTTTTTTTAATAAAATCATCTCCTAGAGGCCGTTGCCGGCTCCATTTCATTGGCTAGTCAAATACGCCATGCTACTCTGGAGTTAATTGGCCGGATAGGTGGGGGAACAGGCTGCATGCTACTGTTTGGGGTTCATTGGGCGGACAAGCTGCGTGCCACTATGAATGCGAAGGGTAGCAAGGGCCACGTGCTAGAGGGAGGGGAAGGGGCTCGACTGTCGCAGCTTGCTGCAGCTGCCTCTCCATGTACTGCTTGGAAGATTTGAGGAATAATTTCTGACCTGCTGGTTAGGTCGGATCCTCTGCAACGTTTGACTATGGGAGGGAGCATCCTTGAGGCAGATTCAGAGCATTTAATAACCAGATAACCATGCTAAATTTCATGCCATGCTTGAGTAATACGTTGTGAAAGAGCTAGCCAATTAAGGGGAGGTTGTGGAGTCCGATCAGCTCGACATGAGAGTGCCCATGACATGGCTATGCTTCACCACATCACAGTTGCGACCCGTAATAGACTACAAAGAAGAAGAAGAGGAACAGAATCAGCCATGCCGCGCTTGAGGCATGTGACAAGCTGGTTATATGAAGGAGGAGCTGGAGGTCACCTGCATCAGAAGCTGGTTGCCAACGAAGAGCTCTCTTAAGTAAAGGCTGCCTCGCCTGGCTGTCCCGAGCATTTGCACGCCATCCACCCAAGCCTCCTGTGGTTAACACAAGCGTGCGAAACCCTCTATCCAAACAACATACACGGTGGACTGATAGGCACGATCGCGCCAAAGCAACGTACAAAGGAAGGCGCAGGTCCAGAGCTCGGAATTTTGGGCATTGTGATACCTGTCGAAAGCAAGTTCACGATATGCAAGACGCGCCCAGAGAAGCCAGGCTGGCGGGTGTAAGCTGAGGCATAGAGTTCGCAAACCCTGGTGCCGCCACCATGAAGACCAAAGTAGCACGTTTTCTTTTAAAAGATCACCCTACCCTCCCACTCCTTGGTTCGTTGCTGCAACCAATCCGCACCGGCGCGGACTGGTTACAGAAACAAACCAGGGAGGGTTCATCTCATTTTTTTCTAATGGTTGCAGCAGAAGAGTAGGGTCACGCAGAAATGGTGAAATACCCCTCTAATTTTAAGAATTCCCAAAACACCCCCAATAGTTTGTCTTAAATTCCCAAAATGCCCTTCAAATTTTCTAAAATTCCCAAAATACCCCTGGTTGCGAGATGAAGGCTTCCAAAGATAAAAACACTTGTAGCTTTTAATAAGAAGATTGATTTTCTATCAATACAAGATGCTAGAACTAGAATTTGAGTTGGTTATGTAAGCCTGGGAGATGTATTTCTTAGTTATTTTTAGACATAACTATGAAGCTAGAGAGAGAGAGAGAGAGAGTACACTTGTTCTCGCTTGTTTTAGGCACTTGTTTTTACTTGCTTACAAAAGTGGAGGATAGCATTGTAGTCTTACAAGGTTGTGTGTTGACTTTATTGCAATATTAAGGTGCCAAATTTTTTGGTAGGCAATTTTTTGAGAGGAGGCTAGGTATGCCACATGGAATTGAATTATATGTTTCGAGTATGAAGAGATTGCTTGCTTGTGTCTCGAGTATTCAATTTTCATAATGGTTCTAAAATCTCATTTTTTGTCAATTAAGTGTCAGATTTGTGGTAACGAAAGTAATGTGCATGGCATAATTTTTTTATTTCACCATTATTGATCTTGTATCAATTTGCTCGAATTTATCTTCGCTCTGTTTTCTTTGCTCGGTGATTAGAAACCCCCCACCAAGCTAGACATCCAAGCCTATGAGATGGGAGATGTCCGACCTGTCGATGGTGCTTTCAAGGGGCAAGGAGACTCAGTTACTCCCTTGATTGGGAAATTGAGGCTCCATGTCCAAAGCTATGTGGACAAGGAGG
Organism: Adiantum capillus-veneris; assembly: GCF_014529385.1. NCBI lineage: Eukaryota > Viridiplantae > Streptophyta > Polypodiopsida > Polypodiales > Pteridaceae > Adiantum > Adiantum capillus-veneris. The sequence continues at coordinate 95,231,470 of NC_140960.1, forward strand.
ATTTATTTATCTCTCCTCTCAAGCACGAGGATGTAATCCTAGGGGCACCATGGTTTGATTGCATGGCTACCAATGTTAAATTTCTAAAAGGAAAGTCTACTTTAGGTTCAGGGAAAAAGATATGTACATAGATGCTAAGGAGTTGGGTAGCACCCTACCTCTTGTACATAATCAAGCTTTCAATAAGTCAATTAAGAGCTCTATTTCCGTGTACATGATTTTTGTTAAAGATTCTCAAAATGAACCTAATGCTTTAGCAAAAGAAAATATAAACAATCAAAAGGAATTAGAGTTATCCAATTTCCTCAAGGGGTTCCAAGATGTTTTTATTGACGATATCCCTTGTGAGCTACCTCCTAAACAAGGTAATGTGACGACCATGCAACTGAACTTCTTTCATGAAGTTCACCGCCTAATAAACCTCCTTACAGAGTTTCCCAAGCTCAATAAGACAAGATTATGCGGCAATTGCATGAGTTAGTTGAGAAAGGAATGGTTAGGCCTATCTCATCTCCATTTTGTTCACCCATGTTATTAGTGCAAAAGAAAGACAGCACATATCGTATGTGTGTCGACTATAGAGCACTAAATAGGATCACTATCAAGAATAGGTTTCCCGTTCCACGAGTAGAAGACCTATTTGATAAGCTACAAGGGTTGACCTACTTCATTAGGATTGACCTAAAAAGTGGCTACCATCAAATAAGGATAGTTGATCACTCTAGACATTGTAAAGACCATATTTCGCATTACATTTGGTCTTTACGAATATATTGTCATGCCTTTTGGCTTGACCAATGCACCAGCCAGATTTAATTGCTTCATGGAGAAGCTATTCAAGCCTCACCAAACCTTTACTGGAGCATTCTTTGATGATATAATCATCTACTCTAATTGATTAGATGAACACAAGCAACACCTCCATGTAGTATTTCAAGTTTTGCGAGATAATAAACTTTATATTAATCAAAACAAAAGTGATTTTTTTCTTACAGGAGATTCAGTATTTAGGCCACATTATCTCTCGAGATGGCATCCAAATGGATCCATCAAAGCTAGAGGTAATAAAAGTATGGCCTAATCCAAGGAATCAGCATGAACTAAGAAGCTTTATAGGTATGTGTGCATACTATAGACGCTTCATAGAAAAGTTCTCACAAATCACGGGACCATTACATTACCTAACAAAGAAAAATGTTAGGTATATGTGGTCCACCAAGGAGAACAATGCTTTCAAAAAGCTTAAAGAAAAGATTATCTCTCAACATATGCTTACACTACCGAATCTCTCAAAGCCATTTGAGGTCCAATGTGACGCTTTTGGTGATTGCCTTGGAGCTTTTTTGCTTCAAGAAGGGCACACCATAGCCTATGAAAGTTGAAAGCTCGACCCTGTTGAGCAAGCTCTAGGCATATATGAGAAGGAACTCTTAGCAGTTCTACAAAGCTCTAGATTTGTGGAAGCATTATTTACTGGGGACTCCTTTCATTCTGCAAATGGATCACCAAAGCTTTAAGTACTTCATGACATAAACCAAGCTCTCCAACAAACAAATGAGGTGGGAAGATTTCCTTTCGCAATTTCATTTTCATATTGCTCACATTGCTAGCAAGAATAATCAAGTAGCCAATGCACTCTCAAGATGACCGAGAGTGAATACAATATCCATAGCAACTCACAATGATCTATCTTCTATGATAGATGAGTACGCTATTGATCCCGATTTAAGAGATGTGATTTCAGCCCTTGCACTAAGGAAGACGGAAGAACCATTTACCCTACAAGATGGTTATCTTCTCTATGGCAATAGACTATGCGTTACTAACTCACTCCGTGAGAAAGTAATGTATGAATCTCATGCTCCTCCTTATGCGGGGCATGGGGGGATTCAGTCTGCCCTAAAAGGGATAGAAACATATTTCTATTGGCCTACCATGAAAGCAAACATACAAGAGTATGTTTCAAAATGTGTGGTATGCTAAAATACGAAGTTTGATAGAGGGAAGCAACCTGGATTGCTGCAACCTTTTCCAATCCCTAATTCACCATGGGAGAGCATATCCATGGATTTTATCTTTGGATTGCCCAAGTTTATCCATGGGAATATAAGAATGTGGATGATAGTAGACAGGTTTAGCAAACAAGCACATTTCATACCAAATGGCAACCCCCTTTATATCACAAATCTTCAAGTACCACGGCTTGCCAATGTCCATAGTGTTGGATAGAGATCCTAGAATGACCAGTAATTTTTGGAAGGGTCTCTTTGAGAATTTAGGTACAAGGCTAAACTTCTCTTCGGCCTAACATCCCCAAACAGAAGGCCAAAGTGAAATAGCTAGCCTATCCATTCTTGATCTACTAAAATCTTATGTCATAGAAGTAGACCAAAAGTCCCAATGGGAGAAGTACTTACCCTTAGTGGAGTATTCTTACAATAACATTGTACATAATTCCACAGGAAAAGCACCTTTTGAGGTGATAGAGGGAAGATCAAAAAGTCCCCTGCTACTCAAGGTAAATGGGAAGATCTTCGGTGCAGATGAATATAGCCCAGACCTACAAGAATCTTTCCAAAATATTAAGGATGCTATATCCATCTCTCAGCAAAGGCAAAAGGCTAATGTTGTGATAAGCACAGAAGAGCCCTAGCCTTTAACACTAGTTTGGTACCAAAACAGGACACTTTAAGTGTCCTTTTTTAACAAATTTAAATTAAATGCTGCTTGCATTAGACGGTTTATTTAAGAAAACCTTCTTGATATGCTTAAATATGTTAGCTAGAGGGTCTTTTAAAAATATAACCTTGTATTTTAGAATCTATCATGATCAAGAACTATACACATCAAGTTGACCCTCATAAGACTACGATTGACGCTTTGAAGGAATCACCTTTATAAGCTCAAGAAAAAATGAAGTGACCTTGTAGAAAATTTTAGGTGACTCTTTCACAATTTTGCTATAGATAATTGAAAGTTTCATGTGCAAAAACATTGACTTTGGTGTATATAAAGTAATGGAATGTTTCATGTGTTTGATATGGTCATTTCAAGCATATCGTTGTATACAAAGAAAAATATGTTTCTGGTGTATTTGTGAGTTTTAGAAAGTGATACACTGCTTTCCCTTTCCATTGATCCTCAAGGTGGAAAGTAGAAGGGCTTTAATATGCAACAATTATTGGATCATTTCAAAAATTCAAAACCGCATAAGAGAAAACTTTCATATTTTCATTCTTGAGACATAAGCATTCAAAACCTCAAATAATATCAAACTTTCCATGTAGATCAACTAAATGTATCAAAGTACGTGGTACATACACAATTGAGGTGCCTAGAACCTTGGTTTCAATGTTATTATCGAGAACTCAAGATTTTCAAGAGTTTTTGCATGATAAAGAATTCAAGATAGAGTTCAAGCAATGAGATTTAAGTGAGTTAGAAAGTCCAAAAAATACGTAGTTTCTTGGTTTTAACATATAAAGTCATTTGTAGTTGTCAAATTGCACTAGAATAGTACCAATTTCATGAGGGGGCCTTTGGAAGACCAAAATTATGCTCTTATTCAGCACGTACTCAAGTATGAAATTATGTCTATAGCTTGCATGTGACTTGAAAACTTATCTTTGAAGTGCATTCCATTGTTTTGTAACACTAAGTGATAACACTTGGATTTTATAAACCTAAAAAAGGCCATCTCTACAAAAATATATAATAGTTTTATGATATTTTTGGCAAAACAGCTTGAAATTTTACTAAAATTTATGTCTTAGAACTTACCAAAATTCTCTCCATACAAATTGTATTTTGATATGGATAAAAATCAAGTGTTTTCTTTCCCTCATAACCAATCTATGGTAGAAGCAAGGTGTAAAAAACTTCTTTCTAGCTTGACAAATAAATTGCCAAAACTTGGTAGAAAAACAGGACACTTTAGTGTCTCAGGACACTTAAGTGTCCAATTACAGAACTAGTGTTAAACAAAATGATTAGGTCTTGCTTAAGTTTCCCAAGCTCGATTAAGGCACACAACGGGCAAGAATCCTATGGGACACCAAACGTACTATGCTAAGTTAGCAAAAAGGTACTATGGTCCCTTCCAAATTCTTAGACCAATCAATGAGATGGCCTATCAACTCAAGTTTCCTAGCCATTGGCTCATACACAATGCTTTCCACGTGAGCCTACTAAAACCTTACAAAGGAGAGCCACCTCAAGAAGCAATTATTGAAGACCCACCAGAGATCGCGGACCAAGAAGAGGTGTTGCAGTCCAAGTCCATTCTCCGACATGAAGACAAGGTATTATGAGATGGTAAGACTATCCGATGATATCTTATCAAGTTTAAAAATTATCCTTTTGAAGATGCTAGATGGATGCAAGGCATACAATTAAAGGATAACATAAATCTTGTCAATGCTTACAATGATTCCATAGAGTAAGAAAATGTAAATATGTATAAATGAACAAATTTTTTGTCTTATAAGACTCTCTTTTTCTTTATTGTGCGCACATGTTAATGAGTATGCATGCTTAGGATCATGTTTGTGGAGATGGCGTCTCCCGAACACCAAGTAGAGCTTCTAACTCTACTATGGAAGATTGACACAGACTAATGTGCAGACATGCTTGCGGCCGCTAACGCTCTCAAGCACCAAATGGACTAGTCATCCATTCTGGGATGATGTCACAGGGTAAAATAGGGGTCCTCTACCTGCTAGATAACGGACTAATGACTAGGATTTTTCTTCTCTACCTCATAGTAAAGGACAACTATGATTTCAAGAGAGAGGTAATGTCATAAAAACTAATATCTAATACTCCCAAATGATTTTCTCATGTTAAACTGATCATTTAATATGGGGAAGTACCAAGGGAGTAAAAGCTAAATATTGGTAAAGCTGCCAGACCGGTTTTTGTCAGGGATCCAAAGGAGGGAAATTAGGGATCCAAGGGGGAACAGTCTGCAAAAGAGCAATGTGCTTCAATGGGGCTTAAAAGACCTAAGGTTCAGCTCCATTAAGACTTCCATAGGCTAAGGTTCCTAATTTTTTATTCAATTGTCCAAAGGCCAATGTAGGGAAAAATTGGATGGTCATGGAAAGACTAAAATGTCTTCCCACATCCCTAGGAAGGAGGGGAGATCCCATATTGTAGGGCATGAGAGAGAAACACACACACACACACACACACTCAAAGGATCCCCCTTTACACAAAGAGAATATTGGACACATGTCAAGCTCCTAGGCCAGTTGCCCCCAACCTCCCCTCAAATCCTATTGGATGGCCATAGAGGTGGACCAATGAGAATTAGGCTTGAGAAAATTTAGTCTAATCAACTTAAAAATTCTTGATAAAAGAACCAATAGAAATTAAGCTCCCTAGAAGACTATTAGACAGTGTACCAAGGGGTCCAATGAGCATTCAGCAACCTAATGGCTTGCCTGATTCCTATTGGCCAGAAGACTAAGAGGTCCAATCAGAGTTTAATTGAATTATTTAAATACCTAAAGCTCTCACAAAACGGGAAAAGGGAGATTCATGTCACAAGGCTAGCAATTATGCTTCTAATTTATGATCGGGCTAAGCTTTACAGGGGCCAATGGGATGCCAGCATGAGAAATTAGCAAGAGGGGTCGACCAAGATGAGTCGACCAAGATGAGAGAGAAGGTTGCATTTTATGCTAACTCATTGTTACACACACACACACACACACACACACACACACAACTCATGTGTGAAAGAAGAACTCCATCTCCTTCTCCAAGCATTGAGAAGTAGAGGCCTACACCAACAACTCTTGGCTATGGAATGCAAATCCAACCAAGAGCCAAGCTTCAATGGAATGCTCATCTCCTCTACCATGATAATTACTAAGCTAAGCTATGCTATTAGAGTGATTATGTGAGGAGAATACTTCTTTCTCATAAGATACCTCTTCTTCCTCTCAATCTATCCTCATTCCCTGCTAGCTCTCACCATTTTTGAAGGTGTGTGAGGTGTTGGGACTAAGGCTAGGGACACTAGGTGTGTTTTTCAAGAATAATTTGGAGTATGAAGCTTCCATCTTCATTACACCAACTATAATAAAAGCTTGATAAAATCTTTTATCTTTTATCAAGTAACACAAAGATTGTATTGTACAATAGTCTCCTTTGATGGGAGAAGCTATAATACAAAGCCTTTATGGAGGGGGGGGCGGCTCCATGTAAATCCGGTCCTCAACTGTTGTCAATTGTTCTATTTCTCTCTCTTTTCAAGTATTGTCAATGCAAAATAAGCTAGGTGTAAATTACTATGTTGCTTTCTCAATTAAGTACTCTCTCTATGCTCATTAGGAACTTGTTCTTAATGAAATGCTCACAGTATGTTATCAATTTCCGCTACACACAAGTTACTAGTGCATTAAATGTTACAAGTGTCTTCCTCTGCCATCTCTTCTTCTTCCTTGTCGCTTTCTGTAGTTCTTGCTACAGTAGCTCTTTCATGATTGGGGACATTGACTAGTCTTGTCCTCAACCTTGTTGCCACTCGTGGAGATCTAGTATGCATTTCTTCTTCATCAACAGTCTTGTTCAATAGCCATAGATTTTGCTCTAGGGAAAGTGGTAGATACTCTGTCTAGCCTATAGCATGCTAAACAATCAGTGTTAACACTTCTGGAGCTCCCAAGAAGGTGATGTTCTTTGGCCTTTTCACATGAGTGAGAGTTGTGTGAATATATCGGGCGTGGTCTACTTTTGTTACTCATTCTCTCTTAGAGGCTTGTGTGAATGTGGAAGCCATGGCATAATTTGAAACTATGTACTTGGGAGGTCTTTTAGCAGTGAAATGAAAGTGCTAATGATAGAGCCAAAGTGCCCACTCTATCTCTCTTTCCTTTAGATCTGAGAAAGAGGTTGACAGACTGGTGAAAATGTCAGTTGTGGGCAACCCTCGATCTCTCATGGGTTTTCCTCCTCTTTGTAGCTTTAGGGCTTCAACAACCTGGTCCTCTGTGATGTGCACCTCTATTGGAGAGTCATTCAAATTTGATATGATTAATGGAAACCATCTCCAAGAAGGATGAAAATTCAAACCAAACACCCCATGTTCGATACAAAGGATGATGATCCTCGGGCTAGCTTAGAACATCTGTATCACCAAGAAGAACATCAACAAGAGTAGGCCAAGGCACAAGAAGAAGATTATACACCACCTAGAGAGGACTCACCTAAAGAACAAGTTGACCCTGCTGAAGAGGTTCCACACTTCTCTCCTCCAAGTGGACCACCACAACCAGAAGAAACCACTCCCATTGCTAGCAATATGGAATGAGGATAAGAACTACCCAAAGAAACTACCAATGAGCAAGTGAATGAACCAGCTATCCCAATAGAGATACCAAGTACTCAAGCCCACCAACCAGATGAGCCAATCACAACAGAGGCTCATGACACATCAATGGATCAACCTGAAGCAAGAAACACGAGAAGGTTGGAGAGCCTGGAGGACATAGATGAATATGCCTAGTATGCACATGATGTGGTGGACAAAATGAAAGATGAGATCTATGCTTGCCACCAACATCTCCATAGCTTGTATAAGCGAATGCGGCTCTCATATGAAAGGCTCGACATGGCCAATGTTTCTGTCAAATCATACAAAGAATCCATGGAATTCAAAGACAAGGAACTGGTTGAACTAACTACAAATTCAACAGTGGATTTGAAATCTCTCCAGACAAGGAATCAATAGCAAGAGCAACAAGTTACAATAGAGGACGGTTATGGGGCAAGCCCAACAAAGCAAGATTTGGAGCAAGCTTTGTTTTTTTTTTATCCCACCACCACTACCTCCCATTGCCTCCCCTTAGCACCCATTACCACCACCACCCATTGCCACCCCTCCCTCTAGTGGAGTAGCCAAGGACCTCTTCTCTCTCTCTCTCTCTCTCTCTCTCTCTCTCTCTCTCTCTCTCTCTCTCTCTCTCTCTCTCTCTCTCTCTCTCTCTCTCTCTCTCTCTCTCTCTCTCTCTCTCTCTCTCTCTCTAGCTATGAAAAATCTACCTCAAAAGCCACCTCTAGGGCTTCACAATCCACTTTTTCTTCATCCGATAGACCATCGTACCATTTTCTCTCTTTTCCATGAACCAGGAGTGGGAACACCTGCACCGCGCCTTCTTCCCTAGACAAGCTTCTCTTGAGCAAAAACAATCCATAATCTTGGAGGCAAGTTTTTTCATCTTCAATCCCATTGAAAATGGGAAAACCAAACCATGCCATCTCTAGCAGAACATGCTCTTCAAAGGCCGCACCTTTGGCATCGCCAAATCCACCACTTTGACTTTAAATAGGAGCATCAATGTACTCCTCAATGGGGGCACTAGAATATGGAGAGGGGGAATGGGGGAACACACCCGGAACACAAACATATTGCCTCTCTATAGCCCAGGATATATACATCACTCCAATCCACTAGAGTTCACCTTTGAAACACTACACAATCCACAAGCAAACCATCATTTGCACATAACATGACAGACACACGCATTGAGAGAGCACCACGCTGCACTCACATTCCATTGTTTTCCATCTCTACCCTCTCACCACACACACCAATGCTTTGTCTCACTATCTCTACAGACAAGAACCGTCGGTTCAAGTGGGCACAAAATTCCACAAGCCGACACCGTGGGCAAAAGACAAGAGCACAAAAAAGAGAAGGGGGGAAGGGGAGAATTGGCACCAGCACGAGGCAATGTAGTCTTTACTTCATAACAAAACATTGTTTACACAGGTACGAGCGGAAAAACATGGCCGGCTTGGCAAACAATACACCATCCAAAGCTTTCCTTCTTAAAAAACCATGGGGTCAAGCCCTTGTTGGCTCCCCACTGCTCCATTGGCTTCACAACACATTTTTATTGGCGGGCACACTCTTTCGAGGGAATAGACTTCCAAAAGTACCTCTTGGTCTCTCCAAAGAAGACCCACTGGTTAGCAAAGAGACTACCAGACAACCCTTAAAATGAATGAAAAATGTGTTTTTATTGAGCTTCCCATACTTTTTTAGCAACTTGAGCTCAATTGGTCCATTCTCATGCTTGACTTAGCAACTTTAGACAAGATTGTACCCCTTGGTTGACTTGATCCACTTCTCTGCCTTCACTGAGCCCCCCTGGCACTAGCGTTAGCGCTAGTGCCTAGCCTCATTTCCCTTCAAAAGTACGGGGGCCCCAAGGGCCATGTGAGCCCGCCCCTTAGTGGGCGCCTACCACGTCACCAACCACAACTCAGCACCGTCAACGGTAGCTTGCACCATCATCGACTACTACATGCCAAAACCACATCAAATCCACCATTTCCGCCTCGTGCGTGCGCACGCAGCACCCGATAGAGCTCCACCATAGCCATGCTACAAGGGGATCTTCCCTTCCCTTCGATACACCACATATGGTACACGTTTTAAGTTAAATACCCTACCCTCTACCTCATATGCCCCTATATCGATTTATTAATTGCCATGTGGTGCTCTCCAGGCGCTCTACCCCCTTGTGCTCCAAATAACTTTTAAAAAAGTACTTTTTTCCCAGTTCCTTTCAATGCCTTCCAGTTTGGTTCTCATAGTTCCAATCCCCACCCTCTAAAGCCTTGATTGGAGTTAATGTTGTTGGACTTGCTCTACCTTAATCTTGGCGTACTTTGACTTTATCTTGACACCAAACAACACGCACAAAATTGGCAAAAAATCATATGTGCACCCTTTTCTGGCATCTTCCACCAACTCGTGACTGGCATATCTTGATCATCATGACTCCATGCGAAGAGCGATCATTTTCATCTCCACATGATGTGCCCTACCTTCTAGAACCCTGTCAGACCCATTATGCATCATGCTAGTGTAAATCATCGTACGAGTGATAATCCCTGCTACAAATGCTTTCATTATAGCTGCTAGGTCGGGGCTCAAGAGATGGATATAGCCTCCTTAATCTTTTGAAAAGGTTCTTGTAGGTCACGGCTATACTCATCAGCATGGCGAAGATCTTCCCATGTACTTTGAGTAGCAAGGGACTTTTAGGTCTTCCCTCAATTATCTCAAAAGGTGCTTTTCCCGTAGAAGTATGTACAATATTATTGTAGGCATATTCTACAAGAGGTAAGTACTTTTCCCATTGTGAGCGTTGATCTACTTCGGTAACATAAGTCTTGAGTAGATCGAATATTGTAAGATTGGCTATCTCACTTTGGCCATCCGTTTGTGGTGATAGGCCGAAGAGAAATTCAATCTTGTTCCTAGATTTTCAAAGAGACCTTTCCAAAAATTACTTGTCATTTTAGGATCTCTATCTGACATGATGGATGTTGGTAATCCATGGTGTTTAAAAATATGAGATATGAAGAGAGTTTCCATTTGGTGTGCCTTATTGACAGGAATAAAGTGTGCTTGCTTACTAAACCTGTCAGCTATTGTCCATATTCCCGTATTCCCATGGATAGACTTGGGTAATCCAAAGATGCAATCCATGGATATATTCTCTAGTGGTGAATTTGGGATAGGCAATGGCTGGAGTAATCCAGGTTGCTTCCCTCTATCATACTTGGTCTTTTGGCATACTACGCATTTTGAAACATATTCTTGTATGTCCACTTTCATGGTAGGCCAATAGAAATACGTCTCTACTCCTCAAAGAGTAGGTTGAATACCTCTATGCCCCGCATAGGGTGGAGCATGGGATTCATACATAACTTCTCACGAAGGGAATGGGTAACACATAGCCTATTGCAGTGGAGAAGGTAACCATCCTGCAATGTGAATGGTTCCTCTTTCTTCCCCAAATCAAGGGCTGACATTATGTCTCTAAAGTCAGGGTCAGTAGCATACTCATCTATCATAGAGGATAGATCATTGTGAGTAGCTATAGACACCGCATTAACTTTTGGTCGTCGTGAAAGTGCATCGGCCACTTGATTGTGCTTACCAGCAATGTGAGCAATATGGAAATTAAATTGCAAAAGAAAATTTTCCCACCTCATTTGTTTGTCGAAAAGCTTGGTTTGCGTCATGAAATACGTGAGACTTTGGTGGTCGGTTTGAAGAATAAATGGAGTCCCCAATAAATAGTGCTTCCATTTGTCTAGGGCATGTAGAACAGCTAAAAGCTCTTTCTCATAAATTCCCAAGATGCATTCATCGGTATTGAGCATTTGGCTCTCATATGCTATGGCATACCCTTCTTGAAGCAAAACTGGGTTGTTTATGTTTCTCCAAAGACTTGGAGTAGATGATGATATCATCAAAGAACACTCCAGTGAATTTGTGGTAAGGTCTTAAAAAAATTCCCATTAGACGATTGAACGTAGCTGGTGCATTAGTCAAGCCAAAAGGCATGACTAGATATTCATAAAGACCAAACGTTGTGCGAAACATAGTCTTTAGGATATCTTCATCCACTATCCTTATTTAATGATAGCCACTTTTAAGGTCAATCCTAGTGAAGTAGATAGAGCCTTGTAGCTTATCAAGCAAGTCTTCTACTCGAGGCACACGAAATCTGTTTTTGATAGTGATATGGTTTAGTGATCGATAGTCCACACACATACGGTATGTACCATCTTTCTTTTGCACTAAAAGGACTGGAGAACAAAAGGGAAAGGAAGTAGGCCTCACCATCCCTTTGTCTACCAATTTCTGTACTTGCCTCATGATCTCCTCTTGTTGAGCTTGAGAGACTCGATAAGGAGGCTTGTTAGGCGGTGAGCTTCCTGGAAGGAGCTCAATTCGATGGTCATCATCCCCTGGTTTTGGAGGTAAGTCCATAGGGATATCATTGATGAGCACATCTTGGAATCCTTTTAGAAAATTAGACAAGTATAACTCTTCTTGATTCCTACCATTTACATTTGATAAACATTAGGATCTTTTAGAGACTCTTTGACAAATCATGTACGCAGAAACTCATATCTTCATTGATTTATCAAAAGTACGAGGATTTAAAAGTGGAATAGTGCGACCACGCTCACTAGCATCTATATACATGTTCTCCCCATTGCATCATTTTTGTCTTTGTTTTTCATGGGCTTCTTTGTACTAGGCATGCCTTGTGTGAGTGTGTGTGTGTGTGTGTGTGTGTGTGTGTGTGTGTGTGTGTGTGTGTGTGTGTGTGTTCTCTCTCATCCCCCCTCATGTAGGGCTCTCCCCCTCCTTGTAGGGATTAGTATTGACTTTTGTGCCACCTCAAGCCCCTCAAAATTGGGCCTAGTTCTCACGACAAGCTTGGCCCTTAAGCCCCTCAAGCTTGGGTTGGGTTCTCACCTCAAGTACAATGCTAGCATCTCAATCATGATAAGCATCTCAAGGATCTCAAACACCTCACTCATCAAGCACCTCAAGCACCTTAGTCATCAAGCACGACAAGCACCTTAGGCTTGGGTTGGGTTCCCACCTCAAGCTCAGCCCTAGCTTACCTAAGGTCAAAGGACTTTTACACTAACTATTGGAGGTCTTTGTTAACCCTCACGGCACACGGACACCCTATGATCTATAAACGTTGTATTATGTATTTGGTAGAGTCAGGTACCGGGCTTGTCGGACCAATAGGGAAAGGTAGAGTGATCGCCGATGAGAGGCGCACTTTAACTTGGACATTCAAGGGATTAGTTGGTTAAGCATGGGCGCCCAAGTGTGAATGGGGTGAGCTCCTATAAAAGCCAACTAAACCTAATTTTTACTCATTCTCTCATTTGTGCAATTGAAGAGTGCTCTTGCTCCATCTCCATCTCCATCTTCTTCTTCTTCACCTCCTTGTGTGTGTGTGAGAGAGAGAGAGAGAGAGGGAGAGTGTGTGTGCGATCGAGCATTACGAAGGCACGACGGCGGCGAAGCGGTTGAGCGCGGCACGATTGCAGCTTCTTCTTCATCGCGGCGAGGAATCCACCACGAAGGCGAGCGTAGAGCGGTGAGTGACACACCCTTTGTTTTCTTGAGCTTGCTAGTTTAGGCTTGTTGTGTGCTTGGAGCCGTTTGTGGCTCGCATACGGTGTATTGGCAAGTCCCTTGCTTCGACAGTGCGGCAAGGAGCGCACATTTTTGGCGCCGCTGCCGGGGATATGCCCTACACTAAGCTCGGTTAGCACTTTACGCTTCCTTGTGGTGCAATTTGTATCATAGGAAAGGCAGGGAAGGAGTGTGTGGAAGGTTTCTGTTTTTTGCGTTTTCTGCAATTGCTGTCAAGTTTCAATTTCTGCTATTGTCTGCGTTTTTCAATTTTTGCAATTTCTGCGTTTTCAAGTTCGGCGTTTTCAATTCCTGCAATTTTTCGCATTTCTGTCAATTTTCTGCAATTTCTGCGTTTTTTCTGCATTTTCTGCGTTTTTTCCGCATTTTCTGCAATTTCTGCAATTTCTGCGTTTTTTTCAATTTCTGCGTTTTTCTGCATCAAAAAAAAAGAAACTTTTAAAAAAAAAAATTGGAAAAAAAAGTTTTTTGAGAAAAAAAAAAAATTCGAAAAAAAAATTTTTTAAAAGGAAAAAAATTCGGAAATAAAAAACGCGAGCGAGCGGGGATATTTTTCGAAAATAAAAAACGTGACTCTTAAAACGTACGGGTTGGGTTGGTTTGTATAAAAGATAGATCGGGATCGGGATCATTTTCCCAAGCCCAAGCCCAAGCCCAAGCCCAGGCCCAGGCCTCAGGCCTCAGTCCTCTGATATATACTAGACTCACTCTTATATATATACCCTACTCCCTCAAGAGAGAATGAGAGCATGTGGGACAAGTCCTCCACTCTCCTCCTTTCTCTTCCCACTTGCACCCTTAGACTTTCTAGTTTGGGCCTAGTTCCCTACTGGAAATTGACAGTTTTAGGGATTCCGAGGGCATAGAGTGACCAAACGGAGGGCTGTAAAGCACGGCACGACCCTCTGACCGATACGCTCGTTTCGAGCTATCACACGGCCCATTCCACGACACGCTCTAAAAAATCTAGCAAAAAAACAAACAAAAAACACGCTAAAAACTAGTCACAAGGCCTCCTAGAGCAGCTTTTTGACACCTTAGGGTATCAAAAGCACATGCACTTACGCTCTGGGCGGGTGCTAGAACACGAGCATATTGAGAGTGCCTCTGTTCATACGGACACCCATTACCCATCCACGATAAGCTCTAGACCCTCAGCGGGGACACAAGGTAGCACCACCCAAGACCCTAAAATAGCCGCTAGTGATTCCTCCTCCGACTCAGAAATCATGGAAGCATACCCTACCCAAAACACTGAGAGAGAAGGCCATGCACCTCCCGAAGCTCCACAGCCTAGTACTAGTATGTTTAGCCGTTTCATGGAAACATTAGGTAGAGCTACTCGCTCGGAACCTGATGCAAATGAAGCACACGAAGAGGATGGGTTGGACTCTGACACACCTCTACGATACCCCATTGAGTTAAATAGTGCCTATGGAAAAGTGCTATATAACGCCTTATTGGACACGGGTGCTAAATACAATCTGCTATCCTATGGGGTGTGGTGTCAGTTAGGGAAGCCACCTCTATCTGAGAGTATTATCCAAGTCAAGGGTGTCAACAAGAAAAAAACTACGGTTTTTGGAATCTGGCACACTTCTGTCAGTTATGACAATGGGGTGGTAGCTCAAGACTTTTTGGTCATGCCTACTGGAACTATGGAGGGTAATATAAACCTAGGCCGCACGTGGATGATAGCCACCAAATGCACTATTGATTGGGGGACTGGGGGTGTTACAACGCAAAAACCAACTCTTAGCCCTACCACTCAAGCCATAGTCCCTGAGATATTGCCCAAGGAAATAAAACCCAAGACGTTGCATGTCCAGGAGGTTGAACCATACGTCCCCATAGCCCAACTCTCTAGAGCTTCAACTAATGTAGTTGAAAGAAAGCTTGAGACACACAAGAACCATCCTAATATAACAGAGAAAACATACAAGTGGGTCCCTAAAACCTCTGTAGTGAGCATGGTTGATGCAAAAAAACGGAAACCTAGTAAGAACCGTACCACTCACTCCAAGAAATGTAAAGAAACGCTGCGTTGGATTCCTAAACGACTATTGGAAGCCCAAGGATACTATGAAGGAAATGATCAAATCTGGGTGCCCAAACGTAAAGTGTACTCTTACCTGTCACCTGGCCCATGTAAACCCAATCCTGTGGCTCCAAAACAAATTGAAAATCGCGGAAAGGAAAAAATCATGGAATGTTACACACCCGTTCTAGAGCTAGTTTGGGTACCAAAGAAAGAACGATTTGTTCCACCTAGCTCAGGAACAGGGAAATCAAATGAAGCTTCTTGCTCTTCATGTAGTTCCTCTACGCAAATAGAAGCTTCGACACAACCTCCACCTACCACTGTACATATCCATCCAAGCACGAAAGAGTTTGCACCTTCCGGGGTAAGTTCACCACCTACAACAACGTTGCAAATAAAATCCTGGGAGAGTACCTTACCACCCTTGCAACTTGACAAGGCATCTAGGGTAATAGAAAACTACTGGCAAAAATCCTCACCTATTACCAACTGGAACAATTGGTTTCAAAGGGTGACAAGCTCATTTCAAACGGTATGATCTACCCAAGGAAGGGGGGAGTGTTTGCTGATAGTCATCATTCATTTGTTTCCCTCTCAACCTTTTTCCCTGACCTCTCAATCTCCGATCTTAGGGAATGTATATCTATAGCCTTATACTCACAAAAAAACAAAAACAGTAAAGAGCAAGAGCGCCTAGCAATGAGAGAGCACCCTATCATATCTTACATATAAGTCCAAATTCACCGTGTCAATTCAAGCAACACACAAAAACAACTCTTATGTTTTAAAGGCCTAACCAAATCTATCTGTCTTGTCAGAAATGGCTACTTCACCAGAGGCATGCACTTCTATTTTTGATGAAAGGTACCCCTTGTCTTTTCAACAAGTGTTCTACGTATGCTACCCTATACTTTCTTGCGAATGGGATTTGATAGAGAGCCTTGCATGTGAGAGAAATTTCGAGGAGTTAGAATGGCTGATACGTCTATGGCTAACTAGTGATCCCTACCCAGTGGCGAATGTGTCTCCAATGGCACATGCTTATTCTTTTGCACAAGATGAGTATCCACGCATCACGAGGTTCTTGATTAGCATGCTTGCACAAGAGGATGATGAAGAGGAACTAATAGAGACCGAGGAAGACTATGGCCTCACGGACAACGATTTTATTTATCTAGATGATGAGGATAGAGGCCTAGCCTTAGGGTGGCCACCCGGTTTATATAATATCCTCTTTCCTTGATTCTAAAAGGGGTGACAGATAGGTAGGTTAGGGGTCTAGATTGTGTTTTGAGTTTGTTTTTTAGGAGTTTTAATTTTTCCCACTGATGTGCCTCCTGGAGGTATTCCTTGTGTTTCCTAGTGTGTACAGGAGCGTATTGCTATTGATAGGATTTGGATCTTCATGGAACCTTCAAATCAAGCGCGACCATCAACACAAACAGGTGTTTCTTGTCCATTAGCATTGCCCTTATCTTTTTTGCATCTATGATTGTCTGCTTTGGTTGTGATTGGTAGCATAATATTCAGCGCATTGGCTTAGTATCAAACATTTAATTCAATGTAGTGTTTTGTCATAATCACTTGTTTAGGTGTAAAAATCAAGCAGTCCGACTAAGCTAGTTTGACCAAGCTAGGTATTAGAAATCTTCTCTTAATACCATGGGGAATGCCTTCCTAATAAGCAATGGTTACTTAGGTTCTTAATCCGATTTAGGCAGCATTGTATGAAATGTACTAGGGCTTTCTAGTGGGCTTAACCCTGGTGACCTTTAGCTTAAGTATTATAAAGGGAGTTTACTAATGTGATGAGCCTGGGGAGTGTATCAGTGTTATATGACCCCCCAAAGTTACAAAATTAAATGCTGAAAATGAACAGACAAAAAATCAAAGTGCCACAATGTAAAATTTTAAGCTGGAAAAGAAATCTCGGCTTGATTTGGTACTTCACTCACATGTATTGCCTATGGTACTAGAGCCCTAGAGGTTCCCAGTGTGGGCGCTTTTCCTTGAAAAGCAAAAAACCCAAGGCATACAAAATAAGCACACACATCATAATTGAATCAATGTGAAAAGACCTTGGGGGGTCAAAGAAAAAGTAATCAGTCAGGCGATGATTTCATGAGAAATTCCTTTTATGGTAGCTTAACTACAAGGTTTTCTAGATATAGCCTCTAGTCAGCCCTTGAACATGAATACTTGGCTCTCGCGATTAAACAACTTAATTGACCACAGAAAGTTAAGAAGCTTACCCATGGTATTAATATTCGATCTCTAGTGCTTTTCGACCGTCAAATTAGCGACCCCAGACTTGTTTAATATTTTGCCTTTACATCTGTTTATGCATTTGATTACATTGCAATTTAATGTTCATTGCTAACAAATTGTTTGAAATTCTTTGACCAATCAATGTGTCTACCTAAAACTGCATATGCTTTTTAAGAGAATGCAATTACTGTGCCAATGTTGTTTGATTTTGCAGTGACTGAAGAAGGCTAAGGACATTCATCTCAAATTCTCTTCCACCTCGACGAACCAGCTTCAACTCAATAGCTTCCGAGGACGGAATCTACATCAGGAAGGGGGGCATGTTAACCCTCACGGCACACGGACACCCTATGATCTATAAACGTTGTATTATGTATTTGGTAGAGTCAGGTACCGGGCTTGTCGGACCAATAGGGAAAGGTAGAGTGATCGCCGATGAGAGGCGCACTTTAACTTGGACATTCAAGGGATTAGTTGGTTAAGCATGGGCGCCCAAGTGTGAATGGGGTGAGCTCCTATAAAAGC
The DNA here is from genome assembly GCF_014529385.1 of Adiantum capillus-veneris. Taxonomy (NCBI): domain Eukaryota; kingdom Viridiplantae; phylum Streptophyta; class Polypodiopsida; order Polypodiales; family Pteridaceae; genus Adiantum; species Adiantum capillus-veneris. Next base: position 95,249,304 of record NC_140960.1, read on the forward strand.
CAACTAATGAGAGGCGCACTTTAACTTGGACATTCAAGGGATTAGTTGGTTAAGCATGGGCGCCCAAGTGTGAATGGGGTGAGCTCCTATAAAAGCCAACTAAACCTAATTTTTACTCATTCTCTCATTTGTGCAATTGAAGAGTGCTCTTGCTCCATCTCCATCTCCATCTTCTTCTTCTTCACCTCCTTGTGTGTGTGTGAGAGAGAGAGAGAGAGAGGGAGAGTGTGTGTGCGATCGAGCATTACGAAGGCACGACGGCGGCGAAGCGGTTGAGCGCGGCACGACTGCAGCTTCTTCTTCATCGCGGCGAGGAATCCACCACGAAGGCGAGCGTAGAGCGGTGAGTGACACACCCTTTGTTTTCTTGAGCTTGCTAGTTTAGGCTTGTTGTGTGCTTGGAGCCGTTTGTGGCTCGCATACGGTGTATTGGCAAGTCCCTTGCTTCGACAGTGCGGCAAGGAGCGCACAGTCTTCAATGAAGCTAACCCTAAGGTCTTATGCTCCATTGGGTAGCCTTACTCTTTAATAGACCATCTCTCATTGGGCCCCTTTACTGTTAACCCTCACGGCTCACGGACACCCTATCACCTACGACGGATGTTGTATTATTTACTTGGTAGAGTCAGGTACCGGGCTTGTCGATCCAATAGGAAAAGGGTAGAGTGATCGCCGATGAGAGGCGCACTCTAACTGGAACATTCAAGGGTTAGTTGGCTAAGCATGGGCGTCCAAGTGTGAATGGGGCGAGCTCATATAAAAGTCAATTAAACCTAAAATTCATTCATTCTCTCATTTGTGCAATAGAAGAGTGCTCTTGCTCCATCTCCATCTCCATATTCTTCTTCTTCACCTCCTTGTGTGTGTGTGTATGTGTGTGTGTGTGAGTGAGAGAGAGAGAGAGTGTGGGTGATCGAGCATTACAAAGGCACGACGGCGGCAAAGTGGTTGAGCGCGGCACGACTGCAGCTTCTTCTTCATTGCGGCAAGGAATCCACCACGAAGGCGAGCGTAGAACTGTGAGTGACACACCCTTTTTTCTCTTGAGCTTGCTAGATTAGTCTACTTGCGTGCTTGGATCCATTTGTGGCTCGCACACAGTGTATCGGCAAGTTCCTTGCATTGACACGTGCGACAGACGCGCACATTTTTGGCGCCGCTGCCGGGGAATGCCATACACTAAGCTTGAATGGCACTCTATGCTTCTTTTGTGGTGCAATTTCCATTTTAGGAAAGGTAAGGCAGATCCAGATTACAGACACAATGTTCCCTACGCAACAACAACCTCAGAAAGTCCATAGATCCTTAGCCATACCTAGTGTCATCCAAGAAGAAAGTGACTTAAAGTCATGGGAAAGTGGGTGTACTCACTTCTTGTTGGAAATAATGTTTACAGAGGGACTACCTGACCCTATCGAAGAAATGGAGATCCCATCTTCCCCACGTCAAGGGACTGAAGCCCAAAAGATGCCATTAAATATTGCCAAATTGATGGATTTCATGGCTTCCGAAGTTAGAACCACCATCATGTCCAAACTATATGGAGACCCTAAGCTATTCTTAGCTCTTCGAGCTTTCCTCAATGGAGGACTGAAGGTCGGGCTACCACAATTTTCACAGATGGATGGAGCTAGGGAGATGCCAATAGACGAGGAACACTTAGATCCACAACCCAACCTAGATTAGAACCCGGTTGTTGTAGAAATACCTCTTAGCAAGTTGGGACAATACTTTGAGGGAGATGAATCCGATGCAACCATACCAATCACTACCAAGGGATTAATTGTGAAGGGAATCCTTGATGGTGGCGTTGGGGTTAGCATTGTGACTAAAAATTGTTGGGAAACTATGGGAAGACCTCACCTTGCGACCACAACCGTAGTAGTAAAGATGGCCAATGGGTCTATTGTTAAACCTATTGGGATGCTAGAAGATCTCAAGATCAAGGTCTTCGGACATAAAATACGAATTACCTTCATTATTATGGATTTCTCCAAGCACACTATGGCATCCGAGATGATCTTAGGAGGTCCTTTTATGAGGGAAGCAAAAATGGTGCATGACTAGTCTAAAAACCATGTCTACTTGCAGTTCCAACACTACAAGAGGTTGTGTGCTCTTGTGACGCTGTTAGCGATGGAAATACACTGGGTTTTTATAACCCCCGGCGTCGCTAAAACCGTCGCTATGAGAGCGTCGCTATATGCGACGCTATAGGCGTCGCTATATGCGTCGCTATGAGCGTCTCTATATAGCGACGGTCATAGCGACGGTTATAGCGACGTTTACACAAGAGTCTATAGCGACCCTCATAGAGACGCTACAGAGCCATAAATAGCGACGGTTATAGCGACGCCCGAGAGAAATTTTTTTTGGTGACAGGGCATTCAATGCCCTGCCACCCATCAACCATATTGTACTTGATTCACATTTTAAAAAAAGTGCAAGGGTAGATAATAGACCCAAAATAGTCACCCACAAGACGCATTGTTTGCAAAATTGACAAGCGTAAAATTGACAATTGTACACATCATAAGCAAAATGAATTGATTGGCAAATGTAATAATGACAATTGTACAACATCATAGGCATAAAGAATTGATTGGCAAAATGAACTGCGGTGACAAATGTAATAATATACATGGTTCAAAAAGACGTATAAAATCTGTCTCATGATACATAAGCTATGAGAAACCCTAAACTAATGCTATCTAGCTACGGCTAAACTGACGTCGTCTAGTCAGACGTCTCATTGCGTCCAAGCGATGTATCTGTCGGATTCTGCAAAAAAAGACAATAAGACAGCTTTCAGTAAGTATAAACATATAACGACATTTATAAAACAATACAAAAAATAGAAAAGAGTAAACCCTAATACTAACCATGCCGCCGCGAGAACTGAGAATGTCCATCAGGGCGTTTAAGCCCTTCCTGCCTGCGTACTCGCGCTCATACGGTGTGGGATCACGTCCTGTCATCGACCACTGTCAAAACATACAAAGAATTCATTATGTTAGAATTAAAAAACTCATAAACCCTAAACTATCGAGCATAAAGAGCAATGCGAAAACACTTACAAAATCGGCCTCAAATGATGCCCATCCACCGCTCCCCAAGTGGTGCGAGCTCCCTGCCTCTACTCGCGCTCTGGCTGCATCCTTTTGTTGCTTCCACTTGTCGGGATTCTCGCGCGCTGCTTTCTTCGCATTCTTCCAATCTTCTTTGGCCAGCCAATCTAGCTTGTTCCACCCATGCTTGATTGCTTTTTGCACTTCGGAACGCTTGTGTTTGCATTATTCACGCATTCGAATCTTCATCAGGTCTTCATTGAAGCGTTGATCCCGTGTTGGAATGGGAAACTCATCATGAAGTATGCTGATGACTCTGTTTTTTAAATCACTTGGTACTTCACTCCATTTGTTTAGTATGTAGTGTCTAAATAGCTGAGAGCAAAGACCACGCATGCGCGAGATCACCTTCTTGCCATCATCATCCATGATGATGCCGCCGCTGAAGTCGACAGAGTAAGGCAAGCCCTCTGGCCGGTGACGCGTGAACCTGGGTGTCCCGACAGGGGTCTCTAGCAGCGTGTCGATGGGGGTACGGACGTCAGGTGTCTCCACCGACGTCTGGGCCCCGAAGCGAGGAGTGTCGAGTGGGGTGGCTCCTGGCGGAGTAGGTAGAGGTGTGTAGCTGCTAGGAACAGTCAGCCGTGCAAAATCTGGCGTAGATGGCGATGATGTGGCTGGTGTTGGGGCGGGCAAAGAAGGGGAGGGTAAAGAGCCTCGTCGAACACGAGGCGGTGTGGAGGCATCGGTGGCGGAATCCCCACAACAACCGTCACCGCCACCACTAGAGCGCCGGTGTCTAGACGAGTGTGAATCTCGTCTCGTCGACGCCGAAGCTTCAGAGCGCGCCGAATGCTCCGAAAGAGAGGGAGATGCGGATGGAGTAGAAACGCGCGATGATGCGCCAGAGCGATGACGCTCCACGTACCACTGTCTCTGCTGCGGTGACAAAGAAGAAAGAAACTCCTCATCATCCATACCTGCATTAAACACACGAATATTTAAACTTAATATTGAATGAATAGAGTAGACAATGACGCAAAGACCATTAAATACAATGACGTAATGACTAAACTTAATATTGAATGAATAGAGTAGACAATGACGCAAAGACCATTAAATACAATGACATAATGATGCATATAAATACAATGACGCAATGAATTGAGTGATAGAAGAGGCAAGTCGAAAACTCATAATTTTCAATCAAAAGATGTGAGCGCGAGTAGAAAAGAGCGTTGTACACCATGGAAGGTACTTAGAGAGCCAGAGCTTTTACAACACGGAGCAAAATTGTTCAAATACAATATTTGTGGCTTTAAGAGATCTCTCTCTCATCCTCGCATAACTCAGAATAACTTCCTATATCTATATAGAGCTCTCCGTTTAAACACATATCCTCTGTTTCATTTTGTAGCTCCTCTGCATGCACCCCATATAGAGTAGTAGCATCTTGATGCTCGTCTGGCACCACCGCAGCGGCTTCTGATTGAGCATCTTCTCTGATCTCCTCCATTGATGCCGTTGTGATTGGCACATGGTAGCCTTCAACGTCCTTGCACTACGAGGGGCTACCTCTATGATGTACCACCAGTTTGATGTAGACTTTGTAGGATGAAATATTACCTGCCAGAGCCACATAACTTACATGAGAGCTTTCAAGCACATAACTTGTAAAAGGGGGATGTTAACTATTTACATACTTACTTGTTCATAATGCTCGGGTAGTACGAAAGTGTCTCTTAGGTCAGTCCATTTCTTAGTAGAATCCACCTCAAGAAAACCAGACTCTCCTCTACGCACAGTAGCGTTGCGACCCTCCATGATTATCTTGAACCATTGCACGTCGAACAAGTCGACAAAAAATCCTCTGTAATCGATCCTCAAAATCTCTTGCAGCATGCCGAAGTAAGTGAGTTCCGCCACCACAGGATCTGCATCAGAGGAACGTCGTCGACTAGACTGTTCAAATTTTGCCATGATTCCACAATCTTGAGTAAAACGCTTTTTGTCGATTCGTTCCACCCTAAAATGTCGACCTTTACACCATGCTGCTGTGTAAGACTTATACTACAACGAACAAAGATTATGAGTGGCCGTTCAAACGTTTAGAAATAAAGTCACTAGCTAGTTGTACATTGCAAACTTACCTTGGTCGCGCAACCCCGAGAGTACTCCCACTCTTCCTCAGTCACTTCGTCACCGCATTGTTGTGCGCTTTTCAATTGGTTGTGCAACCATCTTAAGCTCATGAAGGTTGGTAGGCTCTCCAGAACCGTCGGATAGTGCATCGGTGGTCGTCTTCCCCGTCTCCACTCGATTCGTGCCCTTTGTCGCTCTTGCTTTGCATCCTCATATTGTGAAATCCACTTTTGCATCACTGGATTGTGAAGCATGCAAAATCGGTTGATTTTAGCCTCTAGATCTTCCGTCATCTTCTTCTCAACACCGAGATTGCACATGACAATCCCAGATATGCGCTCATCATCTATGGTTCGCCATAGCATGTCCTGGGCTTTATCAAATCCGTCTAGCCACTCTCGAATGTACACTAGGGACTCTGATACCAACCAACCTTCTTCCATGCTACCCTCCGGACGTGCCTTTTGACGCACATATCCCTTAAGCATTTTCATGAAACGTTCTAAGAAGAACATCCATCTGGAATGAACTGTGCCAGCTATTTCCACCTCATCAACTATGTGAACAAGAAGATGCACCTGAATGGTTAGCATGGTAGTAGGAAAATGTTTCTCAAACATGCACACAAGCTCCGCAGCATTTAGTTTGGCGAATGGTATGGAGTCTACGTTGATCTCCTTTTGTGAGATCCATTGCACCAGCTTTGCAAGTTTGTAGATTGTGTTACGGATGTCGAGAGACAAACATCCCTCAATGGCAACCGGTAAAATAAACTGTAAAGTATGTGCAGCAATGATATTAAAGTCCACATTTTATGCAATGATATTAAAGTCCACTATGATCCATCAGACGCTGTTTGCGGCCAATATTGCTCCATACGATCCACATTTCTAAGGTCAACTCTGGCTCCCAAAGTATCTTTCTTGTCGGTCAGATGGTCCCATAGTAGATTACCCACATTCTTGAATATGTGCATTGGATCGAGCAAGTGATTGATCATGAGTCGGGGCCAGTAACTCGTACCATAGAGATAGTCTCTTCATCCTTGGAGGCAATCTGTCATCGCACATCTCCTTCTGCTCTAACCATGCTTGTGCAGACATCCTTGGTGGCTCTCTTCCCAAAAAGCCATCGCGTAACACATGATTCTCTGGAAGATACACTTGATGACCTTCGAGGATTTTCTTCTTCAGTGAGGGCGCCCTACGTGCATTCAGTCTAGGCCCACATGTGACACATGCTCTGTATCCGCTTGTTTGAAGCCCTGCATGTATACACATGATAATAGATCAACTATGGGAAAAAACAAGATTTACAGTGTCTGAGTGAGGAGTGTCAATAGATCACCTGAGCATTCTGTTAGCGCGGGATAGTCATGCATGGTCCACATTAGAATGCCTCTGATCAAAGCATTCCGTCGTCCTGTGTGTCGGCTCATATCCACCACCTCTATGCCAATCCACAATTGTTGTAGCTCTTCCAATAGTGGACGAAGATACACATCCATATTCTCCACTTTATATCGCCCTAGCACAATCAAGCTTAGCCATAGGTGCCCCTTCTTCATAGTCAACCACGGGGGAATGTTGTAGTTGACGATGACAACGGGCCATACACTGTAAGATGTTGATCTTTGACCAAATGGATTTACGCCATCCATAGCCAAGCCTAAGCGCAAATTTCGAGCTTCCTTGGCAAAATCTGACCATGTTCCATCTATATGTTTCCAGGCTGCGCAATCTGCAGGAATTCGTAGCACACCATCCGAAGATTTATTCTCCCCATGCCATGATGCTAGGGCGGCCATGGACGTACATTCGAAGAAATGCTTGATGCGAGGAAGCAGAGGAAAATATCGCAAAACCTTTTGTGGAATTTTTGTCCCGTGGAGATCTACTCGATATCTTTCGGAATCACATTTTGGACACTTCTCCATGTCTATGTATTCCCCTCTGAAAAGAATGCAGTCATTAGGACAAGCGTGGATAGAATTGTAATCCATCCCCAAGTTTCGCAAAATCTTTCTTGCTTCATCTCGGGAATCTGGCATCACATTGTCAGCTGGTAGTATGTGCTCTTTAAGCAATCTACACAACATAAAAATACGATACAGTCATGTAAAAATCTATCAGATCATTATACATTTAGAGTTTTATTAAAGTAAACTAATTGTAATAGATCACCTGAAAAGTGCTGTGACGCTAGTGTCACTCCATCCAAACTTTGCCTGCATGTTGAGAAGAACCAGGAGTGCTTTCAATCTAGACATACGTGCTCCATTATACAATGGCGTATCGGCTTCACTTTTCATATCATCATAGATAAGCCTTTCTGAATCCATGATCGTCTCGATCATTTCATCAATCTCGGGCTCAAACATTGCCTCGTTGGGAATGTGCTCTGCATGATCATCCCCCGAGCTGTCAGAGGCTACATCTTGTGGCCTCACATATGCTGCTTGACCAAAGCGCCTGCGAACACGTCTATTGGGTTGCAAGATTGCTGCTTGTTGGCCAGCGTCAGAGTCCGACGAGTTATAATTGGCAACAACTCGATCTATAATAGATGGATCGAACTCGCCAAATTCACGAACGTGATGCAAAGAAACAAATCTTGTCCGTCGCACAGCATGCTTGCATTGATTACAAGGACATAAGACCCTCGTTGAGAGATAGGTGTTTCGGTTGGACAGTCCCACATCCTCGTCACTACTCATAATGAGGATAAAAATCTTATAACCTGGACAACAAATTTAATATTCTATTGGCATTCTTCGTCTTATCTCTCTCTCTCTCTCTCTCTCTCTCTCTCTCTCTCTCTCTCTCTCTCTCTCTCTCTCTCTCTCTCTCTCTCTCTCTCTCTCTCTCTCTCTTTACCTCACATTCTCTAGTCATGTCCAATCCCCGCACACCTCGGTCTAGATGTGCACGGAGATCAGAACCACCGGGTTATAATCTCGTCTTTATTGGTCAATACCTATATTTGTGGGTACAAGAAATCTACAGACCCACGTCTACATGATACTGCATGTAGTGGACAAAACCCCTTTGCCTCTTCTCTAGCTGTAGCACTTCACAGCATCTTAACATCTTTTCACAGTAGATCTTTTCATTGTTCGTCTAACTCTAAACCCTAAACCGTAAGTAATTTTTGCGTGGACTCAATCTAACGTAAATAAGCGTAAATCTAAATAAACGTAAATCTAACTAAAAATAAACCTAAATCTAATTTAACATAAATCTACATCTAGCCTAATCTTTAACGTCTTTTGGGATAGTTTCGACGTTAAAACTCTCTTCTTCTTGTGTGTGTGTGTGTGTGTGTGTGTGTGTGTGTGTGTGTGTGTGTGTGTGTGTGTGTGTGTGTGTGTGTGTGTGTGTGTGTGTGTGTGTGTGTGTGTGTGTGTGTGTGGGTAAACCTAAATAAACCTAAGTCTAATCTAATATAACATAAATCTAAATCTAACATAAATTATGTTATATTAAAAACAAAGAACTAAACTAACAGGGATTATAAGAACCTTAAAACTGATTTAACACATAATTTTTCACATAACTCAGCAAGAGTTGGCATTCTCATCACTAAAGATGTGAGAGTTAACTTCCGGCGGTGACGCTGCCTCATCTCCATCCACATCTGACGACAGCAATTGGCCCTTTAGACCGTTCTTGCTCTTATTACTAACTTTGAAGTTGTTGTTGAATGACTAGAGGTTGTCTAGATGGTCATTGTGTCGGGGATGTAGTGACTCTTGCCGCCCTGAAGATCCACCTTCTTCCCTATCTTCTGAAGACATTTTACCAGTACTTTTGGATCGACGGAGCCCACCATGAGTGAAGGCAGCAATACCCTATATTCCATTGAGGGCTTTCTTCACCCACTTCATGCAGGCATCGCAGTCTATGGAGACCTAAATCTAATCTAATATAACGTAAATCTAAATCTAGCGTAAATAAACATAAATCTAATTAAAAATAAACCTAAATCTAATCTAATTTAACTTAAATAAACCTAAATCTAATTTAACGTAAGTCTACATCTAACCTAATCTTTAACGTCTTTTAGGATAGTTTCCTACGACGTTATAACTCTCTTCTTCTTTTGTGTGTGCGTGTGTGTGGATGTGTGTGCCAATAAAAAGAGATAAATGGTATAACCTTTCTATCACCCATGCCAAGTATGATAGATTGGTTATGCCATTTCCCTCTTGAATAATAGGTCTTGAGTTCAACTCCTCGTCGGCTAGATCTTTAGGTCTTTTAATTTTAATTAGTTTCCTACAACGTTAAATTAGTTTCTCTCTCTTTCTCTATCAATGTGTGTGCGTTTTTTTGTTTATGCATGTTTTCTCTCTCTTTTCCTCTCTCAATGTGTGCGTTTTTTGTTTATGCATGTTCTCTCTCTCTCTTTTCCTCTCTCAATGTGTGCGTTTTTTGTTTATGCATGCTCTCTCTCTCTTTTCCTCTCTCAATGTGTGTGTGCATTCTTTGTTTATGTATGTGTGTGTGCGTTTTTGTTTATGTTTGTACTCTCTCTCTCTCTCTCTCTCTCTCTCTCTCTCTCTCTCTCTCTCTCTCTCTCTCTCTCTCTCTCTCAAAAACACTATGTGTGTGTGTGTGTGTGAGAGAGAGAGAGAGAGGGAGAGAGAAAGAGGGGAAGGGAACATGAGAGTGAGGAGAGTGAAGGAGCATACCTGGCTCTCCTTTCTCTCCTCGTGTGTGTGTGTGTGTGTGTGTGTGTGTGTGTGTGTGTGTGTGTGTGTGTGTGTGTGTGTGTGTGTGTGTGTGTGTGTGTGTGTGTGGAGAAGAAAGAGAGAGAGAGAGAGAGAGAGAGAGAGGGAGAGCATTACCTGCTTCTTGCTTGAGGGCGCCGAAAAACTCAGATCTGAGATCTGAGTTTTTGGGCGCTCTCTGTTATTTTTTTAGCCCAGCCGGCGTCGCTATGAGCGTCGCAAATTTACAAGTAAATTTGCGACGCTCATAGCGACGCCGGGATATATTTTTTTTGAGCGTCGTTGTGTGAGCGTCGCTAATATGAATAGCCTCTTGTAGTGCAAGATTCTGTTATTCGAGTAGATCTTGTAATTGGTCGAGCACATCCTCTAGGAAACAGGTTCATAATTGACCATAGATCTGACACCACAGTTCACTCGGCCCCATTGGAGTATTGTTACACGTGTAAAGCAGACACTGATGTTGGGGAAGATTCTCCTTATATGGATGTACTACCTGGGATGACTAAGTCAGACAATGTGGATTGGGTCCACCTAGCAGCAACCATAGACACTTGGGGAAACAGGGAGACGACCTGGGTAACACTTGAGGGGGATGAAATGCCACCACTTGTACCCTTAAATATGCTAGAAGCAATGCATATAGCTTCTAATAACCTACAAGATGAAGGTTTGACTGGCATTGGAACCAGTAGCGCCTCACAAGACTATAGTCCACAGGATTTGGGGTCAGAATCATCAATTGAAATTGACTCTGAGGATGAAGAATTTGAGTTAAATCTTAATGCAAATGTGAGGAAAAACTATTCAGGGCCCAGTGGTACCCTAGATGACAATCTATCCAAGGGATCAGAAGACACACGTAGTGATTCATCTAGTGACTCTTCACTAGAGATTGGCTGTGATCGAAAATTATACAAGAAGAGTAAGAGATATAAGAGGCAACGATATCAAGCAAATGTGCATGCTAGAATAAATGAAAAGAAGTCTACCGCAGAATGGCTTAATTATATAGGGGCATGTGATGCTCATCGAAAGTTGGTAGATAACTGGGGTGAATACCTTCAAAGTGTTATGTGGTGTAGTCCGCAACCCATTGACATCGCACAACTAGAGGCTATAGAGAAGTCAAAGTTGAGCCGTACCGTAAGGAGACGAAAAAATCAAGAGTTAGCTCAACAACAAAAGGAATCAGAAGTGAAATCACAATCCACAGAACAACAGGACCCCACAGACTTACACCCTGCACCTGAACATTTCAAATCCTATACCACAGAGGAACGTAAGGTTCTGTATACAAAGGCCCAAAGAAAACCTATCGATGGGAGCAATGGAGTCTATGATGGTCCAGCGATAGTTAAGAAAATAGAGTTAGCAGAACCAGGAGAAGAGTCCAAACCTGTTTTCATTGCCCAAGATCTGACAAAGATTGAGGAGTGTGTACTTAAAGAACTTCTCAAGGAATCCGGGATGTATTCGCATGGACATATCATGATATGAAAGGTGTTCCACCTTTCGTGGTGCAGCACACAATCCCCATGAATAGCATGGCTAAACCAGTTCAGCAACGACCCTACCCAATGAATCCTAAATATGCAAAGATCGTTCAAGAAGAGATTGAAAAGCTTGTGGAATGCGGATTCATATACCTTATTGAGCACTCAGAATGGGTGTCACCAATAGTGATTTTGCCAAAAAAGAATGGGAAACTCAGAGTGTGCGTAGATCTCAAGAAGGTCAATGCCGCCACTAGGAGGGACCATTACCCCTTGCCATATTCAGAACATGTTCTTGAAAGAGTTGCAGGGAAGGAAGCTTATAGCTTTTAATATGGGTACTCTGGCTACAATCAAATCACAATTGCGTTAATGAACCAAGCTAAAATAGCCTTTATAACCGAATTTGGAGTGTTTGCATTTCGTGTTATGGCTTTAGACCTAACCAATGCCCCTACTACCTTTCAAAGATTAATAAACACTGCTTTTAGAGAATATTTGAGGGAGTTTTGCGAAGCTTTCTTAGATGACCTTTGTGTTTATTCCTGTTGGAAATAACATCTATCATGCTTACAAAAAGTGTTTGAGAAGTGCAGATTGTATCGCATCTCCTTAAATCCTTTCAAATGCCAATTTTGGGTTAAACATGGAGTCATTTTAGAGCATATAGTGTCCAAAAATGGGATTTCCACAGATGAGAGCAAAATTATAGCCATCGCTGAATTGCCACCACCTACAAACTATAAGGGAGTGTTGCGGTATAAAGCCCAATGTGGTTGCCCAGGTAAGTGGGCGGGCCGCCAGGTATGTACCTAATAAGAACTCACTATGCTCTACACATTATAGTAGAGCGAGTTCACCATATCGCCGTGCTCTTCTTCTCAAACTCTCTCTCGTGTTGCACTTCCGCTCGTATTCCTTCAACTGGTATCAGAGCTCAGATCGAGGCTTGGGGCAGCATTTGCAGGTAGCCAGAGTCACCTGCTCAGATTGGAGTGAGATTCGACAGGCGAAGACACGGCTCAGAATTTCATTCTAAGGTCATTTCGGCCACCGTTCGGCTTCAACAAAGTTCTACGCAGGCCATTTTCGACTACGTGGTCTTGGCGGGTGCAGATCCGACTCTGCAAATTTGGGATTTCGGCCTATGACTGCAAGCGCTAAGGATATCTGCACTTCCAGAGTGCTGATTTGTGGCTGTCTATACAACGAAGGAAGGCTCACAGTTCTTGGAGGCGTGTCACATACGACACGGGCGCATCTACACACAGACTATAGGCGACATCCACTAGTTCATCAGGTAGCTTGTGTTTGCTGCTTGATATTCCAGATTTCATCCTGGAATTGTAGGTACTTCCACATGGGATGTATTGTCAGAGATGATGTATGTCTGTTGAGGGTTTGCTGGCTGTGAGTCACGCAGCAAACAACCGCCGCAACGGTTACAGCATATAGTGGGAAATTTGTGGATGTATGACTTTGTGGGAAGTCTATGTACTGTCAGATTTACTGCAGCCTTTGTTGAGGGTCGAGTGAGGTTTTATTGAGCTGGGGGATTCTCGAATGTTGAGATCCTTTCGGTGATACAGGTCTTGGAGCGATCCCTCGAGCACCCTTAGATAGGCAGCTAGGATGTATTGACTATGAGTTAGACAGTTGGGATTGCATTTTTGCTTTATTGCCGTTGAGGCATTGTCGCAGTCTATGCTTACAGGACAGTGACAGGACAGTGACAGTCAGTACAGGTGCAGGGCAGGTTTACCCGCAGCTTACAGTGTTAGAGAGACAGTGTTTTTGATTTGTTTTTGGTCTGTTTTTTGAGTACACCAGAGCCATTTTACAAAGGAGACTCTACCGAAATTTCTGCAAAATCTGAAGCTTTCTTGGTTCATTTGACAGGTTGATATTGGTTCAGAGGTCAGTTTACAGGGAAAACTCTGCCGAATGTTTCCCAGGAAAGTAAACTACTGTGAAGCGTAGCTATGGCTGGATCACAGGACACTACTCTTTACAATATCAAGAAGCTGGATGGAACCAATTTCCCATTGTGGAAGAAGCAGATTTGGCACGTGTTGGTACAAAAGAAGCAGATAAAACCTATAAAGCTCAAGGGGATAAAACCAGAAGATATGGACGAAGATGAATGGAGCGAAATGGATGAATTAGCACTTTCTACCATTATGCTGACTTTGGCAGAAAGTTTTTACTTCAATGTAGCAGACGAGATGTTAGCTTATGAAGCATGGACAAAGCTGAGTGATCTTTATGAGAAGCAGAGTGAAGCTTCACAGGTATACTGGCTTAAGAAGCTTGTTGACTTGAAGATGAAAGAAGGGACACCTATGTCCAATCATCTGAATGAATTTAACACTATCTACAGTTAGTTGTCAGCTCAAGGTGTCAAGTTTGATGAACCTGTTAGAGCTATGTTCCTATTGATCACATTGCCGGAAAGTTGGGACACTTTTCGCACAGCTTTGAGTAATTATGCACCTCCAGATGGTTTGACCATAGCAGGTGTAGAAGGCAGTCTGCTTACTGAAGAAACCAACAGAAAGACAATGGACAAAGGCAAAGGAACAGCCTTGTTTGTCAGGGGAAGGACCAAATACAAGGACAAGGGTGTAAAGAGGAATCAGTCTCGTAGCAAGTCCCGTAATGCTAAAGGCAAGAGTGGCATAGAATGCTACCATTGTGGCAAGAAGGGTCACATGAAAAGAGACTGCAGAGAATGGAAAGCAGAAAAAGGCAAAGAGAAAGCTGAAGACCATGGTGAGAAGAACAAGTCCTCAGTGAAGATTCAAGAAATAAATGTGACAAACACTGTTGCAGAGGATGACAGTCTAGTGTCAGGAGACATCTACTTCTTGAAGAATACAATGGAGTCAGCTCTTCTTACAGCATCTGATGGACATGCAGTGAGTGACTGGATTATAGATTCAGGGGCATCACTTCATGTGTCTCCAAACAAGGAGTGGTTTACCTCTTATGTGACCACTAAAGATCATGTTCGGCTAGGCAATGTGCAGACATGTGAGATCTTAGGTGTTGGAGATGTTCAATTGAAGTTTCAGAATGGCTCTTCTTTCACGCTGAAGAATGTGAGACATGTTCCCGCAATTACAAAGAGCTTGATCAGCACAGGTTTACTTGATGATGATGGCTACGTCACCACTTTTGGACAGAACATGTGGAAGATATCCAAGGGTTCTATGACAGTAGCACATGGAGTAAAGTCTGGAGGACTTTACATTATTTATGTATCAAATGTCTCTAAAAATGTAATCAATGTAACCGAGCAGCTGAACATTTCTTTGTGGCATAGCCGGTTAGGACATATGTCCAAGAAGGGAATGGAAATCTTGTCTCGTTCTGGTTTTTTGCTTGGCTTTTCATTTAATGACTTTGAATTATGTGAACATTGTCTGTATGGTAAGCAAACACAACAACCACATAAGCATAGAAGTAGTAGAAGAGATACACAGTTGGCACTTGTTCATAGTGATTTGTGTGGACCTATGCCTAACCTATCTCTAGGGGGAGCTTCTTACTTTATGACATTTATAGATGATTACTCGAGGAAAGTATGGGTTTACTTTCTCAAGCACAAGGATGAAGCGTTTACTATTTTTCAAAACGTTTGTGACACTTGTGAAGAATCAGAGTGGAAAGAAGCTTAAATGCTTACGAGCTGACAATGGTGGAGAGTATGTTTCAAAGGCCTTTCAGGACTTTTGTGAGTCAAAAGGTATAAAACGTGAACTTACTGCTCCTTACAATCCTCCTCAAAATGGTGTTGCTGAGAGGATGAATAGGACCATACACGAGAAGGTCAGAAGTATGTTGTCTAATGCACAGCTATCAAATGGGTTTTGGGTTGAAGCTGTATCGACAGCTGTTCATCTTATAAATAGATCTCCTGGCAAGGTTTTGCAGAAGGATTCAGTGGCAGAGATGGTATGGTCAGGCAAAATGCCCTCATACAAGCATTTCAGAGTCTTTGGCTGTGAGGCATATACTCATGTTCCAAAGGAATTTAGGAACAAACTTTAGCCAAAGAGTAGAAAGTGAATCTTTCTAGGCTATGGTAATTCTGGTGAGATGGGGTACAGACTTTGGGATCCCGAATCCAGAAAGGTTGTCCGCAGCAATGATGTTCACTTTAATGAACCAAATATCATTCTAAACCAGAGAGGGTTGAGGAGATTAGAATAGTTGTCTTCCAATAAGATGGACCTGCACGTGCAAGACAAAATGTCAGGGCTCAAGAGGAGCAAGGACAGGATAGATTGGAACCACAGGTTGTGGCTGAGCCTGAGCCACCTATTGTGCGTATATCTGGACGTGTCACGCGACCTCCAGATAGGTTTTTTCCATCTATGAACTATGTCATGTTGACTGATTGCAATGAGCCTTCATGTTACAAGGAAGCAGTGCAAATGAAGGACTCCGGGAATTGGCAATTGGCCATGCAGTCAGAGATGACATCTCTGCATAAAAACCGGACATGGAAGCTAGTTAAATTACCACAGGGCAAAAATTCTCTACCTTGTAAATGGGTTCACAGGTATAAGATCACCGCTCATGATAGTCAGCCAAAGTACAAAGCAAGGCTTGTTGCCAAGGGCTTTAAGCAAGAACAAGGCATTGACTTTGATGAAGTCTTCTCTCCGGTGATCAAGATGACTACATTGAGATGCTTTCTTGCATTGGTTGCCATATTAGATTTGGTGTTGCACCAAATGGATGTCAAGAGAGCGTTCTTGCATGGTGATTTAGATGTGGAAATTTACATGCCGCAGCCAGAAGGGTTTGTTGAGAACGGCAAGGAAGATTGGGTATGCCAGTTGTTAAAGAGTCTTTATGGCTTAAAACAATCACCGAGGGCATGGTACCATAAATTCCACAAGTTTATGCTTTCTCAAGGCTACAAACGTAGTGAGTTCGATCACTGTCTATATACAAAGAAGGCTAAGGATGGCAGTTGGCTGATCCTTATTTTGTATGTGGATGACATGTTGATTGCTGGCAAGCACTTGGAAGAAATTTCAGCTTTGAAGTCAAAGATGGCAAAATCGTTTGACATGAAAGACATGGGTGAGGCAAGTCATATACTTGGTATGCGCATTGAGAGAGACAGATCAAAGAAGTTGATTTGGTTATCTCAAACAGAGTATATTGACAAGGTTTTGCAACGTTTCAATATGGAGAAGGGAAAGGCATTGAGTGTTCCATTGCCACCATATGTGAAACTTAGCAAACAAGATTGTCCTCTGTCTGAGGAAGAACAGGCTGAAATGGATAAGATTCCATATGTGTCTGCAGTAGGTAGTTTGATGTATGCAATGATTGCTACTCGCCCAGACATTGCATTTGCAGTGGGAGTAGTAAGTCGATACATGTCAAACCCAGGCAAGAAACATTGGGAGGCAGTGAAAAGAATATTGAGATACCTGAAAGCTACAAAGAGTATGCGTATATGCTATAGGAGTCAGGAGCTAAGTGTAAAGGGTTTTACAGACTCAGATTATGCAGGTGACTTAGACAACCGAAGGTCTACGTCAGAGTATGTCTTTACATTGGCTGGTGGAGCAGTATCATGGCGTTCTAGATTACAAGATTGTGTTACTCAGTCTACTACAGAGGCTGAATATGTTGCAGCATCATAGGCATGCAAAGAATCAATTTGGATTAATCGACTAGTAACAGATTTGGGAATCAAAGAAGAGATGCCTGTGTTATATTGTGATAGTCAGAGTGTTATACAATTGGCTCACAATCCAGTTTATCACTCAAAGACAAAGCATGTGGATGTGAAGTATCATTTTATCAGGGAAATGCTCGAGGATAAGCAAATTCAGCTTGTCAAAGTTCACACCACAGAAAATCCTGTTGATCTACTTACAAAAGGACTTCCCTCAGAGAGCTTTGCGCATTTTCGCAAGCAGTTAGGTGTAGGGTAGTACATCACCTCTCTACATCTCTTGTATATTAGCTTGTATAGTAGCTTCTATCACACTTAAAGTACCACATTGGACTTTAAGTGGGAGGTTGTTGGGGTATAAAGCCCAATGTGGTCGCCCAGGTAAGTGGGCAGGCCGCCAGGTATGTACACATATTCTTTTGTTAAAACCTAATAAGAAATCACTATGCTCTACACATTACAGTAGAGCGAGTTCACCATATCTTCGTGCTCTTCTTCTCGCACTCTCTCTCGCGTCGCACTTCCGCTCGTACTCCTTCAGGGAGTTCAAAGGTTCATTGGACATGTTGGTTATTACCGACGGTTTATTTTAATCTTTGCCGAGATAGCTCGTCCTTTGTACAAGCTTCTTATTGAGTTCCACTGGACCGCGGAGTGTGACCGTGCTTATGAGTCATTGAAAAAGACCTTGACTAGCGCTCCTATTCTATGAGTGCCCGATTGGAATGTAATTTTTCATGTGCATATTGATGCATCAAACTTTGCTATTGGGTGTGTTCTAGCTCAACCAGGAAAACATAAATTGGACTACCCAATCAGCTTTGCAAGTCATCAATTGAATGATGCCGAGAGAAACTACACCACTACAGAGCGAGAAGGTTTAGGTATGATTTATGCAGTGAAGAAATTTCGCTACTACCTTCTGGCCAACAAGTTTGTTTTCTATGTTGACCATCAAGCCTTGTTGTATCTCGTAAATAAACCTTGTTCCACAGGAAGAATTACACGATGGTTGCTAATTCTCCTTGAGTTTGATTTTACCATTGTGGTGAGACCTGGTAAAAGACATGTCATGGTGGATGATTCGTCTTGCATACCCAATGGTGAAGCCCCTATTGGAGTTGATGATGAATTACCCAATACTTATCTATTCCTAGTCAAAACCATACTTGAATGGAGTGAGAAGATTGTGAACTTTCTAATTAATGGTTTTCCACCCAAAGAGCTTCGTAAGGACATAGCTCGAAAACTGTTAAAAGAATGTGAACCTTACTCTCTCATTGCAGGAACTCTCTGCAAGCTAGGGAAGGACGATATTCTTAGACGTTGTGCCCATGAGGATGAGTATTTATACATACGGAAAGAAGCCCACATGGGTATATCCGGAGGAAATTTCTCAGGGGAACTAACAGCTAGAAAGGTGTTGCAATCAGGCTATTGGTGGCCAACCTTATTTAAGGATGCATCACTTTTTGCAAAAGGATGTGATGAATGCCAACGTTACAAGATCACACAATGAAAGGATAGGATTCCCTTACATCCTGTTAAAGTGACTCAACCATTTGAAAAATGGGGTTTGGACTTTGTAGGCCCAATTAGCTCGGCAGCTCGTAGCACTCAATCTCGATATATTATCGTTGCCACTGACTATGTGACAAAGTGGGCGGAAGCCAGGGCAACACGTAAGGCCGATGCGAGGTCAACTGCCAAGCTTCTCTTTGAGAACACTATTACAAGATTTGGTTGTCCCTTTGAGATTGTGAGTGACAATGGTACTCATTTTATAAATGGAGTAATAAAAGAACTCACTACCAACTTTATGATAGCTCAACATAAGTCCACACCTTATTATCCGCAAGCAAATGGCCAAGCTGAGAGCACCAATAAGACCTTAATCTCTATCTTAACCAAAACGGTGGAAGCTCATCGCACAGATTGGGATTTAAAGCTTACATCAGCTCTGTGGGCTTATCGTACTGCGTACAAAGTTGCCATTAACTGCACACCATTCAAGATGGTGTATGGCCAAGAAGCGGTTATGCCATGGGAGTTTGTCGTTCCTAGTCTTTGAGTGCTTCTCAAGAAGGTTGGGATGGTAACCCCTTAGTTGAGCGATTATATATCCTTGAAAGGCTAGATGAAGAGAGGCAATTAGCTGTGAAAAATGCACTTGTGTAGAAAGATAGGAGGAAGAAATGGTTTGACCGTCATCTAAAGAACAAAGATATCAATGTCGGTGATAAAGCCTTATGTATGGAGTGTGTAACGAAAAGAAAAAGTTGAAATATACGGGAAAAGGACCATATAGAGTATGTGAGATCACCCCACAAGGAACCATTCGTGTGGAGACTCTTGATGGAGTTGAAACCATTGGATTCCTCAATGGAAGAAAATTTAAAAGGTACTATGATCCTCTAAGCCAGGAAGAACTACGTGCCATCCATCAAAAAAAGGCATCCAAGGCTCAAACAGAATTGAAAAAGATACAAGATCAAGCTGAGGCGAAAGAGCGCCAACAACGCATAAGACGCCAACGAGAGGCTAACCTTGGAGTTACACATGCATTCCATGTTGAAACAGAGGATGATTGGTTGAACTCTGACACGCCTCTACGATACCCTATTGAGTTAAATAGTGCCTATGAAAAGTGCTATATAACGCCTTATTGGACACGGGTGCTAAGTATAATTTGTTGTCATATGGAGTTTGGTGTCAGTTAGGGAAGCCACCTCTATCTGAGAGTATTATCCAAGTCAAGGGTGTCAACAAGAAAAAAATTACGGTTTTTGGAATCTGGCACACTTCTGTCGGTTATGAGAATGGGGTTGTAGCTCAAGACTTTTTGGTCATGCCTACTAGAACTATGGAGGGTAATATAAACCTAGGACGCACGTGGATGATAGCCACCAAATGCACTATTGATTGGGGGACTGGGGGTGTCACAACGCAAAAACAAACTCTTAGCCCTACCACTCAAGCCATAGTCCTTGAGATATTGCCTCTTAAGGAAATAAAATCCAAGACATTGCATGTCCAAGAGGTTGAGCCATACGTTCCCATAGCCCAAGTCTCTAGAGTTTCAACTGATGTAGTTGAAAGAAAGCTTGAGACACACAAGAACCATCCTAATATAACAAAGAAAACATACAAGTGGGTCCCTAAAGCTTCTTTAGCAACCATAGTCAGTGCTAAAAGACAGGAGCTTGGTAAGAGACATCCCATTCGCCCCAAGAAATGTAAAGAAACGTTGCGTTGGATTCCTAAAAAACTATTGGAAGCCCAAGGCTACTATGAAGGAAATGATCAAATCTGGGTGCCAAAACGTAAATTGTGCTCTTACTTGTCACCAGGCCCATGTGATCTCAATCCTGTGGCTCCAAAACGAATAGAAGATCGCGGAAAGGAAAAAATCACGAAATGTTACACACCCACTCTAGAGCTAGTTTGGGTACCAAAGAAAGAACGATTTATTCCACCTAGCTCAGGAACAGGGAAATCAAATGAAGCTTCTTGCTCTTCATGTAGTTCCTATATGGAAATAGAAACTTCAGCACAACCTCCACCTACCATTGTACATATCCATACAAGCAAGAAAGAGTTTGCACCTCCCGTTGTAAGTTCACCACCTACAACAATGTTGCAAATAAAATCATGGGAGAGTACCTTACCACCCTTGCAACTAGATGAAACACATACGGCGGTCGAAAACTATTGGTTAAAGCCTTCACCTATAACAACTTGGAACAATTGGTTTCAAAGGGTGACGACATCATTTCAAATGGTATGGTCTACCCAAGGAAGGGGGGAGTGTTTGCTGACAGTTATCATTCACTCACTCCCCTCTCAACCTGTCTCCCTGAATTCTTAATCTCCAATCTTAGGGAATGTATATATAAATCCTTACACTCACAAAAACAAGATAAAAAAGTAAAAGAGCAAGAGACATGGCACAAAATCATAAAAACACATTATGCACAAGAACACGACCCTTGTAATATTTGCACTCTAACCATCATCTATTTGCGTGTACAGATATGGCTAGTACGCTAGAGTCATCCACTCCTGCCTTGGGTGAGAGGTACCCTCGTTACTTTTCACAAATGTTTCACATGGTCTTTTTGGTGCTTGCCTGTGAATGGGATTTGGTAGGTACGCTAGCATGTGAGAGGAATTTCGAGGAGTTAGAATGGCTGATACGTCTCTTGACCACGACTGATCCATACTTAGTAGAGAGTGTATCTTCCATTGCACAAGCCTACCCTTTTGACCAAGATGACTATAGGAGTCTAGTGACCTTCTTAGTAAACATGGGTACCTATGATGAAGAAGAAGATTTACATGACTACACAGATGGCACATATGGTCTCATGGATGATAACTTTGTCTATCTTGATGATGAGAATAGGGGTTTAGCTTTAGGGTTTCCCCCCAATCTCTACAATATCCTCTTCCCTTGACTCTCTAGGGGGATTGCAAATAATTAGGTTAGGGTTCCTTATGTTTTTTTTGTTGTGTTCAATAAGTGTTGGTACCTTTTCCCACTGATGTGTCTCCTGGAGGTATTCCTTGTGTTTCCTAGTGTGTATAAGAGTGTGTTGATGTTGTTAGGATTTGGACCTTCATGGAATCTTTATCTCGACTCACTCTTCAAATCAAGCACGACCACCAACACAAACATGTGTTTCTTGTCCATTAGCATTTCCCCTTATCTTTTTTGCATCTATGATTGTCTGCTTTGATTTTGATTGGTAGCATAATATCCAACACATTTGCTTAGTATCAAACATTTAATTCAATGTAATTTTTTGTCATAATCACTTGTCTAGGTTTAAAAATCAAGCAAGTCCGACTAAGTTAGTTTGACCAAGTTAGGTGTTAGAGATCTTCTCTTAATACCATGGGGAATGCCTTCCTAATAATCAATGGTTACTTAGGTTCTTAATCCGATTTAGGCAGCATTGTGTGAAATGTACTAGGGCTTTCTAGGGGGCTTGACCCTATTGACCTTTAGCTTAAGTATTATAAAGGGAGTTTACTAATGTGATGAGCCTCGGGAGGTGTAACAGTGTTATATGACCCCCCAAGGTCACAAAATTAAAATGTTGAAAATGAACAAACAAAAAATCAAAGTGCCACAATGTAAAATCTTAAGCTGGAAGAGAAATCTAAGCTTGATTTGGTACTTCACTCACATGTATCGCCTATGGTACTAGAGCCCTAGAGGTTCCCAGTGTGGGGGCTTTTCCTTGAAAAGCAAAAAACCCAAGGCATACAAAATAAGCACACACATCAAAATTGAATCATTGTGAAAAGACTTTGGGGGGTCAAAGAAAAAGTAATCAGACAGGCGATGATTTCATGAGAAATTACTTTTATCGTAGCTTAACTACAAGGTCTTCTAGGTATAGCCACTAGTCAGCCCTTGAACATGAAATACTTGGCTCTCACAATTAAACAACTTAATTGACCAGAGAAAATTAAGAAGCTTACCCATGGTATTAATAGTCGATCTCTAGTACCTTTTGACCGTTAAATTAGCGACCCCATACTTGTTTAATTTTTACCTTTACATCTGTTAATGCATTTGATTATATTGCAATTCAATGTTTATTGCTGAAAAATGGTTTAAAATTCTGCTACCAATCAATTTGTCTGTCTACAACTACATATGCTTTTTAACTGTATATGAGAATACAATTACTGTGCCAATGTTGTTTGATTTTGCAATGATTGAAGAAGGCTAAGGACATTCATCTCAAATGCTCTTCCACCTCGACAAACGCATTGCAACTCAATAGCTTCCGAGGATGGAATCTACATCAGGAAGGGGGGCATGTTAACCCTCACGGCTCATGGACACCCTATCACCTACGACGGACGTTGTATTATTTACTTGGTAGAGTCAGGTACCAGGCTTGTCGGTCCAATAGGAAAAGGGTAGAGTGATCGCCGATGAGAGGTGCACTCTAACTGGAACATTCAAGGGTTAGTTGGCTAAGCATGGGCTTCCAAGTGTGAATGGGGCGAGCTCATATAAAAGTCAACTAAACCTAAAATTCATTCATTCTCTCATTTGTGCAATAGAAGAGTGCTCTTGCTCCATCTCCATCTCCATCTTCTTCTTCTTCACCTCCTTGTGTGTGTGTGTGTGTATGTGAGAGAGACAAAGAGTGTGTGTGGGCAATCGAGCATTACGAAGGCATGATGGCAGCGAAGCGGTTGAGCGCGGCACGACTGCAGCTTCTTCTTCATCGCGGTGAGGAATCCACCACGAAGGCGAGCGTAGAGCGGTGAGTGACACACCCTTTGCTCTCTTGAGCTTGCTAGATTAGTCTAGTTGCATGCTTGGATCCATTTGTGGCTCGCACACAGTGTATCGGCAAGTTTCTTGCATTGACACGTGCGATAGACGTGCACATTTACCATGGGCCCCGTGTTGAGATAGATCTATAAGCACATGTCTATATCTTAAACCTTGTTCCCGTTTATTCTCCCACATTAAATGATCAATTTTTTGGGTTGGTTAGATATTAGATTTTATGATAGAACATATCATAGTAACCTCTTCTAGGATAGAGTACGAACATACCTTTGCAATAGTGGATTTTGGCAAGAGAACAAAATTTGATTTCATTCTAGGGAGACCATTTATGCATCGAATTTAAATGGTACAAGATTGGGGCTATGACCACATCTACTTGATGCACAAAGTAGTCACAATACGAATCATTATAAAACACCATAGCTAAGAGATGTTAGTCAAACTCATGTGGAGGAAATTGACTCAACAACAATCAAGGAAAAATCAAGGATACGAATCAGTATAAAACACCATAGCTATAGAGATGTTAGTCGAATTCATGTGGAGGAAATTGACTCAACTACAATCAAGGAAAAATAAATACTTGCATGGTTGCACTCTAAAGCATATATTTGGATGTGTGGAGCATCTGATTGCAAGAGTTTGATCAAAGAGGACTAAATTCTAGAGGGATCAGTGAAGTAAAAAGACTACTTTTGAGAACCATTTCCAGAAGATTTGTTTGAACATTTTGTCTGGGATTAGATACTCGCGCGACTCTAGATGTGTGCGTAAATGAAAAAATGCCTATAAATTTTTGTGATGAAAAAGGCTATGAAATAGCTACTTATTGTATGATAAAGGTTTTGAAGGAAACTAATGAAACTTGAGAGTTTGAAAGTAGAAAAGATGAGACAAACACCTATGTCATGACTCATGATGCAAAAGTGCAAACGAAGGAAGAACAACAAATATGTCGTCATTGACATACCTAAAGAATGACAAATGATTGTTTCAAAGAATCTAACTCCAAAAAATGCACAAGCAAAAGTAGATAAAGAAGCAAAGTCTCCAGGTTCCACATCAGATGTTCAACAAACTCAAGATCAAGAGAAGAACAAGGATAGGGCAAAAGATCGATTGTCTCCAATAGTGTTTAAATTCACCTTATGTGGAGAAACACGACTCAAAAACACATGTTCAACTACAATAGATTTGTATGCTACAAAGAATCTAATGTCTTATGGCACTTGGATAATGATGGGAAAGCCACCAATCAAAGAGCTAGGGGAAAATGCAAAAGGTGACCGGGTGGATTCCATAATGGATATAAAAAACTAAAACATAAAAAATCTAAACATCTACAATCACTTCTTATGGGAGATAAAGCAAAGGTTCTATCAGTCCCTACTACAACCATAGAACATGATTCACAAACCAGTATCGACATATGAAAAACAAATCAAGAGGAGCAAAAGTATGCCAACCTACTAGAACAAAATGGTGTCATCATCCAAAGATTGAAACAATCAAAGAAGCCTAAATCTCAAGAACCTATGGAATTGAGTTTTTTTACTTGAACTAGAGTCGGGTAGCTAAGAGTTAGAGCTAAGCCACTAAATGAGTGAGGCATTAGTCCCAAAGCTTCAAGTAATATTCTCTGTGGTCTAAGAATCTTAGCTATTCTAGGTGTACGTAAGAATATGAGTCAAAGTCTATGTATTTTAAGTTTGGTGAATTGAAGGAGAAAGTCCAAAAGACACTCACACATTGACCATAGTGAGGGTTGAGTGGAGAAGCTTCTACATCAAAAACCCTGCCAAGAAACATGGAAGCTATTGCGACATCATTTGATGTCACATGTGCTACATTTATTCCTTGAAGCACCCATCAACTCCATCTTTCACATTGCATGCTTTTATTTGACAAATTTCTAGTATGCATATAGAGTGTCCCACAATTGATACTTGCATTAGAAACTCTTCCTTTTGTTTTTTCCAAGCACTCACCTTTCATGAACATGTACTCTAATAAGAGTGTATGTCAACAACCCTAAGCCGCTCAGCTCCCAAAACAAAAGGCAACACCAATGTTCATCTTCATTGCTAAAAGTGGCAAAAAAAAGGAGAATGTGTAACAAAATGGAACCTTGCCTGAACAATAGAAGCCTAACTTATGTATAACCAGAACACAACAATAATAAATCACTCAAGGAAGAGGGGAGTGTCATCAGCCTACAAAGAAACTCCAAAGCTAAAGACCAGCTTCACATACAAACCTGCGACAAGATCACACATGGTCATGTCAAGGGACAACATGATCTAGGAAGGGTGGAATGTTTGTCCATTTCAACATATGGGCACCCACCTAGCCAGACACCACTTTTTTTTTTTGTACCAAGTTATTTTTTCGAACTAGTGTGGCTATACTATGTGTAAATCTAATCCCACATTAGCAGGTAGATTCCTTGAGTTGTAATTCTTTTATGATATGTGTAAAGGCCTAGTGAGCCAAACACTAGCCATTTAGAAAGACCTAGGTATAAAAGACAATCACTTAAGTGTGAAAAAGAGGCTTATCTTTTAAAGAAAGAAGAACTTTGTGTATGTACACTCAAGTGGCCAAGCATCTCCAACTTGTAATCAATTTTTATAATTATTGAGTAATCCGATTTCAATTCCAAAAATTGCATTGTGTTCCTCTTTCCATGCTCTTGCAATTAAGTGTAAGCATTGTGAATTTTGTTGTGGTTTGCGACCACGCATCTACGAGATTAGTCTTCAAATTTGTGTGCTTAAATCATTGTTTTTTGAAGTTTTTACGATAGGAGAGTGTTATTAGACCTCAGGGCAACTTGTTTGGGTTGTTCTTTTGCAATATTTGTGACTTGAATCATGATGGATCGTGATCCATGCACCTTGTCACAATGCTCTCATACTTTAAAGACCTATCCCTTTAGAACTAATATAGCTTCCCTTAAAGTTTCGTGACAATCCAAGTCCATGTATTCATCAAAATGGTGTGATGACCTAGAGCGATGAGAAAGGACATAGGCTTGGCAGCCAGCTCCACCACTACCACCAATAATAGAAAAAAAATAGAGATGCATGCCAAGAATGGTGGCTTTGACAGAGATTAGAAAATATCAAAAGAGCACTGAGTCAATCATTCCAAAAGTAGTCTTCTCTCGAGTTTTTAGGGAGATAATGGAAGAGTACAGTGATTCAGTAAAATGAAGATACAATGTGATGTCCTAACGGCACTACATAACACCTCAACGAATATATTAGTGCAACTATTTCAAGATGGTGTTTCCTATATGGTGCACGTGAAGAGGTTCACTTCAAAAAACAATGATTTAGCCCTTGCCATCAACTTATGGAATGAGGGTTGCCTTCATAAGAATTAAAATATCCCCATGTAACCTCTATTTGAGAATCGTTTTCTTTTCATATAATACCAATGATGTTGAAAGAATCATGTGCAGCCACAAAGCACAATTACGAGACTCAATACACAAAGATAACAAAAAAAGAAAAAATTGGATTGATTATTGAACTAGAGTGCAAGTACATAGTGAGACATTATATAGGCTTTTGGACGGAGCTTTGAATGACATCATAGATGATGATAGGCATCAAAATCAGCCCAAATATCTTCTAGGTGGTGGATGCCTCTACATAAGTATGTGTGTGTGTGTGTGTGTGTGTGTGTGTGTGTGTGTGTGTGTGTGTGTGTGTGTGTGTGTGTGTGTGTGTGTGTGTGTGTGTGTGTGTGTGTGTGTGTAGATTCAATGCAAGCATCAACTAAAAGTGGTAGGTAAGTCTAGTAGGCGGATACATTGAATCTAGACAAAGTGAAGTAAGTGGAGAGCTCCCAAGGTGTGGGATTAGGGCTTGGTCACAAAACCCAACAGTCCTCCCCTTTTTGTGTTTGAGCACATCAAAGAAATCTTCTGGTGGGGTCTAAGTCTCCCATATAGATGGGTGTACAAAAGAGTGCCTCCCCTAGAGAGTGGTGATGTTAGGGTGTAGGCCAAAAATCCCTCCCATTGAGAATGGTGGGCAACAAGGGTGTAGGGGAAAAGCTCCTCCCCTAGAGAAATGTAAGCAACTAGGATGTAGGAGAATGTGAGTGTCTCAGAGTACATCTACATAGCATACTCCTTTGTTATCTTCTTCATTAGATTCTTCAGTTATGTTGACTTTGATCTTTGTTTTTATCTTTGTAAATACACTGACTAGACCCCTTATTATTTTTACCACAACGCACACAAGGATTGACTTTGTAAAATTTCTTGGACGTGTGGTTGGTGCGGTTGCAATGTTTGCATCTCTTAGACATCCTCTGAATTTGTTATAGACTCCTTTTCTTTTAAGTACTATGACAATCTGGCCCTAGTCTGCATCTAGTACTCCTTTGAGTAGAATGGCTACTTGGTCTTCATTCTCCACTAGGGATGTTATGTATACCAACTGGGTGCATGTTCTCTTCATTATATCGATCATAGAGAAGGGATATCTTCTCTTGGTTCCATGGTGAGACCATAGAGCTAAATTTTGAGAGAATTTTTGGAGTGCTTGGCTATGGCTCCAAAGTACTGAGGCGGTCCGAGGCGGGCAACAAGAGAGGCGACCTCTAAACACCCCTTAAGGCTCCCGTGCTGCTCAATTGGGGCTGGGGCAACCACAAGCACAACACAACAACAAACCCACAGCCAAACCCAAACAAGATAGGGGCACCACCTAGTTATGGTATGCGAACTAGGACGCAAGAGAGATTTTGGCACAACCAAGAAGATGCACCACACAACACACACAAGCAACCTCACACCAAGACACACATGAAATGGAGCAGAGAGAGCTAGAGCAAAGGGAAGAGAGAGAGGAAAGGATCTTGCGTAATACCTTATTTGTGACTTGCAAATGGAGATGGTTCGTTATGATGCTATCGTAGAACTTGTACAAAACTCACTCAATGCTTAGTGATTGCTAATCATTGCCAAAACACACACACACTGTCTTAGGGTGTGGGAGACCTCTCACCACAATACCCTCTTACAATGGACACAAAACTGGCAATGAAAAACACACTAAAACACTTTCTAAAATCAAGATCAACCGATAAAAACTCAAAATACACAAGTCACCTTGAATTCACCAAACCGTATTACACAAATGGAAGGATGAAGATTTGAACGTCGAATCACGCCTTTGATGCACCAAACCTCGATTTATTGATGATGAAGGAGCATGTACAATAGTGGTTTTGAGATTTGTGGAACTCACGCTCTCTCACTTGCAATGTGTATCTTGAAGGCTTCTCTCACACCAAGAGTGAAGCTCACAAGTGGTTGCTACACCTAAGTCTCTCCTCACGCATAGAGTGTTGGGGTGCTATGTGAGATGTTGGAGGTTGTTTTACAAGAAGGAGCGGGGTCTATTTATAGGTTGGAAACCCCTCATAAAGATTATTGGAAATCCTAATTTACAAGCTAAAAAATCAGGATTATGATTTTTTTGAATATCAAAACATTGCGGGCCTTCTTTGTCTGCTTGAGTCATGGGTGTGGGCTCAAAAGAGAGCATTATTGATGGTAGATAAGGTGAAATTAAGTAAGGAGAGAGAGAGAGAGAGAGAGAGAGAGAGAGTTACTTTGTACATGTCTTCAGGTGAGGTGTCTTTTATGGTTAGGTCAATGCTATTTTGTGTTAGTATGTTAGTCGTTAGTAATCACTAGAAAGTTAATGTTACATTTACAATGGGTAGAGTGAGTTGATTTGATGAAGGAAGAGGGGTGAATTAAAAGAGAATCATTGAGATGGTGAAGCTTTGAAGAAGCTTGAACTCACCCTCGTGTAGATTGTGAAAAAAATGACCGTTGGTCTTCTTCTTCTTCTTCGCTTCTTTACGCCGCCGCCACGGTTGATCACCACGATGAAAAGAGGATTTGTTGATGAAAAATCCTCAATTTGCAGAAGTTATCATGGTTAAGATGCTGAATTTTAGATATTTTTAGGAGAGGTAAATGAAATTGTAACATAGAAGCAATAGAGAGAGACATGGAGAGGGTGTATGTATGTAGAGGTTCATAAAAGAACTATAGGGATGAGAGAGAAGGGTAATGGTGAAGAGGGTGGGAGAAGCCATGGAAATTGCAGGTTTGAGTGAGGGAAGGAGAGGGAGGGATGTGTAAGAGTGAGTAGGTGTGTGGAAGGGTGAGAGAAGACTAAGGGCTACTTGTGAGAAAAGTGGGCAAACTGGGATCCACGCAAAAAATCATAGCTCACCGGTGATAGCTCCAAAAACCATGAAAAAATTTGAGGTGATTATTCAGAGCGTGGGCTACATTTTTTCTTTTGACCACCGCTCCAAATTCGGAGTGGAGATAGGTGCCAAAATTCTCACCAAAAAGCCTATTTTTTATGCCTGCAAAAGTCTTTTAGTGGCCCCCTCCTTTGTTGAATTTGTACAATGCATCCAAGAGTGAGCCCCTCCTTTGTCATATTATAATACAAAGCATTCAAGTTGCCCTTGACCCATGCATGGAGGAGGATTATTGGTGAAATAAGAAATATATACATGGTGGGACTAGTGTATGGACTATTCATGGACTTTAGCTCAATGAGCACATGGTGTTAGAATAATGAGTAAAAATAATAATAAAAATATGGAGGAGTTATGGATATGGAAAGATATTGGAATCATATGATATGGTCCCTCCTTGAATTATTTTGGGTGAAAGAGAAAAAGGTATGCAAGTAAATAATATAATAAAAGTAACCAATGAGTAGAAATCAATTTTTTGTTTTCACGAGGGTGAGGGTGAAAATGTGGGAGTGATTTGTATAAAGGAAAAATATGAGGTTAGAGTATGTACATATTGGCAAAAAATATAATTATGGTGTAAGAGGATGAAAGAAGGTGTACATAGGTTTAATAAAACACACACCTAAGTAGAAATATTTAAATAAAATACCAAAATAATTATAAAAAATCCCTATATTTAGGCCATATATACAATGAAATATTTACACACAAAGAGGCCATAATATACTTTTATTTTTTTATTTTTTTTATTTTTCTTTGGCTCACCTAGCCCAGTGACTAGCTAGCTGAGGGTTTTTAAGAAGATATGGGAAAAGCCCCCTAACTCACACACGCCTATGTACAGTGAAATGTTAGGGATAGCCATAGCGTTTGGGCGAATTTGGTAGGGTGGAGTAACTTAGTATGGCAATTATGGAGAGCCGAAAAATGGCTATCAATAGCCCTCCCCCCAGGATGATGGTATATTCATGTACCATCATAGAGCATCTTTTCCAAAGAGAGTGCTTCAGAGTCCCTGACGAGATCTTCATTGTTTGGCCCCTCAGAATTTTGGCTGGAGTTACACTCTTGCTTCATGTAACAATACTTACATGAGACAGCGGCCTTTGGACAGATCTTTGGTAGATCCTTTGGTAGAAGGCGACTCAAATAGGGCTTCAAGCGATACCCGTTTACCTTCCTGGAGTGCTCTTTACCATTCAAGTCCATAAGCTGATAGTAACTAGAATTGAAAGCCTTCTTGACTATGTATGGCCCTTGCCATCTAGTTTCAAACTTGGCATCAAAACGATTGTCAAGTCGATTGTCATACCTTAGCACAAGCTCTCCTTCCTTGATGCCTTTGTCCTTCAGTTTCTTGTCGTGTGTTTCTTTCGCTTGTGTGGCTTTCCTCTTGTAGCACTCGTATGCTGCTTCTCTTTTCCACTCAAGCTCCACTAACGTAAGAAGTCGATCCATCCATACCTCTTGATCATCTTGTGCTCCTTTGCCATGAAGTTGCATTGTTGGAATGTTGAGCTCGATAGGCTGCAAAGCCTCTTGACCATAGACCAAGTGAAATGGTGTGAACTCCGTGGCTTCCCTATATGTGGTTCGATATGCCCACAAGGCACCATCCAAGAAGTCATCCCATAATTTTGTCTTGTTTTGCACCATCTTTCTAATGATTCCTGCAATGACACCATTAGCCCTCTCTACCAAACCATTTGATTGAGGATAGTAGGGTGTGCTATGCCGATGTAGAATGTGAAGCTCATTACAAACTTCTGTGAGCAAGCCCTTCCGAAATCTTGGACCATTATCAGAAACGATCTCCAAAGGTGTGTCAAATCTGCAACAAATGTGAGTGTACACAAACTTGCTAACTATCCTCTCATTAACTCTTGCCACACTTTGAGCTTCCACCCACCTAGTCATATAGTCTACAGCCACTAGAATGTAGAGTTTACCATTTTTTGTCCTAGGCAGAGGACCCATAGCATCAATGCCCCACTTTTCAAAGGGTCCATTTGCAAGAACTATTTGCCTCGGGCCATGCACCAACCTTCTATTTCCATTTATCTGACAATTATGACAGCTTTTACACCAATGTTGAACGTCCACATGCAAGCTTGGCCAAACATACCCCGCAAGCAAAATCTTCTTCACAGTTGATTCTTGGGCAAAATGACCACCACATGCCTCTTCATGCAAACCTTTTAGAATGGCTGGAATTTCCTCGATAGTTGGTACTCTTCTGCACACTTGATCCTTCCCTTTTTGATAGAGGGAGCCTTCTAGGAAGAGATAGAAACTTGCCTTCTTCATGAGTCTCCTCTTCTGAGCCTTCGTGAAGTCTTGTGGAAACTCACCCTCCAAAATGTAGCCGATAATGGGAGCCAATGACTCCAATCCCTGGTATCTCGGTTGCTTGACAGTTGCTGCCACCATGATGACCTGCACTTCTCTCTCAACACATGTAACTGCTTGTTGTGCAAGTAAATCGGCATCTTCATTTTGTTTCCTCGGAATATGATATAGTTGCACTTCTTCAAACTGATTAAACATCTTACGAATGGCATGAACTTTTGTCCTTAAGCTTTCATTCTTGCATGCCCAAATTCCTAAAATCTGTTTAACAATGAGAAGTGCATCTCCCTTTACCATGAGACGTTTTATCCCTTGGCCAATGCACATCTTCAAACCATGAAGTAGTGTGTCGTATTCTGCTTCATTGTTGCTAGTTGAACCTGGTAGATTGACCTTCTCTTTCATGACCACCTCTCCACTTGGGTTGAGCAACACTAGCCCTCCCCCTGCTTTCCCTGTGGCTCGTCGAAAAGCTCCATCAAAGAACAAGGTAAAAGCATTGGGAATACTTTTTGGTGGTGGCAATGGTAGGGTCTTTACTTGAGGCACCTTAATCTCCTTCTCATGTACCCTATAAGTGAGAATCCCTGCCAATTGTGCACGCACACTATCTTCTACCTTGAAAGAGTATTGAAACTCTTGCAACTCCATAATCCACTTTGAGATCCTAGTACTAAGATTCATTTGAGATGACACCCAAGGGAACAAATTTTCTGCAGTGAGAATTAAAAAAGGTTTTGGTAGCAGGTAGGATCTAAACTTTCTCACCGCAAACATGAGAGAAAGCATCATGAGTTCTGCTTCTGTGTAGTCTCTCTCCAAAGCATTCATGACCCTACTAGCAAAGTAGATGGGTCGCATCCTTGTACTGTGGGGATCTTGTTGTAGCAACACAGCACCAATTGTTTCCCTTCCAACACTAGAGCTAACAAAGAATGTGTACTCCCAACAAGGAGGCATGAGTGTTGGTAGCTCTGACAAAATGACTTTAATGTTACAAAAATACTCTTCAAGCTCATCAGACCATGCAAATTCTACTTGTTGTGTCAACTTTTGCAAAGGATGAAGCAACTCCGAGGCTAAGTGAATGAAGCGTGACATATACTTCACCTTCTAAATAAAAGAGATAACCTCCTTAAGACTCTTCGGTGATGGGAGCTCAATAAGAGCCTTTGCTTTTGAAGGATCCACCTCAATGCCTTTATAGGAAACCTTGTGACTGAGCAAGATCACTTCATCCTCACCTATGTGGCACTTGTCGGGGTTGAGTTGACCTCCCATGTCGTAGAGCTTCTTTAAACCTTCTTCTACCCTTTGTAGATGCAATGATTTTGAGCTATAAATGCAGAAATCATCAATGAACACCCTAATTGACTTTCCAAAGAATGCTTGAAACACCATGTTCATGAAACGTTGGAATGTTGCAGGAGCATTTGCCAGACCAAATGGCATGACTCTAAAAGCATAACAACCCCAAGGAGTGATAAAGGTTGTTTTCAATTGATCTTCCAATGCGATACCTATTTGAAAGTAGCCTGAGTAGCCATCACACACAGTGTACTTCTCATGACCAGCTACCTCATTTAGTATCTCATCTTGAAATGGGAGGGGAAAGTGATCTCTTTTTGTTGCCTCATTGAGTGGACGGTAATCCACACACACCCTCCACTTTCCGTTTTTCTTAGGAGTGACAACAACGGGAGAGACCCACTCTGAATTCTCCACTGGATAAATGAAACCTGCTGCTAGAAGCTTTCTTACCTCCTTGAGTAAAGCCTGCTCCTTGATGACTCCTAGCCTTCGTAGCTTCTGAGCCTTAGGTGTGGCCTCTAGCTTCAACTCAATTTTGTGTTGAACAGCAACTACTCCACGCACATCGGTGTAGTCTTTAGCAAAAAGCCTAGGAAATTTCCTTAGCACACATTTGAACTCCTCTCTTTCATCCTTTGTAAGTGTTGTAGATAGCATACCTTCTAGCATTCTTTCATCTTCCACTTTTTGGTTCTCTTGAGGACCTACCTCCTCCAAGCCTTGACAAGAGGTCTCTTGGTTGCTTGGCTTAAACCTTACCCCCATGACTTCGATGGAAGACTCCTCTTCAGTAATGCTGCCGCTACTTTCTTCTTCTGAAGTGTTATCGGTCCAACCTTCTTCCGTCTCACTTTGAGATGATTCTTCATGGAGCTCCTCTTGGCGTTGCTCCTTCATGTCAAAGACAACCTTCTTATGATTGTCGTTCCTGCAAATTAGCTTTCCACTCTCCCAATCCTGCAAAGCTCGCATTTTCATTAGCCATGGTCTCCCTAGGATAAATGGGTAACCATTTCCTTTGGTAGACATGACATAGAAATCCACTGCCTTCTTAATGCCAAAGGCCTCCACAAAAACATTTTTACAAATGCCTACGCACCTAGCCTTGCTATTGTTTGCCATCTTGACCTTAATTTCAGGTGTCTCATGGATGTGCATGCCTAGTTTTTGCATGAGTCCCTCTGTCATGATACAAATTTGTGCACCCCCATCCACTAGACCTTTCCTAACCAATCTCCCTTTTATGTAACAATCTAGCACAGGTGTAATGTCCTCATTCATTTCAGCTTGTGCAATTTTTACAACAGGCACACTCTCTTTTGCCCTTCTCCTAGTGCTAACTGCCCTTGTTAAATCCCTCCTAACTTGTGGACATAATGCAAGAAATTGAGGCCATGAGATATCAGGACCCTTACCTCTCATGTCTTCCAACAGGTTGTATGGAGCCATTCCATGTCCAAGAGGAAAGTCTTGGAGGTTGATATGACGTCGAGTCCTCTTAGCTTCCTTGGTCTCCTTTGCCTTCTTTTCTCGTCCATGGTCACTTTGTGATCTAACTCCTTCTTTCTCCTTACCTTTCCCTCGGCCACGCTTAATGCCATTTGCTTCCATGTCAACCTCTCTTGAATTTGTCACCTCTACCACATGCACGTTTGGGTCTGGCAAAGGTGGAACTGCTTCCACTCCTTGTGGAGGTGGTCTTGCTCCATTTGGCCTTTGTATAAGCCGTGGTTGCTGACTACTTCCTTCACCTGCATTCATCACTGGGTAATTCAAGTTAGGTCTCCCTGGCTCCCCACGGGGCCAAGGACAATTATACATCCCATGTCCAGACTCACCGCAATTCCAACATTGCAAGACTCTCCTAGGTCGTGGGTCTCGCTCTTCAGACTTCTTTGCTTGTCCCTTTGGACCTACAGCTTGTGCAAGGTGTGCGCTCCTTGCCGCACTGTCAAAGCAAGGGACTTGCCAATACACCGTATGCGAGCCACAAACGGCTCCAAGCACACAACAAGCCTAAACTAGCAAGCTCAAGAAAACAAAGGGTGTGTCACTCACCGCTCTACGCTCGCCTTCGTGGTGGATTCCTCGCCGCGATGAAGAAGAAGCTGCAGTCGTGCCGCGCTCAACCGCTTCGCCGCCGTCGTGCCTTCGTAATGCTCGATCGCACACACACTCTCCCTCTCTCTCTCTCTCTCACACACACACACACAAGGAGGTGAAGAAGAAGAAGATGGAGATGGAGCAAGAGCACTCTTCAATTGCACAAATGAGAGAATGAGTAAAAATTAGGTTTAGTTGGCTTTTATAGGAGCTCACCCCATTCACACTTGGGCGCCCATGCTTAACCAACTAATCCCTTGAATGTCCAAGTTAAAGTGCGCCTCTCATCGACGATCACTCTACCTTTCCCTATTGGTCCGACAAGCCCGGTACCTGACTCTACCAAATACATTATACACGTCCATCGTAGGTGATGGGGTGTCCGTGAGCCGTGAGGGTTAACATGCCCCCCTTCCTGATGTAGATTCCGTCCTCGGAAGCTATTGAGTTGAAGCTGGTTCGTCGAGGTGGAAGAGCATTTGAGATGAATGTCCTTAGCCTTCTTCAGTCACTGCAAAATCAAACAACATTGGCACAGTAATTGCATTCTCTTAAAAAGCATATGCAGTTTTAGGTAGACACATTGATTGGTAAAAGAATTTCAAACAATTTGTTAGCAATGAACATTAAATTGCAATGTAATCAGATGCATAAACAGATGTAAAGGCAAAAAATTAAACAAGTCTGGGGTCGCTAATTTGACAGTCGAAAAGCAGTAGAGATCGAATATTAATACCATGGGTAAGCTTCTTAATTTTTTGTGGTCAATTAAGTTGTTTAATCGCGAGAGCCAAGTATTCATGTTCGAGGGTTGACTAGAGGCTATATCTAGAAAACCTTGTAGTTAAGCTACCATAAAAGGAATTTCTCATGAAATCATCGCCTGACTGATTACTTTTTCTTTGACCCCCCAAGGTCTTTTCACAGTGATTCAATTATGATGTGTGTGCTTATTTTGTATGCCTTGGGTTTTTTGCTTTTCAAGGAAAAGCGCCCACACTGGGAACCTCTAGGGCTCTAGTACCATAGGCGATACATGTGAGTGAAGTACCAAATCAAGCCGAGATTTCTTTTCCAGCTTAAAATTTTACATTGTGGCACTTTGATTTTTTGTTTGTTCATTTTCATCATTTAAATTTTGTAACTTTGGGGGGTCATATAACACTGTTACACTCCCCAGGCTCATCACATTAGTAAACTCCCTTTATAATACTTAAGCTAAAGGTCGATAGGGTTAAGCCCACTAGAAAGCCCTAGTACATTTCATACAATGCTGCCTAAATCGGATTAAGAACCTAAGTAACCATTGCTTATTAGGAAGGCATTCCCCATGGTATTAAGAGAAGATTTCTAATACCTAGCTTGGTCAAACTAGCTTAGTCGGACTGCTTGATTTTTACACCTAAACAAGTGATTATGACAAAAGATTGCATTGAATTAAATGTTGGATACCAAGCCAATGCGCTGAATAGTACGCTACCAATCACAATCAAAGCAGACAAACATGGATGCAAAAAAGATAAGGGCAATGCTAATGGACAAGAAACACCTGTTTGTGTTGATGGTCGCGCTTGATTTGAAGTGTGAACGAGAGAAAGGTTCCATGAAGGTCCAAATCCTATCAATAGCAACACGTTCCTGTACACACTAGGAAACAAAAACAATACCTCTAGGAGGCACATTAGTGGGAAAAGAGAACTTTGCTAATCACTCAACTCTAAAACAGAAACACTCCTATCGTACTAATCTTACCTACCCTCCATCACTCAAGTGATGAGGATCAAAGGTGTTTTATGGCATAGGTTTCTGTTTCACTGTACCAGATGTGACATGTGTAGGTCTGAGTCAATGTTTTGACTTTAATGTGCATACTCGTTTGCTAATTGCTCTTGCTCTCTTTTTTTTTTTGTGAGTATAAAGCTTTATATGTACATTCCCTAAGATCGGAGATTGAGAGGTCAGGGAAAAAGGTTGAGAGGGAAACAAATGAATGATGACTGTCAGCAAACACTCCCCCCTTCCTTGGGTAGATCATACCGTTTGAAATGAGCTTGTCACCCTTTGAAACCAATTGTTCCAGTTGGTAATAGGTGAGGATTTTTGCCAGTAGTTTGCTATTACCCTAGGTGCCTCGTCAAGTTGCAACGGTGGTAAGGTACTCTCCCAGGATCGAACTTGAAGTGGTTCATTAGGTGATTCTTGAACACTGGGAGGTGTGGATTCTTTTGTAGCTTCATGGAGGTCCACTACTATAGATGGAGGCTGTGTAGAAGCTTTTACCTCTATGGATGTATTACATGAGGAGCTAGAATCTTCATGGGACTCCCCCCTTCCTGAGCTAGGTGGAACAAATCGTTCTTTCTTTGGTACCCAAACTAGCTCGGGAGCGGGTGTGTAGCATTCTGTGATTTTTTTCTTTCCACGATCATTGATTCGTTTTGGAGATACGGGATTGGGCTCACTTGGGTCAGGTGATAGGTAAGAGCACAATCTACGTTTTGGCACCCAGATTTGATCATTTCCTTGATAGTAGCCTTGGGCTTCCAATAGTCGTTTAGGGATCCATCGCAACATTTTCTTACTTTTCTTGGAGCGAGTGGTACGTTTCTTACAAGGCTTCTGTTTTTTAGCACTAGATATGGTCACTAAAGAAGCTTTAGGGACCCACTTGTATGTTTTCTTCGTTACATTAGGATGAGTCTTGTCGAAAGCGATATGCATTGCTTGTAGCATATTTAAGGGTATATGCATTTCATCCCCCTCAGGTGTTACCCAGATCGTCCCCCTATTTCCCCAAGTGTCTATGGTTGATGCTAGGTGGACCCAATCCACATTGTCTGATTCAGTCATCCCAGGTAGGATATCCATATAAGGAGAATCTTGGCCAATGTCTGTATCCTTCTTACAAGTGTAACAATATTGTAGTGGGGCCGAGTGAACCGTGGTGTCAGAGCGATGATCAATAATGGTTTTACTCCCTAAGGGGTGTACCTTACCAGTCACCAAATCCACTCTAAGGACAGAGTCTTGGAATTGCAAATAGACATGATTTTTAGACCAATCGTGAACCATTTGTGCTTCCCTCATGAATGGTCGTCCTAAAATCATTTCATACGACATAAGGTGTTTAGAGAAATCCATTACAATGAACGTATGTCGTACCTTGTGTCCTAGAACTTTGATCTTAAGATCCTTGAGCATCCCCATAGGTTTGGCTATGGTACCATTTGCCATCTTTACCACAATGTTAGTAACACTGAGGCGGGGTTTTCCCATGGATTCCCAACAATCTTTTGTAACGATGCTAACTCCCGCACCACCATCAAGAATTCCCTTTATAGTTAATCCCTTGGTAGTGATGGGTAGGGTCGCATTAGACTCGTCGCCTTCAAAATACTGCCCTAATTCGTTAATGGGTACCTCAATCACAGACTCGTGTCCATCTAAGTCAAGTGATTGCACGTGATTTTCCTCATCAATCATAATCGAGTCAGGCCTATTTGGTTGCGCAAACTGCGGTAATCCCGTTCGTAGCTCTCCGTTAAGGAATGCTCGAAGTGCAAGGAATAACTCAGGATCTCCATACAGCTTTGCTATGATCGTGGTTCGGACCTCAGAAGACATGAAGTCCACTAGTTTGGAAACATTCATTGGCGTTTTGCAGGGTGTAGGTCCTTGACTAGGAACTGGTGAGGATGGAATCTCATATTCCTCAATGGGATCAGGTATTCCTTCGTTAAACATCCTTTCCAACAAGAAGGGTGTATGCTCACTTTCTGATGTCCTGTCCTCACTCCCTTCTTGGATGATACTAGATATGGCTAACGGTCTATGGTTCATGTGGGGTGGATGAACTTGCGTGGGAAACACTGTGTCATGAATTTTGATATGCATGGGTTCTGGTTCTAGTTTCCTTTGAGTCTCCTCCACTAAACCTCTTAGATGTTTCACCTGCTTAATCTCGTCTACTGGGTTTGGGTATGTCCCAATCTTCTGTTTACGATTTTTCCCTTTTTGCCCCTGCGGTTTATCTTGGGGGTCTTGGATTGGATTTGGAAACACTTGTGGTGTTTTCAGAGGCTCTTTATGATTTTCTCTTATTCGGTTTTCATTTGGTTCCATGTTACGGTTTTCTTTGTCGGTCTTTCCCTTTGTGGTATTGGTTCTAGTCTCCATTGTCTCGACTGAATCTGAATCATCCTCGAGGTCATTCATATACACGGGGTCATCTCCTGTTCCTATGTTTGTTTTGGAACTTGGCTTTGAATTTTCCGTATTCTGCGACTTCTTCCTTCGTGTCTTCTTTTTCTTTGCTTGGATAATTGACGCGGTATCTCTCTCTTCGAGGATATGTCCTGGCCCTTGAAGCATGGACCGTGTAATCGCATAAGCGGGTGCGACGGGTGGTATTGGTGATGTCACACTAGCAATTTCGACCAAATTCAGGGGTGTGATTTTAGGTGCATTTGGGTTATAGGGGCATTGGGCAATCAAGTGATCTATGCCACAACGATTACATGTGAGTATTGGCATTGCAGACGTGCTCCCTTGATTCACTTGCATCTGTACAGCATTCTTTTGCAGCCTAATAGGGCATTCCGCTACTCGATGTGGTCCACCACACTCGTAGCATTGAAGAGGTGGCCTCCTAGCCTGGGTGTTGATATTTTGACCTCTGGATGCGAGAGCAGCAGCTTGATAAACCGGCTTGACTTGTCCCCAACAATCTTCCATGTAGTATATAGTACACTCTTCCAATGTATCAAGTCCGTAGGCAATACTAGTGTCTATTTCCTCCTCACAACCATCTGCATAAGCATTTGATGGCTCGCAACCCACTTGGTTCATAGGGGCGACTCTTGGATGCGGGGGTTGCGGTCCTAGCACAGGAGGTGGTAACGGTGTAGCTTGTACAACATTTTGAGGTCTAGGGACCATGTGTTGCGGTAGTTGCTCAACAGGTGGAGTAGGCATCAATACAGGAGCTCGAGGCGCATCCGTCCAGGCTACAGGTGGTCTATTTGCCATCATACGTTTGATCATTAAACAATCCTTAACTTGGTGACCATACCTACCACATGCATTGCAAGTTCCATTAAATTTTACTCTAAACGTACGGCACTCACTAGTGCTATGTGGACCTAAGAAAATGGAACACCATTGTTGCTCCCTTCTTGGATACATGTGACTATTTTGAGGGGGTCGATTATCCTTAAGAGACTCTTGGATTGCCTTGGTGAGGTCTGTCAAGAATGTCTCAAATACCTTTGGCTCATTGGCAATGGGCTTTGCAGTCATGGGTTCATACTCAATGGCTTGTGAGCTAGTGGATCTCGTGTCAGTAGACACCCTCATGCCTGCTATCATCAAGTTGTCCTCTAGTTGGATTGCATTGGCAGTGACATCTTCCCAGGTTGTGATACCTCTAATCACTAGTCCATTATAGATTCCTTCATTCCTCAACCCTCGAATGAATCGATCAAGCAATTGGTTATTGTTGAAGCACTCATTTACAGGGCAACGAGAGTTTAAGTGCTTTAGACGACTAATGAAGTCCCTTACTGACTCTCCTTCCTTACGTTCGGCCTTCTGTAGCTGAGATGCTACACCCCAAAGCACACCTTCTCGTATGTACTCCTTTAGAAACAACCTTCGAAGGGTAGGGTAGATTGTTTTCTCGTCCACCCTTAGGGTCCTATACCAATCTCCAGCCTTCCCACTTAATGTCAAGCTTAAGGCATCGCACTTATGTAGTTCGTTGCGTTCCCCTAAGGAATCACATACTTGTTCAAACACTTCAATGTGTTTTCTAGCATCTTCGTCCCCATTGAATTTTTGCATGAGTTTGGCAATTTGTACTGCCTTACTTCTAGGCTCTCTATCAGATGCATGATGCATATTTTCCGCGATAGATCGACCTATGGTTTGAGCAAACGCTGCCAAGTCACCTATGTGAGGAGGTAGGGCCGGTGGAGGTACTCTTGGAATCATATGTGGGAGAGGAACGGGTACCGGTCTTGGCATATGTGTAGATGATGCAGGATATGGAACATAACCGGGCATAGGTCCACTCGGATAAGAGCTAGGGAGCGGCACTCGAGGAGCATAAGCAAGTGGTACAATTGGAGGTGTGGGGGCCATGTGTGCATAAGGGGCTAGAGGCACATATGGTCGAGGCCCCATATTAGGTACTACGACACTAGGTAGTGGCACTGCGCTAACCGTAGATGTCATCGGTACATTCTCTGTCAGGCTTATCCCTAGAGTGAGCACTGTGTTTTCCTTGATAGAGGGTTGAGCCAAGTTAGGGAAGCTAAAGTTTTCGCTCGGAGGCTCAGATTGCATAGAGACCCCAGGTGAAATGACGTAAGGTGGGTCCATGGGGCTCATTAGAGGAGTCTCCATTTGTGATAGAGTAGGCTGTTGAGCCTTGCTCGTATCCAGAAATCTCATGGGGCCAGTTGAGAGTATATTTACCCCTTGGTTTTGCCTTTCTGATTGAATAATGCCATGGATAACATTACAGATCATTTTCTGTTGATCTTCGATGCTCGTGGCACTAGAAGTGGATTGTACAATCTCTATCCATCCTACATGGTAGGCGTGGCCAGAGTGTAGATCCATCAACACCTCAGTGTGGAGGTCGTATGTCCTTCTAGAGTCGACGTGTTAACGGTTTCTTGTGAGGTAGAAGCAATGTTGCTCCCCGTGGTTTTACTTGTCACCAACGGTACTCTAGAGGGAACTTCTGAAGGAGGCAGCTCAACAGGGCCTTCTTGGTAAGAAGTTGGTAGGATATCCACATGGACACTCTTTGGGGGTGTGGGGTCCACGTGCGATGTGAAAGGAGAGTCCACTTCCCCACCCCCTTCGTGTGCTTCATTTGCATCAGGTTCCGAGCGAGTAGCTCTACCTAATGTTTCCATGAAACGGCTAAACATACTAGTACTAGGCTGTGGAGCTTCGGGAGGTGCATGGCCTTCTCTCTCAGTGTTTTGGTTAGGGTATGCTTCCATGATTTCTGAGTCGGAGGAGGAATCACTAGCGGCTATTTTAGGGTCTTGGGTGGTGCTACCTTGTGTCCCCGCTGAGGGTCTAGAGCTTATCGTGGATGGGTAATGGATGTCCGTATGAACAGAGGCACCCTCAATATGCTCGTGTTCTAGCACCC
Organism: Adiantum capillus-veneris; assembly: GCF_014529385.1. NCBI lineage: Eukaryota > Viridiplantae > Streptophyta > Polypodiopsida > Polypodiales > Pteridaceae > Adiantum > Adiantum capillus-veneris. The sequence continues at coordinate 95,292,011 of NC_140960.1, forward strand.
GCCCAGAGCGTAAGTGCATGTGCTTTTGATACCCTAAGGTGTCAAAAAGCTGCTCTAGGAGGCCTTGTGACTAGTTTTTAGCGTGTTTTTTGTTTGTTTTTTTGCTAGATTTTTTAGAGCGTGTCATGGAATGGGCCGTGTGATAGCTCAAAACGAGCGTATCGGTCAGAGGGTCGTGCCGTGCTTTACAGCCCTCCGTTTGGTCACTCTATGTCCTCGGAATCCCTAAAACTGTCAATTTCCAGTAGGGAACTAGGCCCAAACTAGAAAGTCTAAGGGTGCAAGTGGGAAGAGAAAGGAGGAGAGTGGAGGACTTGTCCCACATGCTCTCATTCTCTCTTGAGGGAGTAGGGTATATATATAAGAGTGAGTCTAGTATATATCATAGGACTGAGGCCTGGGCCTGGGCTTGGGCTTGGGCTTGGGCTTGGGCTTGGGCTTGGGTAAAATGATCCCGATCCCGATCTATCTTTTATACAAACCAACCCGTCCGTTTTAAGAGTCACGTTTTTTATTTTCGAAAAATTTCGCCGCCCGCTCGCTCGCGTTTTTAATTTCTGAATTTTTTTCCTTTTAAATATTTTTTTTTTCCAGAAATTGAAAAAACGCAGACAATAGCAGAATTTGAAACTTGACAGCAATTGCAGAAAACGCAAAAAACAGAAATCTTCCACACACTCCTTCCCTGCCTTTCCTATGATAGAAATTGCACCACAAGGAAGCGTAAAGTGCTAACCGAGCTTAGTGTAGGGCATATCCCCGGCAGCGGCGCCAAAAATGTGCGCTCCTTGCCGCACTGTCGAAGCAAGGGACTTGCCAATACACCGTATGCGAGCCACAAACGGCTCCAAGCACACAACAAGCCTAAACTAGCAAGCTCAAGAAAACAAAGGGTGTGTCACTCACCGCTCTACGCTCGCCTTCGTGGTGGATTCCTCGCCGCGATGAAGAAGAAGCTGCAGTCGTGCCGCGCTCAACCGCTTCGCCGCCGTCGTGCCTTCGTAATGCTCGATCGCACACACACTCTCCCTCTCTCTCTCTCTCACACACACACACAAGGAGGTGAAGAAGAAGAAGATGGAGATGGAGCAAGAGCACTCTTCAATTGCACAAATGAGAGAATGAGTAAAAATTAGGTTTAGTTGGCTTTTATAGGAGCTCACCCCATTCACACTTGGGCGCCCATGCTTAACCAACTAATCCCTTGAATGTCCAAGTTAAAGTGCGCCTCTCATCGACGATCACTCTACCTTTCCCTATTGGTCCGACAAGCCCGGTACCTGACTCTACCAAATACATTATACACGTCCATCGTAGGTGATGGGGTGTCCGTGAGCCGTGAGGGTTAACACAAGGTGAATTGACAAGCTGCTTAAAGATTCATTTAACTTCTCAATCACTTCCGCCGTTATCTCAGGAAACTCCTTACATGTTGATGCTTGTGACTTACCTTTGGGTCTAGGACCTTCTATTGGAACCTCCCCCCTTAAGCACTTGAGTTTCCTATATTTCTCAGCAGCCCTAGTTTCAGCTGCATCAAAGGTAGCAGGTGCACCCGCCTCAACTTTTACCTTAAGGTCAGGAAAGAGTCCGGCTATGAACCTCTCCTTCTTTAGGAACTCTGCACCATCACCAGGGTTAGCAACATTTCTCACCCATACAGCCCAAAGACGTAGAAACTCTTGCTTGTACAAGTAGTAGTCATCTAAGTCTTTTTGCTTATGAGAAACAATGTCTTGCCATAGCTTTTGAGTGTTTTGGGGATCAAAGAAGTATCTCTTGAAATGATTGACAACTTCCATGTAATTTTCTTTAACTTCCTCAGGCAAAGAGTCAAACCAAGTGCTAGCATCTTTCCTAAGGACTACCTCAAACATTTCTACACGTTCTTGATCAGTTACTATCCTCTTGATACGACAAGACATCTTGAAATTTGCCAAAAATAATTCTGCATCCTCTCCAGGCTCTCCAAAGAAAAGAGGATATCCATACATTTGGCGTTGGTTCTCCATTGAATTGATTTCAAAGTGACGCGTTTTGTTTTTTCTTTCTTTAAAAGATCTACACAATAATATTCTCTAAATTGCAATCTATTCTACAACAAAATAAAAATATTCACATCAAATGACCTATGATAATCAATGAGAGGTAGGATGACAGGGTTTGGTGACGCGAGAATTTCTCCTACTCTTTGGGCACCAAACATGAACACCATACGTTGTTGAAAATGGATTTTTCTACTAATTGCAATGTTTATTCTAATGTGTGGAGTGAAATGAAAGGGGAAAACCTCTATTCTTGGGCCATTATCCATTGTCTATGCATGACCTTATGCTTAAAACAAAACAAAAATATAGACGTCCAAACTAAGGTCGTACCTAATGAGAGGCAAAATAAAAGGATTTACTGATGCGTTTATCTCTACCAACCTAAGAGGACCTAAAATTCTACGAATTACACGTTGAAATTGCAACTTAGTACTAACAATTATGTGTACCTTTTGCCTTGCAATGGGAATGAACGGATCATACAAATTCTCGTGATTCATGCAAGCTAAAGGTTGAGCCTACACAAAACATACACAAGCCTGTCCTCAGTGGCGGCACCAAAATTGAGGCGGTCCGAGGCGGGCAACAAGAGAGGCGACCTCTAAACACCCCTCAAGGCTCCCGTGCTACTCAATTGGGGCTGGGGCAACCACAAGCACAACACAACAACAAACCCACAGCCAAACCCAAACAAGATAGGGGCACCACCTAGTTATGGTATGCGAACTAGGACGCAAGAGAGATTTTGGCACAACCAAGAAGATGCACTACACAACACACACAAGCAACTTCACACCAAGACACACATGAAATGGAGCAGAGAGAGCTAGAGCAAAGGGAAGAGAGAGAGGAAAGGATCTTGCGTAATATCTTATTTGTGACTTGCAAATGGAGATGGTTCGTTATGATGCTATCGTAGAACTTGTACAAAACTCACTCAATGCTTAGTGATTGCTAATCATTGCCAAAACACACACACACTGTCTTAGGGTGTGGGAGACCTCTCACCACAATACCCTCTTACAATGGACACAAAACTGGCAATGAAAAACACACTAAAACACTTTCTAAAATCAAGATCAACCGATAAAAACTCAAAATACACAAGTCACCTTGAATTCACCAAACCGTATTACACAAATGGAAGGACGAAGATTTGAACGTCGAATCACGCCTTTGATGCACCAAACCTCGATTTATTGATGATGAAGGAGCATGTACAATAGTGGTTTTGAGATTTGTGGAACTCACGCTCTCTCACTTGCAATGTGTAGCTTGAAGGCTTCTCTCACACCAAGAGTGAAGCTCACAAGTGGTTGCTACACCTAAGTCTCTCCTCACGCATAGAGTGTTGGGGTGCTATGTGAGATGTTGGAGGTTGTTTTACAAGAAGGAGCGGGGTCTATTTATAGGTTGGAAACCCCTCATAAAGATTATTGGAAATCCTAATTTACAAGCTAAAAAATCAGGATTATGATTTTTTTGAATATCAAAACATTGCGGGCCTTCTTTGTCTGCTTGAGTCATGGGTGTGGGCTCAAAAGAGAGCATTATTGATGGTAGATAAGGTGAAATTAAGTAAGGAGAGAGAGAGAGAGAGAGAGAGAGAGAGAGAGAGAGCGAGAGAGAGAGAGTTACTTTGTACATGTCTTGAGGTGAGGTGTCTTTTATAGTTAGGTCAATGCTATTTTGTGTTAGTATGTTAGTCGTTAGTAATCACTAGAAAGTTAATGTTACATTTACAATGGGTAGAGTGAGTTGATTTGATGAAGGAAGAGGGGTGAATTAAAAGAGAATCATTGAGATGGTGAAGCTTTGAAGAAGCTTGAACTCACCCTTGTGTAGATTGTGAAAAAAATGACCGTTGGTCTTCTTCTTCTTCTTCGCTTCTTTACGCCGCCGCCACGGTTGATCACCACGATGAAAAGAGGATTTGTTGATGAAAAATCCTCAATTGGCAGAAGTTATCATGGTTAAGATGCTGAATTTTAGATATTTTTAGGAGAGGTAAATGAAATTGTAACATAGAAGCAATAGAGAGAGACATGGAGAGGGTGTATGTATGTAGAGGTTCATAAAAGAACTATAGGGATGAGAGAGAAGGGTAATGGTGAAGAGGGTGGGAGAAGCCATGGAAATTGCAGGTTTGAGTGAGGGAAGGAGAGGGAGGGATGTGTAAGAGTGAGTAGGTGTGTGGAAGGGTGAGAGAAGACTAAGGGCTACTTGTGAGAAAAGTGGGCAAACTGGGATCCACGCAAAAAATCATAGCTCACCGCTGATAGCTCCAAAAACCATGAAAACATTTGAGGTGATTATTCAGAGCGTGGGCTACATTTTCTCTTTTGACCACCGCTCCAAATTCGGAGTGGAGATAGGTGCCAAAATTCTCACCAAAAAGCCTATTTTTTATGCCTGCAAAAGTCTTTTAGTGGCCCCCTCCTTTGTTGAATTTGTACAATGCATCCAAGAGTGAGCCCCTCCTTTGTCATATTATAATACAAAGCATTCAAGTTGCCCTTGACCCATGCATGGAGGAGGATTATTGGTGAAATAAGAAATATATACATGGTGGGACTAGTGTATGGACTATTCATGGACTTTAGCTCAATGAGCACATGGTGTTAGAATAATGAGTAAAAATAATAATAAAAATATGGAGGAGTTATGGATATGGAAAGATATTGGAATCATATGATATGGTCCCTCCTTGAATTATTTTGGGTGAAAGAGAAAAAGGTATGCAAGTAAATAATATAATAAAAGTAACCAATGAGTAGAAATCAATTTTTTGTTTTCACGAGGGTGAGGGTGAAAATGTGGGAGTGATTTGTATAAAGGAAAAATATGAGGTTAGAGTATGTACATATTGGCAAAAAATATAATTATGGTGTAAGAGGATGAAAGAAGGTGTACATAGGTTTAATAAAACACACATCTAAGTAGAAATATTTAAATAAAATACCAAAATAATTATAAAAAATCCCTATATTTAGGCCATATATACAATGAAATATTTACACACAAAGAGGCCATAATATACTTTTATTTTTTTATTTTTCTTTGGCTCACCTAGCCCAGTGACTAGCTAGCTGAGGGTTTTTAAGAAGATATGGGAAAAGCCCCCTAACTCACACACGCCTATGTACAGTGAAATGTTAGGGATAGCCATAGCGTTTGGGTGAATTTGGTAGGGTGGAGTAACTTAGTATGGCAATTATGGAGAGCCGAAAAACCGCTATCAGTACCTCTCAAGTGTGACCCATGCATCATAGGAAGTAGTGCATTCATTTAGGTAGTGGATGTAATTATCCCCCACAACGGTGAGAAGAATCCCTAATGTTCGTGCTATGAATTGTGCTTGAGACCGTCTAGTCTCAATTATCTCTCCCCCTCCCACAATGGTGAGAAGAATCCCTTATGCTTGCTCATCCCATGCTCTGAATTGAGCTTGAGATTGTCTAGTCTCAATTCTCTCTCTCCCTCCCAAAGTTTGATTGTGGACAATAACTGCTTCTTCATTAAGTACCCCTTTGTTTTGATTTTCCAGGTATGGAAACCTTGGCCATCAAAAATGGTTAAATTCCTTGCCCATGTTGTACCCCAATGTGTAGTGTGGAGAAGGTCTTACGCATTTTTGGTAGTGTCTAGTCTTCATGTGCACTCAAAAAAAAAACTTTTACAAATTGTTTTTGTGAAGTCACGCTCCATCTTGTGTGGAGCACCTCTTCACAAAGCTTGGGAAATACTCAAATATTCCTTTGAAGTAGGACTTACAAGGCAGCATGGCTTTTATGTAGATTGAGTACAAAGGAGTAAGGGGTTTCTTTTTGAAAACATGGGTTATATAGGGTGGACTTCATTAAAAAATGATCAAGCCTTTTTGTGAGGATAGTATCAATCGATTTGTGGGAGTGGCTACAAATCGCCCAATGGTTGTGGGAATAATGGCTCTAAGAATGCCTGACATATAGGGCCTTTATTTGTAACTAATGATGCACATGAAACAAGGCTTGATTGGTTTTGTGGGAATGTCCCTCAGCTTGGGTTCTTAGGTTGGTGTGCAATCAGAGGATGAGGTTAGTTGAGGGACAAGGGATTGCTTCGGAATAGTGAGTGGTGGCATGTGAATGCCACTGATGGACCCGAGTGAAAAGTAAAATGGATTTTTGGGGGGGTAGTTGGAGTTTGGATGCAAGGCCTAGAGTGTTGAGTGTGTGCAAGCGGCCTTACGGACGTGACCCCTCCACTAGGTTTGATTGGATTCCAATTCGTGTCCGCTAGGTTGGCCCCAAAAATAGGCAATAGGAATTGACCCCGCGATCCAAGAAATCTGGAATTAGAGTCCCTACATTAAACCATTGTGCCTTCCACATTTCCTCATCAAATTGCTGAGCTCTATAGATTTTACCCTCACTGTAGCAAAGATCCAAGGGTTATGAGCTCAAAAGAGCTCCAATTTGAGCATGCATGGACTCATTTGGAAGTTATGAACAAGCTTTATGCATACACACATATTTTGCAGAGAATTTGGGCCATCATAGGCTCAAAAATTGAAGCACAAAAATGGGCTTTAATGATCACACACAATAATCAATCAATCCAAAAGGCTTATCATGCAAAATCCTAAATGCAATGCAAGGAAAGTATGAATGGAGACCATCCAAGCAAGAGAGAGAGATTGGAATAATTGAGCTTAGGAGAGAATGTTGAACCTACTCAATTCCACAAGACCCAAACCTAGCCTATAGAGATAGCATGGCTTTAAGCTCTGACATCACATGTTAAGTACATAGATTAAGGGGGATAAAATTCATGATTATGGTGAAAGCATAATCATGTGCAATCACACTAAGCACAATTAGGAGACTCTATAAAATTCATGATTATGGTGAAAGCATCATGTGCAATCACACTAAGAACAATTAGGAGACTCTATACACAAAGATAACAAGCATTAATTGCATTTATTATTGAAGTAGAGTGCAAATACATAGTGAGCCATTATATAGGCTTCTAGAGGGATCTTTGAATGACATCATAGATGATGGTAGGCATCAAGATCAGCGTACTCTTTTAGGTCGTGCATTCCTCTCCCTGAGTGTGTTTCATGTGGAGTCAATGAAGCATCAATTGAAAGTGGTAGACAAGTCTAGTAGGCAGATACATTGAATTTAAACAAAGTGAAGTAAGGGGAGAGCTCCATGGTGTGTTCTTAGGGATTAGGCACAAAAACTAACAACTTTTCCAAAACGAGGCCATGGGAAAATCAAAAGAAGGGTATGAGTTGTCCACATTGTGTCGCATTTCCTGCAAGGCCAAGGGGCCAAAAAAACCCATCTGTAGTGGGAAACATGATGCATCGTGGCCACCTACACCCTCCGTCTAATCCCCCCATGGCCCCATTTTGGCAAAATAATTTCCACTGAGTCACCCTAGCCACCCGGACTACATCCTTGCAGTTGGAAGTTTTTGTGGAAGCCGTTTCGGCCACATGTTGTTTTAATCAATGCCTTGCACTTGAGTAGCTCCGCACAACGTGCTCAAAACCATGCTTTGAGAACTCTGTGTAAGAAACTCAAAGAATGGATGGTCCTAGGTGGCTCAGGTAGTAGTGTCACAAGGAGCTATCTCTATCAACGGGCACATTGTGAGAGCCTCCAATTCACACAACTAACTTAACTACATGGTATGTAGCCTACAGAACATTACCACTTATTTTAAGAAAAGAATATCTGACAATTGTTTAGGTCTAAGAATTTTTAACTCAGTATCCTCATCTAATTCTTCAAGAGCCTTCCCTAAAAGGTCGACGCTATAATGATCATCTCCACCCATTAGAATCAATGGTTTGTGTGGGTGCAAAGTGCTTTTTGGGCATGCTATCATAAAAGGAGCCACATGAATTTTTCTCTGTCAGGGTGCTTGCCATCGTTTGCACCAAGTTTTGCTCATTTTCAATAGGGAGATAGGACAGTCTTGCTCAGAGACTTTGGTCTTCAAAGTCAATTTCAAATTGTGTCGGCTCTTCCTTTCTTGTTGGATTCTTTATGCCCACATAGGTAGCAAGCATCGAGAGAGACTTGCCTTTTCTGAGTTCAAGTGTCTTAGCCATGTTGTCAAGGGACACATTTTGATGACCCTCCACCACCACTACATGAAAATTGAGTAATCAGAAGTCGGGAATCTCCTCCATCACTTCATGTCCCTCTATCATACAGTCTTCCTCCTTGACAGAGTTGGGCTCTTGTGCAAGAGAATGAGTGCCTATTAATCTATTTAACATCTTCATCTGACTCCTCCACAATGGTTATAGGGTCCTCCTTACTATCCTTTTTCTTTGATTTTTCGTGTCTATGCCCTCAAAGACAAGCAAAGGCAGGATCATGTCCCAAGCGATGAATTGGGTGCCTATACACTCCATGCCCACATTTATGAGTTCATCATCATCCTCTATCATGTAGTCTTGTTTGGTGAGCCCTTTGACAAACCTCAAGAGGAAAAAGTGAAATTTCTTGTCAGGCACATAGAGTTGTTTGAGGAAATCCATCGACAACCGCACCATGTTGGATCCCTCAAACATAATGACATGTTTGGCCATGTGCTCCTCCATGTAATCAAGAAAGATTTGGAAGGCCTCTGTATGCAAGTTGATAGTGGACTACATGTTGATAGTGTGATCGAACACATTGACTAGATCATGTGCTTGATCTCCAAGGCCAACCTTTTCCAATTGTGCGAGGAGTGCATCACACTACATTGTCATGTGTTAGTTCGTGAGGAAGATTCCAAGAGAGCTTAGAGCTAGAGGACTTTAAAAGCTTAGAAAGTGACTTATACACCCAACATCACATTAAAAACTTTTTAAAAACCCTTAAAAAATAACAATGACATTCTAAATCAATCAAGTCAAAGATTTTCACTCGAAAGCTTGTTAGAAAATGAAATGCTCTTGAAAAACTTTTTTTTATTAATAAGAGAAAAATTTACATCAGTTACAAGATTTTACAATAGTACATCATAGGAACACAATGTCAACACAAAGAAAGAATTTTTCTTTTCTAGAGTAAGCAACTTTGTCATTGACAACAAAGAGGTGCAGGTTGGGCACTGTATATCTTAGATTGAGATATTTGGAAAGATGGCTAAGGTGCCATCCATTATTCATAGAGATGTCATGCACTGCATCATTGTGGAGACATACTTGAAGGTCAATGGTTTCTTGAATAGCAACATCAAAGTCAAGTGCCTCCCGTACTTCCACCATAGTTTACTTCCACCTTCTTTAGGGGGGGAAATTTGACAATCTTTGCTTTGCAATATGGTATATGAACACCAATTTCTCCCCAACTACATAATAGTTAGTGTTATCTCCCTAGTGGTTGACCACCCTAGTTTCCCATCTAACTGCAAGAAAGTTGTTCATTGCACCATTCCCTTTGCAAATCCAAATTTTTGGTGTCCTATAAACACTCTACAAACAAATGATATCCAAAAATACATGAAGATGCATAAACCGTGCTACCATTGCTTTGTGTGACCCATAGGCACGTCACCTCCATTCTCCTTTGGGTTGCTACTATCAATGTGTTGTCTGGTGTAGTTTATTCCAAACTCTTTAGGCTTGGTGAGTGAATGGGAGATAGATTACCAGGGCCCATATCTCTTAAGTGTGACATAAGTATGGTTGTAAAAAAAAGATGCCTCATGAGGCAAACTGAGAGGATAGACAATCAACATGTAGTAATTTGCCAAGATCTGTTAGTATACTTGCAATGCTCACCTCTCAATTTTTCCACCACAATATACGATGCACAATTTGCGAGGCCCCCATATGAGGAGAAGCCAATAGTGCACATATATTTGGTGAATTTCAGCTTCACATGTTGATGAGATCAATGTATTTGGCCAATTACTGGATTTCAATGGTCAACAGTTGGCATTCAACAAACGCGTTCTACTTGGACCTGGCTACACAAGGGTGGCTACACATAGACGCATGGCCGAGTTCTACTTGGACTTGGCTACCTAAGCTACACATGGGTGTTTAGAAGCTTCCTTACATCTATATAAGGAGGCCTTATCTATGAGTCATTATGATGAATGGTGTGCACAATGTGTAAATCTAATCCCAAAATAGCAAGTCAATTCCCTAAGTTGTAATTCTTTCATGACATGTGTAAAGGCCTATGTGAGGTGGCCACTGGCTACTGGCCATTAAGAAATCCCTAGGTATAACAGAAAATCACTTTAGTGTGAAAAATAGGCTCATCTTTGGGAGAAACTCTATGTACGTACGCTCAAGCGGCCAAGCAAATCCAAATTATAATCAATTTATTAATGATTGAGTAATCTATTTCAATTCCAAAACTTGCATTATGTTCCTCTTTTCATACTCTTTCAATCAAGTGTAAGCATTTCAAGTTCTGTCGAGGTTTAAGACTACCCATCTATAAGCCTAATCTTCAATTTGAGTGCTTAAATCACTATTTTTTAAAGCTTTGATCGTAGGAGAGCGGTATTAGACCTTAGGGAAACCTGTTTGAGATGTTTTATCGCAGTTTCTGTGACTTGGGTCATGATGGATTCCGATTCATGTACCTTGTCAGAATGCTATCACACTTTGTAGACATGTCCCCTTAGAGGTAATAGTCTAGAAGTTGAGGACTTGCTTGATCTAGTGAGTGAGATAACCAAAAGTATTTCATTCTTTGCTTTTCTCGTTATTTTCAAAGTGCTGAACTATTTTTTGTTATGACTTTTATTTTCTTTATTTTTTTATATTTTTTGTTCATGTTTCTTTCCATAGGAGTAGGGTAAGTTGAAACCATCACCATCAAATTGGCCTAAAAAGATCAAGGAAAAAAGGGCTAAAAACCATATTTTGGGCAAAACAAATTTAACTCTAATTTTGATGGTAGAGACCTAAAAGTTGATCCAAACCCAAAAAGTTGGTGCTCAAGGGCCTCAGTAAACTCGCCGAGAAACCGATAAGTTTCATCAAAATTTGTGGAGAAACATAGATTGCGATCATGTACATCAAAGGCCATTTTTACTAAAAAGTTATTAGTGACACTCTGTATCAGTAGGACATTGCTTGGAGAAAGTTTGGTTGCAAGAAATTTTCCAAAATCACATCAAAATTGGTGATGGGGCAAAAATTGCAAAAACAGGGCTTTGAGACACAAAATTGGGTATATCTTGACATTCTGATTTCCAAATCACAAAAGACCATGTGGACTTGTTAGAGAAAAGCAATGTTTAGCAATTGTGAAAAAAGAAGATTCATTTGTGGTGGAATATGGATCACAATGCATGTATCCTAGAAATAGAATGATGCAATAACTAAGACCATCTAACTGATATTAATCTCAAACATTTGATACCAAATTTTGGGATCAAATTGAGCTCAAGAAGACAAAAGAGAGAAAATGGAAAAAACAGTCAAAGTTAGTCTGTTTGACCAAAATTTGGGGGTTTTCAACGTTTTGTGATCCAAATTCAAAACGATTTGGGTAATAGCTTCCAAATAGCATGGACTACAAGCTGACCAAGTTTCATGTCAAAATGAGGTCAAGCATGGATCACAATCCGTGTACCTCTTTATCGTTTTTGGATGAGATTTGAGCAGTAGGTAGATGAGACTATTTGAAACACTTTTCTCAAAAGGCACATTGGCAAAAATAGTGAAAAAAGTGGTCAAAAGAACCAAAAACATAAGATTCCCCACAACTGATAGCCTAGAAATACTTTCATCTATGAGTGGTTCAAGCAAAATCTTTTCAAACATGGGTTGCGATCCATGTACCTTTCTCAAATTTTTGAGTCAAAACCTACACATTTTGATCTACATTCTATTTCTAGCCGAATCCCAAAAGTCAAAATCCCAAAATTACCGTAGTACTCTGAGAAAGTGAAAAAAGTGACCTAATTTCCAATCCAGAGGTTCAAGCCCAAAAAGTTTGATACCATAGCATCTCGTAATCATGTTGATCCTAATGGTACCAAGAAAAGTCAATTTGGCCTCCAAACATGGATCGCGATCCATGTACCCATGGTGACAGCTTGACCTGAAATGTTTTGAGATTGTAGTGCACATCAAAGGAAACATATCTCCAAGTCCAATTTTGAAAAAAAATTGAGTAAATTTGGGTCAAAGGGCATCAAAATAGAAGACAAACTAAAAAGCACAGAGCAGACCTAGGGTTTGGCATTTGACCTAGCAAAACAATTCTAAATTCAAAAATACTTGAGATATAGCATGTAGACATATAGTGCAACAAGCTCTCTAGAGATCGTCTAGACGTGGTGGACCATGGATCATGACCCGTATTCCCCAACCTCAAAAATTGGTGAAAATTGATACAGAGTCTATAGATAACCTTGTCTAGCTATTGTCAAAATATGAAGTCAAAATTTGATAGAGGGTCATGGATTGAGATCCATGTACCTCTTCATAGTGGTATACTTAAGTACATCTCATATCTCAAGTTTGAGCTAAAAATAACCTTTAATGACCAAGATACAAGAAAAAGTTCATGTTTCCTGGTCTTGAGACTACTTTGAGTGTTGTTTCAACTGCAATTCACCAAAATTGCTCTAATTTTTGATACACAATGCCAGGATTTTTTAGGTTTTCTAATTTCAAACTTATAGGTTACCCCAAACGAGTTTTCATAGACCAAAGGGTCACAAAGACTTGACTTTTGAGAGACCCGGCCAGAGACAAAAAAGGGATAAGTTGCACTAAGCCAAGGTGAGCGTATCAACGACTATCTTGAGAGTATTGAGTGAGCCTTAATCTTCACAAATTATCCACCACCATGGTTTTCTACTCAACTCAAAGATATACAAGCCACAAGAAATGTTTCAACACCTTCGATAGTGGGATTGAGAGAAAACATGGAGATGTATCAAACATACAACACCACACCTCAAGGCATGGATCATAAATCTTTGCCAAGGTATTATGCATCTCATTAGGAACCACACCAACCATTAAACACCTCAACTCAAATGCGTGTACCTAGAAATATGGGAGCAAAAATTGATGAAGAACTAGAGGGGAAACATCCGATAATCAACAAACCCAACGTGACATTCATCAAAACCAATGAAACCATAACAGTTCTAATAGACTACTCTCACAAAGGCTCCTATAGATTCACAAATGGGAACCAACATAAATTCTTCAAGTGTGTAGAACCCCATGCTAGAGAGTTGACATACCATAAGAACCTCTATACATTCACGTACATAGATTCCCAAGCAATGCAAGTTTTTATGGTAGATAAGTATGGATGAGAGTACAAACTTGTTGATCCGATTGACCTAGAACGATATACATACAAGGGTGCTCCAATCTCTACGTACTTTTAGTCAAGTGTGAGTACACCAGTGATCGTTGATACAAAAACACAAGGACTTGAGACTCAATCTATGGGGTCAATAGGACCACAATTCGGGCATAAGACTTCCAAAAATGATGCCAGAGTGTATATCAAAGAGGATCACTCTCCCAAATGAGAAGAGAGCGAGAGATGTCATTGCAAGAGACCCTGGATTGGTCGGATTGGTGACTAAACCACAATGAATGAAACCATCTCAAGTGGTCAAATGTGTCAAGACAAAGTGCAATGGGTCAAGGAATCAGTATACACATTTGTCACTATTTAAACAAGTGTTAAGGGATGAACAAGTATTTGATTTCCATACACAATATGAGGGATTCAACTTAACCTTGGAAGGGATAGAGTTGACTTGGTTTCAACCATTGAACGTAGAAGCTTTTTTATGCTTTCAAGCAAAAGGACAATGAAAAGGTGAAGGAAGAATTGCTTTGATTCAAATAATGCCTTGAGAGATGTCCCACACAAGAGTTACCATGGGACAAAATATTGTCAATTCTCTTTAAAGAGGGCTTGAGGAATGAAACTCTCAAAAAGGACCTACATTTGAAGGCATGCACAACCTTTGAGAAAGTCACAAAAGAAGCTTTGTACCTTATGGACAATTGCAAAGCTTATGGTGAGACTACAAACGATGCAAAAACTATTACAAGCAATGTCTCCTCTTCCTCTAGTGAAACAAACATGATACAAGTCAATCAACCTCTACCAGTGCCCAATCTAGATGAGCTAACAGAAGAAGTAGCATGACATTTGAGCGTACACTTTGGCCAAGACCACAACCATCATGTGTGCCCCAATTGATTTCTACTCCTATACAATGCAAGATTACTCTCTTAGAGTTGTTAAAAATAAGACCACATCTATGGGGAGAAAAATCAACGAAGTGTTAGTATCCAAAGATCACATCAAATTCAAAGATCCAATTTAGATACACCAATTACAAGTTTGACCTCAACAGCCAAAGGTAATAGGGTGGGTAGCATAAAACAAGTCAATCATTGCTCAAGGCTACTTCCAACAAAATGCTAATTTTTTGGTTGAAAAGCCTAAGGTAACAGCATGGACCTACTCACCTCAAGAAAAAAGTTCTACAAAGAGAAATTTGTGCTATCAAAAAAAGACAAACACCTCTATCAGGAGAAAGAATAACCACAAAAGGCAAAAGAAAATACCTTCAAAGAAACAAGCAATGCGGCAAGTAAGTACCAAATTCATACTTCAACCAAGCTACCCAGCAAAGTCATGTGAATAAATGAATGATTCCAATCAAGATACTCAAAGCACAAGGATTTTATGAAGGTAACTCTCAAATATGGTTGCCAAAAGTAGTAGCTCAACTTGCAAAAAATGATATTAGTCATGTAGTACAAGGCTCCACCCAAAGACAAGCAACCACAAGTAAGAGCCAATCGAAGCCAATCGCAATCGAGCATGATGCAACCTCCAAATGGATACCTCATCCTCTACTACAAAAGCAAGGATTTTAGAATGGTAGTAGTCAAATATGTATACCAAAGCATAATGGCCATCAAATCATAGAGAAAAAGGGGCAAATGCAAAAGACAGTCATGCGAAGACCAAAGACCAACTGGGTTTCAAAATTGCTATTAGAAACTCAAACACAGGAGACCCACAAACATCTACAATCGCTTCTCATGGGAGATAAATCAAAGGTTCCGTTAGTCCCTACTACAATTGTAGAACCTGTTTCACAAAGTAGTATCAACATATGGTAAACAAATCAAGAGGAGTGGAAGTATTCCATCAAAATGGTGGCATCCAAATACCAAAACAATGAAAGAGGCCTACATCCCAAGAACCTATGGAATTGGGTTTCCGGTCTTGAATATGTACATCCAAGTCTCCATTAAAAAATACATGGCATAAGAGTCAGAGTCGGACAATTAAGCCACTACATGAGTGAGGAGTTAGTCCCAAAGATTTAAGTAATATTCTTTGTGTCCTAAGAGTCTTAACTATTCTCTTGCTATTCTAGGTACTGCTCAAGCTAGACGAGTTGAGCATATTTATGTTGTGTTGCTCATGCTGGTACAAGTGAGCATAAGAGTACAATTCTATGTATTTTAAGTCTTCTGAAGTGAAGGAGGAAGTCCAAAAGACACCCTCGCAGTGAACATGGTGAGGTATGAGTGAAGAAGCCTTTACATCGAAAACCATTCTTGGAAACATGGAGCTATTGCACATTGCATGCTTTTATTTGACAAATTTCTTGTATGCATATAGAGTGCCCCATAATTGACAGTTGCATTAGACACTCTTCCTTTGTTTCTCCCAAGCACTTGCCTTGCATGAACAGGTACTTCAAGTCAACTCCAATAAGAGCATATACCAAAGGCACTTCTTCCCATCGGGTTTTTTCCCTTTGGTTATCCAAGTTTTAGACCCTAATTTAGAAGCAATCTTCAATATCTTCTTGTATATATTCCTTCTACATCCACAATAAAGAAATGGCTGCCCATATCATTCGTCAACAAATCAGAGCAACAAATGTAGGTTTCAATTATGCTTGTCAAGAGAGACTCTTCTCTTCAAGGACAACCACAAAGATTTGTTAAACAATGGCAAGCCAAAGAATGGCAAACAACAATAAGTGACAAGCAAAGAAAAATTCAATAAAAAAAGCTATCAAAAATAATCATAAGAGCTCTCATAGTGCTTCAAATTTGGTGAACCATTACAAAGAACTCGCATGCACAGCAGTGGAACTTGAGGGCAAGATCCATCGCAAAGTCAACAACCCAAAGTGGCTCAGTTCCCAAAACAGAAAGCAACACCAATACTCATCTTCACTGCCAAAAGTGGCAAACAGAAGGGTAATGTGTAGCAAAATGCAACCTTGCATCAACAATAGAAGCCCAAATCATGTATCAACCAGAACACATCATATATAAATCACTCAAGGAAGGGGAGAGTGTCATCAACTACAAAGTAATTTCAAAGCTAAAGACCAACTTCATAGACAAACTTGAAGACAACCCTAATGACCAAATTGCACATGGTCGTGTCAAGAAACGATGTGATCTAGGAAGGGGGAATGTTTGGCCATTTCAGCATATGGGCATCCACCTAGCAGGACACTATATTTTTAATATATTTGTACTTTGTTATTTTTTAGAGCTACCTTGGTTGTACTAAGTGTAAATATGATGCCAGAGTAGCAGGTCAATTCCCTAAGTTGTAATTCTTTCATGATATGTGTAAAGGCCCATGTGAGTCGTCCATTGGCCATTCAAAAATCCCTAGGTACAAAAGACAATCACTTTAGTGTGAAAAAATAGGCTTATCTTTGGGAGAAATAAACTTCGTGTACATAGGATCAAGCGGCCAAGAAGCTCCAACTTGTAATCAACTTTTCTAATGATTGGATGGTCCTATTTCAATTTCAAAACTTGCATTGTGTTCCTCTTTCCATGCTCTTTCAATCAAGTGTAAGCATTTCAAGTTCTATCAAGGTTTGTGATCACTACGCATCTGTGAGCCTAGTTTTCAATTATGAGTGTTTAATTCACTGTTTTTTGATGTTTTGACGATAGGAGAGTGTTATCAAACCTTAGGGCGACATGTTTGGATTGTTCTATTGTAGTTTTTGTGACTTGGGTCATGATGGATCACGATCCATGTACCTTTTTCAGAATGTTTTCAGACTTGTAAACATGTCCCCTTAGACCTATTATAGCATCCCTTAAAGTTTTATGACGATCTAAGTTTGTTTAGTCAACAAAATGGCATGATGACCTAGAGTGATGAGAAAGGAAATACGTAGATTTTTTTATCTTGAGTGGTGCTTAGCTTGTTGAGCTGATGTGCTTGCTTGTTAGGTTCACTTCTTGAGGACATATAACCTCAAAGAGACTTCGTGCCCCACCCAAGTCGCTTCCTTGAGTATTGACATTATGTTAGTGTCAAATAGCTATTCTATAAACGTCTGTCATGGCAACCTGCTAACAGATGGTATAGTAGAGATAGAGGGAGGGAATGGCCGGCATGGTTTTTGAGGGACCCCCTTTTAGGAGAGAGGGGAGAGAAACTGGCAGCCACTAGAGAGAGAGAGAGAGAGAGAGAGAGAGATTTTATCCCAAATCTTTAGAAGAAGGTTCATTTTTTTAATTTTATAAGAGATTTTCTCATTATGTTACTAAAAATTTATTTCCCACTTTCTCTAAGCCTACAAGTTTAACC
Organism: Adiantum capillus-veneris; assembly: GCF_014529385.1. Classification (NCBI taxonomy): domain Eukaryota; kingdom Viridiplantae; phylum Streptophyta; class Polypodiopsida; order Polypodiales; family Pteridaceae; genus Adiantum; species Adiantum capillus-veneris. Next base: position 95,309,667 of record NC_140960.1, read on the forward strand.
ACTCACTTTTAAGCCTTGCCATACCCACCATTTCAATCCACATCGCATCTACCCATTTGCCCATTCCATGACCCCATTTTTAATCCCATGGAAAATAAAGATGCCCTTGTATACCTCATTCCCTTACTAATGTTATGATTGACTTATCTCGTGTGGATATGCATGCAACACATGATGTTTTGTCTTATCAGTACGCACGGTTATGAACCATAGCAAAGTGCTTCTACACGGGTGGATTTTTAACCAAATATTATTCCTCTAGAATTATCTTTCTAAATATAGCAGCCCTTACAATGGGTGTCATATTATTGGTCCTTTCCATGTTGTGCTATGATCTTTCAAAGAGTGGAGGTCAAAGAATCCAATTGCATTCTTAGGGAAACATTATGCCCTTTGAATTTTTATAGCTTAAGAATCAAGGAGAATGAATGAGCGCTTACCTCTTGCAGTCTCTCCTTAGCCTAGAGGAGTAGGATTTGGGCCTCCATTGTGTCCATCTGACTGGGACCTCCATTGGTAGCTCCAAGGGGAGTTCCATCAATGGGGCATTGATCTCCAAGTTAATGTCCCTTGGGAGAGTGGGGCCATAGCCAATGTCCTCTCTAAGGTCATTGACAATTTGAAGCTTCTCAGCAACAGCTTGCAACAATGAGGTAATTAACTCAAGATACATAGCATCTCTAAGTAGAAAGTTGAGGTTTGAAGTCAAGACAAGTAGAAAATGGGAGGGATATATAGATTATGGTATTTATAAATTTCCGTCTCGTATGTACTAAACCACGGTGTCACTCCACAAAAATATGAACATTCACCATGAGAGAACCAAGATCCTCTTTTCAATGTGGATCTGCTCAGTTAAAATATTGCCTCATATGATCAGTAAGAATATTGCTTGAGGTGGGATGTCGCTTTCCAGCTATTCATCTAGGGCCTTGCCACCTTGGCCCCTCTCCCCACATACTATTTGCAAGTCAAAACATCTACCCTGGACCTCAAGGCCATCACTCATCACAAGCTCCCTCTATCATGTGCATTCAAAATATTATCCATAATATCCCAATATACATGCTATATTTTACATTGTGGCCCTATTTTAAAAAAACCCACCGCCCTCTAATGTATACATAAAAGTATACATTTTGAACTATTAAGAATCCTTTCTGATTAACTCACTTGATATAATACACATTTTGAAAATAACCACCTTGGACCTTGGACATGATAAAAACCAACTAGAAAAAGTCTCTCACATATGTAGAAGCCCCCTTTCTTGCATCCATAACTCCCCACGGCACCCTTTCTCATAGGCAGAAAAGGGCCATCAAGAGACTCTTGATGGAGGCACCTCCAACGCACCAATGGCCCATCCCACATGCCTTCCCCTCTTTGAAAGCTCAACACCTACTAGAACACACCATAAATGTGCCTTTTGCAAGAGTTTTGAGGTAAGCCCTTCCTTGTTTCTCCATGCTCTAGTAGAATTCGTGGCCTGCTCTCCCCCTTACCCTTCACTTTATTGGTTCTAATTACAATTCCTCATTTATAATTTGTAGTACATGAGGCCTTGTACACAAAATTTTGAGTCCATAGATTATGTCTTGTATTTTAAGGGATGCTAGTAAGTACTAGTTGTTCTTTTCTATGATTGGCCAAGTCAATGCAAGCATCTAGTCTGCATCCCAATTCTAGAGAGTTGCCTTGAAAAGTCAAAAGTGAGTGCAAATTCTTTTGATGAGAGTGTTGCCTACTATAAGGACTACTTAGGCTACCTACAAAGTTTTTTGGGACAAAATTTGAATACAAATGTGCAAGCAAACATGGAATTATTGGCCCATTATATTGTGCCTATGTGATTGGATTCTTGAATTGCCTATTTTCTCATATATTATAGACCAATGATGCATGATTTATAATGTTGCGTGGATGTTGTAGTTAGTATTAGACATGATTACAATTTGCACACCACGTACGTTTTGTTTTCATCTTCTCCAATTGCTAGCTTTGAATATTTCTACTGAAAGGTCCTTTTTTGTGCATAGAAATATTACCAGAATTGTAGTAGGTAGTGGTACTTGTGAAATACTAGCAATGCCAATAAACCGGTCAACAAACTAGCTTACTACACAGGATGTGGTTCACAAATGCTTGAGTGGTGGATAATTGTGGAACCATGTGCCACAAGGAGGAAAGAGCAGGGCAGAAGATTGACATCTTTGTCTTCTATATGCCTCTTTGTTTGGATGCAATACTAAATCAAACCACTCATCATTGGAGTGATAACTTGTATATGTCTCATCAAATGGAATGTATTAATCAAAGTTGATTGTGATGATTTTCTCTCATTCTATGTCTTTGGTAGCTTCAATTGTATCTTTCATAGGTATTGGTTACATACCACTGTCATTTACACGTTCTTGTTTAAAATGGAGTTGTTAGATGGTGCTTGATTGTTTTTGGACTACTTAAGGTAGTATACACAAAGATTGAGAGATAAATAGATAGATAGATTTCATCCTCAGAGGTCAAATATGACCTATGGGACCAAAGATACATGTGATCTACTATTTGTGGTACTAATAAGTGATTTTCATGCTCAATGATCATGGTGATGAGAATCGCAATGGAGAGCCCACACTACGGTGTAGAGGAAATTACAAGGGGCACCTCTATAACAATGTCTCCCAATAGTGCTCAAGACACAAATTTAGCATGAAAACCATATCAACATAAATTCCAAAAGACCACAACTCAAAAGCAAGGAATCCCTTGGGAATTTACAAAGCACACGTGCACCCAAAAGACCACCATGGGAACTAGGAAGCACCTGCTTACAGCACACTCCAACCAATGCACTTGAGGAAAATAGATTCCCCCTTCACCAAAATCCTGTTTACAACCACAATTTCAAAGTGTATACATACCACAAAACATGCCAGATTACACAACTTACCCTACACCAAACTGCTTACGGGCTACCATATCTTGTACCATGCAAGAAACCAAATGTATTTCCCAAACCGCAACTCCAAAAGGGATGCTTTCAAGCCTCAAAAATTCTCTACATTTTATACCAAAAAAATTTTGAAGACCACAAATTTCAAATCTATGCACCTCTGTGCACAAATTTGGCGTGAACAATAAGCTGCCCTAGCATGACTACACATAAGAAAGGCTAGTTGAGGGCAAAAAACTACATCAAAAAGCATGGAAAAGGCACAATGACCCAAGAGTTGCAAAATTATGATATTTTTTCTTACAATATTTATGTTTGTATGTGATTTTTTGCTATATACAAGTCATACTTCAAAAAACTCACTAACGAGCACTTAAAGTAACCTGACAGTTGACCCCAATCAACAAGCGAATTATACTGCATATACGTGTGCTTTTTGCTAAAGCAAGAAAAAAATCCCACAAAAGGAAATCCCATACATATTTTTAACACATGAGGCCATGTCCATATGTACAAATTTACAAAAAACATGGTGTTCGAAATACGTGCAACATAGTTTGTCAAACCCCTAGTCTGCTAGAGCATTCATGCTCAGGAGTAGCATAAACATGTTGTCTTCGTGGATCAAATGGCCATATAGCATACATATATGAAATGATTATACATTTTAATGCATCCAAAGAAAATTTTATTCCCAATATCAAAGTAAGAAACATATGTTTCATCCATTCTCCTCTTGAGCAAGGTGAGCTCTCCAACTAAGACTACATATGGAGACTTGTCCATCTCAACATCATACATGTAAATATTGAGCATCTCATCCAAGAAAAACTTATCTTTATTCGCATCCATTTCCATACGCTTGTCTCTATCCATCTCTTTCTCTCCACTCTTCTTTAAGCATCCATCCAATTCAACCACACCATTCTAAGGCTCCTTAACAAGAGGATGAAGCAAGGTAGCATTAACCATTTTCACATGAGGCATAACAGGAGAATCTCCATCATTTTTCATATCCTCTAAAACCTTAACATTCTCTTTATCAATTTAGGCACAGCTACCCCCATCATCATACACATCATGAAGTTCCTCATTGATAGGGTCCTCATCAACAACACATGTAGTATGCTTAGATTCTTCATCACCCTTAAGTATATAATCACCCATAGCATATGCTTGAGAGCCTTCATCATACACATCACCCTCTTTCCCATTGTTATCTTCCTTGACCTCCATCATGTGATCCTTGACTACATCATCTACAAGAGAAGGACTCACAACAACCACAATTGTATCACAAACATACTCCTCTTCATTAGAACATGCATTAGAAGCATCCGCCATGTGACTTGGATATTCAACATGCTCATGACTTTGCATTTGAGACTCATTCATGACCATGGCGCCTTCTTGCCTACATCCATCTTACTAGCATCATCATCTTTCATATGACGGGTGACATCAAATTGCTTAAACAACAAAGATGGCATACATTGAGTATTCGTCTTGATCTCGTTATGCATATGAAATTCTTCTTTCACATGCTCAAGAGAATGAGAAACATGGAAGCCTTCATTTCATACCTTATCCACATTTATATCTAAAACATGAGATGTATTTTCCTTCACATCTTCTTGCAATCCAAGCTACCTCACTCTCTCTAGCTTCCATTCCTTATGTTTTGCAATCTTTACTACATCATCGAATGTAAGTGGCCTATTCAGGTCAACTTTCAATCTCAAATCAGCCCTTACACTTTGCATATTGTTTGGCGGACGAAGCGACAAGCGGCCGTTTCCAAAGAAGGATCATATTTTTCTGAGAAACCATTGTAAAATTCTTTTGTAAGGAAGCATCTCTAAGCCGAGAATTTGTCAAAGGATATATGATTAGTCTTATGGGAGCAATTGTATATTAGAGAGCCAGTTAGAAGTTTAGGAGCTTATGGACGGACAAGCCATTTGTAAAGACCTAATCTATAAAGGTCATTTTTTGTAAGTTGGAGGATAATCTTTTTGATGGAAAACTGAGAAGACAGCGTACGTTTGAGGGCTCCTTCTTGTTCAAACTTGTAATCTTCGCCATTGTGGCTACGGTAATCCAAATTCTGATTTTTTTATTGCATTGTGTTCCTCTCACCTTGCTCTTCCATTCAAGTGTAATCATTCAAGATTCGGTGTAGGTTTTAGACTACGCGTTTGAGGCCTTAAATTGCTGTTTTGAGTGTCTATATGCGTATTTTATGTTGTTTTGACCCTAGGAGCGGCTTTAGGGACCCTAAAACGACCCATTAGGATCACCTGTGCTATTTTTGCTGACTTTGGGATGAACGATCGCGATCGTTGTACCTCTCCAGAATGCTCTGACAGTGATAGGATATGTTCCTGGTAGTCCTCTGTAGCTTCCCTTCAAGTTTCGTGCGATTCCGATATGATTTGCATGGTAAACGGGCGTGATGACTATAGAGCTGTGTAGAAGGACATAGGCAGATTACTTGGCGGTAATGCATTTGATTTGCTTGTAGAGTTAGTATTTGCATCTCATCGAGTTCACTTCATTAGGAATGACACCCTAGTGATTTTCCATGCCTCATCCGAGTCGCTTCCCCTGTATCAATAATTTTATGTTGATGCTTGAGAGCTATGCTATGGACATCCATCACGGCGACCCGCAAACATTGGCGCCGCTGCCGGGGAATGTACCTTAGGTGATGAGTGACCAAGTGCGCAGTTAGATTCCTTAAAAAATATCAATCCACAAATCCATTTTACACCTTAGTTACGTTGCTAGACAAGGGTTTAGAGCTTGGTGGAGTCTAGAGCCAGTGGACCGGCTAGATCCTCTCTTAGGAGATTTAGGGAGTTGTGAGTGAGTGTATTAAAGCATTTTTGCTCTTCAATTTCTCTAATTCAAATGAGTACTGAAATCTCACCCGAAATCCGTCGTGTTTGTTTTGTTTGATTCATTTCCTTATGTTTTCTCAGTTCTGTACTTAGGAGTAGGATAAGCAAATCACATTCGAATCAGATTTGGGGCAAAAGTTAGAGTAGAGAAACCAGAAAACCATAACTTTGGCAAAAAGCCATAAGACTCTGAAATTCTAAAAATCTGACCAAACAGGGTTGATATTGATTCAAATCACAAAGTGGTAGCACAAAACACTAGGAAACACTTGTCAGAGGGAGCAGACAAAATTTCATCAGATTTGGCCCAAGTACTACGATCGCGATCGGTGTACCCCAGTGTCAGATTTGTACAAGATTTGACATGTGCCTTCTTGATAAGATTCTAAACAAGTTTTTCTAAAGCAATCACACCCAAAAACATCAAAAATCAAGGAAATCAGGCCACTTGGGTAAAACTAGCCTGACAAACCCAGAAAGTGCAAAATCTTGACTTTTGGTGATCCAAATGCAAAAAGACTTTGGGGATAGCCTTGAAACATCAGTGTCTACAAGCATGTCAAATTTGGTCTAATTTGGGCTCAGAACTACGATCGCGATCGGTGTACCTAACTGCCAGATTTTGACCAGATTTCATATGTGTGATCCTCAAGTGTATACAAACATAAAAGTCTAAAGGACCTAGAGTCAGAAACCTCAAAATACTTGTCAAACAATCTGAATACAGATCCAAGTCAAAAACTGCTACATTGACTTAGAAATTGACTTTCAGTAGACCAAAACACATCAAAACTGGGAAGGAACCATACAGAGGGATAGCTTGTACATGGGACAACCCCAGGTATCTCTCAAATCCCAAATCAAACAGCAAAATCAAGTCAAACTGATAAATTTGGGAAAACAGACAGTTCCAACCAAGAAATGGTAAAAACTTGACTTTTCTGAGTCCAAATACAAAAGTGTCTGGCAGGTAGTCTTAAAAGAGCCTAGTGAACAAGCTGGTGAAGTTTCATCTAATTTGAGCCCAGAAAAGCGATCGCAATCGGTGTACCTCTGGCCCAGATCTGACTCATTTTTGACCTGTTCATAGACCTAGACTATTTAAGATATCAGGAGTTGTCAAAACTCAAATTGGACATACTGTCAATAATCTGCAAGCAAAATTGTGTTGAGATCATTGTGAAAGTGTTGAATCTGTTGACAGTTGGAATGATACAGTGATCTCATAGCCATCCAGTGTATTCATTTGCAGAGACCGATCAAGAAACAATCCATGCAGTCGCAGAAATTGGAAGATCATTCCATATCCAGGTAAGAGGTTTGGTTTCAGTCAATCCCACTTTCTTCATGTTTTTGAGATCGAGAAAACAAATCAACACCAGACACATAAATTTAGCGGATCAAACAAGTGTTGTATCAACGCAGGAGAGTGTAAACCAAGAGATAGTACGACCGTTAGAGCCGATCCTTGAAGAAGGCATCTTCGATACTTCTTCAGAGAGATCTTCCGAGTATTTCACAGAACACTTGGGACAATTAAAACTAAACGGAAGAGAAACATGGCAGCAGGACCATCAGACCCCTCGGCCACATTAAAGCTATTGTTCATCCAGTACCAATATGACAACAAGCAAGGTGCCAAGATATACAAAGATGGTATGGACCGCTACTGTGTAAAAATAGAAGATAGACCAAGTGAGTTCAGGGACTTAGTGCCTGTGAGCTATAGCAGAGATAGGTACCTAGATGACGAGGGTATCATGTACTTGGTGAAGGAGTACGAGCGGAAGTGCGACGCGAGAGAGAGTGCGAGAAGAAGAGCACGACGATATGGTGAACTCGCTCTACTGTAATGTGTAGAGCATAGTGAGTTCTTATTAGGTTTTTACAAAATAATATGTGTACATACCTGGCGGCCCGCCCACTTACCTGGGCGACCACATTGGGCTTTATACCCCAACAACCTCCCACTTAAAGTCCAATGTGGTACTTCAAGTGTGAGAGAAGCTACTATACAAGCTAATATACAAGAGATGTAGAGAAGTGATGTACTACCCTACACCTAACTGCTTGCAAAAATGCGCAAAGCTTTCTGAGGGAAGTCCTTTTGTAAGTAGATCAGCAGGATTTTCTGTGGTGTGAACTTTGACAAGCTGAATTTGCTTATCCTCGAGCATTTCCCTGATGAAATGATACTTCACATCCACATGCTTTGTCTTTGAGTGATAAACTGGATTGCCAATTGTATAGCACTTTGACTATCACAATATAACACAGGCATCTCTTCTTTGATTCCCAAATCTGTTACTAGTCGATTAAGCCAAATTGATTCTTTGCATGCCTATGATGCTGCAACATATTCAGCCTCTGTAGTAGACTGAGTAACACAATCTTGTAATCTAGAACGCCATGATACTGCTCCACCAGCCAATGTAAAGACATACCCTGACGTAGACCTTCGGTTGTCTAAGTCACCTGCATAATCTGAGTCTGTAAAACCCTTTACACTTAGCTCCTGACTCCCATAGCATATACGCATACTCTTTGTAGCTTTCAGGTATCTCAATATTCCTTTCACTGCCTCCCAATGTTTCTTGCCTGGGTTTGACATGTATCGACTTACTACTCCCACTGCAAATGCAATGTCTAGGCGAGTAGCAATCATTGCATACATCAAACTACCCACTGCAGACGCATATGGAATCTTATCCATTTCAGCCTGTTCTTCCTCAGACACAGGACAATCTTGTTTGCTAAGTTTCACATATGGTGGCAATGGAACACTCAATGCCTTTCCCTTCTCCATATTGAAACGTTGCAAAACCTTGTCAATATACTCTGTTTGAGATAACCAAATCAACTTCTTTGATCTGTCTCTCTCAATGCGCATACCAAGTATATGACTTGCCTCACCCATGTCTTTCATGTCAAACGATTTTGCCATCTTTGACTTCAAAGCTGAAATTTCTTCCAAGTGCTTGCTAGCAATCAACATGTCATCCACATACAAAATAAGGATCAGCCAACTGCCATCCTTACCCTTCTTTGTATATAGACAGTGATCGAACTCACTACGTTTGTAGCCTTGAGAAAGCATAAACTTGTGGAATTTATGGTACCATGCCCTTGGTGATTGTTTTAAGCCATAAAGACTCTTTAACAATTGGCATACCCAATCTTCCTTGCCTTTCTCAACAAACCCTTCTGGCTGCTGCATGTAAATTTCCACATCTAAATCACCATGCAAGAATGTTGTCTTGACATCCATTTGGTGCAACACCAAATCTAATATGGCAACCAATGCAAGAAAGCATCTCAATGTAGTCATCTTGACCACCGGAGAGAAGACTTCATCAAAGTCAATGCCTTGTTCTTGCTTAAAGCCCTTGGCAACAAGCCTTGCTTTGTACTTTGGCTGACTATCATGAGCGGTGATCTTATACCTGTAAACCCATTTACAAGGTAGAGACTTTTTGCCCTGTGGTAATTTAACTAGCTTCCATGTCCGGTTTTTATGCAGAGCTGTCATCTCTGACTGCATGGCCAATTGCCAATTCCCGGAGTCCTTCATTTGCACTGCTTCCTTGTAACATGAAGGCTCATTGCAATCAGTCAACATGACATAGTTCATAGATGGAACAAACCTATCAGGAGGTCGCGTGACACGTCCAGATCTACGCACAATAGGTGGCTCAGGCTCAGCCACAACCTGTGGTTCCAATCTATCCTGTCCTTGCTCCTCTTGAGCGCTGACATTTTGTCTTGCACGTGCAGGTCCATCTTCTTGGAAGACAACTCTTCTAATCTCCTCAACCCTCTCTGGTTTAGAATGATATTTGGATTCATTAAAGTGAACATCATTGCTGCGGACAACCTTTCTCGATTCGGGATCCCAAAGTCTGTACCCCATCTCACCAAAATTACCATAGCCTAGAAAGATGCACTTTCTACTCTTTGGCTCAAGTTTGTTCCTAAATTCCTTTGGAACGTGAGTATATGCCTCACAGTCAAAGACTCTGAGATGCTTGTATGAGGGCATTTTGCCTGACCATACCATCTCTGGCATTGAATCCTTCTGCAAAACCTTGCTAGGAGATCTATTTACAAGATGAACAGCTGTTGATACAGCTTCAGCCCAAAACCCATTTGGCAGTTGTGCATTAGACAACATACTTCTGACCTTCTCTTGTATGGTCCTATTCATCCTCTCAGCAACACCATTTTGAGGAGGATTGTAAGGAGCAGTAAGTTCACGTTTTATACCTTTTGACTCACAAAAGTCCTGAAAGGCCTTTGAAACATACTCTCCACCATTGTCAGTGCGTAAGCATTTAAGCTTCTTTCCACTCTGATTCTTCACAAGTGTCACAAACGTTTTGAAAACACTAAACACTTCATCCTTGTGCTTGAGAAAGTAAACCCATACTTTCCTCGAGTAATCATCTCTAAATGTCATAAAGTAAGAAGCTCCCCCTAGAGATAGGTTAGGCATAGGTCCACACAAATCACTATGAACAAGTGCCAACTGTGTATCTCTTCTACTGCTTCTATGCTTATGTGGCTGCTGTGTTTGCTTACCATACAGACAATGTTCACAGAATTCAAAATCATTAAATGAAAAGCCAGGCAAATAACCAGAACGAGACAAGATTTCCATTCCCTTCTTGGACATATGTCCTAACCGGCTATGCCACAAAGAAACGTTCGGCTGCTCGGTTACATTGATTACATTTTTAGAGACATTTGATACATAAATCATGTAAAGTCCTCCAGACTTTACTCCATGTGCTACTGTCATAGAACCCTTGGATATCTTCCACATGTTCTGTCCAAAAGTGGTGACGTAGCCAGCATCATCAAGTAAACCTGTGCTGATCAAGCTCTTTGTAATTGCGGGAACATGTCTCACATTCTTCAGCGTGAAAGAAGAGCCATTCTGAAACTTCAATTGAACATCTCCAACACCTAAGATCTCACATGTCTTCCCATTGCCTAGCCGAGCATGATCTTTAGTGGTCACATAAGAAGTAAACCACTCCTTGTTTGGAGACACATGAAGTGATGCCCCTGAGTCTATAATCCAGCCACTCAGTGCATTTCCATCAGATGTTGTAAGAAGAGCTGAGTCCATTGTATTCTTCAAGAAGTAGATGTCTCCTGACACTAGACTGTCATCCTCTGCAACAGTGTTTGTCACATTTATTTCTTGAATCTTCACTGAGGACTTGTTCTTCTCACCATGGTCTTCAGCTTTCTCTTTGCCTTTTTCTGCTTTCCATTCTCTGCAGTCTCTTTTCATGTGACCCTTCTTGCCACAATGGTAGCATTCTATGTCACTCTTGCCTTTAGCACTGCGAGACTTGCTACGAGACTGATTCCTCTTTCCACCTTTGTACTTTTCTTTGGTCCTTCCCCTGACAACTAAGGCTGTTCCTTTGCCTTTGTCCATTGTCTTTCTATTGGTTTCTTCAATAAGCAGACTTCCTTCTACACCTGCTATGTTCAAACCATCTGGAGGTGCAGAATTACTCAAAGCTGTGCGAAAAGTGTCCCAACTTTCCAGCAATGTGATCAACAGGAACATCTCTCTAACAAGTTCATCAAACTTGACACCTTGAGCTGTCAACTGACTGTAGATTGTGTTGAATTCATTCAGATGATTGGACATAGGTGTCCCTTCTTTCATCTTCAAGTCAACAAGCTTCTTAAGCCAGTATACCTGTGAAGCTGCACTCTGCTTCTCATAAAGATCACTCAGCTTTAACCATGCTTGATAAGCCGACATCTCGTCTGCTACATTGAAGTAAACGCTTTCTGCCAAAGTCAGCATAATGGTAGAAAGTGCCAATTCATCTATTTCGCTCCATTCATCTTCGTCCATATCTTCTAGTTTTATCCCCTTGAGCTTTATAGGTTTTATCTGCTTCTTTTGTACCAACACATGCCAAATCTACTTCTTCCACAATGGGAAATTGGTTCCATCCAGCTTCTTGATATTGTAAAGAGCAGTGTCCTGTGATCCAGCCATAGCTACGCTTCACAGTAGTTTACTTTCCTGGGAAAAATTCGGCAGAGTTTCCCCTATAAACTGACCTCCGAACCAATATCAACTTGTCAAATGAACCAAGAAAGCTTCAGATTCTGCAAAAATTTTGGCAGAGTCTCCTTTGTAAAATGGATCTGGTGTACTAAAAAACAGACCAAAAAACAGCTCAAAAAACACTGTTTCTATGACACTGTAAGCTGCGGGTAAACCTGTCCTGCACCTGTACTGTCTCTCACTGTCCTGTCACTGTCCTGTAAGCATAGACTGCGATAATGCCTCAACAGCAGTAAAGCAAAGATGCAATCCCAATTGTCTAACTCACAGTCAATACATCCTAGCTGCCTATCTAAGGGTGCTCGAGGGATCGCTCCAAGACCTGTATCACCGAAAGGATCTCAACATTCGAGAATCCCCCAGCTCAATAAAACCTCACTCGACCCTCAACAAAGGCTGCAGTAAATCTAACAGTACGTAGACTTCCCACAAAGTCATACATCCACAAATTTCCCACTGTATGCTGTAACCGCTGCGGCGGTTGTTTGCTGCGTGACTCACAGCCAGCAAACCCTCAACAGACATACATCATCTCTGACAATACATCCCATGTGGAAGTACCTGCAATGTCAAGATGAAATCTGGAGTATCAAGCAGCAAACACAAGCTACCTGATGAACTAGTGGATGTCGCCTACAGTCTGTGTGTAGATGCGCCCATGTCGTATGTGACGCGCCTCCAAGAACTGTGAGCCGTCCTTCGATGTGTAGATAGCCACAAATCAACACTCTGGGAGTGTCGATATCCTCAGCACCTACAGTCGTAGGCCGAAAACCCCAAATTTGCAGAGTCGGATCTGCACCCGTCGAGACCACGTAGTCGAAAATGGCCTGCGCAAACCTTTGTCGAAGCCGAACGGTGGCCGAGATGTCCTCAGAATGAAATTCTGACAGCAGCATGCCCTTCGGGCACACCCACGAGATTTGGGGCCGTGTCTTCGCCTGTCGAATTTCACTCCAATCTGAGCTGGTGACTCTAGCCTCCTGCAGTGCTGCCTCGAGCCTCGATCTAAGCTCTGATACCAGTTGAAGGAGTACGAGCGGAAGTGCGATGCGAGAGAGAGTGCGAGAAGAAGAGCACGACGATATGGTGAACTCGCTCTACTGTAATGTGTAGAGCATAGTGAGTTCTTATTAGGTTTTTACAAAAGAATATGTGTACATACCTGGCGGCCCGCCCACTTACCTGGGCGACCACATTGGGCTTTATACCCCAACACTTGGTAGTCCCGAATCCTAACATTGTAGACAAGTGGGGATTAATGGGCACAAAAGCAAAAATAGACGAGGAACAAGAGGAAAAGGCACCAACAATGAACTTACCTAATGCGAGGTTAAGGCGAGAAAACGAAACGTGGAGCTTCATCATGGATAATGTCTACTTGGGGTTATACAAGTATAATAATGGAGAGCAAGATCTCTATTATAGATGCAAGGAACCCTACATCGGAGAGATGATTCAGCGGAAAAAACTTTATGTCTTCACCTACACAGAGGGAGCGGAAACGAAAATTGCCGCATACGACAAGTATGGAAGACGATACGCAACAATCGATAAAAAAGAGTTGGAAGGATATATGTACTTTGGGGGGCCACTTCATCAGTATTATGTCACTCCAAGCCCACTAAGACCAGCACCTACAATTGTCGTTCCAGAACCAGTGACCACAAGTGGAGGGAGGACTCATGTAGCTAATTCTTTCAGTCGACCTCATTATTCGATGCCAAGCCCCATGGGAACGTTACATTCCAGAGAATCAATGGCTACGAATCGAGGTAGTGCGGTTCCTATCTCTACACATACGGCAGTAGGTCTGACATTTGCAGCCACCCCATCACATTTGCCTCCTAGTAGTAGATTTGGGGCAGAAGAGCCAGCGAGAGCAACCTACGGCCTCCATGATGCACGAGAACGATTAAGTCGAGACACGGGAGCAATGAGACTGATCGCAGACCATAGACGGATTAGGCCATCCCAAGTAGCAAAGTGTATGCCGAAAAAGTATAGATGATCGGGGGATCCATATGCCCGTGTATCGCTCTTCAAGCAAGTCTTAAGAGCAAAACAGATCACTGATTTCCATACTCAATATGAGGGATTCAGGCTGACCTTGGAAGGGACGGCCTTAACCTTGTTTCAACCTTTGAACCCTGAAACGTGTCTGAATATTGAACATTTATTGCGCGAGTTCGCGGAATTATTCTCAAAACGGAGTATAAAGCATAATACTGTATCGCAGATATATGCTTTTAAACAAAGGGAGAATGAAAAAGTGAAGGAAGCAACCTTGAGATTCAAGCAATACATTGAGAGGTGCCCGAGGAGGGAATTATCGCAGGACGAGAGATTGTTTGTGCTCTTTGTTGAAGGACTTAGGAATGAAACCTTGAAAAAGGACCTTCACTTGAAGGCCTGTAGCACATTTCAACAGGTTACAAGGGAAGCGTTATATCTTGTCGATAACTGCAAAGCATATGGAGAAGTGTCAGAGGATACTGACTCAGTACCCACTGGCTCTTCATCGATTAAAAGTGAACCCTCTACCAAGAAAGATGCTCAGGCATCCTTGATGCCGACAGCGGACCAAATGATAGAGGAGGTAACTAAGAGAATGTAGCAACAAATGAGATCAAATCCGGTGATGAGACAATCTCAAACAAGGAAGTGTGACATATGTGGGGGGGATCATCCGACACCGTGGTGCACACAACAGTCGAAAGCACCAATTGGGAATGGACGAGTACTGAAATGGTGCGCCATAGAGCAAAAATGGACAAATCATAGCACGGAAGAGTGTTTTTATAACAAAAACTATGTGAGGGAAAGACCGTATGGACCTCCAGCAGGACCATCCCAACCACCTCCTCCAAGATATCAAGTTGGACCCAATATGAATATGGTAGCAGGAGCAGATAGACCTCAACCTGTGCTGGGTCAACAACCTCTGTTACCACAGGAAAATAGAGCCATGATTAGGTATGCTCAACCTTGTGAAGCATCACCAGGAACAAATAGTACACTTCAAGTTTCTTATTATGAGGAACCGAATGAGCCTTACGTAACAAAACTTGAATCACAAATGTACGCAGACGAAGCCTATCAACCATGTGGAAATAGCGAGGGTATGGCACCACCAACATATGTAGCACAACCTTCGAGAGATCAATATTTGGTAGACAAAAGAGCGTTAATGTTCATTGCGAACCAGAATTACAAACCAAGAGGATATCCTAATAGAGTAGGGCAACCTATGGGACCACCTCCTCAAAATCAACCACCAATTGGACAGTGCTATAATTGTGGAAGTACAGATCATTGGGAGTATAACTGCCTCTTCAAAGGTGAAAGAGTGAAAATTTTTGGGTTTTGTGACGGATGTGGTGTGAATCACATATTGCCAGATTGCCCAAAGAATTCGGACAACAAGGGGAAAGCAACTATGAATATTGTGGGGGTGATACCAAGTGCAAGCAGCTGATCAGAAACCGATCCCATGATCCAAATCAATGCGATAACCAGAGCCCAAGCCAGAGACTTAGGGAAAAACGAGCCCTTGGAGGAAAAGGTCGAGTTGCCAATACCCACAAAAAATGAGAGTTTATCCGTGAGAACCCAGCGAAAATCTTGGAAGGCGAAACGAGACAGAATGAAAACAAGAAGGTTGAAAACCCAAATTGCCATGCAAAACGAATTGCATGAAACAAAGGAGCAACTGAAACAAGCGAGAGAGAGTAAAATTGTTGAGGTTAACAACAAGCCGAGGAAAGCGTTCTCAAAGGGATCAGTCTTGGTTGAGAAAGTGCTAGAGCCGTTAGATGCTCTATTGCAAGCGTACAAAGCAAGGCTAAAAACAAACCAAACCTTAGAGCAGAGATGGTTAACTTATCCTCAACCAGAAGTGGAAACGAAGCGTTTGGAAATGCGTAAACACCTCATTGAAATAGCCCAGGCGTTGATGGAACCTAAGATGGTTAGAACCCTAGAACAAGAAGTGTTGATTCACAAAGAGAGAGAAAAACTAAAATTCGATGAATTAAAACAAGTAAACGGACCCACGCCTGAAACGATATTGTCACTGGATCATCGGGTGGTGCCGAACACGACTGATGATGCTAAATCAATGACGATAATGCCAATTCCAGAAGTTGAAGAACAATGGCTATAACACTTATGGGAAACCATTAGAAACAGAAAGAACGGAAGCGCAACGTTACAGTCTGCTCCAATTCCTGAGATTAAAATGAATAACGGATTTTATCCAGCCAATATACAATCACTATATGGGGATGCGGGAACGGAGATTTCGGTGGAAAGCAAAGCCCAATCCTTGAAAACCCTTCCTTCATTTATAGGTGAACATGAGGCACAATCGGAGATAAGGTTAGTTCCATCTTAGATGAGAACTATTCCACATATGTTTGACTCAAAAAGTCTTCAAGAGATGCTATCGACACCTATAACATGCATAATCACGCTGTCAGAACTCTTGAGAGTCAGACCACAATTATAGGAAGACATGGGGAAACATTTGGAGCACAAAGGAATAAAGATTCCTCTTCAGAAAAACCCTACGGGAGACGAGAACAAAACGGAGAGTCAACCCAAATCCCAACCAGTGCCCATAAACAAGGTCGAAGATTACAGTGAAGGCGAGGAGGGTAATACAACCTTACCTGTTGAATATCAAGATATAAAAACGATAGCTATCCTGGGCAGTGGAGCGGGAGTGGCGATTGCTACAAAGCAAATCTGGGAGAAATGGGGCCGTCCAGCTCTCAGGAAAACGAGAATGAAACTGAAACTCGCAGATGGGTATGTAGAGAGACCATTGGGAATCCTGGACCAGATAGTTGTAACTTCGTGTGGAATTAACTATGAGCACACCTTTGCTGTGGTGGATTTCGGGAAAACGAACAACTTCAACGTTATTTTGGGACGACCTTTTATGCGTCAACTCAAAATGATACAAGATTGGGGGTATGACCAAATCTACCTAAGGCACGAAGAGCTAATAACAAAAATCAACATGAAGGATCACAGCTATAGAGACGTTGCAAAAACACCAGTGCAAGAATATAATTCAACCACTGTAAATGAAAAAGAAATACCTGCATGGATGCAAACGAAAGCGCATGTCTGGATGTGTGGAGCATCTGATTGTGGAGACATAATCAAAGAGGAATGTGTTTTGGAAAGATCCGTAGAAGACGAGGCTTATCTCCCAGAACCTTTCCTAGAACATTTATTTGAGCCATTTGGGTGGACTCAAATATTGTCAACCTTGGACGTGTGTGTTAATGAATGCACACCTACAAAATTTTGTGACGAAGACGGGTACGACCTAGTAACATTGCAAATGGCTAGCGTCATCCTTGAGTCAGGATCGGAGAGCGAGGAACAAGAAGAACCACCATGTGAGACCGAGTGTAAAAGAATAATTGATGAGATATCTGTAGTGAACGATAGGAATCAAACGGAGGAGGAATTCACGAATTCACTGAGCGGTGACCTTCCATCACTGGACGATGAAATCCGACTGATAGAGGCTGATGATGAAAGATCAAGTGCGTCAAAGACGAATAGAAAATACAGGCCGAGGCAGGACAAGTTTTACGAGTTTCCTAACCAAAAACCTAGTCGACAGGAGCGGTATAAATCCAAGAGAACGAGAAAATCAAGGACGAATACGCATAATCCGATGCCACTTCTCAATGACAGAACGGGATATCTAAAGCTTGTTAAAGCTGATGATTGTGTCAAAGACAAGGTCACTGGATGGTTTATCAAAACTAAACCGTGGAAAAACAACAAGAAGAACAGACACGAAAAGCAAACAACTAAGTCGTAGAAAGGGGGGGAAACGGGGTCTGGAATGACCAAAACAGAGAGGAAAACGGAGTACAATAAGCTCAAGCGAACCCTCAGAGACATATGGACGACTGACTTTGAAACAAATGAGGACACGAGTTCTGACAAGATGGATGCACCGTCCCATTATAAGAAGTATACCATACAAGATAGGAAAATCATAGTGCAACAACCAATGAGGGAATTGAAGGAACCGGGTACATCATACAACGATCCTGAAAAAGCCAAACGAATAGATCTAGCGGAGCCAGGAGAAGATCCAAAACCTGCATATATTGCCACGGATCTTACCGAAGAGGAGGAAAAGCTTTTGGTAGCTACTCTTAAATAGTATAGAGATGTGTTTGCATGGTCATACAAAGATCTTAAGGGGGTGGATCCAAGTATCTGTCGACACACAATACCCCTTAAGAATGACGCCAAACCCAGCCGACAACGTCTCTATACTTACAATGAAACGTTTGCAAAAAAGATCAATGAGGAGATAGATAAACCTAAAGAGGCAGAGTTTATTTACGAAATTGAGCACACCGATTGGGTTTCACCGATTGTGGTGGTCCCGAAGAAAAATGGAAAGTTAAGAGTGTGCGTCAATCTCAAGAAAGTAAATGTTGCTACAATTCGGGACAACTATCCCCTACCCATTACTGATCATGTAATAGAAAGGGTGGCAGGAAAAGAGGCTTATAGTTTCTTAGATGGCTTTTCGGGTTACAACCAACTCGCAATAAAGCCAGAGGATCAGCACAAAACGGCTTTCGCAACTGAATGGGATATTTTTGCATACCGGGTAATGGCTTTTGGCTTAACAAATGCACCACCCACATTTCAGAGCTGATGGGTCATGTTTTCAAAGAATATCTAAGACAGTTCTTAGAAATTTACATGGATGACTTGTGCGTTCACTCTCTTGTAAGATTGGAGCACATAGAGCACTTGACCAAGGTGTTCGAAAAATGCAGACTGTATCGGATTTGCCTGAATCCAAAGAAATGTGTCTTCATGGTAAGACATAGAAAAATATTGGGACATATAGTGTCCAAAAACGGTATTTCAACAGACATGGAGAAGATCAGTGTCATTGTTGATCTACCACGACCAGTAAAGGTAAAAGAGGTACAGGCATTTATGGGTCATTGTGGATATTATCGCAGATTTATCTACTCATACGCTATAATTGTAAAACCACTTTACGCGCTGATAACTAAATTTGAGTGGACGGATGAGTGCAAGAAAGCTTTTCAAACTTTGAAGCAGAGGTTAATTTCCGCTCCAATTTTGAAGGCTCCGGATTGGGAAAAGATATTTCACATCCACGTAGATGCATCATCGTATGCAATAGGATGCATACTTGCACAACCTGGAGAGAACAACATGGATTTTCCAATAAGTTACTCCATTAGACAACTGAACAATGCGGAGAAGAATTACACAACAACTGAGAGAGAGGGTTTGGGGATGGTCTATGCGGTGAAAACGTTTAGACACTACTTACTTTCCAATAAATTTGTATTCTTCGTTGATCACCAAGCACTGTTGTACTTAGTAAACAAACCTTGCAGTACTGGGAGAATTGTTCGATGGTTCATCATACTACTTGAGTTTGACTTCGCGGTAGTAGTCAAGAAAGGAACTACACACCAAAGAGTGGATCATTTATCTAGAATGATGCATGGAAAAAACCATGTAGGAGTTGATGATGATTTGCCAGATGCGTATCTTTTCAACATAGAAATGGTTCCAATATGGAGCGAGGATGTAATTCCTTTGCTGACTATCAGGTCATTGAATGTGACAAGACAACCATCTACCATTGCAGCATCCAGATCATTGGTAATGTTGGCAGGCAGGCTATACAAACAGGGATCGGATCAAATCCTTAGGCTTTGTGTTGAATCGAGTGAACGGGAATTGTACCTAAACTAAGCTCATGTACAAACAACGGGGATTCACAATGGGCAGGCACAGATGTATCAAAGATTGATGAGAATAGGTGTGTTTTGTCCAAAAATGTGACATAGTGTTCATATGCATATCAAATCTTGCGTTAGATGCACGCTTCAAAAGCCAATAGAGCACGCGACTTTGTTCAGATTATCTGTAGCACCCCGATGGAGTAAATACATTGTTGAATACCTCACCACCAGGATACTTCCTGAAGGGATAAGTAGATCACGTATCAAAACGATCACGAAAGAGGCAAAAAACTATGTACTGATTAAGGACACTCTTTACAAGAGGGGAAAAGACAATCGATTAAGAATGTGCGCGACTCAAGAGGAATACATTCCTATCTTAGAGCAAGCACACGGCGAACAAGCTGGTGGACATTTCTCATCTGACAAAAGGGCGAAAGCAATCCTGATTGCAGGCATACGGTGGCCTACACTATTCATGGACGCTGAAGAGTTTGTGAAACGATGTGATGATTGCCAAAAAACAAAAATTCCTAGAGCAAGAGATGATATGCCCTTAAGGCCAATGATGGGGGCAAGAGCGTTTGCGAAATGGGGAATAGATTTTGTAGGACCGATAGCGCCTCCGAGATATAAAACGTACGCTCAATACATTATTGTGGCAACAGGTTATCTAACAAAGTGGGTGGAAGCTAAAGCAACAACCAGAAATGATGCAAAAACGACAGCACACTTTTTGTATGAGAACATTTTCACCAGATATGGCTTACCAATCGAGCTAGTGAGTGATAGAGGAACTCACTTCATCAATGAGGTGATCGAATTCCTATTGGACGAATTCATGGTAATTCACAAGAAGTCCGCTCCCTATCACCCACAAGCGAACGGCCAAGAAAAAAGTACGAATAAGATTTTGGTGACAATTCTCACCAAAATTGTTGGCGAATCGAGAGCTGACTGGGATCAAAAGCTGCATTCAGCTTTATGGGCATATAGAGTAGCTTACAAAACATCACTCGGAACGACTCCATTCAACATGGTTTATGGAATTCAAGCGATTTTGCCACTTGAATTTCTTATCCCCACGCTTCGGGTCGCAAAACAATTAGAATGGACAGGTCATGAATTATCCAATCAAGTAGATGTCCTGGAAAAACTGGATGAAACTAGATCGAGAGCCGTTGCATCAATCTAAGCGCAAAAACAAAACATGAAATCATTCTTTGATCAACATGTTATCAGCAAGGAATTTGCTACTGGGGATTACGTCTTAATGTATACCCTGAAACAACATTCTCAAAAACTCAAAAAGCGAGGCAATGGACCCTATGTGATTCGTGACATATCATCTAGCGGTGCCATTAAACTTGCAACATTAAAGGGAGAGGAAATGCCTCATTGGATTAGTAGTTGCAGACTAAAGAAATACAACCTACCACTAACCTCAGAGATGCTTGCCAAAATACACATTGCGAAGGAGCGCAAGAACAAAGCAAAGGAGACGAGAGCTCAAGCGCAGGAGGAGGCCAAAGTCAGGATTTTAAAATGAAAACAAACCTTACAACAACAAAGACTTCCTCAACCAGCTGATACGGCTCAAATTTCTTTTTCTATAATTCAAACTAATGAGAATGGGAAACAGGAATCGATGTTCGGATCAATGTCAGACTTCCGCATGGCAGATATCAACGAGCATTGATTGACACAGGAGCAAGAGTCAATGTGGTCAACTTCTCCACTTACAGGATGCTTACAGATGAACCCCTCGTGCAATCCACACGTGATCTACAAGCTGCAAACGGCACAACAATGCCAACATTGTGGATAGTAAACTTACCAATCAATCTTGATGGAAATAGTTGTCCTCATCAATTTTTCGTAATGAAGACGGAGAAATCAGAGAATCAATATGCTTGGGAGTTCCATGGATGAGAACGTACAATGCAGTCATTGAATGGTCAGAACATGCGTTAAGGTATACACACGACTCTAACGTATACATGACTCCATTCGCCAAAACAGATCACTCGTGGCCGAGTATCACCATCGACAAAAAGCAACCGGCTAATCAGCCAAAAACACCACAAAAGGTTATTCGAAAAGTGTGGATAAAGAAAAGATTGCTGACCAACAAACCGAGTAAGATATGGCTACCTAAGGACAAACTCCAGACAGAAGCAGCATCATCTCAAAGACCTTCAGGAGCTACTCCGGAGTAGAAATGGCAACCAAAACTGGAAAAAGCTAAAGATTCGGCGACAGAGCTCGAAAGGAAACCCAAAACTCAAAACAAGAAGCCTGAACCTCCAAAATGGCACTCGAAACCTCTGAAAACTAAAATAGAATCTGTAAAGATGCAAAAAACCGCCTACAAATAGGTTCCAAAAAAAATTGCCATCACAACACCAACAATCAGGGAAAGAGCAATTCGACTGCAAGCTCTTTTGTTCCATAAACAGCTACCCTCGCCATCAAAATCCACTGAAAACTACATTCAGTCCCCGCATCTTGCACAGCACCTTGTTACCCAACGCATTGTCTCAAACATCAGAATAGGGCCACATTACCAGGCCATGCATAGACACAGATTCAAAACCCATGCACATGTACCCAACTTTCGTCCGGGACGACTCAGACAAGGAAAGGGAAGTAATTGATGAATCTAACAACAGTCGGGGCCATTAAGGGGTCCAACGTGTATATGTGTACATAATGTGTGTGTTTTTTCATTATTGAGGGTTCAATTTCGAAAATATTCGATCAAAACTTGGCATTTTTAGCGTTTTTGTATCATCCGACCAGCATAATAATGAGTTGTAATGAAAAAATCCAGAGCATTGGGATGCTTCTAGAGAAAATATATGCTTAGGGGTGAGTATAATAATTTTGGCTAATTTTTGCCAGTTAATAAGTATTTTTAATTTATTTTGTTTGATTTTTGTTAATAAAACATCAAAAATTAAAAATTCTCGCTCACAAATATCGGAATCAAGTTCTGGAAGCAAACGCCAAAGTATCATGATAAGGTTATCAAGCATGGAAAATATGAAGCTAATCTGAAGATGTCGAATTTCAGCCTTAATAATCATGACTACATTTCGCCAAAATCGCATCAAATGGTCATACGACGCTGAAATGACAAGCGGTTCGACCCACAGGTGGTATGCAGATTATATCGGGATCAAAGATGAGGAAAATCAGCCCTGTGTCACGAAAATCTCGGGAAGATATAGACCAGGTAGGCCAAATTCTAGCTCATTGTTCATTTTCACATTTTGAGAGAGAAGGAGAGAGCTTCTTGACCTAGAGCGCGCTGCCACGTTTCTACCCCGTATGGACGGTCAGAGCCAGCATTTCACACCAGATTTCACAGGTATGTTCCTTATCAAGTAAAGATCAAGTCTATTACGCATGCAAGCGCGAATCATTGCACAAACGGGCGAAGGGATCAAACCAAAGTCGGATCCGGTCAAAGTGGTCAAGGGCCCTTAGAGGCACCCAAACAAAACTTTTTTCAGGCACAGAACAAAGCCATATGGTCAAACACAAGGTCAGGAACAAAGCCATATGGTCAAATCACAATTTGGTGGTGGTACACCGATCGCGATCGGTGTACCTCACTGACAAAAATTGGGACAGAACATGCAAAACACCTCCCCTCAGCCTCACCTACAATCTACTGGTGTCAAAATTAATTTCTGCCTCCATGGTACGATCGCGATCGGTGCCCCCAGATGCAAGTTTTGCAACTTTTGATTTGGCCCAGGCTTGGAACTCAATTAAAAGTAAACTCTCTTGAATTTTCAAGGAAAATGCACAAATTTTGCTCATGGAATGGACCCAATTTGTCAAACACAACCGAAAAGGGAAAATTTGACCTACTACTACCAAAATCCGGTTAAAATTAATGATGGATGGTTTGAAAGGTACACTTATCCGACTAAGAGTCAGAACAGTTGCAGAAAACCTCGAATGGATCTCAGAATCTCCTACAAGTACAGATATAGTCATTTCAGTCTCGAATGATCACACAAAGATAGAATTGGAGCCGAGCCAATGCCAAAGACCAAAAGGTCACTTAGGGAAGCTTAAGCATCACATGGATATCCAAGGAATGCCTGAAAAATGCACAAATCGGGAAAACCTCCTAAGACACGGTATAAAGTGCCTGATCAAGTCAAAATCAGACAATGGAGTAGGCTGATGGTAGCAGAACCTCATGGAAGCAGTGGGAGCTCTAAAACTAACTTCAGCTAACTCCAGGATCCAACCAAATTTCATCAGGAAAACCCAATGTGGTTAGACTTAGTAAAATAAGGTCAAAAAGTGGAAAATTGCTCTAATTTGTTCATTTTAAGTCCAAACTTGGAAAGAAATCATCAGTGGGTTAGGCATGCATAGGGGCCATGACCATCTAGTTTTCACCAAAAAAAAGCTCAGGTACTACAATCACGATCGGTGTACCTCAGCATCAGATTTTGACCAAAACCTATCAGATCCCTTGTATACATCTTGTTCAAGTCACCAACCAAGTTTCAAGCCATTTGGACATCAAAAACTCATAAAAAATCAGAGTCTAGTCCAAAACTCCCTTGTAGCCCAGAATTGGGACCTGTAAACTCAAAATTGGTTCAAATGAAACACGGAGTGGACCAAAATGACCCTCCAACTATCAGCAACCCACTCATGTGATCAAATCTAATTTTGGCCTCTGAACTACGATCGCGATCGATGTACCTCAGCTCCAGAATTGGCTCAGATTTTAATCAGTCATAGCTCTAGTCTTCCTAGTCCCACTGGTGAAATATGGACAAGAATGGATGAAATGTGTTCAAGTTATGATCAATTTTAACTTTTGAACTATTTTTTACTAAAAGTCTAAATGCGATTGATTGCGAAGGGAAAATCATGACAACTTGTGATTCTCCTGACGTAGAATGCCTCGCCAAAAGAAAGAAAGGCAATGGACAACAGAACCCTATGAAGTGGAGGAGCTCGCTACAAATGAAAAGGCTCACATCTCGAAAGAGATACTAGCTCAGATCCCTGCCCACATATTCATCTCAAAGTTTAAGGATGCTGCTGGTGACATGGTAAAGACAAATATCATGCCACGAGAGATATGGAACCTCCACCGAAGGCCGGAAGTAATAGAGGCAGTGTGAGTTGTGCACTTGGATAAATTTTTCAGATTACAGCCATGGGGAACAGATTACATGAGGGCCCACGAGCTCATGAGCTCGATACAATATGATGGGCAGGCAATGCTCATGGACAAGGATGGATCGAAGGTGAAAGTAAAGATCACGAAAGAAATCATCAACGAAGCTTTGCATTTCCTCCCAGGGCAACACGATTTGCTGACAAAAGACAAAGTCACTGGATAATGAGAAGGCATTCGTCAGAGCAAAAGGAAACAAATACAAGTACAATGACATGATATACGGAGAGCTGGAATTGCCAATGCGATTGATCTCTCAGCATTTCACATTAGGAGAAATATGAACCTTGCATGGGCCTTATAAGGAATCCTAACTTTTAGGAATTAAGGCTAATGCTGTGTGGGGTTTAGGGGGCAAGGGCATTGAAGAAGGTAGTTTTGAGTAGTCTTTTCTAGCCTTTTTTTTAGACAAATGTAGGATGTGGACCTAAAGGGTTACTTTCTCTCTCTAGCTTTTTCTAAAGTGAAGGAAGCATAGGGGTGTGTCCACATCAGCAAAAACGTGGGTCACAAAGAGACAAAATTTGAAATTCATTTTTACTTGTTTCTAACTTAAAACTCCCTCCCAACATATATACATATCCAAAAATCATTTTTTGACCCATTTTTTAACCCACAAGCTTAGAAAGTCCATTTTTTCAAAACTCTTTTCCCCCAAAAAGTAATAAACGTTTTGTTCTCTCCTCCTCCTCTCTCCTCCCTCCTCCCTCCTCTCTCTCTCTCCCTCTCCTCTCCCTCCCTGCCCCTACCTTCCTCCTCCTCCCCAATCTCTCCCTCCCCCCCCCCCCTCCCTCCTTCTCTCCTCCCATCTTCCTCAACCTCTCTACCCTTCCCCCTCTATCTTTTCATCATTTGCTTCCTCACGCAACAGCTTCCATGGTACTCACGGACATTACAAATGGTTTGCTTCCACCACCACGTACTCCGCACACCAAAAGCATACATATTCACTTACCCACGGCATTTTCACCGAAGACCACTAGTGAAGGTGATCAAAAGTCATCACAGGAACGTCGCACCGCTTGTGAGACCAATGTTGACATTTGGGTGGATGGCCATTTGTACCCTTACGATCCTATAAGCCGCTTCCATCCACCATTTAATAGCCTTTCCACATTTCTTCAATTTCTTGGGAGGGGAGAAGCAGGTTTGTTAGGCTATTGCAAGCGGTTGTGTATGGGTGCAGGTGCTTCTTTACATATGTGGATGCACGAATGTCAAGCTCTTCACCTCAAGACGACGGCATTACAAGAGAGTGTTTCTTCTTCGGAGAGGGTAGTTAAAACTCTTGAATAACAAATGCAAGAAAAGGAGTCCCACATCCAGAAGCTTACCAACACCATCACATACTTGAAAGAAACACCCATTGGTGCAAGGGAACGCAAACGCACGTATTCATCCATTGAAACTCTTGCACATTCGGGAGCAGCACGCAAACGACGAGTTACAGCCACAAGGTGATTTGGTCTTTACTTGCATGATGCATTCTTACTTCACACTATTTTCTAACATTTATGTTTATTTGTTGCTAGAAACTTCATCCAGGAGGCATGCGGTGGAACAAGCCAAGATGATCGAGTCAACCTTCTCACTAGTTGTCTCAATACCCAGGACGTGATTTCTATCTTACAATCACCTGGAGGTAAGCACATTAAGGATGCAGTCACCAAGGACCTTATGCGTAAATTAAGAAATGTGGTTAGTGATGATGACGTTCAACAAGCTTGTGATGAGGCTGGAATCAGCACCAAAGCATATCATGCTATTTTCCAACTCCTAAAGGATGCCCTCAAAGAACATGCATTGTGGAAAACCTATTTCCCGTTCCTCACAAGGTCAAGATCGCAAAGAAGGCCACAAACGAAGATGTGTTCTCCCGCATTGGGACATACCTACACATTGAGGACACAATGCCAACTTCCCTTTATGCTTCGTGCGCAACAAAGACAAGGGGAAAAGGTAAGAAACAATCCATAAGACCTTCGGAGAAGGGCTTTCGTTACACAATGTGGAACAATATTTTCGTGGATCTTAGAAGGCTTCAAGAAGCCATGCTTAGATTTTACGAGTTACCTGAAGAAGGTGACACACTTTACTTTTTTCTTTGGTATTATTCTTATTATAACTCTGAGTTTAACACTAGGTTGGTAACCTAACAGGACATAAAAGTGTCCTTTCAGGGTTTTGAAAAAAACCTCCAAAACCATAGTAGATCCACTCATTTTGTAAAATCCTTTCATGAGGTTATAGTTCAAGGCCTACTACTCATGGAAAAAATAAGAAACTTGTAAAATTTCTCATCTTTTGGTCACACCAAGCCTCCAAAGTTGATGGACCAGGGCATTTTCATCAAAACAGTCATTTCTTACATTTTGTTGCATAAAGATAAGATTAGGGATTTTTGTAGGACTTGAGATAAATTCCCTAGTTAACTTCAATGGGTTGGTGATCAGAACATATGATTGCTTCTCACTCACTATTTTTTGTTTTGCCAAAATAAATAGGTACAAAAAAGTTGAATTTTTACCATTCTGCAAACCTATCATCATAGTTTCTATAGCCACTCTCAATACAAATAATATATGCATGTTTTCTTAGTTCTCTATTGTCCTTTATGTTCATAAGGAGCCATGGAGCATGTCAAAATAATAACACACCTCTTACCAAGGGGAATCTTGGGGACAAAGATGAAGTGCTAAATACAGCAAACATGAAAAAACTGAGTTCAACATTATGAGTTGTAGAATCCCATAGAAACTATTCAATATCTAGCCAAATTTGATCCTTATGACTAGATATGGTTACTGCCTACAAAATGCATGTAGTTGTCACAAGAAACTAACAATATTGAAAAAGATATACTTGATATACTAGAGTGTTCCGTTTTCTTCTATAATTGAAAAAATCAACCATCATTGTTTACTATGCAAAATAGGGTATTAGGTGCCCCAAAACTCAAGGAATATTAGCTTTATGTTACAATATGCGACATAGAAAATCAAAAATGCATTTGGATATGAAATCCACCAAAAAAATCATAGAAGAGCTAAAATTGGCTAAAAAACAGGATTTGACAATTTTTGTTATTTGGTCATAAGTTAAAACTTTAATATTTATTTCTCCCTAGAAGCATCAAGACATGTTGAGGACTACTAAAGATAGTTCTCTAGCATTATAGAGCTCACAAACATGAATTATAGAGTGGTATAGTTGCAAAAACTTGAAAAAAGCCAAAAACAGGACCCATTTTTTCACACAGTTTAGGTTGTAAAATGTTGTGCAAGGACAAAGTTAAAGATGGAATTGATATTCCAAAAAAATGTCGGGTTTTTTTCAGCTCATGAGACAACTTTCTAGATAGATAGAACCTCAAAATCCATTTTGAAACTCTTCACATAATTCAAGGAAAATGGTCACTTAACAGGACATAAAAGTGTCCCATTACCAACCTAGTGTTAAGGTCTTAGCACTATTTATTTTGTAGTGCTTGGCACAAAAGTCGCTTTTGTGCTGAAACTCGATGAGTGTCAAATAGTGAAAGGCCGAAGGTTAGAGAGGCTAAGTTTCACTCTAATGAACGAGGCCCTTCTGCAAACCAAGCGAAGGGATTCAATCGAGCCATCTCCCACCCCATCTTTTAGCGTGCAATCAGAGAAAGACATTTGGTGGTTAGGTGCTATTGAGGTGCCCAAAGAGACCAATGGAGTACTTTCATGGATTTTTGAGAGAACTCCATGGATCACAGAAGTAATACACTCCCAAATTGCAGGTCAGAAGTTGGAGATTGAGGGTTTTGGTAGTTATGATGTGGAGTGGCACTTAGGTGGGGATTTGAAGACCATAAAGTGTTTGCTTGGCTGCAAACAAGGGGCTTCTTCTCTCATGCCTTGTCGATTTTGCACTCGAGGGTACAAACTTAATGGAAAAAAATCACATAAGAGCACTGCAAAGGCCGGTTCCATGCTTCCATGGCAAGGGCATGGAGAACAAGGGTTAGATTGTCGTGATGTCGGAGATGAAGGTAGAGAATGGGAAGCGTCTATTCTGAGATGTCCCATGCTCAATGCCCCAGACCGTGATCAATGGACAACGCTTGGAATCCAATCTTTCGATTTCCTCTATCGAATGTACATTTTTGTACATTACACGCATTTTTGATAGGCCATTGAAGCTCCACATTGACTATGCTTTCACAATGAAACCGTTGGAAAAGTCTAAGGAAGCGATCGAAAGAGTGGAGGTACTCTTGAATTCCATTGGCTGTCACGGTGGAAATGTGTCTATCGTTACTGCAAAAAACATAGGGGAGGCCCATGAAATTGCTCAACAAGTGTCAATGAGTGGACAAAAAGCTAAACACTTTTTGAAGAAAGTTTCCCAAGGAAAGCCAAGTCGATATGATGCTAAAAACAGCTCCAACCAGTAGGCAGGTAACCTTTGGGAGCTTTGGAAGGAGTTATGCAAAGCTACTACCGACAATGATTCAAATGGCGAGCTTGCAAACAAGCGCAAGCAAGTTTGGTCACATTTTGATAAAATGGTCAAGCTTATGGGCCTTAACAGCACAACAGAAGAACAACGCCAATCATTTCAAGAAGCCTTGGCGGATTTTACCAAGGTTTTCACCCTTTCTTGGGGTGAAAATAACATCACACATTACATGGTAAGTCATTTTACATGGTGTATTCATTACAAGGGATTGTTTTTATTTAATAATGTGGATCGTTTACTCATGTGAACAGCATATCTTGTTTGCGCATGGTGCATTTTTTATGCACAAGTATGGATCGCTTGAAATTTTTAGCACTCAAGGCATGGAGAAGTCCCATTATCGAGCAAGGGGAGTGTACTTCAAAAATACTCGACATGGTGGTGGAATGGTGCAATCCAATTATTTGGAGGAGATGTTCAATTGGTTTTTTCGCACAACATTTGCTCGTAAGCTCACAATGGAGCGTGTGCGACAATCCAAGATTGCTATTGAAGTGCGGAAATGGAGTCGTCAAGAGCATAGCAACAAGTGGCAAATGTCGCAAGGTCCCACCAAGCATGCTGCATGGCGACGATGGAGAGTGCGACAAGGATCAAAGTGGATACTGCGCGAGTCACTAAACGTGAACGCAAGGTCCAACTCTTAGCGACATGTTTATTTAAAAAATAATACTTTTAAAAAAAAAATTAGTGTGAACAGGGCCCTTTTTAAATGGGCCCTTATAAATATTGCATGCTCTCATAAACCACTCATTTCTTAAGAACAAGTGAGCTCTTACCAACGAAATGGCGCGCACCAAACAAACTGCGAAAGAGCATCCACCTGCCAACAAAAACACCCTCCAAGGATGTGAGAAGCCATCATGGCTTAAAGGCACAAGAAAACTGCCACGAACGCCTGGCCGTTCCAGGAACTCATATGGTAGTGGGCATGGTGGTAGGGCACGAGAGTCATCGAGGACTGTTGAATCTCCACCTCCTCAAGATATAACACCTAGAAGGAGAATGAAGCAACGTGCCCAGCGCTGGAGAGAAGAAGAGGGCCAGCAAACAACAGAGTCCGATAGGGAGCAGCCGTCGCGCCACCAATCACAAGCAGGACCATCCAGGACTCGAGTGGTCCATACAGACATTGAATCAGAGAGTGAGCCACCATGGCTGCGAGAAAAAATACTGCGCACACACCGGGTGGTTGTTGGGGGAAAGACATTGCCTGGAGGCCAGGGAGCTCTCCCCACACGACAAGATCGGCAGCCAAGGGAAGAGGAAGAATCAGAAGAGGCTGCAGAACCAGCCCCTAAGCATGTAAATAGGCACAATTCTAAGTTTTTCAAGAAGCCTAAACACCGCCTGCCAGCAAATGTGCAAGTGCCCCCAAGACAACCGCAGCGGCGCCGAAAAATAGCAAGGGCCTTTGCAGAAATCCGCCACTACCAGAAGACAACGGAGCTTTTGATTCGACGCGCCCCCTTTGCTCGCACTGTGAAGGAGGTGCTTCAAAGCTATGGAAATCAGTATAGAATGCAAGCAATAGCGCTAGAGGCTATTCAAGAAGCTGCGGAGGCCCACATCATTTCGGTGTTGGAAGATACCAACCTATGCGCCATACATGCAAAGCGAGTGACAATACAGCCAAAAGATATGCAGCTTGCACGTCGATTGCGACGAGACTTCGAGCATTAGCCGAAGTTACCCCTCTTTTTGTATTGCACACCCTTATCTTTGTAATGATTTGACTTTCCAATGACAATATGATCAACAGTTGTGTCTACTGTGTCTATTATCTTTGTAATGAAATGACTTTGTAATTTCAAGTTCTGTATGTAATTGCAGTCAATTTCAGTAAATTTGTGCTTTTTAAGTATGCTTGAGGGTAGATAAACCTATAAGGTGCATCTAAATGAATGATACAAAACCAATCCATTGCAATAAATTTGTGCTTTGTAGGTATCCTAGGGGGTAGATTAGCCTACTAGGGGCAAAAAAAAGCCTGCCCACAAGGGCGCGCAAATGGCCCATCCAAAACTGATGGATGGGCCATTTGCGCGCCCTTGTGGCTAGGCTTTTTTTTGCCCCTTGTAGGCTTATCTACCCCCTAGGATACCTACAAAGCACAAATTTACTAAAACCTATTGGTTTTGCATCATTATTTTACATGGATCCTTGTGGACACCCTTTTTTGGCCATTTCAAGCTTTGAATTCCCTATAGGATATAAAAATAAATAACATATTGTGAAACCAAGTGTCTATGCAATAGTAATTTGGATTTTTCAAATGTCCAATGTAATTGGACTTTTTGGTGCAGGGGTGTACTAGGTATAGCTGAAGCAGGTGATAGTGTGCTGGAAACTTCATCTCATAATTGATTTCACCTTTTCTAGTGTCCTTGAGTGTGAACAATATGTTGGAATTGCCATAAAAAGGGTGCATCTAAATGAGTGATGCAAAACCAATCCATTGCAATCAATTTGTGCTTTGTAGGTATCCTAGGGGGTAGATTAGCCTAATAGGGGCAAAAAAAAGCCTGGCCACAAGGGTGCGCAAATGGCCCATCCAAAACTGAAGGATGGGCCATTTGCACGCCCTTGTGGCCAGGCTTTTTTTTTGGCCCTTATAGGCTTATCTACCCCCAAGGGTACTTAAAAAGCACAAATTTACTGAAATTAACTGCAATTACATACAGAACTTGAAATTACAAAGTCACCAATCAAAAAAAAATTCATATCACCAATTGAAACAATTTTGAAGATTGACAAATCACATTCAAAAGAATTTGCAATATAGAGAGACAATTTCAAATATTTTGTATTCCTTCCAAAACGGTGATTTTACATCATGTATCTGAGGAGTTCATAATTTTTTTTATCATTTCCTGGTGCCTATTTTGCGCGTAAGGCAACTCCCCAGTCAAGAGGGAATGCACTATGGCCTTTGGGTCATTTGAGCCAATGGAAGCATGTATCCCTATCTAGGCAAGCACTTTACCACGAAAGCCAGTGCCAAACGCTGTGCATACAAGGGATCTACGCACTAGGAACACTTGATGCGCAGTTTGAGCAATGGTGCTCAAACACAAAAACTTGCTCAAAGCTTTTAACGACCAAGTCATAAAATGGGCTTGGGGAGTAAATTCATTATGGATAATGGCCACATCGCCAGGGGGGAGTTGTCCTAGGTAATGCGCAAGAGAAGCTTGAGGTCCAAAGCCCGTCCGCTTGCCACCCGTCCTTGCAGCAAAATCATCAACCTCCACAACATCCTGTCATAAATCGATGAAGGTTGAGAAAAAAGACAATGAAGGATAAAATAGTAACATGAAAATTAGGATACATTTTACCTCCTGCTCCTTGTCGTCCTCCTCCCTGTTGCCCTTTGCATCCAAGTCAATGCTCCCATGCACCACAGATACGAGCTTTGGATCATCAGATGGGAGGTTGCATAATGGCATAGGCATCCTAGCAGCCTCAACCTTGGCTTGCGTGGCTTGGAAATCTTCATCGGCCACGTGCAACTGCTCTGCTGCCAGGACCTTCGCACATACAACTACAATAGTGTCAGCAACAGAGTCCCCATCTGGCAAGAGCTTGCTTTCTAGGGCATCTGGCGTATTGTCTAAGGGACATTTGCTGCTGTTGCATAGCACGCTCAAGCATTCATCCATGCGCAGGCCAAATGCTTTCTCCAAATCATGCAGGAACACATACTCCTCCCCATCCACTAACACTGAGGAGAAGCGGCTTATTTCTACCTCTGGGATAGCCACATCCGTCAATGGTAGTGGCACTGGAGTGTCACTAGGGCCAGCTGCAACTATGGATTTCTCAACCACTTCCTCAAGACCCCTAGGATACTCGAGCCGATGTGCTTTTCCTTCCGTTGCAGGGTTCATGGGTATAACCTGCTGCTCCTTGGTGTCCTTGATAAAGGACCCAACTTGAAGGTGTGGTAAGCGGAGCTCCTCCAAATCAGGTTCCTCGCTCACCAAGAAGATAAATGTTGCGAGCCGAGAAAGCCACTCCACCCCCAACTTGCGCTTCTTGAGCGCTGACACCCCAGGGGCTTGCTCGTCCAAGTAATGGCCTGCATCGGTTTCAATTTCTAGGAATCGTTGCAACCGCTTGGAGAATGGGCGATCACCTTTGTGTATATAGCGCAAAAGATCTCAAGGCACCCAGATCCCTGCATGTGGGGGGATAGATACAGAATATTTTATGATGTGCTCCTCCATGAACGCAAAAATCTCCTCAAATGCATCCATGTGAAGGGCAACTGTGGCGTCAAGGTCAGGGAGACGAGTAAAAAAGTTGTGGAGGTCCAACTTCCCTTTGTATTTGGTGTCCTCGAGGAAGAGGATGAAGCGTGACAAAGGGGTGGATGTGGGTGCAGATGCAGAGGCTGTGGAAGCATCCATGTCTAGCCTGGGGTGTAGATAGAGAGCGGAGGAGCTCAAGAGTTGCAAAAGTGAAAATAGTGAATGAGTTAGGTGGCCCCCCTTTTATAATGGACCCTTTTTTTAAGACATTAAAAAAAAAGGCACTTTCACCAAAAAATGATTTCTCATCCCAATGCAAAAAATTATATTCAAAGGCATGATTTGCTGAAGCAAATCATGTTGATTATAGCGGGGATCAATATGAAAATTGCAAGAGTTACAAAGTTATAAGATCGATAGCATAGTTCCATCTATCCCCCAGTCCTCCTCGACCTTCAATTTGTCTTCCATTCTCTTCCCAATCTGCGGACATTCATTACAATAAGCATCTAATGATTGACAAACCATGATGTATTGAAAATGTGGTGGAAGGATTCTCACCTTGTGACCTTGTAAACGAAATTGTGCTTGTTGAAGGGCCTCAAAACCCATAATAACCAAATGTTCTCGAACATTACTGAGAGTCCAATGCTTGTCCACTTGGACTGCCTCCAAAGCATCGTTGGGCATCTTCACTGCAATGTCAAAGCTTGCAATAGTGCCGTCTACACCCTGTAAGGAAGTCCACACTCCAAGCTTGCACATCCAACGATCATAGTGAAATCGTATGTACAAGGAGGTGCGGGATTTCAAATAGCGCATTCCAATACCTGAAGCTCTAACCTTACAACGGTATCGATCCCCGTTGTGCATGCCCTCCACAAAACCCCTGTCCTCTTCTAAAAGCCTTCCTAATTCCTCGTAATGCGCATCTTTACATACAAACATTGTGGTAGTCTCCACAAATCCAAACTCTTTAAAAATGTGCACAAAACAATGAATAGGCAAACACCAACTCAAGCCCACAGACCTAGAAGCTTTAGAGTATTTCAAAGAGTTTTGGACATCCATTATCATCTTTTTCTTGAAAGATGCTACCGACCACAAATCTGGGACCGGCCACTCCATACTTAATAAGGAAGTTACTTTGATGGGTTCAAGCGTTCCAAACGCTTGTGTAGAAGTAGGGACAATATAAGAGTGAGAATAGAAGAAAATCCTTCTTTGAACCAGTTTGGTTGGGCAAAGATGTAGGAACATTATTGCTCCAATATCCGCATGTATAGCATTGAATGTGCCGGAGAGACTATGTAGTGGCTGCTCCTCCACCAACGTGGATGGAAATATGACTATAAATGCATGACAAATGTTAAGTATGAATCCATAATAACATTACACTGTGATTTCACACCTAGCTTTGTATTTTCAAAACATGTACTTACAATGTGTTGGAAATCGAGGTGGTTGTTGCAAGTGCATGGTTGACATTGAGAAAACATGTTGTACAATGGCTACGGTCCCCTTGTCTTTGCGGTTCTTGAAGCCAAGGAGCTTTCCTTTCCAATGAAGATCCAAGTTTGCACGATTCCGCACACGATGAGGGCCAATAGCAGATGGTTGCATGTATACCCAAGCACCTTTGGTGAACTCTTGTGGCACCCACTCATCATCTACACCTCTAGTGTTGTGGCATGCAACTGCTGTGACCTCATCCTTTGGCCGCCTTTGAGAAGTAGAGTTGGCCATGGTTGAGCAAAGAAAACTAGGAGGAGGAGAAGGACCTTGCTTGTTGCTACAATGTAGGTGGGATAAAGTGATATGAGAAGGTGGTTAACCCTTGTGGCAATGGGAGGAGAAGGTGGATAACCCTTGCTTGGTGTGGCAATGGAAGGTGGTAGGGGAGGAGAGAGGAGCTTACTTGCTGCAGCAATGGAGATGGTGTAGAGAGAGAGAGTGTTGGAGTAGAGTATGAGTGTGATGGTTGCAACCAAGGAGGGGTTGGAAAAGGGGTTCTAGAGAGAGAAAATCACTTTTTGCCTAATAACTACTTTTGGGGGAGCTCTGGATAGCAAAAAAAGATTTTTCAAAAGTTTTTTAAAAAATTTGAATTTTAGGGTTTTTGGATGCACGTTTTGACTTTTTGAGATCAAAAAATGATTTTTTGACCATAAAATAGTTTTAGGGGGGTTTTCAGAAGATGAAATTTGAGTTTTGAAAATTTTCAAATTTTTGGGATTTTTTCAAAACCGATCAAAAAGCAGGGAAGTTGGAGGTTCCATATGGCCCACCCACCCCCCCCCCCCCCCACCCCACCTTCTCACTAGGTAAGAGCCCATTTAAGAAGTGTAAGACTACTTTGTCCCCCTACATTTTTGAGGGCATAGAGTGTGTCCACCACCCTCTTCTCATTGGCTAGCCTCTAATTAACCTTAATCCCAAAGGGCCCCTAGAGGGTTCATATTTTTCCTAATGAGAGTACAAAAGCCCCCTCGCTACACCGAGCCAATCCTGGACATTGCATTGGTCATGGCTTTAGCGACAGTCGAAAATAGAACCATTCGCTGCAACTACGGTTCTTACATTTTGGAAAACTTGGTCGAAGCAAATCTGAAAAGCTCGGCAAAAAACAAAAGCTACATGAACGCAGGGCCGATGCTAACCAGAATAGCATACCAGGCTTTGGGAATGATTGATGATTTGCCAGTTGCCAGTTCTCAAACGGCCCTGATCCAGAAAGCAAAGCTGGTGGCTCATTCAGTAAGGACAACCCCTGGCGCAACATCATCGCGCTCAGCAAAGGCCACCAACAAAAGCTCGAGTGATGAAGAAAAAACGGAGACAGATGATGAAGATCCCTAGAAGATGCACATGGAAAGACTTCGCCACATGGAAAGGCTCAAGGCCACAAAAACTAAATTACCCGGTCTTGACAGCGCAGCAACCCCCTACGGTAGCCTACATGGTCAGCACATTGAATTCGACAGTCACATTGCTGTGGGATGTCCCCGACTTGGCGTGCCAAATGCTAGTAAAGATAGCCGGGATGATCGTCACCTTCATCCAGGTGTTTAAAGACACTGAAGGCGACAATCATCCGTGGAATCTGTTCTTGGAAGGACACAGAGGCATCTGCTGGAATCTACAAGATTCATCGCCATGACACATATTGATGGCCATGTACTCCAGGCTAATGTACCTTCCCTCACAATACTTGCAAACATTCGA
This sequence comes from Adiantum capillus-veneris, assembly GCF_014529385.1. Lineage (NCBI taxonomy): Eukaryota > Viridiplantae > Streptophyta > Polypodiopsida > Polypodiales > Pteridaceae > Adiantum > Adiantum capillus-veneris. Next base: position 95,346,597 of record NC_140960.1, read on the forward strand.
AGAGGCCTTCGTCACAGGATTCGTCGAAATTGACTCAAGGATTTTCCATCCTATGGCGAAGAACCTCAAGGCAAGGTACGTAGCATACCAACACACGTTATCTGGAAATCCATTCAGACAGCATCAAGAAGCACTGAAAGCTGTCCTTCGAACCAGAAGTTTTTCAGCGACACTTGCTTCATTGGAGCCACATCAACGGCCAAAGCACCGAACATGCACGAGGGCGTGCAAGGATAAGGAAGGGGGGAGTGTTTGGCGGACGAAGCAACAAGCGGCCGTTTCCAAAGAAGGATCATATTTTTCTGAGAAACCATTGTAAAATTCTTTTGTAAGGAAGCATCTCTAAGCAGAGAATTTGTCAAAGGATGTATGATTAGTCTTATGGGAGCAATTGTATATTAGAGAGCCAGTTAGAAGTTTAGAAGCTTATGGCCGGACAAGCCATTTGTAAAGACCTAATCTATAAAGGTCATTTTTTGTAAGTTGGAGGATAATCTTTTTGATGGAAAACTGAGAAGACATCGTACGTTTGAGAGCTCCTTCTTGTTCAAACTTGTAATCTTCGCCATTGTGGCTACGGTAATCCAAATTCTGATTTGTTTATTGCATTGTGTTCCTCTCACCTTGCTCTTCCATTCAAGTCTAATCATTCAAGATTCAGTGTAGGTTTTCGACTACGAGTTTGAGGCCTTAAATTGTTGTTTTGAGTGTGATCTATATGCGTGTTTTATGTTGTTTTGACCCTAGGAGGGGCTTTAGGGACCCTAAAATGACCCATTAGGATCACCTGTTCGCTGTTTTTGCTGACTTTGGGACGAACGATCGTGATCGTTGTACCTCTCTTGAATGCTCTAACAGCAATAGGATATGTTCCTGGTAGTCCCCTGTAGCTTCCCTTCAAGTTTCGTGCGATTCTGATATGATTTGCATGGTAAACGGGCGTGATGACTATAGAGCTATGTAGAAGGACATAGGCAGATTACTTGGCGGTAATGCGTTTGATTTGCTTGTAGAGTTAGTAGTTGCATCTCATCGAGTTCACTTCATTAGGGATGACACCCTAGTGACTTTCCATGCCTCATCCGAGTCGCTTCCCCTGTATCGATAATTTTATGTTGATGCTTGAGAGCTATGCTATGGACGTCCGTCGTGGCGACCCGCAAACACATATACATACACTTCTTAAGCATGAGAGGAGAAGCATCACTACCCAAACCAACACACCACTTGTTCCACAAATCATTAAATTACTTCACAATTTCATCTATACTCTGATCATCCGTCATCTAATACTTACTTTTAGATTGCAGTAAAAATTAAATATGAAAGGAGAGAGTTTTCTTTATGAGAGAGATATCAAAGAGAACATAGGTTGTGATGGGCTTTACACAAATACACATTAAAAACATTTTAAAAACCATGCACATAGTTCAAAGAAAATAACCAATTAAAATTGACAACTCACGGATTTGCTTGGAGGTGGTCTCCCCTCTAAAAGGACTTATACTATAATTCTCTCAAAAGAGAGCTTTGTTACAATACATGTTTGTCCTCTTGTGGAGAATTTCTTCAATCAAGAAGATGGTGTCTTCAAAATTCCATGGTATAACCCTTCGTCCCAAACCCTAAACACCCTAGCGGGGAGAAAGGAACTGCAAAGAAAGAGGAAGATGAAGGTGGAGAGAAGTATTTTTTCAAGCAAGAGACTTGATATTCCATACACTTGCTCAAGGATAAGATCTTAGCACAGCTTAGTAATAGAATATTAGAGATGGAGAAGAAGAAACTTTCATTGGCTTGGACTTGCTTCCATAGCCAAAAGCTTGAGCATAGAGTCCGTCTCTAGAGCTCCCATGAGAGAGAGAGAGAGAGAGAGAGAGAGAGAGAGAGAGAGAGAGAGAGAGAAAAGGATCTTTCTTTGCCGATCTTGGTCACTTGAGAGAGTATGTGAGAGGAGAAAGAGCCTCAAAAATGCAACAATCCCTCTCTTATATAGCTATGCAAGTGTGCAACTAGTCTTGAATTAGAATGCTTCACACTTGATGAATGAGGTGGGAACACCTCCTCATGCAACTCAATCATGCTCCAACGCTTGTCCCTCTTGCCTTGCATGCTAGAGCTCCCCCTCCCCCCCCCCCCACCACCCTTCCCTTCTTGGGACTCATCTTGGTAAGTGGAGACACTTGTTTAAGTTCACACAAAGCAAGCATGTGCTACCTTGGACATGTGGCCTAGTCATGCTTAGTAAACAAAGACTAGAGTCAATTTACTAAATGAGGAGTGATTGATCTAAACTTAGTCTTTAGATTTTTTCTTTCATTTAATATAACCATAAACTTACCTGTTAATTAATTAACTCGGGTGCAAGTCCTTTGCACAAACCTTGGAGGCTTATGAAGCTAACACGAGGCTACAGTCTACCTACTTATTTAGGACCTGCTAAATTAGAATAAAATTTGGTGAAAATAAAACTCGTCCTTTGGGCTTTAAAACTTCAACCTCCTGTGTAAAACCTTAGCATAATGCTTTGGATGTGCTGCCAAGCTGCTCTCAAAACCTGCTAAATTTAGACATTTTGTGACAAGTTAGAATTTCACCCTAAGGCTTCCCAGACTTCATACTTGGATTCTAAGGAGTTATTCTAATGACTTGAGCTTAACACGGTCACTTTTTATTTTTAGACTCCTATAATTTCTCTCGGTCATCTCCTTTGATCAAGGCTATCCGAGATACATTTATCCTTCCTTGACCTGTACCTATGACTAAGATAACTAGTTGGCACTTATCGTTGCTCTTTTATGGACTTCCCCCTTTTGGTCCCAAGCCTTGACCGGTTGGTCCATTAGCACTTAATCAATTTCACTTGTTCTCTTTTTATTTTTCTTGTACATAAGTGACCAATTTAAGTTGGAAAATACTTTTAGAAGGTTAGAAATCTATATTCATAACATTACCTCTCCCTTGAAATCATAGTCGTCCTCAACTATGAGGTGGAAAAATAAAGTCATAGTTAGTCATGTTGCTTTGGGTAGAGTATCCCTTTTTACCCGTCGACATTCTTCCATAGGGGTGACTAACTCCACTTGGTGCTTGAAAGCCTTAGCTGTCGCAATGATGTCTTTAATTAGCCCTGATCATCTTTCATAGTAGATTGGCAAGGTCTACTAAATGCTTGAGAGACTGAGTTGTTGCAAGCTTGATTCATGGTATGCATACATTTAAAACTTATGAACATTTAAAAGAACTCTTAGAGTCAAAACAAGACAAAATTCTTTATAAAATAAACTTTTTTCATAATGGATTCTTACCTTTGATAGGATTCATTGTAAGTATTTACAAGGTTTACATTATCCTTTAGCTGGATGTCTTGCATCCACCTTGCATCTTCAAAAGGATAATTCTTAAAGTTGACAAGATATCTTCCAATAGTCTTACTACTTCTTTAAACCTTGTCTTCATGTCGTAGGATGCTCTCTGGCTGCAAGATCTCTTATTGACCCTCAAACTCAAGTGGTTCTTCAATTACTGGTTCTTTGGGTGCCTCGCCCTTATAAGGTTTCAAGAGGCTCATATGAAAGGCATTATGAATGAACCATGTACTTGGTAGCCTTAAGTTATAAGTTGTTTCATTGATAGGCTTAAGAATTGAAATGGGCCATAGTATCTTTTTGCTAGCTTAGCATAATATTTATGGTGACCTGTTGGGCGTCCTTGTGTTGCCTTTCCCGTAGTATGACTTAGACATGCTTTTGAAAAGTTGAGCAATACCCAATTATTGTCTATGCTTATCAATAGCATCCTTTTGCTTCTCTTGCATGATGGTTATATCTTCATTGATATTTAGAAAATATTCTTCAAAATCTCTGGTATACTCATCAGTAGCAAATATTTTCCCGAGAGTCTTGACTATCACAATGGGAGCTTGGATCTTCCTTCAATTATTTTGAAGGGTTCCTTTCCTGTAGAAGTATGGACAGTGTTATTGTACGTAGAATCTACTAAGGGTAAATACTTTTTCCATTGATCTCTTTTATCTACTTTTGTAACATAGGCTTTAAGTAGATCTAGGATGGTTGAATTTTCTATCTCACTTTGGCCATCCATTTGTGGGTGGCAGGCCAAGGAAAAATTCAACTTAGTACCCAAATTCTCAACGAGAATCCTAAAGACGTTTTGTAAGTCATGGTACTTAAAGAATTTGTTACAATGTACATGTGGTAGTGATGTATGTGAACACACTTAGGACTGTCGAGGCATTTTTTCCCTCACTAGGAGGTTTTTTCCCCCACGCATTGTATATATGCACATCATTCTAGGGCTATCCATCTTTCCATTGCACACTAAGTAATACACTCTTTGTTGTGTGCCTTGATCTTCCTTCGTCTTCTCCAAGCAATGTCTATTTTCCTGCAACCCTAATTCCAAAAATTAGTATCAGAGCAGGTTGCATATTTTCGGGCTTAGTTTTACACTCACGTGTCCCTCGGGTAGTTTTGATGTGAACCGTTTCCCTATACACAGGCACTTTTTACTCTAGTGCTAGCTAGAGGTTTTTTCCCCGTGTAACCACATATACACACTATACGCATGTGTGGTGGTACATTGTACTTAGGGAGATTCGTATCTTTCTCTTATACTCACACTTGAACTTCTCATAACATAGTGAGAGAGCTTCAAGCTATCAAGCTTCTTGTTGTGTGTGTGTGTGTGTGTGCATCTACGGGTGTGTGTGTGCGCACGTCTATAGCTTTCCTTACTCCCTTATTCACCCAACAATGGTATCAGAGCAGGCTCTTTAGCTCCCACAAGCATTCTCCTTCCTCCATACCTCATATTAGGTTTTGCAGGAGTTGCAACCTCGGGACAGCTAGTCACCGTTTTGCTCGCCACGGGTGCTCCAGGTGTCCGTTTTGCTCAACCTAGGACTCAAAACGAAATTAAGAACAAATACTACGCAACGATATCACGAATCAGCATTTTTGGACACATTAGCATTTTTTGTGACAGCATTTATAGGTCTGCAAATTTTCTACAGGTTTTGTCGGGAGTGCATTTCTTGCCAATTTATTGTTCGTGGGTGCTATGGCAACCAACAATGACTTGTTTGGCATGCTTCAAGCTGAGGATAAGCTTGATGGGACCAATTATCTGATGTGGTCTTACATGATGAAACATGTGCTTGTTGCAAAGCAACTATGGAACATTGTGGCGGAGGTAGACAAGAGACCTGGAAGTTCTACTTCTACTGTTACAGATGCAAGTAGCTCTTCAACAGTTGTTTCTTCATCTTCTCCACCTACACAGGATCGGCTTAGATGGGATGGAAAGGATGCCCAAGCACATGCTTTGATTGCTCTTTCCGTGAAGCGTCATATTGTTCCGCACATTCGGTCTTGCACTTCATCCAAGCAAGCTTGGGATGTACTTGCTTCTTTGTATGCCGGGCACAATGAAGCCCGTGTGGCTTACTTGAGGAAGCAACTTGAGGAAATGCATATGGCTGAAGGTGAGTCCGTTGATGTGTATGTTACAAAGATTAAGGATTTGAAAGAGAAATTGGCAAACATAGATGAGATTATCTCGGACAATTCTCTTATCTCCACTTTGCTTAAAGGGTTGTCAGATTCTTTTCAAAGCTTTGCTACTACCCTTCGTTTGCTTGCAAAAGGAAATCCCAACATGTATACTTTTGATGAGGTTGTGTCACTTCTCTTACAAGAAGAGCAATCTAGAATGAATAGAAGTGGTTTGATTGAGGGAACTCAAGCACTTGCTATCTCTCAAAGAGGTAAAAGCAAGTCCGCACCAGCTTTGGGCACATCAAAACCAAAGCCCCAAACTCCCTCTTCCACTAATTCTTCTAGTGATGGTGATTCACAAAAAAAGAAGAGATGCAAGTATTGTCGGAAGTCGGGACATACCATTGAGGAATGTAGAAAGCTTGCAAAGCGTAATGATAAGAAGAAGCAATCAGGCATGTCTATCATTGAGAGCACGAGTAATGCAAAGGATGATGAAGCTAATCTTGCTCAAGATGTTTGGGCTTGTGTTGTTACATGCACATATGATTCTTCATTACATTCTACATGTATGACAGTGCGTGAGGCTGATCTTGATTGGTACTTTGATAGTGGTGCCTCCAAGCACATAGCATCATGTAAGAAGTTTTTTGTGTCCTTGCAAGATGCACCAAAGGGGGGGCATGTTGTTTGCACAAATAATGCCTCTTACCCTATCATTGGAGTTGGGAACATAAAGCTTACGGCTGCAAATGGGGGTGTTGTGACTCTCAAGAATGCCTTGTATGTGCGAGGCATAAAGAAGAACTTGCTTTCGGTTCCTACCATTGCCTCTTCGGGTCTTCATGTACATTTTTTGGATGCCAAATGTATGGTTCATGACTTCAGCAATGGTGATGTTATTGTTATGTTTGGGACGTTATGCAATGGCTTGTATCGCATGGATACTTATGAGAGACATGCATCAAAAGCCTTGCTTGTTCGTACTCCTTCAATGGCTGAAACGGAGTTATGGCATGCACGTTTTGGTCATTTAAACTTCAATAGCTTGCTCTATTTACAAAAGCGTGATATGGTTGTTGGTTTTCCCACACCTGGCTCCATGCTTGTGAAGGTTGTATACTTGGAAAAATGCATCGTACTGTCTCTTTTCCGAACGATGGTTCTGTTCATGCTACAAAAAAAATTAAAGCTTGTACACAGTGATGTATGTGGTCCTGTGAAGACTCCATCTTTTGGAAAGTATGTATATTTTGTTACCTTCATAGATGATGCTACTCGCCATACTTGGGTGTATCCATTGAAAGCAAAGAATGAAGTTTTTGCATGCTTTAAAAGCTTTGTGACTATGGCTGAAAATTTCAGTGGCAACAAACTTATTACTCTTCGCACAGATCGTGGTGGGGAATATATGAGTTTAATGTTTTTCTTCGTGACAAAGGTATTATGCATCAATGTAATGTGCCATATACACCTCATCAAAATGGTGTTGCCGAGCGTAAGAATCGTACTCTCTTGGAAATGGCACGTTGTATGGTTAAAGGAAAGCATCTTCCTGATAAGTTTTGGATGGAAGCGCTCATGTGTGCAAACTATGTTTTGAATAGATGTCCCACTAAAGCTTAATTTGAGAGTTGTTACACCTTATGAGGCTTGGAATGGTCAAAAGCCAATGGTGAGCCATATGCATGTGTTTGGTTGTTTGACATATGCTCTTGTACCTCCACAACAACGTCACAAACTGCAAGACAAGGCTATAAAATGTATATTTGTGGGCTATAGTGTTGAAAGTAAAGGTTATCATTTTTATCATCCATTAACGGACAAGATTGTTGTAAGTTGCAATGTGGTATTTGCTGAAAATTCAGCTCATCCCTTGCTTGAATGTAAAATGCAACCAACTATTGGGTCACAAGATATGTTTGATACACTTATGCCTTTGTTTCAAAGTGGTACATTGGATAATGACCATGTAGAGCAGCCAAATGAGGTTCAAAGAGTTAAAAATTTGCATCCAAACATAGCTGAAAATCAGCATGAAGTTCAGCCCATTGATGATGTACAAGTTGATCATGAATTACATAAGGAATGCACTTCTTTCAGGGATGCACAAGCAATGCCAAGATGGCTGAAGCAAACTTTACAAGATAGTAAGTTGAGTACTCCTTTGCGTGGTAGAACAAGCTCATCTACTCGCCATGTATCGAGTGATTTTGTGGATGTAGCTCTCATTGCAACAGCATGTAATGAAGAACCACTATCTTTTGAAGATGCATCTGAAAATGAGGAATGGATGGCTGTTATGCAATCCGAATTGGATTCGATTTCCAAGAATGGTACTTGGGAGTTATGTGACTTACCTAAAGGTAATCATGCAATTGGTACTAAGTGGGCTTACAAAGTTAAGTGAAAGTCTAATAATAGTATTGAACGCTACAAAGCGAGACTTGTTGCAAAAGGTTATGCGCAACAATATGGTATTGACTATGAGGAGACTTTTGCGCCTATTTCATGCATGACTACCATTTGTACTGTGGTTGCATTGGCTACTCATCCGGGTTGGAAAGTGCATCAATCGGATATGATAACTGCATTTTTGAATGGTGACTTACATGAAGAGGTTTATGTCAAACAACCTCCTGGTTTTGCCATTAAAGGTCGGAGCATAAAGTATGTTGCTTGTGAAAGGCTTTGTATGGACTTAAGCAAGCATCACGTGCATGGTATGAGAAGATGCATCGGCACTTGATTGCTCTTGGTTTCCAATGTAGTCCGATTGAGAACACACTTTATGTACGCAAAGATGGCAATGACTTGATTGTGCTTGTTCTTTATGTTGATGATATGCTTTTGATTGGGTCATGTGAACTGAAAATTGAGGAACTAAAGGCTGATTTGCAACAAGCTTTCGGAATCAAAAATCTTGGTCATTTGAGCTATTATCTTGGTAGCCATTTTGTTTCCGTTGAGGGGGGTATTATCATGCATCAAAAAAAATACATTGAGAAGCTGCTTCATCATTTTGGTTTTGAGGATTGCAAGTCCATTTCAACTCCTATTGAGACAGGATTCAGGTTCTCAATTGAGGATTGTGATGATGCATTTGACACTTCTCTCTACCAACAAGTTGTGGGATGCTTAATTTATGTATGCAACACTCGGCCAGACATACAATATGTTGTTTCCCAATTGAGCAGGTTTATGCATAGCCCCGGCACTAAGCATTGGCAAGCTGTGAAGCGTGTCTTTAGATACCTCAAAGGCATTGTCAACTTTTGTCTCTTCTATGGTAGAGATAATCATCCATGCTTGCATGCATTTACAGATAGTGATTGGGTTGGTTGTTATGATACATAAGTGTCCACTAGTGGCAATTGCTTTCTTCTTGGTGGATCATGCATATCATGGTTGAGTAAGAAGCAGCCAACTGTGGCCACATCCAGTTGTGAGGCTGAGTACAGGGCAACATTCACAGCTACGGTGGAGTGTGTATGGCTCAGACATCTCTTGATGGATCTATGCATGAATCCACATGAGTCTACGACCATTTTCACGGATAGTCAGAGTGCATTGGTAGTTGCGAGGAATCCAGTGTTTCATGCTTGCACAAAACACATTGAGGTGCATTATCACTATGTCAGAGAGCGGCTACATGCAGGAGATATTGATTTGGCGTATGTGCCTACACAAGACAATGTGGTAGTCTTGTTCACCAAAGCTCTTCTAAGGGAAAAGTTTGAAGCTTTTCGCAAAGCTTTAGGCTTGTTACCATGAAGGGGTTGATTTGTCACTTCCCTGTACATGTTCACATCATTCACTCAAGGGGGGTTTGTTACACTCACGTGTCCCTCGGGTAGTTTTGATGTGAATCGTTTCCCTATACATGGGCACTTTTACTCTAGTGCTAGCTAGATGTTTTTTTCCCATGTAACCACATATACACACTATACAAATGTGTGGTGGTACATTGTACATAGGGAGACTTGTATCTTTCTCTTATACTCACACTTGAACTTCTCTTAACATAGTGAGAGAGCTTCAAGCTATCAAGCTTCTTGTTGTGTGTGTGTGCATCTACGGGTGTGTGTGTGTGTGTGTGTGTGTGTGTCTATAGCTTCCCTCACTCCCTTCTTCACCCAACACTTAGTCGCCAGAGCAGCTCCAGCACACGCTTGCTCACTTGCTCCAATTTTTGTGAGCTTTGGCAAGGGTTCGCAAGTCGACAAAAATTTTGGGAGTACTCGTAGAGCTTAGTCTACTCAATTTTTTTATTCGGGCCTATTTCGGCCTCCGTTTTTCACTACAGACAATACTGCACATGCTATTTTGTCATTTTGTGCAAAAAGTTTGTCAGTGCCGTTTTTTGCATAACATGTCCCTTATAGTCTTCTACGGTTTGTGTTATATAGCATGTGTTGTTCCCACTTTGTTTCTCCTCTTTTCGGGCAGTTTTCACATCAGGTGCAGCATTTACCATGGCTAACAACAACACAGATGTGTTCAAGATGTTTGCTGTTGAGGACAGATTGGATGGGGACAATTACCCTATGTGGGCTTACATGATGCAACATGTTCTTGTGTCAAAGGGCGTCTCAAATATTGTGTAGGGCATTGATGTATGTCCTAGGACAGAGGATGTAGGCGATGTTGAGGATGTTGCAGGACTTGCTACAAGGATTGTTGTTGTTAGAGTTGTTTTGCCTACGGCAGAACAAGATTGTTGGGATGTAAAGGATGCGCCTGCTCATGTGTTGATTGTGTTGTCTATGAAGCGTACCATTACTCCTCACATTCGTTCAACGAAATCTGCAAAACAAGCTTGGGATATTCTGACTGGTCTTAATGCAAGCTGCAATGAGGCAAAAATTTCATTGTTGCGTAAAGATCTACAGTTGAATATTATGCACGAGGAAGATGATATGGACATTTTCCTTGTTGGTGTCAAGGATATCAATGAGCAAATTATTTATGTCGGTGAAGCCATTTCAAAAAGTTCCCTTGTGTAGACTGTTATTGATGCCTTGCCAGATTCTTACCAGAATTTTGCTAGTACTTGGAGACTTATGACCCAAGGAAATCCTGAAGTTGTCAATTTTGATGCATTATGCACATTGTTGTTGCAAGAGTCGCTTTCTAGAAAAACAGGACTAGATAGTGTGCAGTTGAACAGGCCTTTATTGCTACTCAAAGAAAAGGTGGTAACAGTAATGCAGCCACTTCTCATGGTTCTTCTGCAAGTGGAAAATCACCTATTCCTAATGCTTCTGCTGGCAGCAATTCGTCTGGAAATTCTGGTGATAAGAGCAAAAAGAAGATGCGTTGACATTATTGTAAAGCTAATGATCACTTGATCAAGGAGTGTCCTAAGTTGAAGGCCAAAGAGGCTAAGAAGAAAGAGGGTGGTTCTACTGCAAATGTTGGTTCCACTACAAATGCAGTTATTGTTGAGTCTTTCATGAAAGGAGACTATGATGTTGATGTTGATGTAGAATGGACTTTTAGTGCAGAGTGTACCTATAATCCCGATGTCCATGATGCATGCATGTCAATTGCTGCAGATTCAAGTGTTGGTATTTTGACAGTGGTGTTACAAAGCACATTACCTCACATCGTGATTTGTTCACCTCTCTTGAGTCTATCCCTCATGGAAATTTAGTTGCTTGTGCCAACAATGCCTCTTATCCGGTTCAGGGAGTTGGAAAGATTGTGCTTACTACTACAAATGGCAGTTCTTTCACACTTGTTGATGCACTTTATCTACCTCGGATCAAGAAGAATCTTTTGTATGTATCTGCACTTGGTAGATTGTAGTCAAAATTTGTGGATGACAGATGTACAGTACATGATCTCAATTTCGATGATGAAATTTTTGCATCCTGCATTTTATGTCGTGGGCTATATAAGCTCACTTTGTATGACAAATGTGGGCAAAATTTTGCAAATGCAGTTTTGGATTCAAAGGCTATTTCAGATGCAAATCTTTGGCATGCACGTTTTTGTCATCTGAATTTTGCCAGTTTGCTGCGTTTGCAGAAGTTTGATATGGTTGCTTCTTTGCCGCCTCTTGAAGCACCTGTCAGACACATTTGTGAAGGTTGTATTTTGGGTAAGATGCAGTGTTCTAAGTTTCCAAAGGATGGTTTAGTTAGGGCCACATGTAGGTTGCAGCTTGTGCATAGTGATGTTTGTGGGCCCATGCAAACTCTGTCCTTGGGCAATTACCTTTACTTCATGACTTTCATTGATGATTACTCCAGGCATGCATGGGTATTTCCGCTTAAAAGCGAAGTCCGAAGTGTTTATATGCTTCAAACAATTTCTAGCTATGGCTGAAAATGACTCAAAATGTACTATGGGCTCTCTACATTCCGATTGAGGGGGGGAGTATATTCCTCATGAATTTAATGCATTTCTGGCTAGTCGTGGGACCAATGTACGGTGCCTTATATGCCTCAGCAAAATGGTGTCGCTGAGAGGAAAAATAGGTCACTTACGGAAATGGCACGATGTATGGTCAAAAGTCAACCTTTGCCGCATTCTTTTTAGCTTGAGGCCATCATGTGTGCCACTTATGTACTAAACAGATGTCCTAAGAAAGCTTTGTAGTCTATTACTCCATATGAAGCATGGCATGATAGAAAGCCTTCTATTGAGCACATGCGTGTTTTTGGTTGTTTGGCATATGCTTTGGTGCCACAAACACGGTGCAAAAAATTGGATGATAAGGCTGTCAAATGTATTTTGGTTGGTTATAGTGCTGAAAGAAAAGCTTACAAGTTGTATCATCCACAAACAAAGTGTATTCTCTTTTCATGGGATGTTCTGTTTGTGGAAGATTCTGTTCATCCCTTCCTGTCATGTACTAGAGACAGTAATGTAAGCTCACAAGACATTTATGACACTTTGTTGCCTCTTTTCAATGGTGGAAGTACGAATGTAAATTCCAATGAGGCAAATGTACAGCCTATGGGGGTTTCTGAAAATGTTACAGATCAATGTATCATTGATGCAGATGTACATGATGTACTTGATGAGAAAAGGATTGAGAATGAGCAAGCTAGAGGTATGCCTAAATGGCTAGTGCATACTTTGCATGACAGTAAATTGGATGCACCTTTGTCTAGTCGTACTCGTTCAAGTTATCACCATGCATCTTATGCATCAGATTGTTATGCTTTGGCTGGGTCTAGCTTACATGATGTTGAGGAACCTCTGTCTTTTGATGAAGCACAGAATTCAAAAAATTGGATGGCTACCATGCAATCAGAATATGATGCACTTATAGAAAATGACACATGGACTTTATGTGATTTGCCTCCTGGCAAAAAAGCCATTGGTGCGAAGTGGGTTTACAAGTTGAAACGCAATCCGGATGGTGAGATTGATCGCTATAAGGCTCGACTTGTTGCAAAGGGTTATGCACAGCAAAAAGGCATAGATTATGAAGAGACTTTTGCTCCCACTTGTCGTATGACTACTGTGCGTTTTCTATGTGCATTGGCAACTCATTTTGGTTGGGATGTACATCAATCAGACATTGTTACCGCTTTCTTGAATGGTGACATATTTGAGGAAGCTTATGTAACACAGCCTCGCGGTTTTGTCAAGAAAGGACAAGAGGATAAGGTGTGCAAATGTAACAAAGTTTTGTATGGGTTGAAGCAATCTCCTCGTGCTTAGTATGAGAAGGCTGACACTCATTTGTTCAAATGAGGCTTTCGTAACAGTTCAACAAAAAGCACATTGTATGTAAAGCATGAGGGTGATGTACTTCTCAGTGTGGTTCTTTACGTAGATGATTTGCTGATCGTTGGACCAAATGAGAGACATATTGTTGAATTTAAGACTGATTTGAATGCTACTTTCAAGATGAAAGATTTGGGGTTGTTGCATCATTACTTGGGTATACAATTTAAGAAGTGTGATGGTGGTATTGCCTTGTGTCAGAAAAGTTACATAGAGACATTGCTATGTAAGTTTGGACTTGAGGATTTCAAACCTATTGCCACTCCCATGGAAACAAGTTTAATATTGAGTCTTCATGATGTTGGTGATCATGCAGATGTCACTCTTTACCAAACTGCTATTGGATGCCTCATTTATGTATGCAACACGAGGCCGAATATTCAATTTGTAGTCTCACAGGTCAGCAGATTTATGCATAGCCCAGGGTCTAAGCATTGGTACGTTGTGAAGAGGATTTTTCGCTACTTGAGTGGCACTTTACATCTTCGCTTGTTTTATCCGGGGGGGGGGGTTCATTGCCGCCAGACTAACATGCTTTTTCGGACTCAGATTGGGCTGGTTGTTTTGACATGAGAGTGTCCACAAGTGGTTTTTGTTTCATTCTTGGTAGTTCATGTATATCATGGTTGAGCAAGAAGCAACCTACTATGGCCACTTCTAGTTGTGAGGCTGAGTACAGGGTAGTCTTCAAAGCTACGGTTGAGTGTGTATGGCTCAGACGCCTTATGGTTGATTTGGGTGTTGGACAGTACAATGCCAACACTATCTACACTAACAGTCAGAGCGCATTGGCAGTTGCGAGGAACCGAGTTTTTCATGCTCACACAAAGCACATTGAGGTGCATTACCACTATGTCAGGGAGAGGCTCTCAACAGGAGAGATCAGCTTGGCTTATGTGCCAACACAAGACAACCTTGCAGATCTTTTCACAAAGGCATTGTATCGTGAGAAGTGAGAAGCTTTTTGCAAAGCTTTGAGCTTACTCCCCTTTGTGGACTGATCATATCCTCCGGGCATGGCACTTCCCTTTACTCATGTGCCAGCTCTCGTTCACCGTATCACTCAAGCGGGAATTTGTCACCATATACATGTGGTAGTGATGTGTGTGAACACACTTAGGACTTGCGGGGCATTTTTTCCCTCACTAGGAGGTTTTTTCCCCCGCGCATTGTATATACGCCCATCATTCTAGGGTTATCCATATTTCCATTGCACACTAAGTAATACACTCTCTATTGTGTGCCTTGAGCTTCCTTCATCTTCTCCAAGAAGTGTGTGTTTTCTTGCAACCCTAATTCCAAGAGACTTGTCAGATAAAGAGGGTTGCCATATGGTGTGATTTAATAGTCTTTTTGACCAGTATGAAAAGCCTTTGCTCGGGACAAGGCTTTTGGTCCACCTATATATGCATCCACCCATAGGTAAAGCCCTTGAGGTCTCCAAGTTGTCTTTCTCAATCCTCCTCTTATCCCACTAGCTTTTTTTCTCCACCTTCTTATCTAGGGCTCACACACGCCCTGTAGCTATTCTACTTCTATCCAATCTTCTTTGTGTTTTCTATTTTTTTAGTGTGGTGTCCAAAAAACTTCTTTGTGAGTAAAATGAATTCTATGAGTGCATTATATGTAGTTGATACTCTTGTGTGAGTTGGCACTGAAGCAATAGGAAATCAATTCAATTATCTACACTTCATATTTACTTGATGAAAGATATGAGGGAACCAATACAACATCTGAATAATCCAATAAGGCTTCTATAACTTTTTCTAAATACAAAGGGGATTGGACTTGAACATGATCCAAGGAGCTTTCCTTAAGTGACTACATCTTGCTAGCTACCCCAGGGTGGTCACTCATCAAAAGGTCTTTATATCACATGTGTTCAAGAGATTATTGATAATACCCTATTTACATGTTATATTTACATTGTATGCCTTTTTTTTTTAAACCCTCCCTCCTCTAATGTATACATAAGAGTAAACATTTTGGAGTAACCCTCCCTCTCGATAACTCGCATGATACGATACACATTTTAAAAAGTAACCACGTACCCTGGGCCTTAGACTAATTGACATGGACCTCCTCAATGGGATCAATGGTCCCTATTAAAAGGCGCGGGTGATCTACAATGTGATCCTCATGTGAGCTACACATGGGGGTGATCCAAATGTGATCCATGTGTAAACTAAAATGTGATCCCTGTGTAATCCTCAAAATGTCAAAACCCGTGATTTACTTTATATTTTCTATTCATGCTATGTCCATCACGTGTCGCGAGCAATAGCTTATTGGTAAGGTGGTCGCCTAATAGACTTATGGTGGTGGATTCATGCCCCAGTGTCCCACCCAGATGGCGTTTTTTCCTTTCTAAGGGAAAAAAGATTCCCTTGTTATTCTTAAATTATTCCCCTTGTTCATCTAACGGTCTTGGATACAGATTATCTCCACGTCATTGATCCCCACTAGAATTGGGGTGTCAATTAGTCTGGTGGACCCTGAGGATAGCTAGTGGGGACCACCACCCTCGCACCAACATTGCCCTATTTGACCAAGTTCATAGGGGCATTATTTGGGCACACTCTTTTAACACAAGCTTGGTAGCAATAGCTATTGTATGAACAATTTAAACATTATAATTTATGTGTGTTCTTGAATATGTGATTACATTCTAATAAACATTTGTACTAGTGTGACGATTCTAATTATAGTAACACTTTGTGGTACTTAAACATGTAACATGTGGAGCGCAATGTCCAGGTTGGTCTTTTTTCCCTAAACGGCTAGAATTCATCCTATAAACATACAAGTTGGAAATACAAATAGAATGTTGAAAATTTGCAAGATTTTTGAACTATTTCCTCCCATTTCTACGAGTTTTTCTTCGTGTTGAAACGAGCTAATCTAGATTCTCAGCATGATCTAAGCTAAGTTGAGACAAACCTTTCCCAAACAATGGTGGAAAGGACATGGAGATTACTTCAACAACTTCAAAGTTAACTATATAATTACTTCATCGATGGGGAAGATGTGGGGAGGTCAATGAAAGGAAGATAATTTTAGCATTAACTAGCATTGAGAGGCATCTCTAAATTTCATGCAACAAAGAAAGTTTGTGGAAATATTGTGCTCTTGAGAAGGCAAGGTGGGGGGACATTGATTAACATTAAGATTAATAAAGCTAAAGACATAATCTTAAATTAAACTCTTCTACAGAAGACGAATTAGATGAATATGGTGAGCTTGCATTTGACAGCATTTCCTGTGACTCATCTGGATCTTCGGGAATCGTTGGGAAATGGACAGGATTTCTACCGTCCTCGCCTCCATTGAGCCGCTGCCATTGGTGCTGGCACAGCTCAAGGCCGCGGCCATGGCTGCGTCATCTTCTCTGCATAGATCGCTTACCTTGCCGCCGTTCAAGCAGAGCAAGATAAGGATTGCGCTTTTGTGCATCCTTGCCTGCAAGATTGTGATTGAGCTGCCTAAATTGGATACAATGAGAAGGATTAAGCGTGAATTTCAGATAGCCGGTTCCTTAATCACTGAACCTTTATATTGTGGCGTACCCAAATGTAGAGCAAGATTGAGACCAAATGAGCGTGCCTCTTCTGGAGCAAGCACCTCCTTATATTATGCTAGAGAGTTGGTTACAACCATAGCATGTCTGACCACACTAGGTGGCCGGACTCTACCTACACGACCTACACACCATAGCACTCGTGCGTGCGCGCACACACGTCATCGTCATCTCTCTCCCTTTCAACAAAACAAAGGCTTCAGATTCGAACCCACCTCTAGCCTAAGAGAATTTTTAACTTAACATTGGTGCATAACACTTGACCGCATGCGGATCTGGTCATCGAACTAAACACCGGATATACAAAAGAACTCGCCTCTTGGCTTCCCCGGCTCCTGCACGAGACATGCACCCTTTTTTTGCCCCCTCACCCTACACATGCAAGGCAAAGTAGCACGTCTTCGCGTGGCTAGGAGGGTGGGCCTCCACCTTTGAACAACAGCCCATTGGGGTGGCCCTCAGTGCGATAGCCCATGAGTGTAGCCCTGCTCTGCTGCGACATCCCATGAGAGTGACCATGCTACGATAGGCCATGAGTGCTCCCAATATTTTCATTACTTTTTCTTTGCCATAAGCACGCTTTGAATCAATTAGAGATAGACAAAATGGTACTTCGATTGATTTCAAGGAACATTCTGTCAGGTTATCATTTTACAAGGGCTCAAAAAAGAGGGAGATTGCGTAAGGTTGTAATACACATCACCAACATTATCCATTCATAGCTAATGTTATTAAAAAAATTCATATAGGGGGAAGGATAGAACCAACATTCAAAAACCATTCGGTGCAAGGGAGAGCATTGAGCTCCATTCGTAGACTACTTTATGCTCTTGCTCTTCAATCACGGGTCCATTCATCCATGTGGGCATAGTTCCCATCTTCGATCCGCTGCACCTCAGCCTTCATCTTGCAAGGTTTCATAGAGCTTGGCCATATCCTTGAGAATGACACATCTCCAAGTTTGAGAGTATTTTTTGATGGTATATTCTTGCAAAATAAACAACTATGTGAGGGCTATATTCGAATTTGAGTCTACTAAGCACCTTCAT
The DNA here is from genome assembly GCF_014529385.1 of Adiantum capillus-veneris. Taxonomy (NCBI): domain Eukaryota; kingdom Viridiplantae; phylum Streptophyta; class Polypodiopsida; order Polypodiales; family Pteridaceae; genus Adiantum; species Adiantum capillus-veneris. The sequence goes on from NC_140960.1 coordinate 95,364,488, forward strand.
ACACATAAAAGTTTCTCTACCTCCAAGTAATCCACAAGAACTTTGATCCGACTTTGTTCCAAAAAACACAAAGAAGGCCAACACTGTCTCCTAAAGTAACTATTGTAAGGAAGGATGAAATCCTCGCACTTTAATAAAGGCATCAGTAATGGGTTGATTGAAGTGACAACTCATGAAGAGATGAACAATATCCTTAGAACCTAACTTGCATCGATAAATGGCTTGCCCGATGCCCACCATTTTTTAGTAGCCTGAATCATGTCCAGAGAGATTTATGCATGATGAGCCATAGGAGGACATATCTCTACGGGTGAATGCATGTAGCCCATAAACTCTAAAATTTGAATGACCACAATTTCATGTCCTTCTTCCTAAGCCATATCTTGTTGAGAGTGGTATGAATAGAGGGGGTAGGGTGAGACAGGCCAACATGCAGGTGCTTGAGTTTTAAATCCTCCTCCCCATATGAAATCCTTGAAGGATAGAGGGGCTGAGTGTGAAGAGTCCACAACATATTTCCAGGGAAAAGGACTCATATGGAGCACATATGGACCTTATGAGCTGGATTTCCCAAGGTGTGAGACTTAAATGTGGAGATAGTTATATGGCAATGATCTATGGACTCATAAAGGGGACCCAAATATCTCCCGACATCCTGATTAATCTTTGTTGTGAAGTTTTAAGCCTTGTATGAGAGGACCCTCCCCAATCTCAACAATGTGGATAGTGGGCCACCAAATAGAGTCCACCATAGGGACTGTCATACTATCATGGGAGTTCGAGTTGATACTCGGTTTGTCTTTGTGCTTATTTCATGGGTAGGACGTCAAATTTACTAAACAAGAGGGAAGTCAAGGGAGAGATTTCCATCCCTTGGCTTGTGCTAACTTAAACTTGTCTAGACTCCTCAGAAGGAGGATAGACCATTTAGCTTATGGACTAACCAAAGTAGAAGTAATATTCTTAATGGCCATTTTGTCAATGAAAATATTGACATTTTCTATCCCAATACCTCCTTTCTCTTTAATGAGATAGCAATATCCCATTTGACCTTTGTAGATTATGATGAGAATCGATCCTAAGTCCACAAAAAGTTCATACACACCTCAGTGACTTGTTCAAGATCGGAGCCTGAAGGTCTCCAGTAGGCCAAAAAAACCACATATGTGAAGTCGTGGAGCGGATCTTAGATCGAATCACACACACACACACTCACAAAGATACACAGACAGAGAGCTTACATAGTACGCAGAGAATTCTGTTGAAGGGTTATCTCCCAAAACCTATTATTCACACAAGTATAAGTGAGTATATACAAAGAGTTTGTGATAATCGAGTTAGGCGGCCGGCCGGCCATATCCATATAAGAGTCCACTTGGGCTTTAATCCCAACAACCTCCCACTTAAAGTCCAATCTGGCACTTTAAGTAACTGTAAATCTATGAACATAAATGTACAAAGATTTACATGGCTGCCATCTATCTAATGCCCAATAACTCACGACAATGCACAAAGCCCTCTCCTGGAAGTCCCTTTATGAGTAGATCAGCAAGATTGTCCTTGGTGTGGATCTTTAGCAGTTGTATCTGTTTGTCTTCAAGTATTTCCCTAATGAAGTGATATTTCACATCAATATGCTTAGTCTTCGAATGGAACACTAGATTCTTTGCAATTGTATAGCACTTTGACTATCACAATATTACTCTGGCATATCTACTTTGATTCCCAAGTCTGCTACCAATCTACCAAGCCAAATAGCTTCTTTGCATGCCTCATTTGCTGCAACATACTCAGCTTCTGTAGTAGACTGCGTAATACAATCTTGTAATTGAGATCGCCATGATATGGCACCTCCAGCCAATGTAAAGACATAGCCTGATGTAGATCTCCTCTTATCCAAGTCTCCTGCATAATCTGAGTCAGTGTATCCTCTGACACTCAAATCCTGACTACCATAGCATATGTGCATATTCTTTGTATTTTTTAAGTATCTTTCACTGCCTCCCAATGTTTCTTGCCGGGATTTGACATATATATGCTAACCACTCCCACTGCAAATGCAATATCCAGACGTGTAGCAATCATTGCATACATCAAACTCCCACATGCAGACGCATACGGCACTGTATCCATTTCAACCTTTTCCACCTCAGACTGTGGACAATCTTGGTTGCTTAGTTTCACATATGACGGCAATGGTGTCATCAATGCCTTTCCCCTGTCCATATGGAAACGTTGCAACACCTTTCAATATACTCTTCCTGAGATAAGTAAAGCATCTTCTTTGACCTATCTTGTTGGATACGCATACCCAGTATATGACTTGCCTCGCCCATGTATTTCATGTCAAAAACTTTTGCCATTTTTTACTTAAGAGCTGAAATTTCTGCCATTTGTCTACCAGCAAGTAACATGTCATCCACATACAAGATAAGGATTATCAAGCTACCATCCTTAGCTTGTCGAGTATGCAGGCAATGATCTGTCTCACTTCTCTTGTATCCTTGAGAAAGCATAAATTGGTGAAACTTCTTGTACCATTCTCTTGGTGCCTGTTTCAAGCCATAGAGACTCTTTCTCAAACAACATACCAATTTCTCTTTGCCTTTCTCAACATACCTTTTGGCTACTGCATATAAACCTCCTCATGCAAATCTCCATGAAGAAATGTCGTTTTCACATCCATCTGATGTAAATGCAGATCATGTTTGGCAACCAAAGCAAGTACACTTCTCAATGTTGTCATCTTGACAACTGGTGAAAAGACTTCATCAATATCTATTCCGTGTTCTTACTTAAAACCCTTAGCAACCAACCGTGCTTTGTATTTTGGTTGTCCATCATGAGGAGTAAGCTTATACCTATAAACCCACTTACAAGGTAGAGCTTTCTTGCCCTCTGGCAATTGCACCAAATCCCACGTTTGATTCTTATGCAGAGCCGTCATCTCTGATTGCATGGCCAGCTGCCATTTTTTCGAGTCAACCACTTGTAATGCCTCCTTGTAAAAAGATGGTTCTCCACAATCTGTGAGCTTGACATAATTTAGAGGTGGCACATAACGATCAGGTGGTTTGGAGACACGCTCAGAACGTCTCACCACAACTGATTCTGCCTCTCTAGCTATGATAGGTTGTTCCTGAGCCTAACCATGTTGTCTTGATGTGCTAGCACTAGGTCCATCTTCCTTGAAGACAACTCTTCTGATCTCCTCTGTCTTCTCTGGCTTAGCGTGAAACTTGGCTTCATTGAAATGCACATCATTGCTACGAATAACTTTTCTAGACTCAGGATCCCAAAGTTGGTAACCCATCTCGCTTGACTCTCCATAGCCAAGAAATATACACTTCTTGCTCTTTGGTTCTAACTTATTCCTGAACTCCTTAGGAATATGGCTATGAGCTTCACAACCAAAGACTCTGAGATGCTTATACGAAGGTGCCTGCTCTGTCCATAGCATCTCGGCCACTTCACTCTTATCCAGAACCTTACTAGGAGACCTGTTGATCAAATAGACTGTTGTAGCCACTGCTTCCGCCCAAAATCCATCAGGAAACTCAGCATTTGACAACATGCTTCTGACCTTCTCTTGTATGGTCCTATTCATACGTTCTGCAACTCCATTTTGTGAAGGATTTTATGGTGCAATAAGTTCCCTCTTTATCCCTTTTGCTTCACAAAAGTCTTGAAAAGCCTTGGAAACGTACTCTCCACCATTGTCTGTCCTTAAGCATCTCAACTTGTGACCACTTTGATTCTCCACAAGTTGCAAGAATTTCTTAAAGACCTTGAGCACCTCATCCTTGTGCTTCAAGAAGTAAACCCATACTTTGCGAGAATAGTCATCTATGAATGTACAAAAGTACGCTGCTCCCCTTACTGACAAACTAGGCATTGGTCCGCATAGATCACTGTGCACAAGAGCTAACCGTTCGTCCCTATGATTCCTCTTTGATCTGTGTGGTTCCTGTGTTTGCTTACCATAAACACAATGCTCACAAAACTCGAAATTGTGAAATGAAAATCTAGGAAAATAACCATAACGAGAAAGTATTTACATTCCTCTTTTTGACATATGTCCCAGCCTACGATGCCACAGTGACACACTTGGCTGCTCAATCACATTAATTACATGGTTTTTAACCTCTGAAACATGTAAAGTAGACAGAGTTCTTGACTTGTTGCCATGTGCCACAGTCATCGAACCTTTGGAGATCTTCCAAGCGCTGTTCCCAAAAACTGTCACATAACCTGCATCATCCAACTTCCCTGTACTGATCAAGCTCTTTCGGATTACTGGAACATGTCTGACATTCTTGAGCCATAAAGAAGAGCCATTCTGAAACTTCAACTGCACGTCTCCCACTCCAGGTATGTCACAAACCTGCTCATTGCCAAGTCTCACATAATCTTTAGTAGCCACATATGATGTAAACCACTCTTTGTGCGGAGAAACATGTAAAGATGCCCCTGAGTCGATAATCCAATCACTCATAGCATGTCCATCCTCTGCAGTCAAGAAAATAGAATCAAGATTTCTTGTGAGGAAGATGTCACCAGCTTCTATACCAGAATCACTGTCTGAACCAAATCCTGTGACATTCACCTCTTCAATCTTCACTGAACTCTTCTTTTCATCTTGCTCAGAACTCTTTGTTTTGCCTTTTTCTTGTTTCCACTTCATACAATCTCTCTTCATGTGACCCTTCTTGCCACAATGGTAGCATTCTATGTCATCCTTTGACTTTGAGTCATGAGACTTACTTCGGTTTTGTGCCTTCTTACTCTTCTTCTCTTTAGACTGTTGTCTCCCTCGAACAACCAAAGCACTATTGCCTGTGTCAATGTTCTTCTTGTTCACTTCCTCGTGAGCAAGCTGCCTTCTACATTGGCACTTGTAAGACCTTTTGGCACGACAGAATTACTTAACGTTGTGCGAAAAGTATCCCAACTGTCTGGCAAAGTGATTAAGAGAAACATAGCCTTCAATGAATCTGGAAAGACTATCTTCTGTGTTGTTAACTGGCTGAAAATTGTGTGAAATTCATTGAGATTATTTGACATGGCTGTCCCTTCTTTCATCTTCAAATCCACCAATTTCTTGAGCCAGTAAATGTGAGAAGCAGCACTTTGTTTCTCGTACATACCACATAGCTTTTGCCATACGCCATACGCTGTAGTCTCTTCTACTACATTGAAGTAAACATTTTCTGCCAGTGTCAGCATGATTGTGGAACAAGCTAACTCGTCAAGCTCTTCCCAGTCATCTTCAGCCATACCTTCTGGTCTCTCCCCTTTAAGCTTCAGTGGCTTCACTTGTTTTTTCTGCACCAAAACCTGCCAAATCTACTTCTTCCAGAATGGAAAGTTTGTGCCATCCAGCTTCTTTATATTGTAAAGAGTCTCACTTTGAGAAGATGCCATATCTGCCAAACTGTTTACTTTTGGGAAAAATTCGGCAGAGTTTCCCCTGTAAACTAGTCTCTGTACACAATAAACGAGCTGCAAACAACAAGCTGAACACCTCTCCTCAAGAACTGTCAGTATTTTGAAAAATTTTGACAGAGTCTCCCTTGTAAACTGAGCTCTGGAAACCAAAAGATAGCTCAAAAACAACCATAAATAGCTAACCAATGACAAATCTAAAAATCTTTGTAATATGGTATCCTGTAAGCATACACTGTCTCCTATCTGGGCGATGACAGAACCTGTATCTGTCTCAAGACTGAACCCTGAACAATGCCTCAACGGCCTGACGCATAAGATGCAATCCAGTGTCTACACAAAGTCATACATCCTATGGGATAAAAGTTGCCAAAGAGGATGTGTGTAGAGGGGAACTCCAGCAACCTAATCCACCTCACACTGGGTAACCCAGCCCCCAATGCTTGGCTTCAAAAAACCTCACACACGACCCTCTCAGATGGCTCAGCAAACTGCCTAGAACTAGCATACATCCTACAATAGACCAATCACTGTCCTATGACCGTTGTGGTGGTCTATCTACTAGCGTGACTCACAACTAGCAGACCCACAATCACAGTATATCAATCTGCAATACATGCCAGTGGTGTCAAGCCGTCGTATGGCCACACCTCCCCTGGAACCTGGCAAGCACAAGAAGTAGCAATGCAGACTGCAATATATATATACGTGATTATATATATGTGAACCTGGTCTATAGATGATGCTTTGAAGACTAATGAGTGATGTATGTCGATGCCGATATTGATGCCGACCACCTCCTGCTTGCCAATCTACACAAGACGGGTTTCTTTGCGGCTGAAACCTATCTTTTGATGTAGTGCTCAAAACGAAATTCTGAGGGCATAAACAGCTTCGAAAGGGGGGTAAAACCTTAGGTCACCTTATGGAAATACTCCCGGAGCGCCGAGTGTGAATTTCTAAGCTCTGGATCCAGAATCTGCCTGAAAAGTGCGCGCGCGCGATTATGTGAAAACGCACTGAACCTTGCTCTGATACCAATTGAAGTCGTGGAGCGCAGCTTAGATAGACTCTCACACACATTCACAAAGAAACACAGACAGAGAGCTTACATAGTACGCAGAGAATTCTGTTGAAGGGTTATCTCCCAAAACCTATTATTCACACAAGTATAAGTGAGTATATACAAAGAGTTAGTGATAAGCGAGTTAGGCGGCCGGCCGGCCATATCCATATAAGAGGCGACTTGGTCTTTAATCCCAACAATATGCAACTAGAACATGGTTGATGACCATGACCCTTCCTACCATGGAGCCTTGGAATCCCACCCACCAATTAAGTTTCCTCTCAACATTGGTACACACACCCAATTCCAACATTGTTTTGAAGATATCACAAACACCATAGGAATCCCCAATAGCCTAAATAGTTTTCCTTCTCTGATGGCAGAGAAACCTTCATTGACGGACTACTTAGGAATATTACAATTACTAGCATACACTCCAGTCTTGTTGTGTTTTATCCTGGATCTTGAAAAAGAGTAGAATGTGTCAAGGGCTGCCTAAAATATCCTCAAGGAGTTGGCATCATTGGCCAGAAGAGCATTAGTATCCTTCATAAATTTTGATAAGACATTTTGATTTGTTAGAGTTGGATTCCATTGACCAAACCTCTAGAGATTTTTATCAATGATGAGATAGTTGAGACCATCATGTGCAATTGAATATAGGAGAGGGGCTACGGGTCAACTTGTCAAACCAACCTTTGAAGAGAAAATGGTTCAGATAGAACCCCATTGGCGACTAGTCTTGACCAAGAGTTGCCGAACAATCAAGCAAACAATGTACATATTCTCTAAATTTGGGGTCAAAGCCCATTTTTTCCAAGGTTTCCAATATGAAAGAGCATTCAAGTCCATCATAGGCTATGTCAAACTCATTCTTGAAGAATAGAATCTCTTAGGAAGATTCTTGTGCATATTCAATGCCTGCTGAAATAGAGATGGATGCTTTGACAAGCTTTCAACCTCTTCTAAAGCCTTCTTATTCTGTAGAAATCCATTTCATCATATGATTTGATATTTTAGTGGCTAAAGCTCAACCAAAGATTTTGTAAGCAATGTTAAGCATAGTCAAAGGTCTCCAAGTAGCAAAGTCTTCCTTAGGCCCTCGTTTATACAAAATCTTGATGACTCCCCAATGTTGATAGAGCAGGGGAGGGTATGATGCTTCAAAGATTCCTCCCAAACATGGAGAATAAGGACATATCAAGGCTTTGAAATCTTTGAAAAACTCAGTCGATAGCCCATTTAGACTAGGAGTCTTCTTGAATTTGAGGCCTTCTATAGCTACTTGAATTTCAATGGTAGATAGGTAGGTCCATCAATATGGAGATGCAAGGAGGGATAACATTTTCTAGGGTGGTACGTATACTCTCTCTACTTGCTACCTTGTCTACAAAGATAAATTCCAAAGGGTTGAGTCTGAAAAATCTCCTTGGATGGTTTGTCCATCTTTCTTGCCCACCACTCTTTTCATGTCGGAGGGAAACCCACTATTCACCACACTTTTTCTGCTTGTTGTCGCTCTTGCATGAATTTAGCATAGTTGGATGTCTCTTTGAGTAGCCGATTTTTGTGCAAGGAGAAACCCTCTATTCAACTTAATTTTTTTTGCTTAGTGTGGCTCTTACACAAATTCACCTTAGTCGAATGGTTGTTTGAGTCCCAAGGTATCGACCATGGAATGATTATAGTACCACCTAAATGCATGGAAGGGGGGGGGGGGGGGTTAAAAGGCTACATTAGTTTATAAGTTAGGGTAGGCCCCTAGAAATTAACCTCCTAAAGTTGAAAATAAGGAAGGGAGTGGTTAAACTGAGAAAGAGGGGAAGGAGGCAAAGAAATGGATTTATTGTGTCTCATAAGAATGGCTACTCAAGTGAGAAACATCCCTCTCCTCTAAATTGTTTGATAATATAGGCGTGTAGATACAAAGGGTACTGGTGTCATTTTGTATCACATCCACTTTGTTCCCCCAAGGAGTTCTTGTTTAGTTCATAATTTTTCAAATGACTTTCTTGTTTCTTCTTGAAAACCGTCCTTTGTAAAACAAGTGAGAGGGTCACGGTGGCTTTCTAAAACAATAAGAAAGTGATAAAATCATTAAGTTGAGTTCAACTGAAAATTAAGTGTTCGGGAAAGGAATGCCTCAGCATAGCCTTTAGCCAATTGAAATTCGAGACTGCTGGTTGCAAACCATGGTAAAGAAAAGAAAAATCGGTGAAATATGTGAGAAAATAGTTCAGCAATCATGCAAATTTTAAATTTTTGCTAGTATTTCTAGTTTGTTTCTTTGTGAGGAGGAAACTAGGCCAACGGTCACTTAATAAAAGGGACTTTCCCAAATATTGACTAGAATTAAGTTATAGAATGCAAGAAAATTCAAGCCATGGAAGGTTGTGAAATGAATGTGAAATAAAAAGAACTTATCAATATATATATGTTTGTGTGTCTGTGTTTGTGTGAATATAAATATGTGTGTGTGTGTGTGTGTGTGTGTGTGTGTGTGTGTGTGTGTGTGTGTGTGTGTGTATAGAATTTACTAGAATTATGCAAGGCCATGAAGCTTCATTTTAACATTCTAAAACTATAGAATGCAAGAAAAGTCAAGGCATGTCATATGTGAAATGAAAGGTGAAATAACAAGTGAAAGGGTCACGACGGCTTTCAAAAACCATAAGAAAGTGATAAAAGTATTAGGTTGAATTAAACTGATATCAGTGTTTGGGAAATGATTGCCTTAGCTTAGTCTTGAGCCGATTGCAAATCTCAAAATTTATGTTAGTATTTTCGATTTTCTTCTTTGTGAGGAGGAAACTCAATCAGCAGCAGCCGCTTAATCAAAAAGACTTTCTCGAACGTTAACACTGACTGGAATCAAGCTATAAAATGCAAGAAATGTAAAGGCATGTGAAGTTGTGAAATGAAAGGTGAAATAAAAATAACTAATTAATATATGTGTGTGCGTGTATAGAATTTATTAGAATTAAGCAAGGTGAAGCTTCACTTTAGCATTCTAAAACAATAGAATGCAAAAAAAAAACATGTGTGCGTGTAAAATTTACTAAAATTATGCAAGGCGAAGCTTCACTTTAGCATTCTAAAACAATAGAATGCAAGAAAAGTAAAGACATGTAAGAATGTGAATTTTGAAATGAAAGGTAAGTCTCCATCATGCACTAAAAACTATGAAAGTCTCCCTAACCCACCGTCCACCCAACACTAAGGGTTTCTTTTAGAAAGCCAAAAAGATTCATTTACTATTTTATAACTAAAATCACATTTAAAGTAAGTCTCAATCATCACTGAAAACATTGAAAGTATGCCTGACCCAACTCCTCTCTAAAGCTTCTTTTAGAAAGCCAAAAAACGCCTATATATATTTATTGTACAAGGATTTCCACTTTGATTCATCTTGTTATGTAAATTCACTGGAGTCCAACTCTTATATAATAAGTCAAGGGTATAATAGTTCTTAGAATTGAAAGCCATGTAAGCGTTCTCAGACTATCTTCTTGCAGATGGCATTCCCTTTTTGGCTTTCTAAAAGAAACCCTTAGTGTTGGGCTTGGTTAGGGAGACTTTCATAGTTTTCGGTGCCTAATGGAGTCTTACCTTTCATTTCACATTTTGACCATGTCTTTACTTTTCTTGCATTCTATTGTTTTAGAATGCTAAAGTGAAGCTTCACTTTGCATAATTTTAGTAAATTTTACACACACACACATTTTTTTTTTTTGCATTCTATTGTTTTAGAATGCTAAAGTGAAGCTTCACCTTGCATAATTCTAATAAATTCTACACACACACACACATGAATTAGTTCTTTTTATTTCACCTTTCATTTCACAACTTCACATGCCTTTACATTTCTTGCATTTTATAGCTTGATTCCAGTCAGTGTTAACGTTCGAAAAAGTTTTTTTTATTAAGTGACTGCTGATCAAGTTTCCTCCTCACAAAGAAGAAAATCGAAAATACTAGCAGAAATTTTGAGATTTGCATAATTTTTGGACAACTTTCTCACATATTTCATCAATTTTTCTTTCATTTACCATGGTTTACAGCTAGCTAGTCTCGATTTTCAATTGGCTCAAGACTAAGTTGAGGCAATCCTTTCCCAAACGCTGATACCAGTTTAATTCAACCTAATAATTTTATCACTTTCTTATTGTTTTTGAAAGCCGTCGTGACCCTTTCACTTGTTTATATAGAGAGGATCTTTCGACATCCGAGTAGCCTAATTTTGTGCAAGGGAGAAACCCTCCATTTAATTTATTTATTTTTCTTTGTGTCTCTCTTGCATGAATTTACCTTAGTAGGATGGCTCTCCCAATAGCCTAATATTGTGTAAGGGGAAACCCTCTTCAAAAACAATAAAAATTGGTGTCACTCTTGTGCATATTCACCTTAGTTAGATGGCTCTTTGAGTAGCCTATTTTTGTGCATGAGGAACCCTCCATTCAACAAAATTATCTTAACACACTTTTTTAATGGTATCCTAAGTTGAACATTAAAATAAAGTATTATCATATAAGTGATCATTATTGTCACTTATGCTTTGATCTTCATTGATGTTGCAGGGGGTAAAATTTGATTAACGTCAAGACTCAAGGACCAAGCAAAGTGCTAGGAAGGTCCCAAAGGTAGACATTGGTAAAGAGGAACCACTTGATGAGGACAAAGCAAAGAAAGAAGAGGGATCAAAGCAAGCAAAGAAGCCTCCAAAAAAAATAAGCAACCAAAAAAGGGCACAAAGGATGATTCACACAATGCAAGTGATACATACAAAGATCCCAATCAAGCGTGTTTCAAAGGAGTGAAGGTTTTCATATAATGGCTATGGAAATTCCTAGGCTTCTTTTTTAGAGACTTTCCAATCAAGGTGGAGAGCAATTCAAAATAGATATGAGATGGACAAGGAGTGCATTGAATTCATGCACGAGGCTGTTGAAGATTTCTTAATTGAGATTTTCCAAAATGCATACATATGTGTAGCTCACTTCCATAGGGTTTCACTTATGGATAAAGACATTATTATCATGAGGTGTTTAGTAAAAATCTAGACCCCACATCCTTATCCATAAGTGAATTCAAGAAATGGCTCTCCAATGTTGATTTTGCAACATGCGAGCTTATTTTTTTCCCTTATCATGAGAGGTATGTTTATTCGCAAAGGCTATCCCAATTTGATGGTTTCATCTTTGATTTTAACCAACTACTTTACTTTGGTCACATTTCACATTAGAGTTTCATGGACATTGATATCATTGACAAGACATACTACATTTTGAACTCTCTTGAAGGAGCCCATGGAATGGATATGATGCTCGGGAGGTTACTATGTATAAATTGTGTATATCGTTTGCATTTGAGGACTATTTCTAAAACTTCTTGTCTGTGAAATTTTGACATATAAAACATCCTTTTCCTATTCAATATGTAAAAAATGTTTCCACTTCCATTCTATGGTACCCTTTTGTATGTGAAAATGTGAGAAAAATGAAATCAAATAAGCCCTTCTGTTGTACTAACATGATAGTGGCATAATTACAATGTGACCCCCCTGAGCTAGGATGTAACACTTTCAACAAGCACGCATGTCTACTAAGCCATCAGATTTCAAACTCGTTGCATTTTGAGACATCACAATCTAACTCTTTTTGAAGCTATGTCAACTCTTCCATTCTATTAGAGATGCCAAAAAAGTAGTTTGCAATCCCATTTACCAAAGAGTCAATTTGTTTAGCATAAGGTAGTTTTGTTGATGTGTACGATGTGGCTAAATTGGTTGAGGAAGAATCAAACTCAAAACCATCCTCAAACTCATTTTCCTCCACAATTATTATTTCTAAAGATACGTTTCGATGTATGTCCACGACCTGGTGTTTCTTTGCCATTATAGACAAATTTCCAAACTTTAGCATTGTCTTTTATTTGTCTCTCTTAGAAACTTTAAGATCCAAAATCCAATGCGTAGCTTGTTATGATAATGAAGCTTGTCTTTAGAAGAATAAACTAAGAAAGTCTTCCAAAGGATAATGTATACCTTTAGTGTCTCTATTTTTTATTTTACAAATGACATCCTTCAATGTACAGTATGAGGTATGAGGATAAATTGCATTAAAAAAATAAAACACATTGTTAGCTCCATGTATGCTAGTTGTGCCTCTCTAGCATCTCATAAGAATGCTAGAACATGCAAAAATGCAGCTTGAGCATGCCAGCTATAAGCTGCAGGCTATCCATGGGCACCCTGGCCTTGCTACACCCTTGCCTTGAAGTAGCAACGAGTCATGCAAGCCTCGTGCAACAATGCCTAATATTGTCCTATATGGGAACACCCTTGATAAAGATGTAGGGAAAATAGGTTGCTGACAGGCCACCATGAACAGTCAATGGGAACTAGGGCATGTTGTTCTCCACCCAGCCTCTCTCTATATAGACCTTGGCTTAGAGACCCCTGAACTGGATGCTTCGCTTAGGACCGTGGCTCCCTCTTCCCTACCATTGCGCTAACACTACTCCCCCTTGGAGAAGCATTTTTGTTTTTGAAAACAAAAGTGACATATTTCTTCTTAAGAACACTAATGTTTTCCCACTTGAACTATACCATGATAGTCAAGAATATGTTTAGGGTCATGTGGTTGAGTGAGAGGTTCAATGAAAACAAAAATAACATCTTGATTGATGACATTGTTGTCCTTATGCAGTGTTTACATAAACGGCTTACATACAAACCTGGATGAATATGAGAGTGTATACACAAGATCTCCAACTCACTTGAGTATTTTGAATGGGTCAAAACACCTAAGAGGTAACTAGATGGATGACCAATTTTTTAAAAATTTGAAGGCCCTTGAACACATAAGAATGCCTCTTCTTGACTTTCAATGAAAGTGACTTGCTAACATTTCTCATTGACATGCTTCTTGTATTTGTATGTGGTTGTCAAACATTTTGACGAGCAATTTGTAGCACATCCATATGGTCTTGGATAAAGTCCTTGACTTACTAAATCTTCTTCGTAACCAACCCCACTGTAACTGGTGATCTAGGTTGAAAACCTTACATAAGCATAAAAGGACTAAACTTGGTCGTAGCACGCTTTGCACTATTATAAACAAACTCCAAAATAAGGAGATAATCTTCCCAATTGGATTTAGTCTATATAATCTATACAAATTATCAACAAATAGCTTGGTCAACTCTAGAGTTTTGATAGTGGACTTAGTTGGATAAAGTCACAGAGTTTTAGTCAACCTATCTACAATCACCCATATTGAGTCATGTCCTCGTACGATGGTTGGTGGACCCACAATAAAATCCATAGAGATACTACACTTATCGTGCCTAAAAAGTTGAAACAACGATCTATGGATGTTGTTTACAGTACTTGTTACATTAACAAGTCTTACTACATATCCAAAAATATCATGCCACTAAAATTGTTCTCAATATCATATGCATAAAACGGTCTAATCAACGGATTCGACTAGCACACATAAGGATTGTGTCGTGACACATAACGAAGAAAAAGGTGCACGTGTTAGTCCCAGAGATGCATATTCTCCACATGTGGAATATGTCTCATATAGTATGTCAGTAGATGTGAAATCCATCCAAGTGCAGTAAGTACTTGTGTGTGGAGGTAACTAGAAACACTCAGCGAGACAGGAGTGAGAGGGACCCTCATAAACCTTGCTCCACACTAGCTAAATCGAACTCCATGAGTTCATAAACCATGTTGTACACCTTGTGTTTGACAACGCTTGCCAAAAATGATCCCTACCTCTTAGGATGATGATCGTCGTAAGAGAGGTAACCACTAAAAGAGTAGATAATATCCAAAGTGGACGCTCGATTCCATCATAAGGAAAATTAACAGGGATAAGGAAAAACTATCATAGGAGGTACCCGATACAATAACCTCTAACCCTTCCTGTAAATTGTTACCATGTAGTGCCCCCTAGTCCTACCATTGCTCATGTCGTAGGCTAGTGGAAGGCCAAAATGATACTGCTTAAACCACTAGGTAGAGGGGAACCATCATAGGCTGCCTTACTACCATTAGTGGTTGTAAACTGACCGATAAAATGAACTGAACTTCTGTCACTTGATAGTTCATAACTTCTTTCCTTGAAAGCACAAGTATGAAGGGTCAATCAAGGGACCATCCACACTGATTGAGTGATTGGTCATTTACAAGTTGGGTCATACCCAAGAAATGCTTCTTCTATAGATACAATCGGTTCTATAGAATAAAAATTAGATCTTCTCAAGTTGGAATCTTATTCACAACTGATCATTAAAACAATCATAGCCTCCATTGAAAGAAGAGGAAGATTCTCAATAAACAACAAAAACTAGTCGGACGAGGTTTTCTCCAAATATGCAATAAGAGGTATGGCTGACAACATATCTCAATCATGAATGTGGGATTGCAAGTCCATAGATTCATAAGCAAACCAAGAGATGGCCTGCCTCGAGGCTCTCTGGAAAGATCCATGTTATCACATGAATATGTTTCTTGATGTATAATTTGAACAAATAAAAAATAGAACTTGAAAATTTACGCATACCATGTTTGCAACATTTTGCGGATATCACCTCATTGAGTTTGATCAATAACCATTGCAAAATGAGATCCTTGAAAGAATCAACAATTGTGTAGTGCTTTTGTCGGCTTCACCAAAGCACATCAAACCTTGTCATTTTTGAGTGGTATGCACAAGAACTCAACAAATGCCTTGATAGGCCATGTGGCTTGTAAACTTTACATGCCCCAAAAAATCTCATGAGATCTAAGCCTTGCTATATACAAGCAGTTGATGCATATCGTGCTTGAATTTTTTAGAACTGTGCAAAATTTAAAAAGTTCAGCATGTTTAAACTCTAAATGCATCTATGGAAAGTCCAAAAGAGAGTTCCTTGCCCTTGGTTTCCATGAATTTGAATCAAAAGCTCAGCTTCTTTGCCCTTAGTTGCCTTGGTTACCATGCCTTGATGGAAACTCCTAGCTCCAGCTCTTGTTGCCACTTGCTTGATCAGATAGTCCACTAGTATCACTCAAATACCGCGGCAAACTTACTTTGAATCCTTGAGTTGAAACCTTACTGCCCAACTAAAGTTGAGACTTATGATGTCCAATTCTCAAGACTGGCCCTCTTCTTCGACACCTTGTGTCCCTGGCTTATGTACGTGCTTGTCAATTTTTTGCATCACCTAGTGCCGCCATTGCTTCCTTTAATTTCGCTTGCTATCGCATTTCAACAAACAGTTTCACATGGCCTTTTTTGCTTGTTGCACTTTTCTTTCCAAGGTTAGAGTGTTATCCGCCTCCATTGTACGACCTCACCTAGTGTTGTCATGTCATAAAATCTAATATCTAATATCTAACCAACCCAAATGATTTCTCATATTAAATTGATCACTTAATGTGGGAGAATAAACGGGAACAAGTGTTAAGATATAGACATGTGCTTATAGATCTATCTCAACACGGGGCCAATGGTAAAGGGGCCAAAATGAGAGATGGTCTATCAAAGAGCAAGGCTAACAAATGGAGCATAAGACCTTAGGGTTAGCTTCATTGAAGACCTCCAATAATGTGTATAAAAGTCCTTTGACCTTAGGTAAGCTAGGGTTGAGCTTGAGGCGCGGGAACCCGACCCAGCTCGAGGTGCTTGTCATGCTTGATGACTAAGGTGCTTGAGGTGCTTGATGATTGAGGTGCTTGAGATGCTTGAGGTGCTTAATGATTGAGATGCTTGAGGTGCTTGACATGCTTGAGATGCTAGGGTTGCACTTGAGGTGAGAACCCACCCCAAGCTTAAAGTGCTTAAGAGCCAAGCTTGTGGTGGGAACTGGGCCTATGCATGAGGGGCTTGAGGTGTCAAAAAGTCAAATATTCAATCCCTACAAGGAGGGGGTGATCCCTACATGAGGGGGGATGAGAGAGAACACCCACACACTCACACAAGGTATGCATGGTACAAAGAAAGCAAAAGGGACACTTGTCAAGTTCCTCCTCATGTTGCCCTCATGGTGTGCCTGAAGCCTATTGGTTGGCCACCCAAGGGGTCCAATGATAATTTAGGAGATTTAATTAATTGATTTAGCATTTATCTAGCCCTCTCTCTCAAAGGGGAAAGGGGGACACTTGTCTCAAGGCTACCCTTACTGCTTGTAATGCCTCCTGCTTATGATTGGCTAGGCCTGGAAGGGTCCAATGAGCTTCAAGCATGAGCTACAAGGGGGGGGTCGACCCAAGCAAGCTAGGGGGTTGCTTAGGGGGTATACTCACCCACACACACTCACAAACACTCTCATTGTGTGCTATGCAAAGTGCAAGAGCTCCCTCTCCTTCTCCAAGCAAGTAGAGGTTGAGAGCCTACACCAACACTCTTGGCTATGGAGTGCAAATCCAACCAAGAGCCTTGCTTCAATGCTTAAGCTTTCCATCTCCTTCTTCTTCATTACTATGCTATTATGTATGCTAGCAACAAGAGTTATGATAAGTGAGGAACTAATTCTTTCTCCTATGAAATGTTTCTTCTTCCTCTTCCCTACCCTCATTCCATGCTAGCTCTCTCCACCTTCGAAGGTGTTTGAGGTCTTGGGATTGAGGCTTGGGATAGTTAAAGATTTCTTCAAGTTTATGTTATGCTTGTGATGCATGAAGCTTTCCATCTTCATTGCATCACCTAGGTCACAAGGAACACAAAGATTGTATTGTAACAAGTCTCTCTTAATGGGAGAAACCATAATACAAATGCCTATTGGAGGGGGGACCGGCTCCACATAAATCCGGTCCTCAATTGTTGTCATGTTCTCTAAATTCTCTCTCTTGCAAAAGTATTGATCATGCCAAGTTAACTAATTGCTATGATTATGTTGCTATCTTCAATTATGTTCACCCGCTATGCTCACAAATTCATTTCTCAAAAGTACTCTCATTAATTTCCGCTACTCTCAAGTTAGATAGGCCAATTCCATTACATGTCATGCCTTTTGAACCTTGCATGCCTTTCCCTTGAATGGAAAAGACCCCCCCTTAAAGGGGTGGCCACTTAACCAACCCAAAAGGGCACCCCAAAACCTAGTAATATGAACCAAGTGCTACAAACGGAGAACGCGGTGGCCCTGCAAAATATTGAGAACGACATACTACAAGCAATCAAACCGTGAATTTGCATACCTAATGAATCGCATAACCATAATCAAGATTGCACACGACAAAGAGAGACAAAGAGCGGTAGCGATCGAGAGGGCACGTGCGGATGTACCTCCTAGAGTGGAGTGCTACACCGACACGGTGAGAGAGAGAAGAGAGGAGAGGAGAATAACACAGACACTGGGTGCAATCTCCCCCCGTGCAAGAGTGAGCATTTTCCTCTTGCACGTATTTCATTTATAGATTCTTCAATGCTCAAAATATGAGTACACATTGGCCGGCCGACATAAATGACCATAGCCCTTGAGTAATAAATGTATAGATCCCATATCCATAACATGCATTTTCCTCGTGCATGTATTTCATTTATAGATTCTTCAATGCTCAAAATATGAGTACACATTGGCCCGCCGACATAAATGACCATAGCTCCTAATGAGCACTTGAGTAATAAATGTATAGATCCCATATCCATAACACCAAGAGCCGTTGCTCTCGCCATGGCGATTTCGTGTTGTGCAGAGAGAGAAAGTGATTCACTCAGGGTTATGGAAGTTGTTTCTACGCTTGATGCAGAGATGCAATTTGCTAGGCATGCCGAGACGCCCACATTCAGCCCCACACACATGCATTTCTGTGCTGCTCGTCATCAACTTGTCATGCCCACGTTGCAACATCCGAGAAGAAACCCCACCACGCAAACTTCCTTTCCCGTGTTACTCCACTCCTCCTTCCTCACCATCAAAGCTTCCAAAGGGAGAGCGAGAGAGAGTTCATGCACATGCAAGGGTCCATGACACCCATCTTTTCTAGAGACTCTCCCTTGCTCTGATACCAATGAAAGGGCAAGGGCCATGTCCCCTTAGTCCTACCATTTCCCGGGGCTCATTTAAGACCTTGGGCCCGAGTGTTCGAGAAAAGTGTGTCTTGACTCTCAGCTTAGCCTTAAGGCAACTAGCAATTAACCCTTTAGCACTTTCACTCGCATGTCAAAAGGAAGGTGGTGAAGACGGAATTTTAATAAAGTAGGAAATGTGAAGGATGGCAAGGCATCCAAAGGGAGATATTTTTCAGTAAAAATATTTGATAAGGAAATATGCCTTTTGATAGAAGGACACAAAGGAATTGAGACCCCCCCCCCCCCCCCCCCCCCTTCTCTCTAAACAATACATGTGTGTGTGGTATTCTGTAGAGGTTATAGAGCTTTTGAAAAAAGTTTAAAAATTAGAATAAAGATAAATAAATTAAATATTTGGATTATGCTCCATGGGGATACTATATGTTGCCACACCTTGATGCGGCTCAGCCATCACCACAAGATATCATATCTGTCCATTTCCCTCCCTTCAGCTTCCTTTAAAGTTTGAACTATTAAAATGGCACCATGCAATGCTTACTAGCCTTGAGCTCACACATGAACCATCATCTCCACGCTCCAAAAGCTCTCATTTCCCATCCCTATCTTCTCACTCTTACACACCTTTGCACCCTCAATTACAAGTAAGTTTGGCTCTTGAGCTTTGGAGGAGAAAATCTATACGAGCTCAGTTGGGACTCAAGAGTGCCTCCCAAAGTTGAATCTCGGTTTTGGGACGTCTGTATGTGATACACGTTGGTTGTTTGCTCAATAATTACTTTTGTGTGTGTGTGTGTGTGTGTGTGTGTGTGTGTGTGTGAGTGAGAGAGAGAGAGAGAGAGAGAGAGAGAGAGAGAGAGAGATAGATAGATAGATAGATAGTTCTATTATCGTCCTGGGAGGTCAAATATGACCTATGGGACCAAATGAACATGTCACGTGGTGTGAGTGGAGTTCATAAGTGACTCTCGATGCTCAAAAATGGCTGAAATGAGCGTCGCAATAGAGAGTCCACATCGTGGTTGGGAGAGGAAGGTATGTAGGGAGAGCTCATGGCTGAATATATGGGGAAAAGAGGACCTAATGTGGTCAAAAGCTGAGCACTCAAGTAGTGTGTGGTACTCACTCTCTCGCACTTGACGAGGGCATAAGGTGCAAAGTCGATGACACTCCTCGCCAGTGCCCCAACGTCCTGTCTCGCAGCGTAGAGAATGGGAGCTAAGACGAATGGAGGCAATGGTGCGGATCGCACTCAACGGAATGGGCTCAAGGATATAGGAATGAGAGAGAGAGAGAGAGAGAGAGAGAGAGAGAGAGAGAGAGAGAGAGAGAGAGAGAGAGAGAGAGAGAGAGAGAGACCACCCTAGTTGTTTCTGAGTTTAGAACTTTTATCATCCATGGTGAGCATGATAGGATAGTGATCTGAGATGCAAGTATTGTATCTATGTTTGGCTTTAACTCTGGAGAAGGAGTTTACAATAGAGACATCTAGGTAGTGCCTGTCAAGCTTGGCTTTCCTTGCTAGATTACCCTTGCCATAGTTTTGCTAGGTGAACTCTCCTATCGTCCCAGCATCCCACAAGTGATTACCTTGCTTTAGGGACTCCAGGCTTTCTACTCAGCCCACCTGACTGTAATGCCTTTGGCCAGAAATCTATCATCCAGGGATTCAACCATGTTAAAATCCCCGATTAAAATCAGGGGATCTTGAAGGACAACAAGAGATTCCCAATTTTTGGTATAGTCAGCCATCGAACCTCCAACGTAGACCCCAACTAGTATGGCATTAACTGGGTGAGGGATGAAAGCTGAGCACCAGTTGTGTCCTGAGAGAGGAGCAATTTTGGAGGACCGAAACTCTTCGGGGATACCTAGGACACATCCACCCGATCCGTGAGAGTGAGAATCATGGATCCATGAGTGTTTGTTAGATATGGCATCCAACATAGAGGTCAAGTTTTGACCAGAGCTCTTGACTTCTTGGAGGACTAGAAACTCTGAAGGATTATTCTGAACCTAGGAGGCAATCCTCTTCACTTTGTTTGGGTCTGAGAGGCCCTTGACATTCCACAAGAGGACTTTCCTTTAGTAACTCTCTTATTTTTGTTGTTGCTCGCTTGCCTAGGTGGAGTCTGAGCCACGCTGACATGGTTTCTTTTGTTGTCCTTCAAAACCTCCATGGGGGAGGGACCATTTGGGATAGGAACCAGGGCCATTTCATCAACAGGAACATTCTCTTTATTGAGATCAAGAAGAGATTGGTTGTCAAGTGCATTAACTTCATCTTCCAGACTTGTATCTACAGGAGGTTGTTGAGCTTGAGTGGGGGGAATGAATTCCCCAAAATCGTCTGAATCAAAGTCTATGAACTCATGCAGTTTGGCCAGGATAGCAAAACGATTGGGGGGTTTGCTTTTGAGATCTTGTCTCTTGGCTGAATTAGGTTTATTAGTAGACTGGTTTGTACGAGGCCTCCCCTTGTTCGGGGGGTTGGCCGGGTGAGCAGATTCAGAGCTTCTGACTGGAGGGTCAAACTGTGCTTGAGGGTTAGGTGCAGGGCCCGAGGGATTCACTCTATATATAAAATGGGACGCCACGTGCGAGCAGACAACTTTGATAAAACCCCTATATACGACTCATATTAGGGAATATGACCCCCCTTTCTACGCTTATACGACAATGAATGCAGAAAATTATCATACCCCTATCTTACATATAGAATTTAGTTCTCACATGATCTAACTGAGTAAAAATAGTCAAAGAGCGTGTAGCATAGTGACTGGCAACGTACTAAGGAACCACTTATGTTGATAACTAGATGTACCCTCAATGTGTCTTAGTTTGACTTTCAAATTATGTACTCGTTCAGCTTGCACTCTAGCTACTCATCCAATTTTGTCCGATCTAAATTACTCAGAAAACATTGTCATATAGTTGTGCTAGGTTCTTTGTGTAAATTTGCATCTATCCCTCAACAAATGAACTGTAATCACAAAACAAGCAATTGATACAAAGAAGTGTTAATTCTTGCATGGATCTTTGTAGCTATTGACTCAAAAGTTCAAGGGCAAACTCTTTTGGGAAGCCATGATTTTTAAACACAAAAACAACCTCTCATTTTTTCCTTTTCTCACTTTCCCTCCCCCCAACCAATAAATATGATACCCCCTCCCTTATTTTTAAGTTTGGGAGATAAACTATCGGGGCCTGCCCCTAACTTATACGCTTATGTAACTTGTTTAAAAAAAACCCTCCCTTGCACTTACGTGGTGCGGTAAGTTTTCCATGGTGAATCCCCCGGGGGTGCAAGGGGGGCCGGGGGAGCTTTGAGAGGGCACGCTCTCACAAAGTGGGCTCGTTTGCCACACAAGAAACAAGTGTCTGGCAGATACTTGTATTCAATGGGCTGGTCAATGACTTCACCATCATCAATTCTAATTTCGATTGAGGGAGGAAGCTAGTATGGCTGGGAGCTGTCCATCTCCACTAGAACCTGAGGGTGCCAGGCTGGGTTATAAAAGTCTTGTCTTGGCCGGCCTCCCAAGACTTTACCAAGCTGACCTTCAATCGGGCCCAGATGGCAGTATAGATGCAGAGGGAGATTAGTAAACTCCACCCAGACATGGTAGTTCCTGGATGGAGAGACCTCAGGGTTGAACTCTTTATTCCATCGAAACAGACAAAGCGGGGAATTTCTTATTACCCACTGATCGTAGCTCAAGGCTTGAACGCCACTTCCGACCCCCAAAAGACAAATAGAAAGTGGTTCTTGGGGAGACACTGGATGGATTCGACTTCCAGACCCCTAGACGTCCTTTGGTGCTTCACCCAGGCCTTGTGAATGTTGACAGGGGGACGGGGGCCTGCCAAAAGCCCTACCAGAGCCTTGCTTTCCAATTCCCTTTTGACTTTTCTGACTTGAGCAGACGGTAAAAGAATCGAGGGCTTACCTTCAACAGCTTGTCCATTGCTAGTCTGAGGATTTCATGAGCCTGGTCCCATTGAAACTCCAGGGGGGACTGATGTACACCTCTTCCGGGAGGAGTTCCAACAGCTTCTTGATGTCCTCCTGTTGGTTGGCGGGGAGGGACGGTGCCATCGTGGAAAGTTTTTTCCTGCAGGAGCTGGTGACAAGCACAAAGGGCCTGGACAAGTTTCTCTTCTAACTCTGGGGGGAGCACCTTTGCAATCAAAGGATCAGCGCTTGACAGGTCTTGGGGAGGGCCGATGGGCGCCAGGTGGGCAGATGAGACATTGGGGAGTAGAAGTGATGTACGATGAGGAAGAGCGTTCACCGCGTCCCATGCATTGGAGGAGGACAACGCATGTGATGGGAAAGGGGGGGCGCTAGGGTAATGAAGAGGGGAACATCCTGCCCTCACAGGCAGGTACGGAGGGGAAGGCAGGCTAAGCCATAGCTAGGCCTCGCTAAGCAAGGGTAAGTTTGATTTCATCGTCTTCTGTTGTAGAGGTCTTGCGTGGGTTTGCTTGTCAAACTTTTCATTTCACATTTATATAATCTAAACGAGCGCCCATCCAATGACCAAAAGGTAGACAGTTGAAGACTCAGTCTTTTTTTTTTCCAAAACTCACAATTGTGAGTGAATTATATTAATCAACCCAAAAAATTACAATGTCTTGTCATGCTCGTGTTGAGCCATGACATCATCCAGGGACCATAATTACATCCCAGCCAACTCGCCCCCTTATCCTTGATACAAAAGGTCCATTATCATGTTCTTCTGAGATCTTTTAATTACCGATAGCCAAGATTTTTCCCCATCCTAGGCATACCCTCTGCTGACATCAAGGCACAAGTAGTCCTAGACCAATCCTCCGAGTGTTGCTTGTGCCTGAGCGTCCAAATTAGCACTTTTCTTTCTTGTATAATTTTGGCGAAGCTTGCCACCTCAATACCTCCTTCAAACACACGGCGGTTCCTTGTCTGCCATACATTATGCAAGACTCAAAGTCTTAAGTCATTACTGAAGTTATAACTTATCTATACTCTATATGAATGAGACTAATATTCAAGCTACTACATGTCTTCAAAAGCACATTCCGGCTCAAAAAGTACAGGCGGGCAATATGAGGAGTTAAATTGCAAGAAAACGTTAGGCGAGCACTTCAGCCAACCTTGCAAGAAAACAAGAAGAGAGAGACCCTTCAATTCACCTGGCCGACGTGCTATAAAAGCATTGATGAGCGAAAACTTTTGTTGCTGCTAACCTACGACATTGTGCAAGGTGAGCTAGATTATAGAGTATAGATAGATTTGGCTCTCTCCCGCCACAGTATGCAGTAGCCAACTAATGTTCTTTCTGTTGCTAGGCGGTTCTCTCCATTGGCTTCTGTTGCTAGGCAGTTCTCTCCATTGGCTGTAGGCGGCTCGCTTCTCTCCATTGGCACAGCCACCTGACCTACAACGACCAGCTGCCCAGGTTCTCTCTCTCTCTCTCTCTCTCTCTCTCTCACACACACACACACACACACTCATAATGTAAAGATACTCTGTCGGGAGGGAAGTAGGAGCCGCTTATAAGCCTTTCTCAACCTTTCTCTCTCTCTCCTCTCCCTTCGGCCAGCAGGGGAAAGAAAA
Organism: Adiantum capillus-veneris; assembly: GCF_014529385.1. Classification (NCBI taxonomy): domain Eukaryota; kingdom Viridiplantae; phylum Streptophyta; class Polypodiopsida; order Polypodiales; family Pteridaceae; genus Adiantum; species Adiantum capillus-veneris. The sequence continues at coordinate 95,388,624 of NC_140960.1, forward strand.
AAGGCAGGCCCCTGCAAGCCTTTCACTGTGTGGTGGGAAGCTGTCGCTTGCCACTGCTTTCTAGCCCTAGCCTTTCGTTTTTTAACTTTAGGGCTATGGCGCTGGTTTTGGATGTTGCCTTTTGCTTCAGTGAGGTCCTTTTCTAGGCCTGGTTGCCCGTCCACTTTCGAAGCTGTGAGGAAAGAGGGAGGACGCAAATTGAAATGACTCATGAGGATGCTGTCTGCGCGCCAATTCCAAGCAAAACACTCTACTGGCCTCTACAGTTCCACTTCTACTTTGGAGCCTTGGCGGATGACGGAGATGGTAAACGCGCAAACCAACAAGACGAATGCGCTTTTCAGCACGAGCCAGTAGGGGCACTTCAACGTAGGGGCACTTCTCTCCGACAGTGAGGCGGCATCTTCTGGCTGCTATAACTGCAGTGACGGATGTCGGCTCCATCTGCAGCAGCAATATTTCTGGTTGCATGGCAGCACGTAGGGGGAGGTATCAACCAAGGCAACTGGCCGTGGCTGTGTGTGGGCAGCTGCTTCGTCAGTGGTGTGCGCGTGCGCGGCTCGGTAGAGTAGGGAGGTGCAGCGAGTGTTGGGCTCCGGCAGGCCTGCAGCGAGATGCCCTTGCATGGAGGAGGGCGCTCCACTAAACCCATGCGGCCAACGCCGCTGCCACCCCAGCTGTAGCATGCGCCCATGAATTGCTTCATTATTTTTAGTGCACTCAGTAACGAAAACGAAAAATAATGAATTGCTTCATTATTTTTAGCACTAGCGCACTCAGAAACGAAAACGAAAAATAATGAATTGCTTCATTATGTTTAGCACTCATTATTTTAGAATCTCAAGAATAAAGTCTTTAACAATCCAACCAAAATAAAAACAAGGGTATTTTGGGAAAAAAAATGAAATTTGAAGGGTATAGTGGGAATTCCTACAAATCAAAGGGATATTTTGGTAATTTTCCCTAAATGTAATTATGGGCGGCACCCACATGTGCGTTCTTGCGAGAGTAGAGGAGAGAGAGAAAGCCTTTTGCCAAGCCAATACTGGGTTCATCGAGGGGTGAAGAGGCAAGATTAATTATATTATATAGATAATATATAATATGGAAGCTCATATAAAGCAGTGTCCTACTCCTTGCTCTCCTTCAACCACTAGACTGCTCACAATCCCACGGAGCACTATTGAAGGCGTTCACTCCTCAGCATACCACACCCTCTCCTCAAAAGATCACACAATCCCATGGATGACGCCATCTCAGCAATCCCAAGGTGCACTATTGAAGGCATTCACTCCCCCCCCCCCCCCCTCTCTCTCTCTCGCAGGTGGAAGAATAAAGGTTACTTCTGCACAAAAGGTACAGCATTGCCCGTAGGTCCACCATTCCACTAGCGAGCCCTCTCCTCAAAAGATCACACAATCCCATGCATGACGCCATCTCACAATCCCACGTTGCACTATTGAAGGCGTTCACTCCTCAGCATACCACACAGTCACATCCCCTGGTCTCCAAGCGTACTGTCAAGCTCCTACACAGTCCTTAGCAAAGCAATCGAGCAGTGCAATTTGTTGCCATGGGTTTGCATATGGGCAACCGTGTTGTTTTAACTCTCTCTCTCTCTCTCTCTCTCTCTCTCTCTCTCTCTCTCTCTCTCTCTCTCTCTCTCTCTCTCTCTCTCTCTCAAGTCCTTAGGACTAAGTAACACCTATATTTAATGCGGAGCCGGGTAATGGGATCGACGGTCGGGGTTGGGGGCAGGATCTCGAGGCACACTAAACCTGGTCAGCACGAAAAACGAGGCGCATCGCCGAAAAAATGGGGGGTGCTAAACTGGGCCAGCACGAAACTCTCTCTCTCTCTCTCTCTCTCTCTCTCTCTCTCTCTCTCTCTCTCTCTCGTCCTTGGGACTAAGTAACACCTATATTTAATGCGGAGCCGGGTAATGGGATCGACGGTCGGGGTTGGGGGCAGGATCTTGAGGCACACTAAACCTGGTCAGCACGAAAAACGAGGCGTGCCGTCGAAAAAATGGGGGGCGCTAAACTGGGCCAACACGAAAATCGTCCACGTGTCTTGATGAGGCAAGGGTTGGCGCAAAGATGCCTGCAGCATGAATCTTTCTATACTTATGCTGCCAGAAAAATGGGGGGCACTAAACTGGGCCATCACGAAAATCGTCCACGTGTCTTGACGAGGCAAGGGTTGGCGCCAAGATGCCTGCAGCATGAATCTTTCTATACTTACTCTATGTATGTAAGTTAGCTCAAAAAAATAGATAGCACCTTGGAGCTACTCTAAGCAGTGGGATGTTGGGGCTTATTCCTTTCCTTCGGTTTGCCAAGAGGAAATTTTCAAAAATTAGGGTTATTTTTTGGGTTTTTACACTATTTTTCGTATCCTTTTCCTCTTGCCCTCAATCGGCATTTTTGAAATAGTTGAGACACATTTTTCCCAAACACTATTGTTCACTGTCCAAGTTGTTATATTGTGATGATACGATCGCAAAAAAATGCTTAGTGCTCATTTCGAGTAGAACTCGAAGATGTCAATGGTCATGGTGGAATGCATTTTGAGACATCGACAAGGTAATAATGACTATATATACATATGGGATAGGCTCAACACTTTGTATAGATGGTATTCATGACTAAACACTTTGTATATATGGTGTCATGGCTTGAACCTATCCCATATTAATTTTCTTCAAACGAGACCCAAGATCTTGCTTTGTTTAGTCATAACGTTTTGCACAATGCCATGACACCAAAAATTAGTTAGCAAGTCGTGAAAGTAGATGATGGATTTGGCCTAGAGTCCGCCCGCTTTGTTTGCATTTTTCTTGTCAAGTAATACTTTGAAACATATTCCATGAATAACTCTAGGCCCGACTAAGTTTAGCTTAAGGTTTTAGGAGAGAAGTAGGTGAATCTCTACGATGGCCAGACACCTAAGTTTAGTGTATTGTGACCTGTTAAGTTTAGTGTACTCTAATCTGTTAAGTTTTTGAAAATAAACCCTCAAAAAATTAATAAACAATCAGGAAGAGTAAGCTTATATAATTTCTACTTCATTTTCTCTACCCATGAGAAATACTACATCTAATGTCTTGCAATGACAAGTTTGTCCCTCCCTCTCTCTAGACAATGACAAATCTCTTTCTCTTTTTATACCCAGATTTTCCCACTTTATCATAATTCACTTATACATGTTTCTCTCTCCCCCCCCCCCCCCCCCCTCCATCTATCTTTCTATCTCCCTCTCTATATATATCCATGTTATATGAATCTAATGAATTTGTCACATGACGGGCTTCCCCACGACTGTCCGCGTTGCTACAAGAGAGCGCGGCCGAGCTATCTATCTATCTATCTTCCTCTGTATATATATGCATCTCCATGACTAAGCAGTGACAAGTGTCTCTCTCTTTTTAGACCTAGGTTGTTCCACTTCATTATAGCTAGGTTGTTCCAATACATCATAATTTGTTTCTACTTAACCATACATGTTGTTACCAACATACATTTTCACGATCACTTGCAATTAATTGATGCATATATTCTCTTTCAATGATGGATAGCCCTTGTTTTGAATCTGGGAACGTTTCTCAAGGAGATCATGATGTAAATGAAGTCATCATGCCTACACCTCCAGGGCGCAATAGCGTGCGAGCCGCAAAGCAGTTGGCCAGATCCGGGGGGAAATTGAATTGCGAGGGTCCTTCAAAGCGTTTACAAATCATTCATAGACTTTGTGAACGCAACGAAGCTATCCAACAAGAGTGCAGAAACTTCTTACAAAAGGTTTGCAAACAAGTTCAAGGTGAAGAAGACCACATCACCTTTCGAGAGGAGGTGATTTTGGCATTACAGGGTATCAAGGATGAAACTGCACGTTTAGAAATCAATCAACATGAACTCTATACATTCATGGAAAATTTCCAGAATGAGGTTGTGCAACAATTGTCTTTGTGCTTCAAAGAACACAAGGACCAAGTTGAAGCCTTGAAAGCACATGTAATAGGTTTGGGGTTTGAGATTAGGACCTTTAAAGAATACAAGGAGCAAGTCGAAGCTCTAAAAGTGCATGTAGCAGATTTAGGGTCTGAGATGAAGAACTTAAAAATTGCAATTAATCGCTTGAATGCCATCGATAGGAGACTTAGTCGTGTTGTCATGCCTAACGCACAGGGGGGTGTTGTTGCATCCTATCCTAAAATGTAATGTTTTTTGAACTATCCTATCCTAAAATGTAATGTTTTTTGAACTAACGATGTAGCAAAACTTCAAATTATCATTGTAGTAACTCTCTCTCTCTCTCTCTCTCTCTCTCTCTCTCTCTCTCTCTCACATGAACACATGCCCTGTGAAAACAGGTGTGTGTGATGTAGCAAAACTTCAATTTATCATTGTAGTAACTCTCTCTCTCTCTCTCTCTCTCTCTCTCTCTCTCTCTCTCACCCCCCCCCCCCCCCCCCCCACACACACACACACAACTTTTCATGCATGTGTTCATGTGAGAGAGAGAGAGAAGAGGAGAGAGAGAGAGAGAGAGAGAGAGGGAAAACATAAAAAGATATAGGGAGGGGTAGAAAGACAAAGGGACCAGGTAGCAAGATGGGGAGGAAAGAAGATATGGAATGAAATGTAATTCGTGCCATATCTCCTATTTAAAAGACACAAATTTATTGACAACCTTTTGGTTGGTGTTAAACCGGTCACCTTAAGTGATTACTTTTTAAAACTTTACATTTACCACAGATGGTGTCCGGACCACGGATTTTGTCCCCAAGACACACACATCGAGCTAGATTGTGCAACATTTCTCGAAAAGCTAGGCGAGAAATAGCACGGGCTAGGGCCCAACAATCTTTGCAGCGGATCCCATTGGGTATTTTAGGAGATTGTGTGAATATCATGCATCTAAGGCATGGTGGTTAACAAATGGATGCAATGGCTATGCATGTTGAAAATTGTACTACAAATTCTCAAAGCACTAGACCTTTTAGAAGTACCTTCCGTTATTGGAGTTGCCAACAATTGGGAGGGACAACAACATCCTTGCATTGTTTTTGAAGAAGGAGGATTCTCTAAAATTGAGCATCACTGTCTATCTATTTGTTGCATTTATCCAAATGCAACAATCTTGAAGTATGACTCTATGCTTGCCCTCTACCATGGAAAATGCTTGGTCCACAACCTGGGTGGCTTAAATTTTGTGGTGCATGTGCTTGGAAGGTTGAAGGTAGGTCTATACGCACATTTATAGGTAAGTATTGTTGCTTATCAGGAAAAGTCAAATTACTTCCTTTGAGTGATCCGCCAATGGAGCTCAAAGAATTGATGCAAGGTGCTACTACCAAGAGCAAAAAATTTCTAAAACACATCAGAGCATATAATAATGTATTGGCTTTTCCTTCTTTGGGTGCTCATGTTGATGAGAAACTTACGCGAGGGAGAGGTGTGTGCACATTTAAAGTTCACGGTGCCATCTACCATAATATTGGGCCCATGACACCTTGCGAAAGAGTGGATCAGATCCCTCACTTTGCACAATTGTACTTTTTTGACACAGAGAATGAGCTCAACAATAGATTGCATCATGTGCCAGATTTAGATAGAGATTCCTTGCATAGTTTGCAGGCTATGATGCATCGTATTAACCCATATGCAAATGCCTTTCGGTTTGCTGCTACAACAATGGGGAATGAAGAAATCCCAAACATGAAGATGGTAATTACTGAAAAGCGTACAAATGGTTGGCAATATTTAGCCCCACGTGGATCTGAGGTTGCAGCAATTATGCCTTGGCAAGGAGATGAGAGCACCATCGGCCATCGTGATATTGTATTGCAGTATTGTGATGGGGGGCTTAAAAGGATCTCCAACCTACATCGATCATATATGCCAGTACTATATGTTCTATTATTTCCTAATGGAGAGGATGGGTGGCATCCATATATACCGCAAACTCCCAATGAGCAGCAATTTGTTACACAAAAACAATACTACACTTTTAGGTTGAAGATTAGGAGTGACCACAAAATGCCTTTTACGTGGAGGACGATTGTTGCAGCAGTACATTGTTGATGCCTACAGTACTATGGAGGAGTCAAGGTTATTATGGTTTAGAAACAATCAGAGATCAATTCGTGCAGAAGTGTATCAAGGCCTTGCAGACATGGTTGCTTCCAGTGACAATGCGCATGGGGTCATGGGTGTTAATGTTGGAAGAAGAATTGTATTGCCTTCATCTTTTGTGGGGGGACCTCGGTACATGCAGCAACTCTATCAAGATTCCATGGCAATTGTACGTAAGAGAGGAAAGCCTGATCTATTCATAACTTTCACATGCAACCCAAAGTGGAAGGAAATACAAGATGCGTTATTGCCAGGACAGACTGCTTCTGATCGTCCTAACTTGACTACACGTGTCTTTTATCATAAATTCAAAGATTTGATGGACTTGATTCTTAAAAGGGCTATCTTTGGAAAGGTTGTTGGACATGTTTGTGTGATAGAATTTCAAAAGAGAGGTCTTCCCCATGCTCATATCTTATTGATTCTTGCATCCGAATATAAGCCGACAGAGATGTGGCATTACGATAGAATGGTTTGTGCTGAGGTTCCAGATAAAAATTTATTTCCTGATTTGTATGATGTTGTGAGTCATTGCACTGTTCATGGTCGATGTGGCACATTGGATCCAAATGCTCCATGCATGGTGGATCGAAGATGTAGATTCAAATACCCACGTGAGTTTTGTGAATCTACTTCTGTTGATGGTGACAGATATCCAAGGTATATGCGGTGAGATGATGGTCAATATGTGGTTCAAAAGCAAGAGAGACTTGATAACAGATGGATTGTTCCCTATAATCCATTGTTGTCTCTAAGATATAAAGCTCACATCAATGTAGAGATATGCTCAACCATATCAGCGGTGAAGTATCTCTATAAGTATGTGTACAAAGGACATGATAGGGCCACAGTTGTGCTCCAAGATGGAGAAGGTGTTCTTGATGAAATCAAGAGTTATTTAGATGCACGCTATGTATCCGCATCGGAGGCAATTTGGAGAATTTTTGGATTCTCATTGCATGAGGAAAAGCCTGTTATATTGCGTTTGCAAGTGCATCTCCCGCAACAGAATATGGTTGCTTTTGGAGACTCTACTGACATATCCAATTTGGTGAATAATGCTGATAATAGGAAGACAACACTTACAGAGTGGTTTGTAGCGAATCAACAATATCCAAAAGCAAATGATTTATTATATATAGATTTTCCCTCCGAATGGGTTTGGAACCCCACTAATAAAGTGTGGTCACATAGGCAAAGAGGTGATACCATCGGGAGAATGTACAATGTTGTTCCCAATGCTGGCGATCTTTATTATTTGCGTATGCTACTTACAATATGCAAGGGTTGTAAATCATTTGAGGAGCTTCGCACTTTCAATGGACAAACATATGCCACTTTCAAGGAAGCTTGCAGTGCCAGAGGTTTGCTACAAAATGATGATGAATGGTTTATGTGTTTGCAAGAGGCATCATGTACAAGTACCGGCTTGCAATTACGACAACTATTTGTTGTGATCTTGGTATTTTGTTTGGCTCATGTCCAGGTACATTGTGGCACCGATTCTCCTTGGAGCTTTCTGAGGATTATGTCTATGATTTGCATGAATGTACAAGTGATGAGGGTGTATGTCATGAGATAGCTAAGAATCAAGCATTATGTAACTTAGAGTCTCTGCTTCAATCATATGGGAAACGACTTTGTGACTACTCTGGGATGCCCGAAGTAGACCGTTCTGTATTATCTGGATGTGGGAGTGGTTTGATAGCAGAAGAGAGGATGTTCAATGCAAACGAGCAAATGACTTTAGCCATTCATATGGAACTTGAATTGTGGACAAAGAGCTGCTTATAATGAAATCATGCAAGCAGTTGACTCATCAAATGGGATAGTTTTTTTCTTGGATGGACCCGGTGGGACTGGGAAGACTTATCTCTATAATGCACTACTTTGTCGTGTACGTGGTCAACAGAATGTCTCTTTAGCATGTGCATCCTCGGGAATTGCAGCTTTACTCCTTAGCAATGGACGTACAGCACGTTTGAGATTTACGATACCAATAGAAGTGCATTCTGAATCAACATGCAACATCAAAGTAAATAGTCAGCTTGCAGAGCTTTTGAGATTAGCATCATTGATCATCTGGGATGAGGCTCCCATGGTCCATCGTTATGCTTTTGAGGCCTTGGACATGACATTGAGAGATGTTATGCAAAGCGATGCATTGTTTGGGGGAAAGGTGTTTCTCCTTGGGGGTGATTTTAGACAAATTTTGCCAGTTGTACCCAAAGGAAGTCGAGCAGATATTGTTGATGCCTCTTTGTGCCGATCTTATGTATGGAAACATGTGAAGACTCTAAAGCTAATAGAGAATATGCGTGTACTTCATTGTTCCAATGACTTGGTTGAGAGAGACTTTGCAAAATGGGTACTAGACATTGGCAATGGGAATGTATGTCATGGGGATTTACTTGATATTGTAGCATTTCCAAGTAGTATGATACTCGAAGATAACAATGTTCAAGGCCTACTTCACAGTATATATGGTGACTTACAAAATGTCAAAAGACATGCAAGCTTCTTTAGAGACAGAGGTATTCTTGCACCACGCAACAAGGATGTTTCCATTATCAATGACTTGGCTATGTGTAAAATGAGAGGACTTGACAAAAAATACTTGAGTGCAGATTCTCTTTGTACATCAGATTGTAATGGTGGGTTATATCCGATAAAGTTTTTAAACTCATTGGACCTTGGTGGTGGCTTCCCACCACACTGCTTGCACTTGAAAGAGAATGATCCAATCATGCTCCTTCGCAACCTGGATCCAAGGCGTGGTTTATGCAATGGGACAAGATTGATATGTAAGCATTTTTATCAAAGGGTCATCGAGGCGGAAGTAATCACATGTTCTCGTGTTGGAGACAATGTGTTCATACCAAGGATCGACTTTATCATAGGGGGTTCTCAAGGATTACCTTTTGAAATGAAGCGCAGACAATTTCCTGTGAGACTTGCATTTGGAATGACCATCAACAAGGCACAAGGTCAAACACTTGGATTCTTAGGTTTATACCTTGCTACACCTGTTTTTACTCATGACCAGCTCTATGTAGCAATGTCTCGTGTGCGTTCTTCTACTGCCATAAAGATTTTGATAGATGGTAGTCAAACATCGATAGCAAATTCAAATGCAAATCCAATGGCTTGCAGCCCAAACATTGTCTACAAAGAAGTGCTAGAGGTCAAAAATGTTTAAGGTATCATACTATCTTTCATCCATGCATTATTCTTTGTCATTAAATTTTTGTTAAATGAAGTTTTATATTAATCCTACTTTTTTTTATTGTTTATAGATGGCCAGCCGATCTATAATCAAATACACAATGGATAGGGTATCTGAATATATTCGAGGTAATTTGTTGAAACTTTCCAAAAAATGAGCCTCACTTTAAAGTTTGAATGATTAAAGCATACTAACCATGTTGTATGAAGCATAGATCCACTTTTTTGGAGGGGACCCATACCTGCAAATGATGTTGTCCATATCTTAGAAGACTTTGATGTCATAAGGTATGGCTTTGAATTATTATTATTTATGTCTTGCAATAAGTTTGGATTTTTCTTAACATACTTTTCCTTCTTTGCAGAAAACACTATTATCCGGCCCATCTATTGGTAGGTCTATATGAGTCCACGTGCTATTTAGGACTCATAGGATACTATCATGTTGCCTTAGAGCTAGCCGAGGCAGCAGGACGCGATCATGTCTCTCTTAGAGAGATAGGGTATCAACGACCCATAAATGCACTACCTTCCTTTGGATTTGAAGCAGAGAATTGGAAAGTGAGAATGTATGTTGTCGATGATACTTGTTAACCCTCACGGCTCACGGACTCGCTATCACCTACAACGGACGTTGTATTATTTACTTTGTAGAGTGAGGTACCGTGCTTGTCGGTCCAATAGGAAAAGGGTAAGAGTGATCGCCGATGAGAGGCGCACTCTAATTGGAACATTCAAGGGATTAGTTGGCTAAGCATGGGCGCCCAAGTGTGAATGGGGCGAGCTCATATAAAAGTCAACTAAACCTAAAATTCATTTATTCTCTCATTTGTGCAATTGAAGAGTGCTCTTGCTCCATCTCCATCTTCTCCTTCTTCTTCCTCTCCTTGTGTGTGTGTGTGTGTATGTGTGTGTGTGTGAGAGAGAGAGGGAGTGAGAGAGGGAGAGAGAGAGAGAGAGAGAGAGAGAGAGCTTGTGAGTGCGATCGAGCATTACGAAGGCACGACGGCGGCGAAGCAATTGAGCGCGGCATGACTGCAGCTTCTTCTTCATCGTGGCGAGGAATCCACCACGAAGGCGAGCGTGGAGCCGTGAGTGACACACCCTTTGCTCTCTCTTGAGCTTACTAGTTTAGGCTAGTTGTGTGCTTGGAGCCATTTGTGGCTCGCACACGGTGTATGGTAAGTCCCTTGCATTGACACGTGCGACACACGCGCACATTTTTGGCGCCACTGTCGGAGAATCGCCCTCCACCAAGCTTGAGAGGCACTCTATGCTTCTTATGTGAGTGTTTTTGTTAGGAAAGAAGAGGAGAAGAAGTCAATTCTTGCAAGCTTTCATTTCATGTATAATCTTTGTTTTTTGTCAATGCCTAGTTGCACATAATCTTTTGCACAATTAGTAGTTAGAATGTTAGTATTGAATGAATGTTTTGTTTCAATTTCTAGTTACACAGTTAGTAGACAGCTTGATTTCTTTCAATTTCTATCTTTACACAGTTTTTTTATTTGCACAGTTAGTAGTTAGTGTGTTAGTTAGTGAATGAGTAAGTAGTTACTTGTAGTGGGTAACTTCATAGTTCACTGTCAGTTAGTAATTAGAGAAGAGAAGAGTAGTTAGTTGTTGTAGGTAACTTCACAATTCACTGTCAATTAGTAATTAGCAGAGGTGTTAGTTGTAGAAGAGTTAGAAGAGAAGTTTAAGTTAGTGGGTGTGTGTGTCCCAAAAAAGACCATTGAAAAATTAGTGGTGTGTGTGTCCCAAAAAAAATACCATTGAAAAGTTAGGAGAGGTGGAAGGTTAGTGGGTGGGTGGCCCAAGGCCATTGAAACCGCGCAGCGCAGCGCGACGACCGACCGACAAAAAATAAAATAAAAAATAAAAACTTTTAAAAAAAAACTTTTAAAAAAAAAAAAACGAAAAAGTAAAGCGCGAGTGCGGTCAGCATGGTCCACTCATTCCTCCAAGGCCAAAAAATAAAATATTTTTTTTTAAAATAAAAAAAATCTGAAAATTAAAGGGTGAGTGTGGTCTACTCCCTCAAGCCCAAAGAACTCACCCTTTGGACTTACTAATTTTAGTCCTCTCCCCACTAGGAAAAGACTAATTTTAGGATTCCGAGGGTTGTACGTAACCGAATCGGACGCTGTAAAGCACGACGCATTCCTCTAGCCAAGACGCTCATTTTGAGCTATCGCACACCATATTTTGTGGTTCGGTTAAAAAAGGGACAAATTTATATTAAAAATTTGGGTTTTGTAAACACGCTAAAAACTAGGTGAGCGGCCTTCACGGGCACTCACCAACACCTCTAGTGTGTCGAGGTCATATGCACCTACGCTTTGGTCGTGTGCTAGAGGACGATCACATTGAGAGTGTCTCCATTTACGCAAACACTCATTATTCCTCTACCTTAGGCTCTAGGCCCTCAGCAGGAACTCAAGGTAGTACCACTCAGGACCCGCATATAGCGTCTAGTGACTCTTCTTCTGACTACGACGTCATGGAGGGTTATCCAATGCTTAATCCTAATAGCTCAAGCGAAGACATGCATGCCATGGGTCCACGGTCCGGGCCGAGCGTGCTTAACCGCTTGAAGGAAACCTTTAGTAGAGCCACTCGCTCCGAACATGAGGCTAATGATGTAAAAGAGGGGGGTGGGGAAGTAAATTCTCCATTCGTGACCAACACGGACCCTATGCCCTTAGAGAGTGTGCACGTAAATACTCCATTCACTGCACCCCCTCACTTTTCAGAGCAATTTCCCTCCAAGGTTATATTACCTGATGGTAGAAGCCTTGCCGAAGTACAAGAAGTTGAGTGGTATATCATTGCGGCTAGGGAAACAGAAATCGAGAGCTTACGCAAGGCGGAGCAACGAAGAGAGCTAAAAGCAAAAGCTCCTATGTCGATATCATTGCTAGGAGAGCGATCCAGTGCTCCTGAATTAGCGACCACTAAGGGTCAACCTATAGAGAGCCATATTGCATCTAGTTCAAAAGACACCCCTAGCACCTCAATCCTAGATGGAGCGTTCTTAAATAAGAACTGGGAGTACGAACTACAAACAGAAACTCTAACCGACCTATACACAGGTCACACCTATCACGTGGGTTGGTTAGATGTCCTACAATCCACAACGGGTGCTACTAGTGTGGAGGATCAACAACAAAGGGTTTGTGAGGTCATCCATAGGGTTATTGAGTTAGAGAGACGGAACAAGGGGATCCATATGCCTTCAACGGGTCTCATGAGATTCTTGGATACAGGGAAGGCTAAACAACCGACCTTATCGCAAATGGCGACTCCCTCGGTAAGTCCGATGGATCCTCCATATGTGGTTTCGCCAGGGGTCTCAATGCAATCTGAGCCCACAAGTGATAGCTTTACCTTTCCAAGTCTAGCTCATCTTTCCCTTGATGACACCACGGCTACCATGCCTACCCCAATGATGGGCATGCCGAGAAACACGCCATGGACTTCATTTGTTAGTAAAGTGCCGCTACATGGTAGCTCAACTCCTGCAATAGTACCTACAAGTGTGTACCAATTGTATACACCTATGGGTCCACGTACTCATGTAGTTCCTACCCCTTCCATTGTTTCAACAACATATGCTCCACAACCACAACACCCAAGCTCCTATTACCATGGGACCATACCGGCTAGCATTAGCATGTCACATCCGACGTCTGCTATGCCTAGAGCCACACATATGAACTTTGGGCCGCCACATGGCACAACACCGTACCAAACATGGAACCCAAGGGCTTCCTATATGCCAAGCCCAATGCCAATACCTACTCCACATGTAGTCTCTGGAGCGCCTTCACCCATGATGCCTGCTCACTTAGGTGACTCGGCAACATTTGCTCAAGGTATCGGACGATTTATTGCTGAGAATATGTGTAACACGCCTGATAGAGAGCCTAGAAGTAAGGCAGTACAAATAGCCAAGCTCACACAAAAATTTAGTGGAGACGGGGATGTGCGAAAGCATATCGAAGTGTTTGAACAGATATGTGATTCTCTAGGAGAACACAATGACTTGCACAAGAGTAATGCTTTAAGCCTAACCTTAAGTGGGAAGGCAGGGGATTGGTATAGAACCCTAAGGGTGGAAGAAAAAACGATTTACCCTACTCTTAGGAGACTATTTTTGAAAGAATACATACGAGAGGGAGTGCTTTGGGGTGTAGCCTCTCAGCTCTAGAAAGCCAAACGAGAGGAAGGAGTGTCAGTGAGAGACTTTATTAGTCGCTTGAAGCATTTGAATTATTGTTGTAATCCAAATGAGCGCTTCAATAATAATCAATTGCTTGATAGATTCATTAGAGGATTACGACATGAGGATATCTACAATGGCCTAGTCATTAGAGGTATCACCACTTGGGAAGCAGTCACCACCAACGCTATCCAATTGGAGGATAATTTAATGATTCAAGGAGAAAGAGTGTTTGTTGAGCCTAAATCTTTTAGCTCGCAAGCATCGGGGCATCAACCAATGACCCTAAAGCCTATTGCTAAGGAGCCAAAGATATCTGAGATGACTTTAGCAGATCTCACCAAGGCTATTCAAGAGAGTCTTAAAGACAATCGTGCTCCGCAAAACAATCACATGTATCCAAGAAGGGAGCAGCAATGGTGCTCAGTATGCTATGGTCCGCATAGTACCAGTGAATGCCCTACTTTTAGAGTGAAATTCAATGGGAATGGCAATGTCTGTGGGAGGTATGGTCATCAAGCTAAGGATTGCATAGTATTTAAGCGTGCGATGGCCAATAGACCAACCTTTGCCTGGACAGACACACCTAGAGTGCCTGCATTGATGCCGGCCTCACCTCTTGAACAAACGTCACAACACATGGTCCCTAGGGCCCAAAATGTTGTTCAAACAACACCCTTACCACCTCCAATGCTAGGACCGCAACCACCACATTCGAGAATCACTTCTGTGAATCAAGTGGGTTGTGAGTCATCTATTTCTTGTTTGGAAGGTTGTGAGGAAGATATAGACCCTAATATTTCCTATGGGATGTATGCGCTTGAAGAAAGTCCACAATACTACATGGAGGACTATTGGGGACAAGTCAAACCTGTCTATCAGGTAGCTGCTCTTGCTGCAAGAGGCCAAAATATCAATTACACTACCAAGAGACCACCTCTTCAATGCTATGAGTGTGGAGGTCCACATCATGTGGCCGAGTGTCCTATTAGGCTACAAAAGAATGCCATATTAATGCAAACCAATCAAGTGAGCACGTCTACAATGCCGATACTTATGTGTAATCGATGTGGCATAGATCATTTGATTTCCCAATGTTTGAATAATCCAAATGCGTTGAAGATCACACCATTAAACTTGATTGAGGTTACTGAGGAGCCATCACAAAGTACACCTGTGGTACCAGTGAACATACTCACACGATCGATGCTCCAAAAACAAAATTTTATTCTTGAAGAAAGAGACACAGCATCAATTGTCCAATCTCAGAAGAAGAAGAAAACACGAAGGAAGAGATCACAAAAAGCAGCAAAGTCAGACCCTAGTTCAAAGACCAACATAGGAACTGGTGACGACCCCGTATATATGAACGACGCTGAAGAGGATTCTGATTCAGGTGAAACCATAGAGACCAAAACAACCACTAGGAAAGAAACTAACAAGGAAGATTGTCATGAGCCACAATGGCCACGATCCAAGAAGAAGATAGGAACTTACCCAAACCCTACAGAGGAGATCGAGCGAGTCAAGCAATTAAGGAGTTTGGTAGAAGATACCCAAAGGGATCTAGAGCCAGCACCTAGGCAGATCGAGATTACAGACACAGTGTTCCCTACGCAACAACAACCTCACAAAGTCCATAGACCCCTAGCCATACCTAGTGTCATCCAAGAAGAAAGTGACTTAAAGTCATGGGAAAGTGGGCGTACTCACTTCTTGTTGGAAAGAATGTTTACAGAGGGACTACCTGACCCTATCGAAGAAATGGAGATCCCATCTTCCCCACGTCAAGGGACTGAAGCCCAAAAGGTGCCGTTAAATATTGCCAAATTGATGGATTTCATGGCTTCCGAAGTTAGAACCACCATCATGTCCAAACTATATGGAGACCCTGAGCTATTCTTAGCTCTTCGAGCTTTCCTCAATGGAGAACTGAAGGTCGGGCTACCACAATTTGCACAGATGGATGGAGCTAGGGAGACGCCAATAGAGGAGGAACACTTAAATCCACAACCCAACCTAGATGAGAACCCTATTGTAGAAATACCTCTTAACAAGTTGGGACAATACTTTGAGGGAGATGAATCCAATGCAACCATACCAATCACTACCAAGGGATTAACTGTGAAGGGAATCCTTGATGGTGGCGCTGGGGTTAGCATTGTGACTAAAAACTGATGGGAAACTATGGGAAAACCTCCCCTTGGAACCACAACCATAGTAGTAAAGATGGCCAATGGGTCTACTGTTAAACCTATTGGGATGCTAGAAGATCTCAAGATCAAGGTATTTGGACATAAAATAAGAGTTACCTTCATTGTTATGGATTTCTCCAAGCACACTATGGCATCTGAGATGATCTTAGGACGTCCTTTCATGAGGGAAGCAAAAATGGTGGATGACTGGTCTAAAAACCATGTCTACTTGCAGTTCCAAGACTCTGTTATTCGAGTAGATCTTGTAACTGGTCGAGCACATCCTCTAGGAAACAGGTTTATAATTGATCATAGATCTGACACCACAGTTCACTCGGCCACATTGCAGTATTGTTACACGTGTAAAGCTGACACTGATGTTGGGGAAGATTCTCCTTATATGGATGTACTACCTGGGATGACTGAGTCGGACAATGTGGATTGGGTCCACCTAGCAGCAACCATAGACACTTGGGGAAACAGGGGGACGACCTGGGTAACACCTGAGGGGGATGAAATGCCACCACTCGTACCCTTAAATATGCTACAAGCAATGCATATAGCTTCTGACAAGACTCATCCTAATATAACGAAGAAAATATACAAGTGGGTCCCTAAATCTTCCTTAACGACCATAGCTAGTGCTAAAAAATAGAAGCCTTATAAGGAAAGTCCCACTCGCTCCAAGAAAAGTAAGAAAATGTTGCGATGGATTCCTAAAAACTATTGGAAGCCCAAGGCTACTATGAAGGGAATGATCAAATATGGGTGCCAAACGTAAATTGTGCTCTTACCGGTCACCTGACCCATGTGAGTCCAATCCTGTAGCTTCAAAACAAATTAACGATCGCGGAAAGAAAAAAATCACGGAATGCTACATACCCGTTCCAGAGCTAGTTTGGGTACCAAAGAAAGAACGATTTGTTCCATCTAGCTCAGGAACAGGGAAGTCAAATGAAGCATCATGCTCTTCATGTAGTTCTTATACGGAAATAGAAGCTTCAACACAATCTTCACCCACCATTGTACATATCCATACAAATAAGAAAGAGTTTGCACCTCCCGTTGCAAGTTCACCACCTACAAAAACGTTGCAAATAAAATCATGGGAGAGTACCTTACCACCCTTGCAACTAGATGAAACGCATAGGGAGGTCGAGAACTATTGGTTAAAGCCTTTACCCATAACAACTTGGAGCAATTGGTTTCAAAAGGTGACGACATCATTCCAAACGGTATGATCTACCCAAGGAAGGGGGGAGTGTTTGCTGATAGTCATCATTCACTTACTCCCCTCTCAACCTTTCTCTCTGAATTCTTAATCTCCAATCTTAGGGAATGTATATATAAAGCCTTATACTCACAAAAAAGAAAAAAAAAAAAGAGCAAGAGCAATTAGCAAACGAGTATGCACAATAAAAGTCATAACATTGACCAGACCTACACATTCACATCCGGTACACTGAAATAGAAACCAAGGTCATCAAACACCTTTGATCCTCATCACTCAAGTGATGGAGGGTAGGTAAGATTAGTACAATGGGAGTGTTTCTGTTTTAGAGTTGAGTGATTAGCAAAGTTCCTTTTTCCCACTGATGTGCCTCCTAGAGGTACTCTTTGTGTTTCCTCGTGTGTACAGGAACGTGTTACTGTTGTTAGGATCTGGACCTTCATGGAATCTTTATCTTGATCCACTTTTCAAATCGAGGGGGCGATCATCAAACAAACAGGTGTTTCTTGTCCATTAGCATTGCCCCTTATCTCTTTTGCATCTATGTTTGTCTGCTTTAATTGTGATTGGTAGCATTATATTCACCGCATTTGCTTAGTATCAAACATTTAATTCAATGCAATTTTTTGTCATAATCACTTGTCTAGGTTTAAAAAGCAAGCAGTCTGACTAAGCTAGTTTGACCAAGCTAGGCGTTAGAGATCTTCTCTTAATACCATGGGGAATGCCTTCCTAATAATCAATGGCTACTTAGGTTCTTAATCCGATTTAGGCAGCATTGTGTGAAATGTACTAGGGCTTAGTTCCTATTGACCTTTAGCTTAAGTATTATAAAGAGAGTTTACTAGTGTGATGAGCATGGGGAGGGTAACAGTGTTATATGACCCCCCAAAGTTACAAAATTAAAATGCTAAAAACGAACAAACAAAAAATCAAAGTGCCACAATGTAAAATCTGAAGCTGGAAGAGAAATCTTAGCTTGATTTGGTACTTCACTCACATGTATCGCCTATGGTACCAGAGCCCTAGAGGTTCCCAGTGTGGGCACTTTTCCTTGAAAAGCAAAAAACCCAAGGCATACAAAATAAGCACACACATCGAAATTGAATCATTGTGAAAAGACTTGGGGGGGTCAAAGAAAAGGAAATAAGCTAGGCGATGATTTCATGAGAAATTCCTTTTATCGTAGCTTAACTACAAGGTCTTCTAGGTATAGCCTCTAGTCAGCCCTCGAACATGAAATACTTGGCTCTCGCGATTAAACAACTTAATTGACCAGAGAAAATCAAGAAGCTTACCCATGGTATTAATAGTCGATCTCTAGTACCTTTCAACCGTTAAATTAGCGACCCCAGATTGTTTACTTTATACCTTTACAGCTATTTATGCATTTGATTATATTGTAATTTAATGTTTATTGCTGGCAAATGGTTTAAAATTCTGTTACCAATCAATTTGTCTGCCTAAAACTGCATATGCTTTTTAATTGTATATGAGAATGCAATTACTGTGCCAATGTTGTTTGATTTTGCAGTGACTGAAGAAGGCTAAGGACATTCATCTCAAATGCTCTTCCACCTCGACGAACGCGCCACAACTCAATAGCTTCCGAGGACGGAATCTACATCAGGAAGGGGGGCATGTTAACCCTCACGGCTCACGGACACCCTATCACCTACGACGGACGTTGTATTATTTACTTGGTAGAGTCAGGTACCGGGCTTGTCGGTCCAATAGGAAAAGGGTAAGAGTAATCGCCAATGAGAGGCGCACTCTAACTGGAACATTCAAGGGATTAGTTGGCTAAGCATGGGCGCCCAAGTGTGAGTGGGGCGAGCTCATATAAAAGTCAACTAAACCTAAAGTTCATTTATTTTCTCATTTGTGCAATTGAAGAGTGCTCTTGCTCCATCTCCATCTTCTCCTTCTTCTTCCTCTCCTTGTGTGTGTGTGTGTGTGTGTGTGTGTGTGTGTGTGAGAGAGAGAGATTGTGAGTGCGATCGAGCATTACAAAGGCACGACGGCGGCGAAGCAGTTGAGTGCGGCACGACTGCAGCTTCTTCTTCATCGCGGCGAGGAATCCACCACGAAGGTGAGCGTAGAGCGGTGAGTGACACACCCTTTGCTCTCTCTTGAGCTTACTAGTTTAGGTTAGTTGTGTGCTTGGAGCCATTTGTGGCTCGCACACGGTGTATGGCAAGTCCTTTGCATTGACACGTGCGACACACGCGCACAATACTCCAAGGCGGCTTGGACAAAGTGTGCGACACATTGGGCCCTGGGTGTTACGGGTGCGAACCCGTGTCCATCGCAAGCTTCACTTTAAGTCTAAATAATGCCTTCTACAATGGGCTTGGTTTGGTGGTGATCTCTTTTTGGGTTTGGGACTCCTCTCTTATCAAGAAGCTTCTTTTTTGCAACAGAACTATTGGCTCCTATTTGGAATGAAAACCATGTTGCACTCTTTGTGCGTGTGTGTGTCATTAATTTAATTTGTGTCATAATAAGAGCGAACGAGACCCGCTGATAGGCAGGTCGCGCAAGCTAGTAGTAGGTAAGGAGTTCCCCATAGTTCAGTGAAGACCCCTCCCCAAGACTTCGCACATGTATTAACTTTGTTTTGTTTTCGGAGTCGGGAGGAGCAAGCCCGGCCCCTCCCCAAGACTTCGCACATGTATTAACTGTGCAGTGTGGACCAGGCACGTGGAATCTATACTTTGAAGTTTGTCCCATCTAGGCCTAGGTATGATCTCAGCCTTTTCTGCAGGCCATGGGTCACATCGCCTGGGCTGTCGAGCCCGCCAATGCCGCCATTTACATCGAGTCTACGCATCTCGCTGCATTAGCGGCGCACCATTTCAAAGTGGTATTCGTCTTGGAGGGGCCGGGAGGGCCTTGATGATCTGCAGCACAGACAGTAGTCTACATGGAGCATTCTCAAGGGACTGATGGCAATGATCGGCCTTGTGTTTTGGTCACCAACGATGACGGTATCCATGCACCTGGATTGAGAGCTTTGGTGAGTGCCTTGGTCGACAGCGGCGCATGCCAGGTCTTTGTCTGTGCTCCTGTCCGGTAAGCTTTTCACGCTGGATGTTCTTCTTTTCTAGTTAAATGTATACTCAATACATGCATGTGCATGCTCAAGATGTGCATGAGTCACCAAAATGAAGCTCTCAGGGGACATGTGGGCTTGTGTGTGTATGTGCATGCGTGCCCACACGCACTGTAGAGACACCAAACATAGACAAAAACAAGAAAACTAAACAATACGGTGAGTGATTTGTGTTGACGTTTTCACAGTCATTAATTCATGCGTGTGCGTGCACAAGGCCAAACACAGATGTGGGACATAGACACAAACATGAGCACATAAACAGATGCGTGCATCCCAGTAAGGGCTTTGTGCTGCAAAATTTTTGTTGCCCGTGTAATAAGGCTGAACAACATTAAAGCTACTTGAATAACGCTGAACAACATTAAACCTACTTTGCAGGGATCAATCCGGTGTTAGTCATTCACTCACAATTCATGAAAATCTGGTAGCTAGGTCCATCGAAATCAAAGGAGCCATTGCTTATGCAGTCTCTGGTTAGTATCCACCTTCCTGTCCTGTGTGTGTGTGTGTGTGTGTTTCCCCTTTTTATGGTTCGGTGATTTGCTATAAGCATCACATCTTAATTTAATATTCAGGAACACCTGCTGATTGTGTCTCTCTCAGCTTGTCTGGAGTTCTCTTCCCTCCAATAAAACCTTCTCTAGTAAGGATTTTCTATCCTATGCACATCCAACATGGTTGGTCATGTCGCAACAATATTCCTTACTGTCTGGATTTTATGGCATTAGGTTCTCAGTGGGATAAATAAGGGATGCAATTGTGGATATCATATGTGGGTAACTGGCTTCATACCTTCCATAATGTTAATTCTAATCAGAGATTTGCATTGACTGTTGAATTCTGGGCAAACTTGATTTTGGGTTATTTTGATGCTCTGGTGCAAAGGAACTTGTTCTGATCCATATGATGTGCACGTTCAGGGTGTAGCTTCTACATGGTCCTCACAGGGTATTTGGTAGTGAGAAAGGAGTGCTTGGACATGTGACACTGTGGGGCTCCATATGTAGTAATCAGAGGCCAGGTTGAGCAAACACATAAATTTTCAAAATACCCTGCTGTCCTTAAAAATGGGAAAGTCTGAAAAATGGTGAGAATTGTTAATGTGGACAAATCAGATGTCAATCAGGTGTCTGCCCAAGTCTAGGTGGTCAGTCTCCAAGAAGTACCCCCCAGTTCCTAAAAAATGAGAAAGTTTAAGGCGGCAGAGTCCACACGTGTGTGTACTATTATGTGCACGAAGAAACCACTGCTTACAAGCCCACGTGTGCCTGGTTCACAACCAAGGGCTGCATGTGCCATATAAGACCAGGAATGGAGGCATTTGTAAGGTCATCCACATCTCGTTAGTGATGAGGCATTGACCTAACTTGACTTCGTTCATCCTTTTGCTCAAACTAATAAACAGCATACATAAATGGTTGAGATTCTATTTTGAATATTCATCCATTGTTAGACCTCCTGGGCACCTTCGACACATTTGTTGTTGAGAGGGTTGTTGAAGGTTCTTATTAGTTATGTTTCTCAAGGTGTTTAATGTTGTTGGTGGTATGCCAAAACTGCAGATATTATTCAGGAACAGTAGCAGGGGCTCGTGAGGCGGTCATTTGTGGGGTGCCTGCCATTTCACTTTCACTGAATTGGTAAAATGGCCACCATAATATGTATAAATTTATGAAAACTGATCTGCTTAAGGTGTATGCTCACTTTAGTGCTGGAAATAAGCAGGAATAGAAGGGAAAGTGTTCCAAGCGACTTTGCAGCAGCTGCAGGCATTTGTCTTCCTCTAATCAAGGCAGCCCTTCGTGACCTTGATAAGGGCATTTTGTCTGCTAGTCTTTTTCTCAACATTGACATTCCAACAAGTCCTTCAAATCATAAGGTCGTGTTAAAATCGTGTTCTTGCTTGAATGTCAGGCTGGTTGCATGAGTGTGTATATTGTAGGATGGAATGTTCAAATCTCCACCTTAATTTTCATGGCACCTCACACACTATAAAGGCAAAGATATGATACATTCCAACATTTTGGTGGCACATTTATGGGTGTATGTGTGTGTGAGTGCATGTTATGGAAAGAAACAAAGGTTTTATTGAAACCTTTATATAGGGCCAATAAAACTCTCCTATAAGACAAATCCATATGGAAGCACTCTGGACATGATAAAGGTACAACAATAATAAACAGTTCCCTCAGGGGTGTGGGGCAATAGAGTAATCAATGATTAAGTAGGGAGGGGGATGGAGCTATTTTACTAATACAAGGCTTGACTAATGATCGGTCAGAAATCCGGTGTGGATTAGGATATGCCCTAGTGCATGGTTAGTAATTGTGCTGTCCTGTGCAATGGTCAATGGCATGTTTACATGCAGTGAGTGTCTACCTCTCACGGATGTCTCAATGTACTAAATTCATCATTATCAATATCCCCCCTACTGGTGAACAGAATCAAAATGTTGCAAAATCTCTACCTCACACACTCAGACAAACATGCAAACTTGAAAGAGTAAACACCTTTCACTCAGTTCCATTTGATATCGAACCATAACATTTGTAGAATCCACATCTTAGTCCCCTCGGAACTTCAGATGCAAACTATGATCCTCAAACAATCCTTTAGCCATCTCATCCAAGCCTCCCGGGCTCTTCCTATATGGCTGATCGGGTGCGGTCCTGGACATGATTGAGAGAGAAGAAGCTTGCTGTTTTTTTTTGGTTTTCTCCAAGTTTGGGTATGTGGAGGCCTTGGATCTTCGTCTACGACTTCCCCGCCTTTACCCTTGATTACCCCGACCTATCTTCACTCCAGGATGTGTAGCAATGCTGGATTGCTTTAGTTATCCCAAATGGAGTCATGTTACCGTGCTTTCCCGCAAGGAGAGCAAGCATGCGGTTGTTTGATCCAGAGGGGGAGCTACTCATTTCCGGCTTCTTCTTCAGAGAGAAGTGTTTGGACGGCAGTAGGATCTTCTTCATTCCTTTTGGAGGAGCTTTCTATGGCTGTGTTTTCTTCGAGAAGATGGAGTGGCAGATTTGCTTTGCCTTTTGCAAATGCACGTCTTTCTTGGAATTGTCGCTGGAGTTGTCTATCCCATGGGTAGCGGGTTAATGATTCAATTGCACTTTTGTACAGATTGCGGATAGTGGATAATATCTTTCCTTATTGAAGTAGGGATGTTGAAGTCCCAATTCCGGCTTTAGGTGACTCGGTTATCTGGTATGCAATAGTTCCGACGCATGTTACAATGCATGTGTCAGAGTTGGCTTTGACAGGCAAAGGGGGATACTTCTATCTTCAGATCCACTTCGTATTTGATCATCCGACTTCCATTGGATGAGGTGTAGAGGTGGAGCATGTGGTGCCAGACCGTTAGCCAACAATGACAAGGGTACGAGGAGGTTATGTTGGAGTATGGACCTTTCCTTTCTCCACGTTTTCTCCTTTCCCCAATGGTAGTGTGGCCCTACAGATTTGGTCACTTACTTGTCCTCTTGTGAGGTTGTCAGTTTCAATTGTGGGACAATTTTCGATCCTTGTCAGCTAGTCTACACCAGTTTTGGGACAGATTTTCAACCCTTTACATTCTTCAAAGAGGGGAGACAATCTTCTTGCTTCTTCCACATTTGGTTCCAAGTTCCACAGGTATATCATTATTATCATTTTTCCTTTCGGATACACCTATCCGTCTGGTGGTTCCATGTGCAGCAGACAGGATTGACAGTCTATTTGGTTGCTTTCTACAGCACCCTGTTCTTCTCTTGGAGAGCTTGGGAGGAGGATCTTCCTTTGATCTTCCTGTGTTAGCTGCTGTCTCAGTATTGATGTGTGTTTCCATTCTGATGGATGTTTGTTCCTGATTCACTGTGAGAGTGGGGTGATATTTCTCGAGTGGTGTTCCAGACAGATTAGTTACAGTTTCACTCTCAGTTCTGATGAAGTTTCTTCAGATATAGTTTGTAGATCATCATTCTATATGGTGGTTGGTGCAGTTTTTTGGTTCCTCATCATTGGACATATAGTTCCATTGGATTGTTCCCTTCTTTGGACTTCTGTGGCAGCTTGGAGTTTCTGGCATGTGGTATATGACCAGAGGTGTAGATTTTTGACTCTTTCCTCGAGGATGGAGTACTTTAGAGTCGGGAAATAATCCGGATACCATTCTTTTTGATGCCTTTTACCCTCAATTTAGATGTATACTCTTGGAGCGGTCAGTAGCAGTATCTTCTGCAGATGTTGGTTGTGCGACTTGTGAGTCGGTTGGCTTGAGAAGATTCTTCATAGAGTTGGATTTACTTTTAGTAGACAACAATATACTTTTCGAACGTCTTTTGGGAGTAGCGATTGGATGGTATACTGGCCAGGTACTATTCAACCTCGGAGTTCTGTAGCAGATATCCTCGTCCATGAAACCCTCTCTTTACAGTTGCAGATTGCTCACTCCAGCTCCTTGGATCCGTTTCTCGTCCAGGATCTGAGAGGGGGTGTTAAGAGTTCATATTCCTGTCTGGTGGTAGCTTTGGTATCTCCCATGAGTAGATTAGGGAGTGGGGGCTGTTTTGTGGCTGTGCCAGGCCAGTGTGAGGTTGTTCACTCATGTCGGGTCATGTCTAGCCATGTTTAGCTCGGGTTTTGGCTTTGTTCCATGGTCATATAGGCACAATGCAGTAGCCCTAGTCAGGGGCGCCCTCTCCTGGGCACCCCATGGGGCAGCCTGGTGTTTTCTCATGCTGGCAGCCCTGGCGTTCCTTATAGAGATCAACCAACGTTTATGCATGGATCAACCAACGTTTTTCATGCACATCAGTACAACCCCAACGTTTTTCCTTGGGTAGCACATCATGGGCAGTAGGACCAGTTCCCTAGTGTTTTTCCCCCTCATAGCTTTACCACGAAGACGACATGATCACCATGATGCAGAGCACCACAACAGAGGTGTAGGCACATGAGAGGAGGTTCATGCTCTCTACTCGAGACATGTTTACCTCTTCTCTTCGGATCGGTTCTCTTACTAGGAGGAGATCCCGCGCCTTGGTGCGACAGGAGGCTAGGGCAGCCCATGACGAGATTGTGGCAGTGGTCTCGTGTACAGGAGCAATTGGCAGTGTCAGTAGCAGTCGTAGTTGTGTGTGTCCTCGGGTCTATGCATTGGCATGTCAGTTCTATGTCGGACCACCCTTGGTCACTTGTATGAGCAGATTGTTATCAGCATGGAGAGCCTTTCTTAGATCTCTCTCTCTCTTTCTCTCTCTCTCTCTCTCTCTCTCTCATTCTCAGATGTCCTTTCTCATTCTACTTATGTGATCTCTCTTCTCCACAGGTGTGCCTTGTTCATGTGCTTGGCATTGCGAGTGTTCTAGATCGGAGTCGAGGTACCCACCGGATCAGGAGCCAGGTCTTGTCTTCATTGCATCTTTTGTTGCCACCTTTGACAAAGGCGTCACTAAATACTTGTACAAGCCAAAAGATGTCCTAAAAGCTGTCTTGTAGACATCTTCAGGAGCAATTCGGATCTGATGATAACCTCTGTTCAGATCGATTTTGCTGAAGCAAGTAGAACCTTGAAGTCTGTCTAGTATATCATCGATCCTCGGAATAGGGAATCTGTTCTCGATGGTAATTTTGTTGAGAGCTCTATAGTCAATGCACATTCTCCAAGATCTATCTTTCTTTAAAACTAGTAACACAGGCGAATAGAATGGTGAAGTACTGGGCTAAATGAGACCCTTCTCAAGAAGCTCTTTCACCTGGCTCATTATTTCTTCATTTTGGCTCGGCTAACTCAGTACGGTGGCCGGTTCGGTGGTGTACTACTTGGAATCTGTAACAAACTTGGACACTCCAAGTCGAGAATCAATCACGACAGCACCAAATAACCACTTCACAACAATTCACAATTCACAATAGATTTGCACTGGCCCAACGGAGTTCCGTGCCTAGAGATATTGGCCCCAGAAACTGGCGCCCCTTTCGGTATTTCTTTATGTATTAACTAATGTTCAAAGTACAAGAGAGCGGTTAGGGTTTCACTCTCAGACTCTGCGTTTAGATGCCCTCCAGAGTGTGTGCCCAAACCGCTTATTTAAAGTTTACAAGGGTTGCCAAAAGTAGAGCCCCAAAAGCTTCAAAATCAAAAGCTTAAAATAAAAGCAAAGGCTCTTTTTTCTCTCAAACTCACTTGAGTTTTAAAATAAAGCAAAGAATTCTCTTTCTCCTCAAATTGCATTGAGAAAAAGCATCAGCTGTCGCAACCCTAAATCAGCGCCGCAAATTACGGGATTCTGCTACGTCATCAAGTTGGCGCTTTTTCATTGTTGCCCTTTTAGGGTTAGGGTTATTGTTGGGGTTTCTGCTGTTTTTAGGGTTTTTGGCAGATTTTAGGGTTTGCAGGTTTTAGGGTTAGGATTAGGATTTTTGGCAGTTTTTAGGGTTTGCAGGTTTAAGGGTTAGGGTTTGCAGAATTAGGGTTTTCAGCAACAGTCATGGTTTCAGCTCCCGGGCAGACACGTCATCACTTTGTGACATACTCCCCTCTTGAAAGCATTGTAATCGCCCTCGATTACGCCTGCAAAACAGACAGAGGCCATAAACCGTCTTAGCGGACACTGACTGTTAGTACCTATGTACTAGGAACACACATCTAGCACATGTACCAATCGATAGTCACATCACACGACATCACAGGATATCACTAGACATCACGGGACATCACATGACATTCAACATTCATTCCGATCTTAGACCATGATTTATCGGCAATGTAGCTAGCAATCGCATCTAGGTCCAGTCTGGACCTCATCGATGTCCGATTGACTAACCCCTATTGCAACCATGTCTATTCGAGATCAATCAGACCAAAATGCTCCAATCATTTCGTCTATCAGTTCCTGCACTTAAAAGAAGTCAAGAACAAATCAATATCATAATCAGGAATTCCATTTCATAAAGTCATTCAGCAGAATACTGTCAGTTGTCAGTATCCCTGAAGCTCAAAGAGACATTAGTGACTTTAGTATTAAAATCGAGGCATCTGTTGACAAAGGAGCGGAGTAACTCCCTTCTTGTGCATTCCACTGCACCAGATCTCTGGCCAAGCTGAATTTTGGGTTCCATTTGGAGTAGACTATGCTAAACCAAGCATCGAGGTAAAGTTTCACAATCTGAGGAGTATTTGCTAGGTCCTCCTCCTCCATCCACTTCGCATCAAATGCAGGATAGTTCTTGAAGTTAACCAAGAACCGCCTTCAGACTTTACCTTTCGTCGTATCCTTATGTGCCAAAATCTGTTTAGGAACAAGGATCTCCTCGTTTTCTTCCAATTCGGGTTGCACCTCTGGCTTCCCATCATCGGGCACATCGCCTTCAAAAGGCTTCAAGAGACTCACATGAAAAACATTGGAATCCTCAAGTATTCTGGCAGCTTCAATCCAAAGGAGATATCATTCATCTTTTCCGAAAATCTGGAAAGGTCCACACTATCTCATGCTAAGCTTTCAAAAAAGCCGGTCCTTTCCCTTTTTTGTCTTTTTTGGTAGTGCCTTCCCATAATGTAAGTGCACCCAATCATTCTCCTTCAATTTCAAATTGCGTCAATGGCGATCTGCTGCCTTTTTCTGTCTTTCCTGAAATTTCTGCAAAGCCTTCCGGACCAAGTCCCTCGTGAACTGGTCGGCTTCAAAGAAAAATCTTATCTTTCGCGCTAAGGAAGAGTAGAACCTTCGTAGCAAATTCAAAAATCTCAAATGGCATCTTCCCCATCAAAGAGTCAAACGTGTTTCTGTAGGCATATTCCACCGAAGGTAAAAACCTTTCCCAAGTAGTCTTCTGATCCAAGATATAAGACTTCAATAAATCTAAAACCACTGAATTGGCAATCTCAGATTGCACGTCAGTCTGCGGGTGGAACGATGACGAGAACTGCAACAGCGTGCCTATGTTCTCCCATATTGCCTTCCAAAACAAACTTGTAAGTCTTGGGTCCCTGTCGGAGACAATGTCTCAGGCATGCCTTGTAATCTGAAGATCTGGGCAATAAACAGTCGTGCCCACGCTGTGTTCTCGGGAGATGAAATCCATTGCAATACTTTCCCAGAGGCGGGTGGGTATGGGTAAAAGGTTGTAACAATCCTTGTGCTTTATGCCTTTCAAACTTGACCTTGTGGCATACCAAGCAACTGCGCACAATCTTGTCCACATCCTTCTTGAGTCTCGGCCAAAAGAAGTATTTCTCTACCCCTTTCAAGGTGGAAGCAATGCCACGGTGACCTGTAAACGGTGGACAGTGGCATTCGGTCATAACCTTTTCCCTCAACGGTTGTGTAACGCACAACATGGTTTTCTTCATCAAGTAGCCATTCCAAATGGAATAGTCCGCTACTATGTCCCATTTCTGTATTCAAGTGAATACATTTGCAAAATCTGTTTTGTGGCGTACTGACCGACCATATCCTCGAAGTTCCTATGATGTATCGCGGAAATAGCCAAAACCAACGGTTTTCGGGGTAAAGTATCTGCCACCAATTACTTCTGTCCCTGCACATGGACAATCCGGAAGTAAAAACTGTGACAAGATGTTTGCCCACCGCATCTGCTATTTTCGATAGCTGCTTCCATGACAAGTAGCAGCATAAACTTCCATCATCTGTGAAAAACCGTAATATCGACTCCGAGTAGGGAATATCGCCACTGAATAAGAGCTTGGATAGCCACCAAAAGCTCTTTCTCACATATCTGTACTGTCAATTTCGGCTTTGAAAACAATCGGCTCTCATAAAAAATGACATTGGCCTTCTTGTAGTAAGACCGCATCTAGACTACGATCACAAGTCAAAAATTGGTCCTGTAGTCAAATTCTGTTTCAATTCCTGAAAGACAGTCACTTTTGTGGGTCTCCACGAGAAAAGGACTCCTTTTTGTGTCAAGATATGCAAAGGGGAAGCAACCTCCGCAAACTTTCGAATGAACCGCCTGTAGTACGAACACAATCCCAAGAAACTTCTAACTTCATGGACATTCTTCAAATCGGGCCAATCACGGATAGTCTCTATCTTGGCCGGATCCATTTGCACTCCTGTTGCTGAGACAATATGTCCCAAAAAGTGTATCTTTGGTAGGAAAATTTCACTTTTCTTTGCATTAATCACTAACTCGTGATCTCGTAATGCCTGAAAGACCTGAAGGAGATGATCTCTATGTTCTGCCTCATTCTTGGAGAAAACAATGATATCGTCAAAGAAAGTGCCAACAAATAGCCTGCGCTCTCGAAAAATCCTGTCCATCATCCGGTTAAATGTCTTAGGAGCATTGGTTAAGCCAAAAGGCATCACCAAAAACTCAAATAACCCTAAAGTCGTCCGAAAAGCTGTCTTGTAGACATCTCTTGGCGCGATTCTAATCTGATGATATCCATTCTTCAGATCAACCCTGCTAAAGCACGAGGAACCCCGTAATCTGTCGAGTATATCATCGATCCTAGGAATCGGAAATCTGTTCTCGATGGTGATTTTGTTGCGAGCTCTATAATCGATGCACATTCTCCAAGATTCGTCTTTCTTCAAAACCAATAACACTGGAGAGCAAGACGGTGAAGTACTAGGCTGGACAAGACCCTTTTCCAAGAGGTCTTTCACTTGGTTCATAATCTCTTCATTCTGTGCTTGGCTCACACGGTAAGGTGGTCGGTTCAGTGGTTTGCTTCGAGGTATCAGATCAATGGTATGATCTTCAGGCCCTCTAAAAAGCAATCGGCATGAGAGTGGATAAAAATCTTGGCGTTCTTTTGTTCAGGTCAAAACATATTCGACCTTTATCCATCGTTCAGTTCTCTCCCAAAAGAATGAGTAAAGAAACTGAAATTCATCAAGTACAATCTCTGAGCCCTTCATTTGTCAAAGTCGCTTTCTCGGCCCGGTAGTCAACCATGGCGTAGTTCTTGTGGTACCAAGGGATTCCGAGTAGAACGTCACTCGCGTGCCCTAAACACCCATGTCATTGCAAACGATGTTTGCCAATGCTCGGTGTAATGGCAACATCCCGTCCGGGTGCCACCCGAACTACCTCCGCCTGTGGCCTCAGCCTGTCGGGCGTAATTGAGCCGCCAATTCCAAGTGAAAAGAAGTTGGCCTTGGCTCCTTCAAAAGAGCTCCCTGATCTTTCATTCATTTGATTCGGTTTAGGTCCCACGCCATGTGGTACCAGTTCTGCTTTTTATCTGCCTTTTCTGCCACGTCTCTCAGCTGCTTTAGAACTTTCTGGCCTTTCTTCATCTTGTTCATTCGGTGCCTAGTTAGGGCACTTTGCGGAGATATGTCCATGTTCCCCGCATCCAAAGCACTTCCCCTCCCTGATGAAGCGATCTCTCTCCTCAGGAGTAAGCTTGGGTCGTGCATCCTTCTTTTTTGGGTTACTCTTTCTCTTTCTACTTTCATTCGTTGAAGTCTGTTCGGCTCGTTGTTTCATGACCTCATCGGTGGGATAGGTCAAACTGCTATAGTGAATGGCGAAACCCCGCTTCGCATGACTCATCAACTCCTGAATAGAAGCTGACTTCTGTTCCAAGCAGTGATCCGGATCTCTGTAGGTAGACCCACGGTAAACCGCTCAATCTGTTCTGTGAACGAGATCTTCTTGAATGAAGAGGCGGGTAAAAAAAGAGCTCCAGAATCTCTCGCACTAAGCATCCACTGTATCTCTCTTGGTCATCCGAAGATGGTTCCAAGCACAGCTCGTATATCGCGTTCATACTCTTGTGTCAGCCAAGAAGAAATAAAAAGCTTCTTAAATTTCAGCCATTTAACTGGCGCAGTCTTGTTTAAAAGAAGCGTGGACCACCAAGTTCGAGCATTCCCTTAAAATAAGAGGCAGCTCTCCGAATCTTGGAGAGCTCTGAATAGCGTCCTCCCGCGAAAGCGATGTCAAACTGCTGTATAAAAGACAAAGCCTTCGAGCATCTTTATATCTTGAAAAAGTGTCAAATTTGATTGATTGTCCACCTTCCTTAAACTCTTGGACTTTCTTGCTTTTATCTTCCAGAAAGTCATATTGGTTGGCTTTATAAAAATTCTTCTTGTTCGCATAAAAGTTGCTGTCATTAGAGTCTGAACTGTCTGTAGACGAGTCCTCTGTAGAACTGTCACTCACTAGGCGAGATTTAGACTTCTTTGTCTTTTTCTTGCCCTTTCCAAAGCGTTGTTTCTTGCTTCGCTTTTTGCCTTTTCTGTCTTCTTCGCTCGAATCTGTCTGAAGAGCTAGAAGAACTGTCAGAAGAGGAAGAAGAAGAAGAAGAATTGGGTACTCCTTCAAATCGAACACGCTTCTTCTGTTTCTTTGCCTTATCAAATGTCGATTGACGACCCAAATATCCCGGGAAGTCAGTGCCTTTCTTCTGCTTTTTGCCGTGCTTTTTAGCTTTGTTCTGCGCGTCAAAAAGTTGAGCAATCCGTGCATCAACCACCTTTTCTAATTCCTTCTCTGTATATTTCTTGTGAGCAAAAGGTTTCTTGAGAGCGGGTTTTCGGGGTGGTTCTGTGGTTTTCTGCCACTGCATGTGCACCTCTTGGAAAGAAGTCTCGCTTATATATTTTGCAAACTTTGGATCCTTCCCAAAATTGAGCATCATCTTTGTTGCATCGCCGATCAACTGACGAAGCTCCATCTCTCGACGCTCCACTTGAGTAGGCTGAGGCGGGCCATACTCTCTGCCTGAATCTTCATTGTGATCCCTGTCCGCATCTTCGGATGCAGAGGGAGTTGACTGATCCTTGCGTGAAGCCATAAGTGCCGCGGAAAAAAATTTTGGGATCGGATTTTCCGTAGAAGAGAAATTGGCCTTGCTCTGATACCATTGTAATAGAGTTGGACACTCCCAAGTCAAGAATTAATCACAACACCACCAAATAACCACTTCAAAATAGTTCACAGTTCACAATAGATTTGCACTGGCCCGGCGGAGTTCCGTGCCTAGAGATATTGGCCCCAAAGACTGGCAACCCTTTCGGTATTTCTTTATGTATTAATCAATGTTCAAAGTACAAGAGAGCGGTTAGGGTTTCACTCTCAGACTCTGCGTCCAGATGCCCTCCAGAGTGTCTGTCCAAACTACTTATTTAAAGTTTACAAGGGTTGCCAAAAAAAGAGCTTCAAAATCAAAAGCCTAAAATAAAAGCAAAGGCTCTTTTCCCTCTCAAACTCACTTGAGATAAAATAAAGCAAAGAATTCTCTTTCTCCTCAAATTGCGTTGAGAAAAAGCATTAGCTGTCGCAACCCTAAATCAACACCGCAAATTACGGGATTCTGCCACGTCATGAGGCTGGTGCTTTTTCATTGCTGCCCTTTTAGGGTTAGGGTTTTTGCCGTTTTTAGGGTTTTTGGCAGAGTTTAGGGTTTGCAGGTTTTAGGGTTAGGGTTTGCAGAATTAGGGTTTTCAGTAGTAGTCATGGTTTCGGCTCCCGGGCAGACACGTCATCACTTTGTGACAGAATCACGCGAAGGAGGTAACTCCCTTGTTGGTAAGCCTTAAGAGAAACAATCAGCCTGAGCTTGCAGAAAATCTTGTTGTTCTTTTTATAGGTCAGACATATTGACCTTTGATCATCATTCAATTCTTTCAAGAAGATCGAGTAAACAAAAAGATTGGATTTCATTACTTTAGAAACAACTGAAGCCGGTACAAGTTGTCACGTGACACATCCCAACCCTGTGTTCGTGGACAAGCTACACTATAGCAGGGTTCACGTCAGTCTAGATTAGCAGTGATCTAGTGATCTGACACTTTTGTGAGTCTATTCGTAGACCATGCATGCCCAGTCACTGAGTATAGATGCATATCCTCCGGTTGCACACAACATGATCATTGGAATTCCCATCAGAATCCATTAGCATCAGTTAGGGGAATTTTCCAATGCATTTATATTATTTTCCTATTTATTGGGATTTTCACTTATTATTTTTAAGTGACTTTCCAACAAAAGTAGGTAGGGCAATTTTGCTAAGTTAATATATAAGCAAACCCAAGTTACATACCTCCCACTTCCTTGGCGTTTTCACAGAGCATCAGCATCGCCTGAAGTCTTCCCCCTTCTGGCGTTAGTCTCTTGCAGATCAGCCCCGCCTCGGTGTTTTTTCCGCGACAAAACCACACCAACATTAGCGTTTTCCCACAGTTCAGCCTGGTAGCGTTTTTGCCTTTCCTCAGCCATACTAGATCCCATGGCGATTTCAGCCTTTGCTTGATTGCCATCACACCCCAAGTCATCTAGCGGTTGCAGATTCATCCCGTTTGCAGCAGCAGTACCCATAGCCTTAGCGTTTTTTGAACCAGCGTTTTCAGCCAGAAAACGCAGCAGCACCTCTGCCATTCCAGCGTTTTTGGATCAGCAATTCAGCATTGGAAAACGCAGGATCATCAGCAGATGAAGCACAACAAGCACAACAGATCAACCCCAGATTGGTTGCAAAAGTTCCCCTATCTTCAGCCCAAGAAAACACAGCCAAAACAGTCATTTTCAACCACCGAAACAATCCCCGAATTCAGCGATTAGAAGCCTACAGATTTCAGCCATCGAGTCGTCGTCGTCATCACCGTCGTTGTCATCGGCATAGTCCAACTTGCATCAGTCCATTGCATACTCATTGTACACCTTGTGCAATCAAAGTAGACCACTCTCGCCGACGAGAGTGGGGCCTTCGGAGGAGGGTTTTACAACCTCTCGGTGTCGTATCTCTTCTCTCTCCTTCTCTCAGTCTCATTCACTTGCATGCACAATATCCACTCACTTTGTTCGTGATCATGGCACTCTCCATGGGACGGAAAGCTCTCTCTTTCTCTAAGAACTAAAAGGAACCTTGAGCAATAAAGATCACTAATCTTGAGAAAATACAACATTCATTCCACTGCACCTAACATTGGTATCAGAGCTTTGGAAGTGTTCTGCATTACTCAAGGAAAGAACCACAAGAATTTTTTTGCTTCTTGTGATCGCACGAACCCAAGTTTACTTGGGCGTGGCGATTCCTAATCGTGTTTTGTTGAAGAGTGACAGGAATCCCAAGAAAGAAGGGCTTGTCCAGCCTCCCCTTGTGTCTCTTTTCACTCATTGAGAGCGGACCGTGCACTTAGCGGCCGGCCAATCGACGTGAGGTGGGAAAAAGCAACCTTGGTGTGAGCGCAAGGCCGCCAAGGGGTGCGCCTGCAGAAAAGGGTAGAACTCGAGTGAAGAGAAGATCCTTCTCCAACGCGATTTGCAAGCGAAAGAAACGCTCAAGAACCTCAAGATCTTCAAGAACTCAAGAACCTAAAGACCCTCAAGAACCAAGTTCCTCGTGAACTTAAGAACCAAAGATCCTAGTGCATGGTCGTCACCCGAAGCGGCATGGATACTTCGCATTCAGGTGACGAGCATGAGAGAGGCGACGAAGGATTCTCCCCACCAGGAGATTTTTCCAACCCTCCCCCTTTGCCATCTACGCCACGAGTTGTCCTCACTCCTATGGAGATGATGGTCAAGTCGATGTAGGACATGATGGCAGAACAACAAGAAATGAATCGAGTTGCATTGGCACAACTTGCAAGCAAAACAGAAGAACAAGCAGCAAAGGACCGTGCACAAGAAGCCAAGGATCGCGAGCGCGACGAAAGAAACGCAAGATTGGCCGCACAAAAAGAAGAAAATCGACTTGCTCAGGAACGTGAGCGTCTTGCTCAGGACCGTGAGTGCATTGCTCTTGCGGCAAAACAAGAAGAAAATCTACTTGCTCTCGAACGCGAGCGCGATGAACGAAATGCACGAAAAGCAAAAAAGGACGCCAAGCGTGAAGCTCAAAGGGAGCTTTGCAATCAAGAATTTATTGCCCAAATCCTAGTCTCGAAGACCGAACCACCCAAAGATCGTGGAAGTTCGTCAAGTGGCGTAAGCCACGACGCGGATTCTAACCATCCAGTCACTGAAAAATTGACTTTCAGTAAGTATGACGGTAAGATGGATGCTACAATTATTCATTCTTGGTTGCATCAATTTAATGCTTATTTTGCGACAACTAAGAAGACAGGAAATAGCAAAGTTTTGACGGTAGCTATGTATCTTGTCGGTGATGCCATCAATTGGTACCACGCATGGCAAGAGGCACAGCTAGCCGTGCACCTAGAGGCAACCGACGATTTCATGCCCCCCTCTTTTAGTTGGGTTGATTCCAAGACAAGCTCAAGGCGCGGTTTATACCACCTAAGTACCTTGCACGATTTAAGGACGATTGGCGCGCTCTCAAGCAAAATGGTATGCCGGTTATGTCTTTTTCTAATCGTGTTTTGCAGCTAGGTACCCAATTACGCATGTTGGATGATGAACGCAAAGAGGCTTTTCTCTTTGGATTGGACGAGTATATCAAGTACGATGTCGAGGTATTCGATCCAATTGATCTCAACAAGGCGGTAGCGATTGCTCTCGCATAGGAGATGAAGCACAACAAGGGAAAGCCTAAGGAGAACAAGACTTCCACAAGTACCTCGCAGACTCCTCAGAACGGTAAGAATGGTAAGAATGATAACTCTTCTAACCAATCTACCAACAGTATCTCATCAAAGAATTCTTCCAATGAATCTAAGGGTAAAGCTAACACAATTGCTAAACCTAAGCTTACTCCAGATGAAAAGGTAGCACAAGGAATCGTAGGAGGATACATCACTTCGGAAGAACAAAGCACTTATTCTAAGGAAGGTCTTTGTTTTCATTGTCACATTAAGGGTCACATAAAAAGAACATGTCCTAAGCTTGAATCGAATGAATCTAAAGAACCCACAACACCCACTACATTTGTCAATGCAATGAATGATAACACGATTGTGTCCAAAGTTTCTCAGGACCCTCCCATTGATGATTCTCTCATTAAATGTTATGGTCGTACGTCGGGGCATCGTTTTGTCATATTGTTTAATCTAGGTAGTATGCATGATGTGATCAGTTCCTCTCTTGTTGAGAGAGCCCGCCTCGAAGTTAGTCCGAGATCTTCTATCGAGGTCTCTGGCTTTCGTCCTGGTATGGACGCTCTCATCACAGAGGAATGCCTTGATGTGTTGTTTGCAATCCAACAGACTGCCTTCACTAGAAGATTTGTTGTTTCTCTTCTCTCAGGATGTGATATGATTTGAGGCATTAAGTGGTTTCGTGAGACTGATGCTGTCATAAAATTTGCGGCTAACACTATAACTCTCAATGCCGACAGTGATTCTCCTACTGTCTTTCATGGAGTGGACACTGTTCCTTCTCCATCTCCCATTGCTAATATGCAGGACAAGATTGAAAGGATTCCGGATAAGGAGATTCTCTCAATCTCTTTTTCTCCAAAACATGATACACAAGATTTGCATGATTATGAGAAGCATGATGATTTGATTGACCTTGATTTGCACGATGATTTGGATGACAATGACAAGCATGATGATTTGAATGATATTGCTAAGCATGATGATTTGGATACCAAAGACAAGCATGATGATTTGCATGATCAAGATGTGATTTCTCACGAGCATGATGATTTGCATGATCAAGATGTGATTGCTCACAAGCATGACAGCGGGAAATCTCCGTAGGCCATTCAAGATGACCAATCCATGTGCAGTCCCCATGTCTATCAAGTGTCGTCCATACTCAGTGTGTTCTGAATCCTGTGATAGTCTGGATAGGCCCGTCTCTGCAACATCCAACTCTCTCAGCATCTCCTCTGAAGTATCGTAAAATACTGTCTGATGATGTGCAATCCTAGCATTGAAATCCCCTAGAATGATGATGTCACCATCTCTAGAGAGCTCCCATATGTCATCATCCAAAATAGAGAAAGGGGATTGTCTTCTGGGTGGTGCATACATTGACGTGCTTGGGGGAAAGTAGCAAATAGCAATGTAAAGATGTATGTCTGTCTCTGCTCTCAATCTCACCCACATGTAGCTAGCTTGCTCATCTCTGTGGGCTATATGTATCAATGGCTGCAACTCCTCCTTGAATAACACTGCCACTCCTCCTGATCCCCGCCCTCTGGCTTTGATCGTGTTTCTTGTCTATAGGCAGTCTCCCATCTATATCCACTAATGTGAGGCATAGATTGCCTAGGGGCCGGATGTGTCTCAGATGTAGAAGACGATGTCTATTCCCGTGAAACTATCCTCAAAGGCACCCACATCAAGTCGCATAGATCCATTACAATTCCAAGTGGCAACTTTGAGTGTGGTCCCATGGGTCTCGCACCGTCATGTGGAGCGCCGCTCTACAATCACAACCCGGCGATCTCTGTAGAAGGCTTTCTTTCCCTTCTCCCTTGCCGCTTGAATCTCTGGCATTACCTCTTACATATGTGCAAGCTGTGCGAGAGTGAGGTCATCTCCAAGGAATATGCCCGTTATCTTTAGTGTAGGACGCTTCTTCAAGAAGTCCTTCTTTGCCTCCATGGATGGGAAACGGATGATTAAAGCTCTCCCTTTTGAAGTCTCCCCATTGCCTTGTGTCTTCTTTCCTACCCTCCATGCCTTTGTATGAGTAGCCTCACTACCCATCATGAGAGAGAGAGATATATGATATGATATGGTATATTAACGTCTTCAAAAGGCCAAAATGACCTATGAGACCAGCTGATACAAAGTGGTGAAACTAGTACAATGTCTGAATACAAAAGTACAAAGGTACAGAATGCAAAAAATAAAAATGAGAAGTGAGTAGTGACTGTGAAAATGAAGTGTAGAGTAAGTTCTCAAT
Organism: Adiantum capillus-veneris; assembly: GCF_014529385.1. Lineage (NCBI taxonomy): Eukaryota > Viridiplantae > Streptophyta > Polypodiopsida > Polypodiales > Pteridaceae > Adiantum > Adiantum capillus-veneris. The sequence continues at coordinate 95,426,488 of NC_140960.1, forward strand.
GACACTCCGGATGTCGTGCTAGGATGTCCTTGATCCTCTGCTGAAGTCTCCGTCGATAGAGTGTGCTCTTGTGTCTCGGTCGTGGTCGCCTCGATCTCCCAAGCTCAATCGCCCTGTCAATGAGGGTGCCTCTGGTATGTACGCGGGCTCTGGTATGCACGCGGGCACAACTCTGTGCTGGTGGTTGCTCTCCTGGCTTTCCCGATCCAAAGAAATCTGTGATCGGTCTCTGTGACTGTCGTGTCCCATGTTTCCTCAACCGACTATCCCTATGCCGCTGTAGCTCAAGTAGATATAAGCCAAGGCATCTCTGATCCTCGTACTTCATGACCCTGTCTAGGGGTTCAAAGCCCTCCCTGAATAAGCAATGGAAGCGCCCTCGTATCTCATAATACACAGTGCAGTGGCATATGTAACGTAACTCTGTCTCTGGCTCTGTATTGCATAATTTACATATCCTGCTCTCTGGTGGTATCCCTCCGAATCTGCCCGTCTCAATCTCCAAATGGTGTGAGGATGTGCGAATCTGACCTATAGCGCATCGCAAACTATGAGACAGATGAGTGTCCATGTAGCTCGGACGAATCACAAACCCATCTCCCGAGAGTTGGAGAAGATGGTCCTTGTAGAAAGCCATCTTCGTGCCCAACTCCTGCACAGGCTCTACCCATGTCCTCCTGGTGTCCAACTGTATAAGATCCTGACGAATAAGTCTAGTGATCTCCATCCGTGTGACTGTTAGTGAAGGTGCATCCAGGGAATACTGAAAAGGAGGCAGTCTATCTAGACTGAAACCATGCCTCTGAAACCAAGAGGTCATCTGCGCATACCAACATGATGTGTCTCCCTGTGTCGCTAACTGTCTAGAAGACTCCAGAGCCAATCTAGCGTATCTGCCTCCACGTGTATCCCATAGGCTGTGCAAGAAGGACACTGATCTGGTAATAGCCTCAATCTCTATAGGAGGGGCTGCTAGCTCCTCTCGAATAATCGCATGTGGTACGGAGGACTTGGCTCTAATCATACGAGAGATCATAGATACCAAGGGCCTCTCCATGCTTCTCCACCTGTCATGATCCACAGATGGTCCCCACACCTGTACCCCATAAAGCATAGCTGAAGTAACCAAAGTATCAAAGAGCCATAGCGTTGTTCGTGGTTCCTGAAACTGAACCTGCGAACACATCCTCTCTAGCCCTCCCAGTGCTGCATATGCTCTAGACAGTCTAGTCTCTGCTGCTCTCCTCAGAGCAAACCTCGGTCCCGAGAATACCACCCCAAGATATGTATATGCATCTGTGTATTCCACAGTGTCCTGACCATATACGAGTGTAGGTGCCGATCTCCTGACCTACTGCGGAGTAGTGTTAAACACCATAACCTTGGTTTTACCAAGGTTCACAGACAATCTACTATCCTCCGCAAAGCTGTGTAATGCATCCAACTGTCTCTGCATACCCTCTTGTGACTCTGATATCAACACAATATCATCAGCATATAGTAACAAAGGGATCCATGTCCCTGCTAGCTGAGCACCTCTGTCGCCTTCTCTGTCAATGTAGTCAGAAACCTCATCTACATACATACCAAATAGTGTAGGGGACAGAGGACAACCCTGCTTCACACCAATAGTGGACTGCACAATGTCAGAAATCCCCTCAGGAGTGCGTATGTGGCCAATCACTGAGCCGTATAAAGCCATGATCCCCCAAATGATCTCTGTGGGCACTCTCAACTCCTGTAACCTGTGCATCAATCTGGCTCTCGGTACTGTGTCGAATGCTTTGCGGAAATCCACAAAGCAACAATACATCCGTCTCCCATGTGCCCTACCTTCCTCAATAATGGCTCTGAGTGTAAGAATATGGTCCAAGGTGGAGAAACCCCTCCTGGATCCAGCCTGTCCTGCTGCTCGTATGCCCTCATTTTCTGCCCATTTACTCAGTTTCTGCTCCAGGATGGACGCATACAACCGTGCTAATGTGTGCCTTACCATAATAGTACGGTAATTCCCTGGTACCTTTGAGAGAGAGAGAGAGAGAGAGAGAGAGAGAGAGAGAGAGAGAGAGAGCATGCTTTGTTCTTCAGTTGAAAGGAGAGAATTCAAAGGCTGAATTTAGTCATGTAGATGTATCGGAAATTTGCAAGGCTTAATTTACTCATGCTACCTTCGGACATCTCAGGGCTTTAAAGTCACAAAACAAGGGACAGCACGTTATCCACTAAGGTGGCGTACGGCCTCTCCTCAAGTAAAAGGAGGTGCTATTGCAGCTGGTGGTTGGGATGTTCATTCAACTATGTCTGTGGAGGTATGTATCTTTGCAGTTAAAAAGAGTCATTATATGAGATGATGTTACTTCCAATACCAATGGTACATTAGTATAGAGGAATATTTTGTGTGTCATGCTGGCATTATCCGCAAAACACATCCTCACACTTGGGATACCAAGAAAAAAAAGTACTTGATTATCACTACTACTGCAAAGTGCATGTTGATCATTGCCTATGATTAGTGAGAGTAACTTTGTTATGACAGTTTCTTTGGAGCAATTTCATTTCTTGCAGATTCTTTAGGCTGGTGCATAATAGAAGACTTTGATGTTCTGACGAGGCAAGAGTGATTTTGTAGGGCAAACCGCTTGCAGAAAGTTCTCCCTTTGGAAACACTGAGATTGCTGATGTGCATTTCTGTATTGATGTGAGTATAAGCTTACATTTTGCTCTTTGCTTTCCAACTGTGCAGTGACTTGTTGTTAATTATGAGTATATGCAGTTTAATGTGGCATTTCTCTGCGTGCTCTAGCATCAATCCTTCACTTCACCAAAAACATTGCATAATTTTATTGTTTCCTAATGTTATTGGGCATTCATGATAGTGAATAAGGTAAGTCATGTACTGTGGATGGTCCTGCTATCTGTGGTCTGAAAACTTTCAGTAGTGTTCACCCTTTCAGCATTCAAGATGGGGGATAAGGGTGAGTTATTTACTGAATGGTCTTGCTATCTCTGGTCTGACCCTTTGGTATCTACAAGAGACAGGCCAAGTGCCATCACATATGCGATTGCCTCTTGACACAGCAGCTTTGGGGCAAAGTCTGCAATTGATGGTTTTGTTGACAACTTGGTTTATGTGAGAGCCTGTTGATAGCTGGACTCTCTCCAGCAGAGATGGCAAGGGATAAGTGCATAGGGATGATTTAGACATGAAAGAACCATTTTGAAGTGGACAGATGCATGGGACCGTAAGATTGGTTAGTTTAGTCCTTTGTGACAAGTGCTTTGGGTATTGAATGGGTCTTGAACTGTGGAACTCTTTTTTTTATAGCATGAGCAAGATCCTTCTTTTGAAGCTGCCCATAATGCTACAACTCCCCTATCAAGAGGGTACATGGTACAAGAACAAAAGAGGGGGGAGACTCCCAAGCTGCACAATAGATATATATAACGACTAGATTACAAATGGGAGGAGTTAAGAGCCACACAGGTGACCAATAGTGCCAGTGAATGCCTTGGACATCGTGAAGAAAGGTCCTGGCTGCAACAGCTCTATGAAAGCTTGACGCTATCTCTCTCTGCATTTTCAAGAGCTGCCTTCAATCCTGTTGTACCGGCCTCGGTGTGTGTCTATGAGCTCCAACCAAAAAGCACGCACTATCACTACTGGAGGCCTGGGTTTGCCCTTGAACACTCTAAAGCAATGAGCCACCAAACAAACTGCTGGACAAAGCTACTACTGATCAGCTCCCATCTGAGGTCTCTCTCCTGTATCCAAGCTGCTGCTGTGAAATCAGGCATTGGGCACTGCTGAGGTCGACCAGCCACGTGCTTAATGCCATGGCTGTCATGCTCTTTCTCATATCCCGGGGCTGGCCCCGAACTTGCTGGCGCATGCCACTGCGCGTGTGCCCCCCCCCCCCCCCCCCCCCCCCCCCCCCCCCCCACCCAACCCAGGTGAAAGTCATCTCTGGCAAGCAAGACGAGCCAAATCTGTTGGGCCTGATGGCAACCCCAAAGGCAGTGCCGCTGATCCTCTTGAGGATATCCGTATGCAGGTCAAGCCGAGGAGTGTCCGCCATGTGCAAGCCACACCCCCACTGCAGTCCCCTGTGTGCGACCAGCCATTGTAGAACGATAATTCTTGTAGCCTGACGTCCATCCCAAACCTGAGTTCATAAATTTTTCAGGAAATTGTATGTGATCCCCTGCTTGTGCCAATGCTCAAGTGCTGCTGGGGTAGTTTGCTGCTTGGACATCAAGATATGCCTCTCAAGCAGAGCAGTGTACTAGAAAAATGGGGCCCCATGGTGGGTTAGAGAGGCAAAAAGATATTGCTTAGCTAATGGCTGAGCTCCAAAAGCCGATAAACGGCAATCCTCATAGACTACCTTCATTGGGTCTATTGGTTCAAGCAACCATTGACATCCATTGAGGCAAGCACTCCAATCCTTTGAAAAGTGGACTCCAAGAACAGAGCCGTCTTGCACTAAATGTGGCACACCTGGCCCTCTGCCTGCACCTTGAAGAAAAAGCTCTCCCCCTCTAGCCTGCACATTTGTTAGCCTGCACATCTTCAAGCATGCTGCAAAAGTGCATCCATTGTCCATAACTTTGAGCTGGTCCCGTTGTCATGGCCCTCCAGGCTACACGTGGCTGAGTACCTAGCATATATCTATGCCCTCTACAAAGCAGGGAGCTCGTGATCAAAGGCTTCCGAAGCCGCTCCTCCAAGCAAGTAGGTCTACTTTGACTCAGGCATGTGTGCAACATATCTTGGGCCCTGAGTAGACTCAAGGTGAATCTATCCACCTAGTGATGACTCAAATCAGCACCTCTGTGAATATCCAGTGAGTCTTTGGGCTCCACGGGCCACTTGTTAAGGGAACTCAAGCTTGAACCTTGGCAAGAGGAAGCTCCTTCCATAGCTCAGTGCTTGGAAGGCGCCCACGGTTAATGAGCTTCCCTAGTTCCACAGCTAAGTGCTTGGAAGGCGCCCACGATTAATGAGCTTCCCTAGTAGGGGCCTACTCTTGTGAGGTTGGGCCAATGAGTCCAAACCCACCCTTAGCATGGGTAGTGTGATGATTGACCAGACAATGCCACAGGTTGGTGATGTGGCAAGCAGAAACTGTACTCGCAGAAAGATTTTGACAAAACTCTTGAAAAGAAGACAAACCAGTTCATGAAAATCTTAAAGCACTCTCGGAAGAAGAATTTAGCGGATTTCCCCAGTTAATTGGGTCGGAAATTGACTTTTGAGGTGGTGAACAGATCGATGTTCGTTTCGAGGATGAACCAAATTTTTCTTCGTCTTTAGAGAGTTCTGCCTGTTCCTCTTCCTCTCGTTCTAGAGAGGATGAGAAAAAGCTGAATATGTCACAAAGTGATGACGTGGCGGACAGCAGAAACCCTAAAAATCCTGCAAACCCTAATTTTTGCCAGAAACCCTAAATTCCGGAAATCGCGGAGGCGGATTATTATTATTATTATTTTTTTTTTTGGGAAAATGATGAGCGACGCGAATTTTGCTTTTGCTTTTTTTTTATAAAAAAAAGAGAAAAGACTCTCTAAGAGAGAGAGAACTGATGCTTTTGATTTTAACAGCTTTTGGGGCTCTGCTTTTGGGCATCCCTTGTAACCTTTAAATTAGTGGTGAGGGCCTCACTTCTCAGAGCATCTGGACGCAAAGTCTGAGAGTGAAACCCTAACCGCTCTCTTGTACTTCTGTAACAGACTTGGACACTCCAAGTCAAGAATCAACCGCGACAGCACCAAATAACCACTTCAAAACAATTTACAGATCACAATAGATTTGCACTGGCCCGGCGGAGTTCCGTGCCTAGAGATATTGGCCCCAAAGATTGGCGCCCCTTTCGGTATTTCATTGTAACAAACTTGGACACTCCAAGTCAAGAATCAACTGCGACAGCACCAAATAACCACTTCAAAACAATTCACAGATCACAATAGATTTGCACTGGCCCGACGGAGTTCCGTGCCTAGAGATATTGGCCCCAAAGACTGACGCCCCTTTCGGTATTTCTTTTTGTATTAATCAATCATCAAAGTACAAGAGAGCGGTTAGGGTTTCACTCTCAGACTCTGCGTCCAGATGCTCTGAGAAGTGAGGCCCTCACCGCTAATTTAAAGGTTACAAGGGATGCCCAAAAGCAGAGCCCCAAAAGCTTTTAAAATCAAAAGCATCAGTTCTCTCTCTCTCTTAGAGAGTCTTTTCTCTTTTTTTTTATAAAAAAAAAGCAAAAGCAAAATTCGCTATTTTTTCATTATTTAGAGTTCAATTTCGAACATATTCGATCAAACCTGGCATTTTTAGCGTTTTTTATCATAGACCAGCATAATAATGAGCTGTAATGACAAAATCCGGAGCATTGGGATGCTTCTAGAGAAAATATATGCTTAGGGGTGAGTATAATAATTTTGGCTAATTTTTGCCAGTTAATAAGTATTTTTAATTTATTTTGTTTGATTTTCGTTAATAAAACATTAAAAATTTAAAAATATCGCTCACAAGTGTCGGAATCAAGTTCTGGAAGCAAACGTCGAATTATCATGATAAGGTTATCAAGCATGAAAGATATGAAGCTAAGCACATGTACAAAATCGACAGTCACAATTAGAAATTTGAAGCGGATGAATATTCGCGAGATTTGGATACGGCTTTTGCCAAGGTTCGCGAGACTTTGCAGGAGTCTCAAGAACGACAGAAAAAGGCAGCGGATCGCCATCGTCGCGACTGGAAACTGAAGGAGGATGATTGGGTGCTCTTACTTTTGAGAAGGCACGCCTAAGAAAGAAAAAGGGAAAGGAGAGGCTGTTTCCAAAGCTTAGTATGCGATACTACGGCCCTTTCCAGATTACTGAAAAGATAAATGAAGTCTCCTTCCGACTGAAACTGCCAGATACTTGGAGGATTCACAATGCATTTCATGTGAATCTCTTGAAACCTTTTAAAGGTGATGTGCCTGATGATGGGCAGCCTGATGAGCAACCCGAAGTGGAAGAAAACGAGGAGATCCTTGTTCCTGAACAGATTTTGGCACATAAGGATACGAAGAATAAGGGTAAAGTTCGAAGGCGGTTCTTGGTTAAGTTCAAGAATTATCCTGCACTTGATGCGAAGTGGATGGAGGAGGAGGACCTAGCATATACTCCTCAGATTGTGAAACTTTACCTCGATGCTTTTGGTTTAGCATAGTCTACTCCAAATGGAACCCAGAATTCAGCTTGGCTGAAGATCTGGTGCAGTGGGATGCACAAGAGGGGAGTTACTCCACTCCTTTGTCAACAGATGCCTCGATTTTGATACTAAAGTCACTGATGTCTCTTTGAGCTTCAGGGATACTGAGAGCTGACAATATTCTGCTGGATGACTTTATGAAATGGAATTCCTGATTATGATACTGATTTGTTCTTGACTTCTTGTGAGTGCAGGAACTGGTAGACGAAATGACTGCAGCATTTTGGTCTACTTGATCTCGAATAGACATGGTTGCAATAGGGGTTAGTCAATCGGACATCGATGAGGTCCCGATTGGACCTAGATGTGATTGCTAGCTACATTGCCGATAAATCATGGTCTAAGATCCGAATGAATGTTGAATGTCATGTGATGTCGTGTGATGTGACTGTCGATTTTGTACATGTGCTAGATGTGTGTTCCTAGTACGTAGGTACTAACAGTCAGTGTCTGCTAAGACGGTTTATGGCTTTTGTCGGTTTTGCAGGCGTAATCGCGGTCGATTACAATGCTTTCAAGAGGGGGGTATGTCACAAAGTGATGACGTGGCGGACAGCAGAAACCCTAATTTTTGCCAGTAATCCTAAAAATCCTGCAAACCCTAATTTTTGCCAAAAACCCTAAATTCCGAAAATCGCGGAGGCGGATTATTAATTTTTTTTTTTTGGAAAATGATGAGCGACGCGAATTTTGCTTTTGCTTTTTAAAAAAAAAAAAAAGAGAAAAGACTCTCTAAGAGAGAGAGAACTGATGCTTTTGATTTTAACAGCTTTTGGGGCTCTGCTTTTGGGCATCCCTTGTAACCTTTAAATTAGTGGTGAGGGCCTCACTTCTCAGAGCATCTGGACGCAGAGTCTGAGAGTGAAACCCTAACCGCTCTCTTGTACTTTGATGATTGATTAATACAAAAAGAAATACCGAAAGGGGCGCCAGTCTTTGGGGCCAATATCTCTAGGCACGGAACTCCGCCGGGCCAGTGCAAATCTATTGTGATCTATGAATTGTTTTGAAGTGGTTATTTGGTGCTGTCGCGGTTGATTCTTGACTTGGAGTGTCCAAGTCTGTTACAGAATATGTCACAAAGTGATGACGTGGCATGACCAATTGAGAGAGAAATGACCGAGTGGACAAGAGAAACCAAACCGACCAACTTAAAGAACTTTTGAGCACCGGCCGTGTTAGGTGCAGCGGAATGAATGTTTGCGCTTTGCTCAAGATGAGTGCTCCATAATGTGCTCAAGGTTCCTTATCCTTCTTATGGAAGGGAGAGCCTTCCGTTCTTAATGAGAGAGTGCTATGATCACGAACAAAGTGAGTGGACACTGTGCGTGCAAGTGAATGAGACTGAAAGATAGAGAGAGAAGAGAGATACGACACCAGAGACGTTGTAAAACCCTCCTCTGAAGGTCCCACTCTCGTCGGCAAGAGTGGTCTACTTATGATTGCACAAAGTGGTACAATGCGGATGCATGTGATTGATGCAAGTCTAGGCTATGTCGGCGATGATGACGGGAATGGCGAAGCCGACTAAGGGCTGAAATCTGCTGTCCAAAAACGCTATGAGCTGAAATCTGGCCTTGCCGAAAACGCTAAGGAAAACGCTGATTTTGCAGGTCTTTAGGGCTGAAAATCTGCATCTAGTGTAGGGCTGAAACTGATGGTCCTTTCGGGCTGAATCTGCTACTCTCTTAGGGCTGAATCTGCAGGTGCTTTATGGCTGAAAAACGTTGCATGGCTGAGGTTGTACCTGCTGAAAACTGCAATCGCAAGAGTCTCCAAAAACGCTAGGGCTGCAGGTCTTCAAACGCTAGATCTTGGGGGGGGGGGGGGGGGGGGGGGGGGGGGGGGGGGGGGGGGTGATGATAGGTTGTACCTGCTGAAAACTGCAATCGCAAGAGTCTCCAAAAACGCTAGGGCTGCAGGTCTTCAAACGCTAGATCTTGGGGGGGGGGGGGGGGGGAGGGGGGGGCGATGATAGCCTCATGCAAAAACGCCAAGGACTGGGACTTGCTTGGCGATGGTGCTTGATGAAGAAAACGCTAGATGCTGAGTCTTGCTAGGAGGGGTGACCACCAAGTTCTTGCTTGAGAAGTTGCCTGCTGAGCTTGGCTCTTGTTGCCTCTTCTACCATTTAGTGCTAACTTGGGTTTGCTTATATATTAACTTACCCGATTTGCCCTACCTACTTTCCAACAAAAGTCACTTAAAAATAATAAGTGATAAATGCCAAAAATAGGTAAAATAGGCTAAATGCATTGGAAAATTCCCCTGATTGATTCTGATGGATTCTGATGGGAATGCTTATGATCATGTTGTGTGCAACCAGAGGATATGCATCTACACTAAGTGACTGGGCATGCATGGTCTTCGGATAGACTCACAAAAGTGCGAGATCACTTCCAATCTAGACTGATTGGACTGACGGAACCCTTGTTATCGAAGTAGCTTGTCCACGGATACATAGGGTTGGATGTGTCATGTGACAAGCCGTGGGGCCTAAAACCCTAAAAACCCAAAGCTTGAGGCTCGAGGTTGATTTCAATAAAATGCGTTGACATGTTGACGCGGGCAAGTAGTACGGATGATGACGTAGCAATATCGTACATATTTTTTGCGTTTTATGCTACTGGTGCCATGTAGGCCTGTGGGCCGGCTCTACGAATTTTTGCAAATTATGTTGGTTGCTTTTGGAGTCTCATGCCCTAGCTTTTGGGAGCATATGCTTTTGGGGTTTAGTTCTTTTGAGAGAATTGCTTTTGGGGTTCTGCTATTAGGCAACCCTTGGATTGTTTATAAGGAGCCCTTGGTGCCTTACTCTAGAGAGCATCCGGATGCAGAGTCTGAGAGCAGAGGACCCTCGGGAGTTGTATTTTGCTATGAGCAATACTCAGAAAGGGGATAAGTTGGCAGCCTTGTGTGATCGATCTCGTCAATGCAAATCTCGGCCCTCGCCCCCCTGCAATCAAGACCTGGCTGTGAACAATAGTGTACAAAGCAAAAACACCTCAAATCCAGGTCGTAGAAACACCCATCCTCAGCATGGTACCTTCAAGAAAGCTCCAATCTACATAATCGTACGCTTTCTCAAAGTAAAGATAGCTATTTAGGGGGATCGACCTACACTTTAGCTTGCCACAAAGCTCATCCCTATGGAGTGTGAAAGCGCGAAGTAGAAGGTACCTGTAGGTGCGTGTAGCGATGTAGTGGAGGATTGGGGCAAGAAGTAGGAGGCGGAGTGCAGCAGAGAGAAAGCGCTAGGGATCGAAGGAGGGAGAGAGAGAGCCGCAATCTAGATACTAGTTGAAAGTGCAAAGTAGAAGGTACCGGTAGGTGCGCGTCGCGATGTAGTGCAGGATTGGGGCAAGAAGCAGGAGGCGGAGTGCAGCATTGAGGAAGCGCTAGGGATCGAAGGAGGGAGAGAGAGAGAGAGCTCACGTTTTTGGGGAAATCTCAATAAGTGAGTTTTGGGTTTTCCCACTTTTATTATAAGTGACTTTAAAAAAATGTGTCCATGTTCAATGTGAACCTGGACCAATGTTGCCAAGAAACGCGTTTCTTCACTCATGAAACGTACGAAACGTTTCTCTATGAGTTTGGACGTTTCAAAGGTAAAGTCAAGGCTCATGTTACATGTAAACCTTGAAGTCTCTTGTTCTTTGTTTCGGTCATGAAATCTTCAATGTCATGAATGTAGCTTCTGTCTTGCTTCTAATGATGAAAGTTAGTCCTATTCTCCCTCTTTTTCATGTCTAATTGTAAGGTGATGCTTAAAACATAGATCTCAGCTTATACCACTTAAACTTACGTACATTTCTTTACTTTGCACGAAACTTCTGTTTTGGCGTTTCTTTCTCTGACGAAACGGTTTTGAAACTTCTGAAACTCGTTTCAAACGAAACGTTTCGAAACTCCGTGGCAACTATGACCTGGACACAATATAAAAATGTACAAAAAGGGGTTATTTAGGCCTTTAACCTAACAACCTCCCACTTAAAGGCATAAATGACGCCTTTAAGTTAACCAACTCCCACCAGCTGTATGCAATGCTCATGTTGAGCCTTAGCAAGGCTCTTGGTGAGAACATCTGCAGGGTTATCCTGTGTATGGATCTTAGTGAAGGTGACTAAACCATCCTCCAATACTTGACGTATGAAGCATAGTTACCCGGAACGCGGAACGGGAACGGCGACGGGATCCCCGCGGAACGGGGGAACGGCTAGGGGTCCGGAACGGGAGCGGCGCGGAACGGGAGGTATAAAAAACACCCAAATAGTGCATTTTTTAGCTCCTTGTGTTTAAATACAAGGAGTATTAGAGTGCTTTGACTCTAATACTCACAAAAAACTCGTTTTGAAGACCATTCAACCTTGCTATGACTAGATGATGAGAGAGAGAGAGAGAGAGGGAGAGGGAGAGGGAGAGATTTGAGAGAGTGGGAGGGAGAGGAAGAGAGCTTGAAGGCTTGAACCCTTGAGCCTTGAGAAGGATTAGCTTGTGGAGAGAAAGGGGGAGGGGGGTACATTTTATGAGTCCTTGAGGCCTTGCACACTTCAAAAAGAAGCCCAAACATTTACTTCAATTTTTTCATTTTTTGCCAAATTTGTTTATAGCCATTGGCTGTTCCAGGGGCATTTCGGAACGTTCCGGAACGGCCGTTCCGGTTTGCACTGGCCACTCGGAACGTCAGACGTTCCGGGACGTTTCGGAACGTTCGGGAAGGGAACTGCCTCCCGGAACGCCGGAACGGGGGCTAGGGGGCGTTCCCCGGTAACTATGGTATGAAGTGGTACCGCACATCTATGTGTTTGGTACGTGCATGAAACATGGCTTTTTTGGCTAAATAGACAACACTCTGGCTATCACAACCCAACACGGGTGTATGAGCAGGCATGCCAAGTTCTTTTGCAAGTCTGCCCAACCAAATGGCCTCCTTTGAAGCCTCTGTGGCTGAAATATATTTAGCTTCAGTAGTATTCAATGCCACAATTTTTTGCAACCTAGAACACCAAGAGATTGCACCACTAGCAATGGCAAATACATATCCATTGGTAGATTTCTTGGTATCCGTGTCACTTGCCATGTCTGCATCACAATATCCTTGCAACTTTAAGTCACTTTTTCCATAACAAATACACTTTGATTGTGTACCTTTTAAATATCTCAAAATGCATTTGACAGCTTCCCAATGCGCTTTGCCAGGATTCGACATGTATCGACTAACAACTCCCAGTGCATAAGCAATGTCGGGATGAGTGGCAACCATAGCATACATAAGAGAACCACAAGCTGATGCATATGGGATTCCCTTCATTGCTTTCAATGCCACCTCATCCTTTGGGCAATCTGCTTTGCTAAGCTTAGTGTATGGAGGTAAAGGTACTCCAAGAGGCTTAACACCAGCCATATTAAACCTGTCAAGTAGTACTTTTGCGATATACCTTTCTTGAGATAAATACAACAATTTCAGCTTTCTATCTCTTTTAATACGCATGCCCAAAATATGCTCTGCATCACCCAAATCCTTCATAGCAAATGCCGAATTTAGCTTACGTTTAAGAGCATCAAGACTATTCTTATGTTTCCCGGGAAGCAACATGTCATGAACATAGAGAACAAGAATGATGGGACTACCATCTTCATCCCTTTTCGTATACAAACAATGATCTGCATGGCTGCGTTTAAAGCCTTGAGACATCATAAAAGTGTCAAACTTCTTATACCACTGCCGTGATGATTGTTTCAAACCATACAGAGCCCTTTTCAGTGTGCATACAAGTTCCTCGTGTGTAGGAACTACAAAACCTTTAGGTTGTTTCATATATATGTCCTCTTCAATGTCACCATGCAAAAACGTTGTCTTTACATCCATTTGATTCAATTCCAAATCAAGCACCGCAACGAGAGCAAAAAGGACACGTAAAGTCGTAAACTTTACAACAGGAGAAAAGATTTCTTGAAAATCAATTCCATCTTTCTGTGCATATCCTTTTGCAACCAATCTTGCCTTGGTACTTTGGTTTTTCATCCACAATCTTAATCTTGTACACCCATTTGTTAGGAAGAGCCTTTCTTCCTTTAGGCAATGGCACAAGATCCCAAGTGTCATTTGCATACAAGGATTTCATTTCCTCTTGCATTGCAAGCTCCCACTTACTGCTTGACGTACATGATTTGGCCTCTTTATATGTAAGAGGTTCACCCTCATCTATCAACATTACATAACCCAAAGAGGGATTAAATCTCTGCGGTTGCCTTCTCAAACGAGTTGACTTGCGTACCCAATGATCTACATTCTCAGGCAACGGTTCTACATCATAAGGCAACTCATTTTCAGCTCTATCATGCTGTTGAAAATAATTTTCAGCCAATTCAGGTGGCTGTCGTCCATCCTCATTAGGAGCATCAAAATCATGTCCTACCTCTTCTGTCTCAAGGTTAACCGGCTGATTATCAATTTCAGCTTGCGGTAATGCATCATGAGGCTCTTTTTCAACATCAATGGGTGGCACGAAAGGTTGAAATCTGACTGTTTTCTTGTCAGCATCAGATTTTGTAGCATTCTTAAGCAATTTTGCCTCATTGAACACTACATCTCGGTTGCGTATTACCTTTCTAAATTGTGGTAACCACACTCTATAGCCCATTTCACCTTCTTTCCCATAACCTAGGAAGACTCCTTTAATGGACTTTATATCAAGCTTTGTTCTCAAGTCATTGCGTACATGAACAAAAGCTTCGCAACCAATTACTCTCAAATGTGATGAGCGTGCGGCGGTGTGTGCAAGTGATAGAGCACGCGAGGAAGTGCAGTGTGTGTGCAGAGAGGGGTGGCGAAGGCCAGCAGGAGAGGAAGCGTTAGCAAAACGAAGAGGGAGAGAGAGAGAGCTCACGTTTTTGGTGAAAACTCGCTTAAGGGAGTTTTGGGTTTTCCCACTTTTATTATAAGTGACCTTTAAAAAATGTGTCCAGGTTCAATATGAACTTGGGCTACGTGACTCCCACCATCTCTATGCATAGACGATGTTGTGCTTTGGATAAGCACTTAGTGAGAGCATCAGCTGGATTTTGTGATGTATGGACCTTAACCAATGTAATAAGGCCATCCTCAAGCACTTCTCGTATGAAGTGATACCGCACATCAATATGCTTTGTGCGTGCATGAAACATGGCATTCTTTGCCAGACATATGGCACTCTGGCTATCACAACCAAGCATAGGTGCCTTGGCAGGCAAACCAAACTCACTGCATAGGCGTGCTAACCAAATAGCTTCTTTGGAAGCCTCAGTGGCTGAAATATATTCAGCTGCCCCAAGGTCTTTCATTGAAAACGCAGATTTCAGCTGCCCTTTAAGAGCATCTACAGTGCTTCTTTTCTTTGCAGCTATCAACATATCGTCTACATAGAGCACAAGAATGATAGGGCTGCCATCCTCATCACATTATACAAACAATGGTATGCATGGCTTCTTTTGTAACCATGTTTAAGCATGAAGCGATCAAACTTCTTGTACCACTGTCTACATGATTGTTTCAGCCCATACAAGCTTCTATTGAGCATACATACCAAATGTTCCTTGCCAGGGATAACAAAACCCTCGGGTTGCTTCATGTAAAGCTCTTCTTCCACATCACCATGCAAGAAAGCGGTATGTACATCCATTTGGTCCATTTCCAAGTCAAGAGCAGCCACTATGGCAAACAGTACACGCAAAGTGGTCATCTTTACAACAGGAGAGAACACTTCCTGAAAGTCTATGCCCTTGGTTTGAACATACCCCTTTGCCACAAGCCTTGCTTTATACTTGGGTTTTGCATCAACAATTTTGATTTTATACACCCATTTGTTAGGAATAGCCTTCCTTCCTTAAATCCCAAGTATGATTAGCATGCAAAGCTTTAATCTCTTCCTACATAGCAAACTCCCACTTGTCGTTGTGCTCACATGTCTTTGCCTCTTTATACGTAAGAGGCTCTCCCTCATCTGTCAACATAATGTAAAGATTTGATGGCTCTTTCGCACACGAGCCACAAGAGATCAGAGATATTGCCACAGCTTTCTACAGTGTGTTGCTACATGCAGAGGAGCCTTCAGAGTGTACTTATTTAAAATTAGTCCCCTTTAATGGGCGCTTAAAATAGTTCCTTTTTGGTTGGTATGCCACATCATCACATTTGTAACATACTACACCCCCCCCCCCCCCCCCCCCAAAAAAAAAAAAAAAGAACCTAATCTCCCTCGGTTACGCCTACCAAATGGACAGACTTTTTTTCAATTTATGTCTTATAGCTGCTCCTTAATTAAGGTCATGGAATGGCTTATTATCCAAATTTCATTCCGGTTTAATGATTACCAGATGAACCTTGCTCATGAGCATCTGCCTTTTTAGGCTTAATTATTTCCATACCTACTTTCAAGAATTCACAGATCCAGACCATTTAAATGTGGCATACCAATTGCATGTGCTCATGGGCCCATTGTTTTTTGAAACTTACTCAAATTGCAAATTTGTAGCTCTGGGCAGAGAGTAATGTGAACATCTGAGGTCTTGGCTCTTGTGAGTTTTTGGACTTTGCTTTAGTTCAATATTTAGTCATATTTGTCAATGTATGATTGTTTGCTGATTAGTTGTACCTCTGGTGTCGAAAGGCAATTGAGTCCTCGACAGAGTTTCTGAATTAATGGCAAGAATGGCTCAAAGTATGCTGGTTATGAATTCTAAGCTGGACACTGTTGCTGCATATTTATGCATAAATGATACAATTCAGTGCTCGAAAAAAACCTAGGTTTATAGAATTTTTTAATAGAAATTTAGTGTGAAAGCCTTCAAATTTTAGTGTGAAAACCTACAATTTTTTATAGAAATTTAGTGTGAAAGCCTTCAAATATGTACTGAATGTACCATTAAATTTGTGTGTAGGTTTTCCAAAATTTTAGAAAAAAGTTTGTTTTAAGCACTTCTTACAATCTCTCTCTCTCTCTCTCTCTCTCTCTCTCTCTCTCTCTCTCTCTATACACTATACATTGTACACCACATGCACCACCCTACCACACCCTCTTGCATAGTATAGGCTCATTTCAGTTTGTACCCTTTTTTTATTTTCCGATGCCTAGAGCATCAACACATGTATATGATATTGTCTCATAGGTCGAGTTCGGCCTTTCGAAGACGTTAATAAAGCTTTCTTTCTTTCTTTCTTTCTCTCTCTCTCTCTCTCTCTCTCTCTCTCCAACTTTGTTTATTTTGAGTTTTTAAATATTCAACAAACGAATTCTAATACACTTTTGTGTTTCAGTATACATTGGCAGACACCCTGAAAATGGGAAGCGATGATGATTTTGGGGCTGTGGAAAGCGGCCTTGTGAGTACCTTGTTTCTTTTTTCTTTTTTTTTGGCCATGAGCACGCTTTGAAGAAAAATTTGTACAATGATGAGTCTTTACAAGGGTTCAAAGTATTATGGTGATTGGGTAAGGCCGTGCGTACTTTTTTAGTGCTTGTGGAAGGCTCTAATAGCTTGAGTGACACTGGTCTTGTGTCACCTACACAATGAGGTTGGTTCAAATTTGTGGCTTTTCGTTGCAGGTAGCAGTAACACCTTTGGCATTGGTGAGCCAAGATAACTCCGACTTTTTCAATCAACTAATTGATTGGATTTCCACCTTGTGATGAGTCCCTTATGGCCATTTACTCAATTACCTGCCTCCACCTTCGATTAATTTCTATTGTTATATAATAAGAGGCTACGGTATGCTTAGGATAACCCCATTGAAAGTATTGTAGAGGAATCTTCAAAGATTCTAATAAAAAACGATTACCCACGCTCTTTTTGGGCCATTTGATATGCCAAAAGTGCCAAAAACAATGAAGGGGTGTGAATGGATAAGCATACAAGTTGAAATGTCATCAAGCTGTATGGGAACTGTGCTTTTGAATGCATGACGTGTTGTAAATAAGGCACCACATCTGAAGTTTGCGCTTCGAAAAACCCGAATATCCCCCTTCACTTTCCATTACGAATTGAAAAGGTAGTTGTAGTTGCTATTTTTATTATAAGAGTCCCCAACTTTCTATTTCCAACTAGGCAGGGAGGTTGGTGGCACAGACTTGTTTTTTTTGGAAAAAACAAGTTAAGCCAATCAAGTATGAAGGGTTCAAGCATGAAGGTATGCATTACGGTGTCTATCTAAGAACGTCCAACTGAGCGTTTGGAACAAGTTGTTTAATTTATTTATGAAATAAGATTTTTTTTTCTTCACTGCAAACATGTGAAAGGATGTATTTCCGTGGTTGCATGCTGTCCGGATCTTCTCTTTTTTGGCTTTTGGTTGTCATGAGACAATGGTGGTTGGTGATGGTAGCTCCCTTGTGGTGGCACCTCGGAGTTCCAAGGGGGGGTGATGGGGACTATGGGCCTTGCCCCTTCTTCGTTGATATGGTATCTTGCATTTGTAAAGGGTGGCACCCTAATTAGCCAATGTATCTGATTGTCTAGTTTGCTATGCCTTGATGCATCTTGGGGATGACCTGTCATCCTCTAGATGTCTCTGCTCGGTATTGGTCGA
Source organism: Adiantum capillus-veneris (assembly GCF_014529385.1). Classification (NCBI taxonomy): domain Eukaryota; kingdom Viridiplantae; phylum Streptophyta; class Polypodiopsida; order Polypodiales; family Pteridaceae; genus Adiantum; species Adiantum capillus-veneris. The sequence continues at coordinate 95,444,307 of NC_140960.1, forward strand.
TGTTGGTTTTGCCCAAAAAAAAAGAGGAGTAATTACTGGTATGATTTTGTGGTGGCGATTAATAATATGCACTGTGCAAATGAAAACAATAACAAAATTGTAGGTGGACTAGTCATTGCAGAATTTTGGCATTGCTATTCCACGCACTATATTGTTGCATATTTTGTCGTTTTAGCAAGTTGTATGGTATGGTATGGTATAGTAAAGAAGATATGAAGCGTCAATTAAAAAACTAGGCATTGTGAGGAGTGTTTTAGGATTCTATACAATCCAAGAATCCTCTCGATTGTATCTACACAACCATAATTTCATTCTGACCTCCATTCTTGAACGTGTTTGTATGAAAGAACATACAGGTTCAGGATTCTTCAAAATCTCTCGTAGTGGTGTTCGCTTTGTGTGCTCTCTTGAGGGTGTTTGTGTGTGCTTGCAATAGCTTAAGCGCTCTCCTTTTGTATCCTTTTGCTTGGTTACGGCCTGCAATTAAGAGCCGTGAAAGAATTAGTTGGGGGTAAGGGTTTCTCGGGTGTTTGTACTACACTCGACCCTACGATTCTTGGGAGGCGTAGGTAACAACCTTCGATTTTGGTGATTTTTTATGGATTATCACGCATTTCAGGATTGTGTTATACAATCCAATAGTCCTTTGGATTGTACCTACATTTCATTTTGGGTTCGTTTTGACCTCCATTATAGAGTAAGAGTGTTTGTGTGGAAGAACACAAAGGTCGAGGGTCTTCAAATCTCGAAGTTTGGTGTTTCAAGAAGCTTGCTTGGTGGTGGTTTTTTTTTATAGATATTGCATTGTAGTGTGAAATAGCATATCCAGTGTATGTACACATATTGTGGTCACATGTTATAACTAATACTGGAAATTTTTAGTCTACATCAGGTTTTGTAAAGATTTTTGGTTTTCTAAAAACATGTCTAACAATGATGGTATCATGCCGTTGAGAAGTTGGGCAAGAACATCTTTCATGCTTAGGAGTTCAAAATGACTAATTTTTTGATCGGTTATTGGGAGTAGACGAGGAAGACGCATGAGTGTTGTCCGAGGAGAATCCTAGTCCTCAAAACATGTGAAAGTCAATGTATATGAGGAAGACACGCAAATGTTGCTCGAGGAGAATCCTATTGGGAGTAGGCGCATGAGTGTTGCCTGAGGAGAATCCTACTCCTCAACATGTGAAAGTCAATGTAGACAAGGAAGACACTTGAATGTTGCTCGAGGAGAATCCTATTGGGAGTAGACGAGGAAGATGCATGAGTGAGAATCCTACTCCTCAACATGTGAAAGTCAATGTAGACGAGGAAGACACACGAATGTTGCTCGAGGAGAATCCTATTCTTCAACAAGAGAAAGCCTTCAATGGTAGGAACCAAGAAGCACAAAAGGTTTTGTAATGATTATTTGTGTCAAAGTCAACGAAGCAGAAGTGAACAATGCGTAGGGAGAATACGCGAGAGAGAGAGAGAGAGAGAGAGAGAGAGAGAGAGAGAGAGAGATGTACTGTTGAGCCAACCAACTGAGCAATGAATTAGTGAATATATAATGGGGCTAAGATGTTCCTATTATACTAGCTTGGGGGCCCTTAAGTATTCCCCTTAGTAAATTGCCCAACCCAAGACTTTGACAAATAAGTAAAATAAATACCCCCAACTATCGGTGCTGGCAAGTGTGCCCCCGCATTGCATGTCAATGCTGCCAGGCATTGCGTTTCAAAACACAAGGAGGTGACTCCATTGTTGTCACACTTTCAACTCACAGAATGCAGCGTTAAAGAAAAACTAATGGAGCCCAATAGCGCTACATGAAAAAATGCCACCAACAATCCTCTTTAATCCGTGTAGCTACTCGCCAAACAAGGCTCTGATACCATGTCAAAGTCGAGAATACGATAGCATACAATGAGTAGGGAGAATACGAGAGAGAGAGAGAGAGAGAGAGAGAGAGAGAGAGATATGCATTGTTGAACCAACCAATTGGGAAATGAATTAATGATTATACAATGATGTCAAGGTGTTCTTTATATACTAGCTTGGGGCCCTTAAGTACCTCCCTCACTAAATTGCCCTACCCAAGACTTTGACAAATAAGTAAAATAAATATCTAACACCAAAATTAATATTGGGATTACATTGGGCTATTCACTTGAGATGCTATAACTTCAACAATTATACCTTTGTTTGAAAAATACTATGATTGGGTATATATAGGATGGAAATTGTCACAAGGAGGCGTGGAAGAATTTGGTGTTGTAGACATAATCAACAATAAGGCAAGGATGCTATAATCCAAGACAAAGCTCAACACAATGCAAAAAATGGGCATGCCAATGAACAACTATGTTTTAGTAATTAAGGACATATATGAGTCCCTTGTATCTATTATTGTCACAATTAATAATGATGACAAAGTGGAAGCATGCCTGTGTGGTTAGGACTAGTGAACAAGCAGATCAAGGCCTATGTTCAAACTTGCAAGAACACTTTCTCATAGATCTTGTGTCTTTGGTGCTTGTGAAAGAGGAAGACATTGGTGAATATTTCTATACATAAGGTGCAGGTAATCTTGAATAGGTCTTCCATAATAACAAAGGTAGAGGTAAAGGATGTGGTGTAGGTCAAGAAGGCGACAATAATGTGGAAACCAAAATCACGACAAGCAATAGATGTTTTACAATCAACATGGAAAGATATAGGTGGAAGAGGAATTTGGTGTGGAGAGACATAGATTGAGGAAACTTTCAAAAAACAATGTTCTTAATAATGGCAAGGGATGTAGAACATGTGGCAATCAAGACCACTCTGAGCGTGTCTGTCCATGAAGAAGAAACAATACAATTATGCAAGTACTAGCAGCTCGATAAAGATGATCTAGAAAGACTGAATTATGAATCATACAATCGGCACTATGTTGCTAATGTATCAAACTCTAGTGATACCATATGGTGTGTGGATTTAGATGCATAAAATCACATGACTAGATAAGGTTAATGGTTTAAAGACCCGCAAACTTTGGACCTTTCTAGTATGTGTGAAATCAAGGATGGTACAATGCACCCAATTGCACATACAACGAATATACCATTTTATTTGGCAAATGGCAAGGTGAAGTATTTGACTGATGTATTGCATGCACCCAACATTACAAAGAACATGGTGTCTCTTGACCAATTGGTTGAGTAGGTTTTGTAGGTTAGGTTTAACTATGATGGTTTGTATGTAAAAGTGTACAAGCAGAATGGAAGGCTCAATGCACATGGTAAAAACATGGGTAGAACGTTCACTCTTAATGTAAATGTACCTAAGATGAAAGTTTCCATGTTTTCACAAGGGTTAAGAGTTTTTGCAATCACAAACATTTAGCTTTAGCGTAGTGAACATCCAATTGTGAAAAGGTTGAAAACAATGAAGATTCAGGAGCTTGTGACATGTGTACTATTAGAAAAGTTATTGTGATTAACTCTTTCATGATTCCCTACATATTCTTTCTCTGGCCTACTCTGAAAATGGTCAAATTCCATCAGAAAGAATTCCTAAAATGTGTCAATGTTTCTTGAGGAAAACTGAAGCAAAAGACACGACTCAATGGCAATGAAGGAAATGGGATGGGGTGATGAGACCCAAGGAGCAAGGAGACATTGGAATCCTAGACCCAATGATTCATGCAGAAGCTATGTGCACAAAGTTAGTAGTTGCCTTGAAAAACCAAAGGCAGGATTGAATGAAGCCAACCCGTATCACTTTAGACTAAGAACCATCACCTAGGACCAAATCTCGCGAAGTTGGAGTCCTTCATGCCAAACTTTCTACATGGGCATCTTACCAACTTCAACTTTACTTTTGAGGGCATAGATGTGTTCAAGGGCATGTAGCGAATATGTAGGAATAGCCAAATTTATATTTTTAGAAAATGGTAGTAAGCGTGATTCACAACATTTATGCATATTGGCACATTTTAGCATCAAAGATTCGTCCCTATAGTCTTGCTATAAGTACATGAAGTTTCAACTCATTAGGGTAACTAAAACCAAATCAACCAAGTAGGAGAGAGAAAAATGAGAGACTACAAGTAACAATTTGATTAAAACTCAAATTTGTGATCCAAATTAGCTCAAGATCACACAAGTGGTATACATTAGCATGGTGAACCTATTGGTAGCATCAAAAGTATACAATACAAATAGTTTTTATAATCACAAATTTTTACATTTCTTTATGGTAGGAAATATTACAAGATTAATCATCATCATCTAATAGACGTGCTTGCAAAGTTTGGATACATTTGGACGCCAAAATCATCACGTCACCAAGAGAGCCAATTTTAGAGCTTGTAGACGTGTTTGGGTCTATTTACCAACCTTTATTGGTCCAAACCAAGTGATGTTCCACACACGACCCATTTTTACTACTTCTATGCATTATCCTACTCGTATAGACATGTCTTGTGTTGAAATGTGGGGTCCATAAATGCTAACTAGTGAATAGAAAATGTAAACAATAGCAATGAAAATTGATGTACAATGTCTAAATTCTAGAACTTACATAAGCTATTGACTTCTTGACATCTGCAAGAACCACGTTAGGTACTAGTAGGGGGAAGAACTTCCTCAAAGGGAGTATGGCAAAGCTACAATCCTACCAGTTTGAAGATGAAACAATCAAGCAAGCACCTAGTTGTTGGATGGACAAGGAGCAATTTAGGGTTGCATCAACCAAAATGTTTCAAGGAAAATTTAAAGATGCACAAGGCACGACTATGAAGGTGCCTATAATGCCAAAGGAGATCGAAGATATCCTAAACGTTTCTGAAGCAAAGAGATTCTTCTAGAGGAATAGTCTAGATACTTACTTTGAGCTACCTCTTGCTAGAATGGACTTAAAGAGAGCCCATGAGATGCTTTATACAATCACAGAGGAGGGCATAATGCAATTATTAGATTCCAACTTAGAGAAGATTGAGGTAAGAATAACTGAAGATGTCAATGTAGGGGCCCTAAAGCTACCAACAACTAGAGAGGTAATGAAAACTAGAGAGGTCTAGTGTAGATTCTTTCATAGATTTAGAGTTACAACCACCCTAAGTAATTCAAAGGGACCAAACTTATAGCTACCATTGAAGCTCTACCACTAGCCTCTACACTTTGCAAATACTACACCTACAAGGTATATACAACTGCCAACCATGTGGTGGCTTACTTTTTTACTCATGTGATGGAAACATGCTTTAGAAAGCAATAAATTTTTTCAAAGTACATCAATGAGTCCTTAACAAAGATGCCTACATTAAAGGGAGATAAGGTGGACTGAGAAGTACGCACCAGAATAGCATATCATGTCGTGGGCATGGTAGACAAGTTGCCTCCTACCTCGGAACAAAGAGTGGTTGGCACAAGAAGAGGAAAGCCAACAACAAAGGAAAGCACCTTCTATCAAAACAAGACTTATTGGAAGATCGGTGACTGTGGATTCTTTTGTGTATTCTTTTGAAGAGTATATAGATAGAGAGGAAAAAAGCACGATGAGAAAAATGATAGCTCTAGTTTTGAAGGTAAAGAAGGTCAACAAGGTGGGGGTGATGAAGAGAAACTAGAAGATGGAAAATTTGATGAGATTGATCTACCAACACTCTCATTTTTGGAGACCACAAAGGTTCACTCATCCAAGGAAAGATTTGGATTTTGTGCTCATAAAGAGCTTGACAATGCATAATCAAAAGCAGTTTGATCTAGCCAAGTGGGTATATGAAAGAAATTTTGAAGCAATGAACAAGAGGAAATGGGAAACAAAGACAACACCATACCTAGGAGGAGCAAAATCTATTACAAGGATAGGGTTAAGCCTGTGGCAAAGATGATGGCGTCAAAAGAATGCACCCAAGTCAAATGATTGGGAAACCCTAATGCAAGCAACAAAGTGCAAAGGAAAGAAAGCGCCAACTTCAACTTCAAAGAAGAAGAAAAAGATGAGCCCTGTCTTGCCTGATGCTTGGAGGGGTTGGAAGCTCTGTAACCACTAGCTAAAAGGATCCCTCTGAGGGTTTAGAGTGCATGCAAGGGTTGGATACAACCCTTGTAATTGCTACAAAACTATGCTCCAAACCCAATTTTTATAGCGCATCAGTAGTATATGAGCTCAAAATTGGAAAACACTATTGAATTTGTCAGCACATGTTGTTGATGGAGAATACGATGTTGGCCATGCAATAAGCTACCCATCACATAAGCAAAAGGTTTGGCTTAGTATGATTATGCAAAGAGATTGTGGTGCGTGAGAAGGCTATTTTTGTAGCCCCTCCTTGCACTAAGTGGGATGGGGCTCTAAGATCTAAAAATCTAAAGCGTCTTCGTAGATTCAAATGAAACTGACAAAGACAAACTTTCAAGATTGCTAGATGAAGAATTAGACTTAGAGAAGGATTACGGACCAAAGAGTGAGTTGGAACAAAAATTGAAGAAAAGAGAAGGTGCAGCATATGAAAAGATAGTCAGGCAATAGGAATGGGAACTCATGTGGCTCAAAGAGAAGAAATTATTGAATTTCATTAGCCTGCTTTAAAGGAAATTTTAATGAAGCAAATCATTGATGCAAAAAAAAGGGATAAAGAAGAAAGACCCGTAGCTGCCATAAGACAAAGAACTACTGGTAGTGGAGCCAATGGAAGCAAGGAAAAGAACTTCATTGAGGAGCCACAACCTAGTTCAAAGAATCAAATTCAAAATCAGACTCATAGCAAGAAAATGAGAAAGAAGATGAGCGAGAAGGTGAGAAAGAGATAAAAAAGGGGGCTCAAGATCAAAGGGACTCTTAGACAAGTCTGCAAACACAAAAGGACCAAGAGACAGACAAGGCAATAGAGAGAGAAACCGAGAAGAACAAGATAAAGAAATGGAGAAAGATGATGAGGAAGAGAAGTAGTACAATAGACATAATGATTAAGGAAAAGAGGAAGATGAGAAAGAAGATGATGGAGACAACTCAAATAATTTAACTATGCCAAGATATCCTTCTCCTATCAAAACTCCAGCCCATAGTCCTCATCCTTCTTTTGAGTCAATCCAAGAGGACGAGACTTGAAATAGGTGCAGCTTTGACCATGACAATCCCACCCATGACACTACAGACGGGGCCCATCAAAGATGAAAACCAATAAGATAGAGAGAAGCTTCCAAAGAGAATAAAAGTCAAGCTCAAGATTTCCACTACCCAAGAGGAGAATGGAGGAAATGCAATGGAAACAACAAAAGAATGGAAACCCAATGTGATGCAAGAAACTCCTATCACTCAGACTTTAGGGACAACCCAAGAAAAATGGATGACAGTCAACAAAAAATAAGAAAGACAACATGAAGAAACCACAAATCTGGTTATGACCGACACATCGACAATGAAAGCCTTGACTGTTGGGTCTAATCCTAAGTTCACCTCTGTAAACCCGCTCTAGTTTTCCGTTAGACACCCTAGTAGGAAACTACCCTACACCTTGCATGCTACCTATTTTCCACATCCTCTTCTAAATGTGCCACCTATTATGCCACTTAAACAAGATGTGTTGCTTGATCCTACACATGCCACCCTACCTCCTATTGTGCTATATGTATGCACATCCGTTGTACAAATCACTATCCTAATCTTTCACAGCTTTGTGATGATCTCTCGGAGGGTGCACTATGTAATCATGTTAATGTATAATGTGAGTTCGAAAGGAGGGGTTTTAAAATACAAAATTTTTAGAAAATTTAACAGAGAATCGAGATACATTAAAATAAGGGTTTTTTATATTCAATTTTGAAAAAAAATCTTAAAATAAGAGGTCATTTTATTCATTCATACCAAGCTTATGCTCAAAAGTTGGTGAATGAATAAGGTTCTTAATTTTTGACTATCATGTAATTTGGAGTTTAGATATAGCTTGACAGAGTCTCTCAAGTAAGACCAGTGCCTCACCATGAGTATCAAGAATCTATATATTTAATGCGTGAAATTTCCACGCATGGCAAGTTAAGGTCAAGGGACACTTAATGAAAAAGAATCTATGGGCCATTGTCAAACCTAATGGGGAAGGAGAAAGTAGCACAACAAGTGGAGCATAAGCATAATTTTCATTTAGAGATGAGTGGGCCCTAGGCATAATAATCACCAAATTAAAGATGAGCGAGCCCGCCCTAGACATAATAATCACCAAATTAGTAGTAACTATGTACACTACATAGAAGAATGTAGCATTTCACTACAAGCATGTAAGAAGTTGTCATAGATGTTTGGGGCAAAGGCTAAGCACTTCAGAATTAGTTTGAAAATTCAATTTTATGGGCTTGTTATGGAGTCACATGAGACATTGCAACCCTCATTAACAAGATTCAATCCATTTGCACTCAATTAGTATCCCTTGATAATGAAGTAGATGATGAGGATAAAATTGATGTTTTGCTTATGCCATTTCAGCTGAATATGTTCAAGTTGTAATGATACTAAAAGAAAAGAGAACCTGCTAAAAAATGTGAAGATGCTGTCAATTCATTTCAAGATGAGGAGAAGAGGCACTCTAGGACAACTTTACATCAAATGGAGTGCTTGTTATGCAGAAAGCAAAATGCAAGCATTGTGGCAAGCGTAATCACAAGTCGAGCGATTGTTTCAAGGTCAAAGCATGAACCTTATGTGGAAAACCTAGACACACTCTCTCAAGGTATTTCAAAAGGACTCAAAACAGAGATATGCATCAACCTCACTAACAACGAAGAAGGCGAAGAGGAGCCACCACAATCTCTATCCTTCACCAATGTTTTGTAAAAGGATTTAATCATTGATCATTTATCCTTTATGGATTAAGAACTTCCCTATAAGCCATTTCATGATGCGTTTGAGTGTGAACCATAGCATGATGTATCCATTTGAACCATGTTATGATGCCATCCAACTGTGAACTCTGCATGATCTTGAATTCCTTGTATGAAACATGACTTAATTGAATCCATTGAGCTCTAGGCATGATGTATCTTGGGCATATATAGGATGAAGTTAGGATTAAGTGGGTGATTGTTGGGTCTAATCCTAACTTCATATTTGTAACACATCTAGTTTTCCTTTTCACACCATAGTAGAAAACTATTTTTTAAAGCACCTTTCCATTTATCTCAATGTGGGATCGCTAATGGCCACCAAGGGATATATATGGGGCTGATTTATGCTTCACGTAATTTGGGTCATGGGAGTACTTCATCAAGCTTGTTTAATAGGTAAACCTATGGCCTCTGTTGGCATTAGGGTTGCATGGAAACACACACAACTTGGAGAAGATGAAGGAAGCTCACGGCACACAATAGAGAGTGTATTACTTAGTGTGCAATGGAAAGATAAGATAGCCCTAGAGTGATGGGTGTATATACAATGCAGGGGGGGAAAAAACCTCCTAGTGAGGGAAAAAATGCCTTGACAGTCCTAAGTGTGTTCACACACATCACTACCACATGTATATGGTAACAAATCCCCCCTGGGAGTGCTGCGGTGAACGAGAGCTGGCACATAGAGTATAGGGAAGTGCCATGCCTTGAGGACATGATCAGTCCACAAAAGGTGAGTAAGCCCAAAGATTTGCAAAAAGCTTCGAACTTCTCACGAGAAAATGCCTTTATGAAAAGATCTACAAGGTTGTCCTGTGTTGGCACATAAGCCAAGCTGATCTCTCTTGTTGAGAGCCTCTCCTTGACATAGTGGTAATTCACCTCAATCTACTTCGTGCGAGCAAGAAAAAATGGGTTCCTCACAAATACCAATGTGCTCTGACTGCCAGTGTAGATAGTGTTGGCAGTGTCCTGTCCAACACCCAAATCAACCATAAGACATCTGAACCATACACACTCAACTGTAGCTATGAAGACTATCCTTTACTCAGTCTCACAACTGGAAATGGCCACAATAGGTTGCTTCTTGCTCAACCATGAGATACATGAACTTTTGAGCATGAAACAAAAACCACTTGTGGACACTCGTGTGTCAAAACAACCGGCCCAATATGAGTCCAAAAAAGCATGTAAGTCTGGTGGAAATGATCCCCCCCTTGGGATAAAACAAAACAAGATGTAAAGTTCCACTCAAGTAGTGAAAAATACTCTTGACAGCCTGCCAATGCTTAGACCCGGGGCTATGCATAAATCTGTTGACCTGTGAGACTGCAAACTGAATATTTGGCCTTGTAATGCATACATAAATGAAGCATCCAACATGGTAAAGAGTGACATCGACAGGATCACCAGTATCATGAAGGCTTAATTTCAAACGTGCTTCCATGGGAGTGGCAATAGGTTTGCAATCCTCAAGTACAAACTTCATAGCAATGTCTCTATGTAACTTTTCTGACATAAGGCAATACCACCATCACACTAGTTAAACTGTATACCCAAGTAATGATGCAACAATCCCAAATATTTCATCTTGAAAGTAGCATTCAAATCAGCCTTAAATTCAGCAATATGTTTCTCATTTGGTCCAATCATCAAATCATTCACATAAAGAATGACAATTAGAAGTACATCACCCTCATGCTTTACATACAATGTGCTTTCTATTGGACTGTTACGAAAGCCTTGTTTGACCAAATGAGTGTTAGTGTTCTCATACCAAGCATGAGGAGATTGCTTCAACCCATACAAAGATTTCTTACATTTGCACACTTTATCCTCTTGTACTTTCTTGACAAAACCGCAAGGTTGTGTTACATAATCTTCCTCAAATATGTCACCATTCAAGAAAGTAGTAACAATGTTTGACTGATGTGTATCCCAACCAAAATGAGCTGCCATTGCACATAGAAAATGCACAATAGTCATACGACAAGTGGGAGCAAAAGTCTCTTCATAATCTATGCCTTTCTATTGTGCATAACATTTTGCAACAAGTCGAGCCTTATAGCGATCAATCTCACCATCTGGCTTGTGTTTCAACTTGTAAACCCACTTTGTACCAATAGACTTTTTTCCAGGAGGAAAATCACATAAAGTCCATGTGTCATTTTCTATAAGTGCATCATATTCGGACTACATGGTAGCCATCCAATTTTTTGAATTCTATGCTTCATCAAAAGACAGAGGTTCCTCAACATCTTGTAAGCTAGACACAACCAAAGCATAACAATCTGATGCATAAGATGCATGGTGAGAACTTGAATGAGTACGACTAGACAAAGGTGCATCCAATTTACTGTCATGCAAAGTATGCACCAGCCATTTTGGCATACCTCTAGTTTGCTCATTCTCAGTCCTTTTCTCATCAAGTACATCATGTACATCTGCATCAGTAATAGGTTGATCTATAACATTTTCAAAAACCCCATAGGCTATACGTTTGCCTCATTGGAATTTACATTTGAACTTCCACCAATGGAAAGAGGCAACAAAGTGTCATAAAGGTCATGTGAGTTTACATTACTATCTCTAGTACATGGTAGCAAGGGCTGAACAGAATCTTTCACAAACACAATACCCCGTGAGACCAAGATACACTTAGTTTGCAGATGATACAACTTGTAACCTTTGCTTTTGGCACTATAACCAACAAAAATACATTTGAAAACCTTATCATCCAATTTTTTGTGCTGTGTTTGCGGCACCAAAGCATATGCCAAACAACTGAAAACACGCATGTGCTCAATAGAACGCTTTCTATCATGCCATGCTTTATATGGAGTCATAGACTGCAAAGCTTTTGTAGGACACCTGCTAAGTACATAAGTGGTACACATGATGGCTTCAAGCCAAAACAAATGCGGCAAAGCTTGACTTTTGACCATACATCATGCCATTTTTGTAATTGACCTATTTTTCCTCTCAGCAACACCATTTTGTTGAGGAGTATAAGGCATTGTACATTGGTGGTTCATCCCATGACTAGCCAGAAATGCATTAAATTCATGAGACATATACTTCCCCCCTCGATTGAAATGGAGGGTGCCCATAGTACATTTCGAGACATTTTTAGCCATAGCCAGAAATTGTTTGAAGCACATAAATACTTTGGACTTCGCTTTAAGCGGATATACCCATGCGTTCCTGGAGTAATCATCAATGAAAGCCATGAATTAAAGATAATTGTCTAAGGACGGAGTTTGCATGGGCCCACAAACATCACTATGCACAAGATGCAACCTGCATGTGGCCCTAAATGAACCATCCTTTGGAAATTTTGAACGCTACATCTAACCCAAAATACAACCCTCACAAACATGTTTGACAGGTGCTTCAAGAGGCAGCAAAGAAGCAATCATATCAGATTTATGCAACCGTAGCAAACTGGAAAACTTCAGATGTCCAAAATGTGCATGCCAAAGTTTTGCATATGAAATAGCCTTAGAATCCACAACTACATTTGCAAAATTCTATCCACACTTGTCATACAAATTGAGCTTATATAGCCCACAACATAAAATGTGTGATGCAATAATCTCATCACCAAAACTGAGATCGTGAACTATACATCTATCATCCACAAATTTCACAACAAGATCAACTCTAGCAAGTGCAGATCTAGACAAAAGGTTCTTCTTGATCCCAGGTACATGAAGTGCATCAACAAGTGTAAAAGAACTGTCATTTGCAGCAGTTAGCACAATCTTTCCAACTTCTTGAACTGGATAAGAGGCATTGTTGGCACAAGTGACTGAATTCCCATGAGGGACAAACTCAAGAGAGGTGAATAAATCACGATGTGAGGTAATGTGCTTTGTAGCACCACCGTCAAAATACCACACATGTGAATCTGCAGCAATTGACAAACATGCATCATGGACAAAAGGATCATAAGTGTACTCTGCACTAAAAGCCCATTTTGCATCAACATCAGCATCACAGTCTCCTTTCATAGAAGACTCAATAATAGATGCATTTGTAGTGGAATCAACCTCTTTCTTCTTAGCCTCTTTTGCCTTCAACTGAGGACATTGCTTGATCAAGTGATCATTAGCTTTGCAATAATGGAAACACATCTTCTTTTTGGTCTTTTCAAAATTATTCCCAGACAAATTTTTGCCATCACAAGCATTAGGAACATGTGATTTTCCACTCGCACAAGAACCATGAGAAGTGGCTACATTGTTGTTACCACCTTTTCTTTGAGCATTAAAAAAGGCATGTTCAACTGCACGCTGTCTAGTCCTATTTTTTCTAGAAAGTGACTCTTGCAACAACAATGTGCATAATGCATCAAGCTTGACAACTTCTAGATTTCCTTGGGTCATAAGTCTCCAAGTACTAGCAAAATTCTGGTAAGAATCTGGCAAAACATCAAGAATAGTCTGCACAAGAGAATTGTCAGAAATGACTTCACTTGTAGAAATAATTTGCTCATTGATATCCTTGACACGAGCAAGGAAAGTGTCCATCTTCCTCATGCATAATCTTTGACTCTAGCTCTTTATGCAACAATGCAATTTTTGCCTCATTGCGACTTTCAGAAAGACCAACTACAATATCCCAAGCCTGTTTTGTAGATTTTTTTGAGGACTAATAGTGTGCTTTATAGCCAATGTAATCAATGCATGAGACTACGCATCTTTTACATCCGAATGAGCTTGCTCAGCGGTAGGCAAAACAACTCTGGCAGCAGCAATCCTGTCACCAAAACCTGCGACATCCTCAACATCGCATATATCCTCGAAACCAGGACGTACATCAATGCCCTGCACAATTTTCCAAATGCCCTTTGATATAAGGACATGTTGCATCATGTAAGCACATGTAGGGTGATTGTCTTCATCCAATCTGTCCTCAGCAACAAACATCTTGAACACATCTGTGTTATTGTTGGCCATGGTGAATGCCTGCACCTGATGTGAAAACTGCCCGAAAAGAGGAGAAACAAAGCGGGAACAATACGTGCTATATGCACAAACCATAGAAGACTGTAAGGGACCTATTATGCAAAAAACGGCACTTATAAAAATTTTGCACAAAATGACAAAAATGCCTGCACAATATTGCATGTAATGGAAATGGATCCGGAAATGAGCCTGAATCAAAAATCTGAGCAGGCGTGTATTGGAGCTACTGGCGACTAAGCCCGGAAGGATGCAACCTACTCTGATACTAGTTGTTGGAACTAGGGTTGCAGGGAAACACACACAGCTTGGAGAAGACGAAGGAAGCTCAAGGCACATAACAGAGAGTGTATTACTTAGTGTGAAATGGAAAGATATGATAGCCCTAGAATGATGGGCATATATAAAATGCATGGGGGAAAAAAACCCTCCTAGTGAGGGAAAAAATACCTCGGCGGTCTTAACTGTGTTCACACACATCACTACCACATGTATATGGTAATAGCCTCCATGCTCTATGTGATGTTGAAGAAAGTAAGGCATGTATGATATCCAAAGTAGCTTATGCATGCTTTCATGTGGATTTACACTCTCATCATATCCTTGTTTAGCTACCATGCTATTGTGGTTGTACTTTGATTTATGCATTACCTCTAGGTCTACCACTTCAATACACAGATTCTTTTTTTAGCACATTATCATGTTAGCATGATTCTTCATAGTCATCATTTGATTCAAAGTATTGAGCCCCCCATGATGATAGGGGTTTTTATGCAAAGCATCTAAGTGGATTTGTGTGTAAAGAGAAGTAATTTTATCATAAATGTGTGTATGAATATAAAAAAGCTAATGTGCCTATGTCAAGGTTCTTATGTAACTTTTTGGTTTTCTCTCTAATATAATTTCTTTGTACACTTATGGGAAAAAGAACTCGGTTTTTGTATCACGATGAGAGAGAGAGAGAGAGAGAGAGAGAGAGAGAGAGAGAGAGAGAGAGAGAGAGAAAGAGAGAGAATGCATCTTCATGGCTTATCATGTGTGTATATCACTTAAATACTCATGGCATAAAACCCTAAACCTCGGGTTTAGGACAAGTTTGACTTTACTCTGCTGCATCTATATGTAGCATTTGATGCACACACACACATACAAACATGTGTCATGCATGCTCACATATGCACACATTTTGAAAAATTCTCACAAAGAGATATGAGAAAAATGGCTTGATTAGATACTACATTAAATGAAGTAGGACCAACTACATTTTAGATCTACATAATTCTGATTGGAGTAGTGGTTCATAACTAGGTTTCATCCCATGGTTGTGTAATATATTGAAATTGAAACGAAAAAAATACATTAATCAATAAAAGAAAAGAAATAAAGAGAGAACTAATTGAAAAGAGGTAAGAAGAATTGAAGAGATAGGCATGCAATTAGGTTTTTGAATGAGTTGCATATACAAGAAAATTTGAACAAACAAAAAGCGCATGTTGGAGAGGGGGGATGGGGAACACACCCAACACACAATACAATGCCTCCCTATAGCTCAGGGCATCCACATCACCCCTAACCTCTCAGATAACACCTTCAAATCGGTTAATTTGCAGTAATGGAACAATCCTTACACACAAAACAATAATCTCCTGTTCTGCTAAACCACTACTCATCACGAATACACCCCAATGGCTCCAACTCACCTTTCTCGACTCACACAATACCCCAATTCTACCCTCTTTGCACCACACTATACTCCGTAGGCACACACCTTTGCAGGCACCAACATGCATGCAAAGAGCGAGAGAAAAGGAAGTGGAGGGGGAGAAACGACACAAGGAAGTGGGGCAATGGCTTAGTATTATTTAGCAAAGAGATAGTACAACCATTCGAGAGCTCCAATGGAAAGCTTCAACACAAAACACCTCCACAACGGGAGTATACATGCCTCCACCGTGCAAAAAAATCCCCTCAATTGGCAAAAAAGCCCTTTGAAATTCATGTGCAGCCCCTTTTATATGAATGGCTAAGCCCAAAAAAAGGAAAAAATTGAATTCCCTAGCTAGTGCAATTCAAGTTGAGCCGTCTTTGCTATTTTTTGTCCATTGCACCCACTTGGCATGCCCTTTTTAGTATTATCCCTACATGGTGGACACCGCTTTGTTCTTTGTACGACTGGAATTGCCCTCTTGGCCGCCCTTTGAGCTCTCTCTCTATCTCTCGTATGCTTCTTCCCTTGTACCTGGGGGCCCACCGGCCTTTTCCTTCGCACACACCTACCCCTCCCCAAGGCACTAGCGACCTCGCTAGTGGGGGGGGGGGGGGGGGGGGGGGGGGGGGGGGGGGGGGCACTTTTCTCTCAAAAGTTAGGCCGCCTTGGGCCCGTGTGAACCACCGCTTGGCAGGCACCACTACCACGTCATCACCACTGCGAACCACCTATTGGTGCCACCAGCCACTGCCACTGCCACACGCCACCTACATTGGCCAAAAAAGTGCCAAGTGCCGGATGCGCCGCTAGGGCAGTGCCATGTGCTGACCGCCATGGACACCACGTGAGCAAGTTCTCTCTCTCGCTTGCAAACATTATAGGCCTCATGGCCTAGGCCTTATACCCCCCATCTTCAACTGCATACCTTGCTTACGGGTTCATTGAGCACCACGTGGTAGCTGCACGACGTTAATCCCTTTAGAACCCCCCAAAATCCCCTTTGCATTTCTCATTGGAATCCCTTTTGCCCCTCATCTTCATAGCTATACCATTTTGTGACTTCGAGATCCGGTTCCCGATCCGTAAAGCCCTGGCAGAAGACCACATGACTATCTCAAACCCCCCCCCCTCCCCCAGCTTTTCCGCATTCCAAGATTCTCAAGACCTTAAACAGAGGCCGCAAAACTGTGAGAAAACCATATGTAGCCAACCTTGAGCAACCGCACTCCAACTTTGGCCTACCATAACTCGCAGTCCGTAACTCCGTTTGGTGAGCAGTCAGTTCTTGGTTAGCTCCATACATCACATAGAATACATAAAATCCCTGGCAAAGGTCCCAAAGTCTCAGATGGCACATCGACCGAGGGGACCCAACCAAAAAGGTATTGGCCCCTGGTGAAACTTTACCTGCTAATATCTTGACATTAGATTGCCGATCTAGAAAGATCAACAGGCTTCATAAATCAAGCACTACACATCTATCCACTGAAACTAGCTCGGACTACCTGGCATCACTTGCCCTGTCCGTCTCAGATCTGGAATGCATTGCACCTTCAAAATCAAATATCTTGGGCTCTGTAGCTCTGTTTGATGTGCCATGTGAACCTGCTTCCTCATCATTTCAAGCTCTACATTTCTAGGCAAAGAGACTGTACCTTGAACCTCTTTCATTTTGCCACCCAAATTAGCCCTTCCTAGAGCCCTCCTTGGCCTATAAACCGCATCAACCATACACATCCGCTACTACATGCGTGCCCAAGATCTTTGTAGCTGCTCCTGTCCTTTGCCATGCTTCTGCTAGCCTACACATACCTGCCCATGCCATCTTCTATGGTCGACCAACTTTGGCTACACCATCATTGCCCACCCCCTAGTTGAGCATTTTTGCTCAACTAGAAAAGATTGTTATTTCACTACAAATTGCAAACACTGAACACACTATGATAAAACAAAAAAGAACTCGACTGTATGTACATAATTTTATTTCTTAGCATATTAGAAGCCTGCTTAGGTTGGTTGTCCAACCCCCTCCGTCAAAACCTGATGTATCGCTGGCACCAATTCCCTTTCGAAATAAAGCTTGAGACGCACACCATTTACCATGTTCTTGAGAGAGCAACCATCCATCCTCATTAGCGAATAAGTACCATTGGGAAAATCCCGGTGGACCTTGTAAGGCCCTGTCTATTTTTTTGAATTTCTTTTGAAAGGCGAAGTCAAGATAGCTCTCGTACTTCATCACCAGATCACCCTTCTTGATCAGCTTTTCTGGCAAATGTTGTTTGAACTTCGCCACTCTTCTCTCGCATTGCTTCACATAGAGATCTGCTATCGCTTCACGATCCATCTTCAAAGTTTCAAGACTTGTAATTTTATCCTACAAAAAATCCCGATGAGCTTTATCATCTTGCCACAAACCTTTGAGCGCTCCTAATTGCACATGCACATGCAACACTGCTTCCTTGCCATAGACCAACTCATAAGGACTCCATCTCGAACCATACGTCATCCAATCTTCTTCCACTAGAGTAAACCTTTGGGCCCTTTGAAAAATCCTCCTCTTTTGTAGCTTTGATAGCCCTTCTGAACATTGACCTGTGCTCAAGAAATTGTCATTGTCTTTTAAAAGTCTCCCTTCCTGTATAAGTAGCCGGTGCCACATACAAACTTGACACTTGAGTTTGCACACGACTGCTAGCCAACCGATCCGCCTCTTGGTTTTGCTCCCTTCTAACATGTTTGAACTGCACTAATTCAAAAAACTTCAGCTTCTTTATAGGAAAAAACTAGTTCTTGAGAGAGTCCCTCTTTACCTAACATTGGCCTAAAAATTGCTTGATAACCAAGAGAGCATCACCTTTTACTATCAACCTTGATATGCCAAACTCAATACACTGCTTTAGACCCAAATATAAAGTAAGATACTCCGCCTCAGTGTTGGTATGAACCTCTTCCAAGTCGTAAGATTTTGAAAAGATTACTGTGCCATGGGAATCTTGGATCATCACACCTCCACTTGCTTTTTGGGTTACCCTTCTGTAAGCACCATCAAGCCACATAGTGAAGGCCCCTACCAACTCTGGCTCCTCTTTATCTTCCTCTCGCACCACCCTTGGATAAACTGGTAACTCGACCTCTTTGTTGACTTGGATATCCACCAGATGAGGCCGCCTAGTGTGGTCAACTTTGAACTCAAACTCAAACTCTTGGGGCTCTATCACCCACTTCATGATCCGCTTCCTTGGCTTCAAGTATAGCACCTAATTCTTAGCCATCAATACATAAAATTTACGAATGATCAAATACACTTTGAACTTATTGTAGGCAAGGACTAAATCCATCACCCACTGCTCCGCTTTCATATAGGTAGCTTCTCTCAAGCTTATTACTCTACTCTCGAAGTAAACAAGCTTGTAGCTTCTCCCCACTTTTTGTAACAGTACTGCTCCAATGGTCACCGTTCCCACTGTCATAGCAATATAGAAGTCATCCTCTTGGTTGGGAGGGCACACCGTAGGTAGCTGATATAGAATACCCTTCACTTTGTCAAACGCTTCTTGAGCTTCATCATCCCACTGTAATCCATGTATGTTGAGCCCTCTTTTGAAGAGGATAAACATACCGAGACAACATTCCAAAAAAACATGATAGATATTTTAACTTATGCAATGAACGATGACAATCCTATCGCACTGGTGGGAGGCTCCATCAGAACCAAAGCGTTCACTTTCTCTGGATCCACTTCTATACCATTCTATGAGACCACATGGCCCAACAGCTGAGCCCACGGTTGTGCCAATTTGCACTTCTTTGGGTTCAATTGCCCTCCTTTCTCATCTAGCCTTTAGAAGCACAACTTCAACTTGGACAGGTGTTCTTCCCTGGAACTATAACAACCAATATCATCATGAAAACTCTAATGAACTTACCGGCATGAACACTTTGTTCATCCAATCTTGAAAGGTAGCATGCACATCACCTCTTACTCGGGGAAGCCTTGTGCTGACAATGGTTGACCATTGTCTCCTCAATTTTGGGTTTAATGAAAGCAGCTGTCCAAAAGTGATGTTAGCTTTTTGATTTTGAACATCTCTTACCAGGTTGTATTCAGGATTACCACTTCCCAACTGAAAGTCCATTTGTGTAAGATTTTGTCTTCATCTTCTCTTGCTTGGCTTTGGTTGCTCTTGGACTTCGTTCATATTCTCTTTACCTTTCCTTGCTCTAGTTTCTCATTTTGTCTGTGTCTCCCTTTCACCTCTTGCTCTTTTGTTGGCCATAATATCGACCTCCTGCTTGTCAACGTTAATATTATTAATGTTTTGCACTTCATCATTACCTGACAGAGCCAGTGGTGCTTGATTTTTAACTTCTTGCTGCTCCCTTTGACCATTAAATTGTGCTTGCCCCCTACCTTGACCAAATAGAGGATACATGCCGCCCCTTTCCCTCAGTGGATGAGGGTAATCCGGAGCATAGTGGCCCTCCTCTCCACAATTATAACACCTGCTAGGAAGTTGCCTAGCCTTGCCTCTTCCTGCACTTGCCCGACCTCTGTCCATAACACTTAAACACAATTATTGTATTTGCTCAGATAAATCTTGAACCATACATACCAATTGTTCAGGAATGGTTTCCACCCCCTGATTTGTATGGTTCTACACTTGAACTTCTTCCCTTGGACTTGGAGTAGGATTGGGAATCATCACCTCATATCCCAGTGCACCTTGCTTGATCTTCTTTTTAATTTTCCGGCTATTTTCCCGTGCAATAGTGACCGCTCTGTTGAAATTCTCTGGGCTCTCAAAATCCAGATTCTCACGAACTTTGGGATGCAAACAAGCCATAAATTTTTCCAATTTAAAGTACTCACCACCATTAGCCAATTGCGCGGCAATTGCAAAATCCCTCTTGCATTCCTCAAAGCAGTTGAGGAAAACACAATACTCCTCGTTCACATCTTGCTTCAAATTCTTCAATTTTGTATCTAAATTGACGAGGGACACCTCCTTACAAAAATCATGCAGAAAAAGGGCCCGCAAAACTGACCACATAAGTCTGGGTTCCCCTTCCAAAGCATAGAACCATGTTTTTGCTCTTCCTTGCATCAACAACGGAATCGTCTGCATCTTGCTATCTTCATTTGGCATATGCAACAATAACATATACAACTCAAAGTCGGACATCCACTCCTCCGAGGCTTCTTCCCTAGTGAAAACTGGTCCATAACTTCGTGCTGCCTTCTTTGCTTGATGAAAAAACCCTTCTTTGATCAAAATTGACGAGCAATCAATTGCTCCTCAGTGGGGGCACTAGAAGATGGAGAGCAGGAATGGGCAACACACCCAACACACAATAGAATGCCTCCCAATAGCTCAGGGCATCCACAACACCCCTAACCTTTCAACTAACACCTTCAAATCGGCTAATTTGCAGTAATGGATCAATACTTACACACAAAACAATAATCTCCTACTCTGCTAAACCACTACTCTGCATGAATGCACCTCGAATGCACCTCTGGCTCAACTCACCTTTCTCGACTCACACAACACCCCAATTCTAATCTTTTTGCACCACACTATACTCTGCGGGCACACACCTCCACAGGCATCAACATCCATGCAAAGAGCGAGAGAAAAGGAAGGGGAGGGGGAGAAATGACACAAGGAAGTGGGGCAATGGCTTAGTATTATTTAGCAGAGAGATAGTACAACCATTGTAGCTTCAATGGCAAGCTTCAACGCAAAACACCTTCACAACGGGAGTATATAGGCCTCCACCGTGCAAAAAAATCCCCTCAATTGGAAAAAAAGCCCTTTAAAATTAATGTGTAGCCCCTTTTATACGAATGGCTAAGCCCAAAAAAAGAAAAAAATGAATTCCCTAGGTCGTGCAATTGAACTTGAGCCCTCTTTGGTATTTTTTGTGCATTGCACCCACTCGGCATGCCTTTTTCTAGTATTATCCCTACATGGTGGACACCTTGCTTGTTCTTTGTTTGGATGGAATTTCCCCCTTGGCCGCCCTTTGAGCTCTCTCAAAAAGCTAGGCGGCCTTGGGTCCGTGGGAACCACCGCTAGGCGGGCACCACTGCCATGTCATCACTGCCATGAACCGCCTACTGGTGCCACCAGCCACTGCCATTATTGCACGCCATCTACACTGGCCAAAACAGCACCAAGCGCCACCCAAATGCGCCGCCAGGGCAGGGCCCTCTATGATGACCGCCATGGACACCACAAGAGCAATCTCTCTCTCTCTCTCTCTCTCTCTCTCTCGCTTGCAAACATTATAGGCCTCATGGCCTAGGCCTTATACCCCCCATCTTTGAGTGTGGACCTTGCTTATAGGTTCATTGAGTGCCACATGGAAACTGCACGGCCTTCAACCCTTTAGAGCCCCCCAAAATCCCCTTTGCATTGCTCATTGGAATCCCTTTTTCCCCCCATCTTCATAGCTCTGTCATTTGTGACTTTGAGATCCGGCTCCTGATCCATAAAGCCCTGGTGGAAGACCACATGATTGGCTCCAAATCCCCTTGGATTTTCCACATTCCCAAATTCTCAAGACCACAAACCGAGGCCGCAAAAATGTGAGAAAACCATCTATAGCCAGCCTTCAGCAACCGCACCCCGACTTTGGCCGACCATAACTCGCAGTCAGTAGCTCCGTTAGGTGAGAAATCAGTTCTTGATAGCTCCATACATCATATAGAATACATACAATCCATGGAAAAGCTCCAAAAATCTCAAATGGCACACGACCAAGGCGACCCAACCTGCTACATATGAGAGCGCGATGGCCCTGCAAAATACTCATAATAACACAATACATACCATAAAACGATAAATCGGTATACACGAATCGTTGCACATGCACATTATCAAACAACATACGGGAACAGAGAGAGACATAGAGCGAGAGAGAGAAGAAGAGCACGTGCAGATGCGCCTCCTAGAGCGGAGTACCACACCAACACGACAGGAGAGAGAGAGAGAGAGAGAGAGAGAGAGAGAGAGAGAGAGAGAGAGAGAGAGAGAGAGAGAGAGAGAGAGAGAAGAGGGAGAATAATAGACACAGGTGCTGGGTGCAATCTCCCCTCGTGCAAGAGTGAGCATTTCCCTCTTGCACATATTTATTTATAGGTTTCTTGAATGCCTAAAAATGAGTACAAACTGGCCGGCCGGACATAATTGGCCAAAGCTCATAAAGAGCACTTGAATAATCAAATATACATAAAATGTAATATCCTTCTGCATAATCCATTATCTGCTGATTCTTTTGCCACTTGTCAGCTAAAATAGATAATAAAATATCAATTCTATAACATACCTCTCCATTGGAAAGCAATGGCCTCAGTTGCGAAGATAAAATCTGCAAACAATATTTGTCAAAGACAATGATTAGAAATCCGTATCAAATAGTAAAATAAAATCCATAAAATTAGACACATTGGTTATGCCTACCATCATCAACATACTACCTATTCTAGTGTCCCATACCAATAGAATAAGTAGTATATGTGATACCCTAATGAATCAGGATATCATTGGTCACACTCATCATTGTATAAATCAATTCTCATCAATCTCAAGTTCACTTCATAAATACTGTCGCGACAGAAAATCATCATATACCAATTCCAAATCCAAATCCAAAATATCTTTCATTTTCTATACCCGGGTAACAAAATCATACCAGTTATAGTGGTGGCCAGCCACTTCAGCATGATTTTGTGATCGGTGTTGCCTAAATCGGCGTATCTACACCAATAAGACGTGCTGCCTAAATCGGTGAATCTGCACTAATGCTGCCTAAATCGGCAAATCTACATTTGTTATAAGTTTAAAAATCATGAATCTGCAATTTATCAATGTGCTGCCTAATTCGGCAAATCTGCACTAGGATGAGCATTTACACACTGCCTAAACCGGCGAATCTGTGTGCTTGTGACCAATGGACTAGACAAGACATAAAGGAGAAAAAGTATATTTACTACGTTGTCGACATCACAGTGTAGTATATCACCAAATGACTTACAAATGGTTGTGCACTATCCCAGAGCACCTTAGCTCGCATAAGTAGCTGCATAGCTTACTAACAAATCATCTCAACAAAAATTTCTTTCACTACAATTAGGGGGCATGACCTTAGTAGTGTAAAAGGGTATCATAAAATCGGATAAAATATGGTTAGGAGATTAGTACGAAAGCTGCAAAAATGAGTTTGCAAAATAAAGTAAAGAGATTACTTATCTGATGTCCTCGCATTATGGTTTGTATAGGTTTTTGTGAATCCTTAAATGAGTTAGAGAAATGTAACAAAAACAAGTGAAGATCATGATAAAGACCTTTTGAGTAAGGTCAATCAAGATAGCTACTTTATTTCCTTGAAATTGTGGTAAACGAAATACAGGTAACGGTGTGGAGCAGTGCTATTGTACAACAACTAGTAAAATATACCATTGAGTCATACAAAGAGGAGAAAACCCAAAAAATCTTCAGAATTTTATAAGTGCAATAATTTTAAGGCCCATTTATGAATGCTTGATATTGAACAACCGAAATTGATGAACGGAATCACAGAGAAGATCATGTGATATAGAACATTGCTTGTGTAATTTGACCTTAATGTCATTGAAAAAAAGGAAATACATTGGATAATAAATATGGGGAATGGGTGGGAACTTGGAATAATCATGAGTAGATATAGGATTTGTTTCAAAGTGTTATCTATCTTCTACACATACAAGAGTAATCATACCAATTGTAGTTTGGAACTGCTATTCTTATTGCACTTGTTTCATGCTAGGAATTGTCTTCTAAGGTGTGTTCTAGAACAAAGGAAAAAAGTCTAATGAAATTCAATCCAATTACAGTTCGAAGAATCAGGAAATGATAATGCATGACAAAATAGATTGTCTTGTGATGATTTTAAAACTTCATATCTCACGTACCGTAAAACCCTAAACATTTCTTGATGTTATCCTTAGAGTCTTACATAAACATGAAGAAGTGGATTACTATGTGCATATTTTGAAGTAAGAAAGAATCCTACAAAATTATCCTTACTTGAACCAACTTTCTTTCGAGAAATAAATTGACTTATCTTAAAATAATGAAGATAGACAACAATCAATCAACAATTTCTCAATCCACGATAAATCAAATTGGTGATATAAACCAAACAAACCCCGACATAATGGCACGAACAATTGATATATAGGGATTCCGTTGAGTGTATTTTTTATCTTGATAGTAGAAGGCCCCTTGGGAGATACCATCCCAGAAGAGGATGAAACCCGACCAAAGTCTTTGAAGACAATTGTGGCTAAGCATCATCATCATTGACTTACATATATTGAGAGTATTTCCCCACATGGGGCCGCTTGATATAAGCAATTATACGAGCGAATTGTGAGGTGTGCATTACCCACAAAGTCTCGCTTGACAAGCGAACACCAACTTAGTCTATTGTTGTGTCGTGTCTTGAAACTGTCTCGAGGGCATACAATATGCTTGCTAGTAGCATGACAAAGTTAGCAGCCCTGGTGACATAAAGTAGCCACTACTACTCACAAGCTAAGCTATTATTGATGTCAGTCATGTTTCCACGTTATATATATATATAAAATAAGTTTTTTTTTTTTTTTTTTTTTGCATGCTAGGGACATACCTAGATTTCTATTCATTTTGCGGTAAGCCTCAATGTATTGGTTTGGCGAGTGATATTTGTGGTGGACGTTACAGGGCACGGTGAGAGTGACATGCACAGGTGGAGTTTAGACGTTAATGGACATACATGTTTTTGGATAGCTTGTCCAATATGTTGTCGGAGAAGGTATTGTACTAATCGATGAATAACTTCGTCAATGTTTGCCGCTAGAAGTAGCGGTACTGGGAGGGGAAAGCGAGAGAGAGCGAAACAAAATGAAATGTTATATTACGAGTCTTCAAAGTCCTATGGGACCAAACACAGACAACCTTTATGGATTTAATACAATTTCTGGATACAAAATAAAATGAGGTAAAGTAAAAAAATAAATAAATAAAATTTAAAATCTTCAGGCTGAAATCATCATCGTCGTTGTCGTCGTCACTGCCCAAGGATGCCTGATAGCGCCCTGTTGTCACTGAGAAAGTATTGAGTCCATCCGCAGAAGAGCTTTGTCAATGTTCGTGTCTGTAGGTAGTCGTCTAGGGGGAGAGAGAAATAGCCGGGGGAGCACGGGGACAGGGGGACTCTTTTGTAGAGAGATAGAGAGTTTTGAGAGTTGATTGAGCTTCGTTATTAGTAATATCCTCATCAGAAACCTCAAGGAAAACACTACACTCGAGTGATGAGTGTCTCTGGAAGCCCGGAACCATGCACTCATGGCCCTTCAACTCTTCGCCATGCACGCTTGGTGACAACATGGCTACATCTTTGAATGAAGGTAGTTCGATGCTGTAGGGCAGTCGCCAAGAGGCTAAGGTCTGTGTGTAGTTGCGGGTGTGTGCTACAGCTCAGAGCGAAGGCCTCCATGTGAGTATTGTGTCTGGTGTGGGCGCCAATTGCAGACGAAGGTGAGAGAAAGTGATCGCTAGATGGGGAGGGGGGGAGAGAGGGAATGCAAACCTTTGTAGGGGCATCAATTTTGATGAGAGGGAGACTAGAGAGAGAGGTAGTTGGAGTGTGAACGCCACACATAGACTGGGAAGGTGCTTCTGCCCTGTGCCATGCAAGAACGAGAGAGAGAAATCTGCTTACGAGGGTGTGTGTGTGTGGGTGAGTAGGGGAGAGAGAGAAAATACATGCAGACTGTAGACAAAAAGCAATGTTCGAGAGAGATACAGACCGTGTGTGTGTGGTCATGGACTACCAATTCCATGCACAAAAAAAACAAATGGGTGACGTGAGGGGGTTTGAGAGAGAGAGGGAGATAGACAGAGAGTTTGACCGGTCATCTGCATGAGAGTGGCTGGCGGCCATAAAAAATACTTGTTTGGAAGGAAGTTGGCGGTGTTGCTCTACTGCATGGGTAAAGTGGCGGGACAGGCCGCTCGTTTGCTGCATGGTGGGCGCCACTAGGGTATTGGTGACGACATGCTACATGGGTTGTTTTACTTGCGTCCAGTGGTGGGCGCCAACGACGACGAGGGGGGTGGTTGAAGACGGGCAATTGAACTGCGGTCGATACGAGAGAAAGAGAGAGAGAGAGAGAGAGACACCACAAAGCGCATGTACTGGCTATTGATCCACAAAAACAAAATTAAAAATAAAAACTTTTAAAATAGAGGCGCAATGCTGTTAACGCTCGCATGCTGGTATACATTTTGCTGTTTGGACATTCTTGCTAGCGTGAGGCTTCCTGCGGTGTGGTATGTGGTATGTGATTGGTAAAAGGGGTGTGCTAATCATGACATCAAGCTGAAAAATCTAATTCGGAATGGCTACATCAGTATCTTGTGCACACATGGTCACAAAGGTGAAGGATGTCGCTACTGCTGCCGAGCTGCTGGTGCCCTTGCGAGTTGGGAGCTCATAGACACACAATGCATGGTGCAAAGGCTTACCCGTAGGGTTTATTCCTACTAAATTGAAGCCAAAACAAATTATTATTATTAATATTATTATTTTTCTATCTTCTTGTAGCAGATCTCTCCTTTATCGTACACATCTATCGCCATTGCAGACCAAACTTCCTATGTGTCCATTACTCTCATAATTATTCACACAGATGATATTGAAAATGAACTTTAGTGCTAACGAATTATGTATTAATTCTAATATAGCTAGCCATTGCGAATCATAAACAATTAATTCTCCGTGATGCAGTTCAAGCAACGATGCACTAAGGAAAAAAAAACATTTATTCTGAAAACATCATGATACAAACTTAGCTTCGTTATATGGAAGCGATGAGGATCGCCATAGCCATAAGTTGGTCGCTACGTCTTCCTTTGTTGTTCTCCACAGTATGCAGGAGCATCTCCTTGAGCCCTGATACCACTGCTACATATGGGAGCGCGATGGCCCTGCAAAATACTCATAATGACACAATACATACCATAAAACGATAAATTGGTATACTTGAATCATCGCACACGCACATAATCAAACGACGTACGCGAACAGAGAGAGATAGAGAGTGAAAGAGAGAAGAAGAGCACATGGAGATGCGCCCCCTAGAGCGGAGTACCACACTGGCACGTCAAGAGAGAGAGAGAGAGAGAGAGAGAGAGAGAGAGAGAGAGAGAGAGAGAGAGAGAGAAGAGGGAGAAGAATAGACACAGGCGCTGGGTGCAATCTCCCCCCGTGCAAGAGTGAGCATTTCCCTCTTACAAGTACTTATTTATAGATTTCTTGAATGCCCAAAAATGAGTACAAACTGGCCGGCCGGACATAATGGGCCAAAGCTCATAAAGAGCACTTGAATAATAAATTATACATAAAATGTAATATCCTTTTGCATAATCCATTATCTGCTGATTCTTTTGCCACCTGCCAACTACAATAGATAATAAAATATCAATTCTATAACACAACCGGAAGAACTCGCCGCTAGTGAAACTTCATCTGCTAATATCTTGACATATGAGACTCAGATTTCCGATGTGAAAAGGCCAATAGGATCCATAAATCAAGCACTATGCATCTATCCAACTGAAACCAACTTGGACTACCTGGCATCACCTGCCATGTCTGTCTCAGATCTGCAATTGCACCTTCAAACTCAAATATCTTGGGCTCTGTAGCTTTGATTGATGAGCCATGTGAACCAACTCCCTCAGCAATTCAAGTTCTACATTTCTAGGCAAAGAGACTACACCTTGAATCTCTTTCATCTACCACCCAAATTAGCCCTTCTTGGAGCCCTCCTTGGCCTATAAATTGCATTAGCCATACACATCTGCTGCTACCTGCCTGCCCAAGATCTTTGTAGCTGCTCTTGTCCTTTGCCATGCTTCTGCTAGCCTGCACATACCTACCCATGCCATCTTCTATGGTCGACTAACTTTGGCTGCACCAACGTGTATGTGTGTGTAAGCAACATACAAAACAACTTGAATAAGACAATTCATAGTAATGGAGGAAGTGAAAATCACTACAAGAGGTACTTAATATTAGCGACACTCACAGTGCGATGCTCAAACGGGAAAACCCACGGCGATGAGGATCGCCATAGCCATAAGTTGGTCGCTACGTCTTCCTTTGTTGTTCTCCACAGTATGCAGGAGCATCTCCTTGAGCCCTGATACCACTGCTACATATGGGAGCGCGATGGCCCTGCAAAATACTCATAATGACACAATACATACCATAAAACGATAAATTGGTATACTTGAATCATCGCACACGCACATAATCAAACGACGTACGCGAACAGAGAGAGATAGAGAGTGAAAGAGAGAAGAAGAGCACATGGAGATGCGCCCCCTAGAGCGGAGTACCACACTGGCACGTCAAGAGAGAGAGAGAGAGAGAGAGAGAGAGAGAGAGAGAGAGAGAGAGAGAGAGAGAGAGAGAGAGAGAGAGAGAGAGAGAAGAGGGAGAAGAATAGACACAGGCGCTGGGTGCAATCTCCCCCCGTGCAAGAGTGAGCATTTCCCTCTTACAAGTACTTATTTATAGATTTCTTGAATGCCCAAAAATGAGTACAAACTGGCCGGCCGGACATAATGGGCCAAAGCTCATAAAGAGCACTTGAATAATAAATTATACATAAAATGTAATATCCTTTTGCATAATCCATTATCTGCTGATTCTTTTGCCACCTGCCAACTACAATAGATAATAAAATATCAATTCTATAACACAACCGGAAGAACTCGCCGCTAGTGAAACTTCATCTGCTAATATCTTGACATATGAGACTCAGATTTCCGATGTGAAAAGGCCAATAGGATCCATAAATCAAGCACTATGCATCTATCCAACTGAAACCAACTTGGACTACCTGGCATCACCTGCCATGTCTGTCTCAGATCTGCAATTGCACCTTCAAACTCAAATATCTTGGGCTCTGTAGCTTTGATTGATGAGCCATGTGAACCAACTCCCTCAGCAATTCAAGTTCTACATTTCTAGGCAAAGAGACTACACCTTGAATCTCTTTCATCTACCACCCAAATTAGCCCTTCTTGGAGCCCTCCTTGGCCTATAAATTGCATTAGCCATACACATCTGCTGCTACCTGCCTGCCCAAGATCTTTGTAGCTGCTCTTGTCCTTTGCCATGCTTCTGCTAGCCTGCACATACCTACCCATGCCATCTTCTATGGTCGACTAACTTTGGCTGCACCAACGTGTATGTGTGTGTAAGCAACATACAAAACAACTTGAATAAGACAATTCATAGTAATGGAGGAAGTGAAAATCACTACAAGAGGTACTTAATATTAGCGACACTCACAGTGCGATGCTCAAACGGGAAAACCCACGGCGATGAGGATCGCCATAGCCATAAGTTGGTCGCTACGTCTTCCTTTGTTGTTCTCCACAGTATGCAGGAGCATCTCCTTGAGCCCTGATACCACTGCTACATATGGGAGCGCGATGGCCCTGCAAAATACTCATAATGACACAATACATACCATAAAACGATAAATTGGTATACTTGAATCATCGCACACGCACATAATCAAACGACGTACGCGAACAGAGAGAGATAGAGAGTGAAAGAGAGAAGAAGAGCACATGGAGATGCGCCCCCTAGAGCGGAGTACCACACTGGCACGTCAAGAGAGAGAGAGAGAGAGAGAGAGAGAGAGAGAGAGAGAGAGAGAGAGAGAGAGAGAGAGAGAGAGAAGAGGGAGAAGAATAGACACAGGCGCTGGGTGCAATCTCCCCCCGTGCAAGAGTGAGCATTTCCCTCTTACAAGTACTTATTTATAGATTTCTTGAATGCCCAAAAATGAGTACAAACTGGCCGGCCGGACATAATGGGCCAAAGCTCATAAAGAGCACTTGAATAATAAATTATACATAAAATGTAATATCCTTTTGCATAATCCATTATCTGCTGATTCTTTTGCCACCTGCCAACTACAATAGATAATAAAATATCAATTCTATAACACAACCGGAAGAACTCGCCGCTAGTGAAACTTCATCTGCTAATATCTTGACATATGAGACTCAGATTTCCGATGTGAAAAGGCCAATAGGATCCATAAATCAAGCACTATGCATCTATCCAACTGAAACCAACTTGGACTACCTGGCATCACCTGCCATGTCTGTCTCAGATCTGCAATTGCACCTTCAAACTCAAATATCTTGGGCTCTGTAGCTTTGATTGATGAGCCATGTGAACCAACTCCCTCAGCAATTCAAGTTCTACATTTCTAGGCAAAGAGACTACACCTTGAATCTCTTTCATCTACCACCCAAATTAGCCCTTCTTGGAGCCCTCCTTGGCCTATAAATTGCATTAGCCATACACATCTGCTGCTACCTGCCTGCCCAAGATCTTTGTAGCTGCTCTTGTCCTTTGCCATGCTTCTGCTAGCCTGCACATACCTACCCATGCCATCTTCTATGGTCGACTAACTTTGGCTGCACCAACGTGTATGTGTGTGTAAGCAACATACAAAACAACTTGAATAAGACAATTCATAGTAATGGAGGAAGTGAAAATCACTACAAGAGGTACTTAATATTAGCGACACTCACAGTGCGATGCTCAAACGGGAAAACCCACGGCGTCGCTAAGTCCCATAGCGACACCGACGGGGGTTAAAAAAACCGAGAGCGTCCAAAAACTCAGATCTCAGATCTGAGTTTTCGACGCACGCTCAAGCAAGCAAAGGTAACCCGCACTCTCTCTCTCTCTCTCTCTCTCTCTCTCTTTCTTCTCCACACACACACACACACACACACACACACACACACACACACACACACACACGAGGAGAGGAAGGAGAGCCATGTATGCTCCTTCCCTCTCCTCACTCTCATGTTCCCTTCCTCTCTTTCTCTCTCCCTCTCTCTCTCTCTCACACACACACACACACACACACACACACACACATTGTGCTTTTGAGAGAGAGAGAGAGAGAGAGAGAGAGAGAGAGAGCACATGCATACACAAAAAATGCACACACACATGCATAAACAAAGAATGCATACACACATTGAGAGAGAAGAGAGAGAGAGAGAGAGAGAGAGAGAGAGAGAGAGAGAGAGAGAGAGAGAGAGAGAGAAGAAGAAGAAGAAGAAGAAGAAGAAGAAGAAGAAGAAGAAGAAAGTCTTAACGTCGTAGGAAACTATCCCAAGAGAGCTTAAAGATCTAGTCGATGAGGAGTTGAACTCAAGACCTGTTATTGAAGAGGGAAATGGACTTTCCAATCTATCACACTTGGGCGATAGAAAGGTTATACCATTTTCTTCCTTTTCTTGGCGTGCACACAGACCCACACACACACACACCCGAGAAGAAGAAAGTTTAATTTAACGTTGTAGGAAACTAATTCAAGAGACCTTAAAGATCTAGCCAATGAGGAGTTGAACTCAAGACCTGTTATTCAAGAGGGAAATGGCATAACCAATCTACCACACTTGGGTGATAGAAAGGCTATACTATTTTCCTCTTTTTATTGGCACACACACACACACACACACACACACACACACACACACACACACACACACACACACACACACACACACACACACACACACGAGAAGAAGAGAGTGTCGTAGGAAACTATCCCAAGAGACGTTAAAGATTAGGTTAGATGTAGACTTACGTTAGATTAGATTTAGGTTTATTTAAGTTAGATTAAATTAGATTTAGGTTTATTTAAGTTAGATAAAATTAGATTTAGGCTTATTTTTAGTTAGATTTAAGTTAGATTAGATTTAGGTTTATTTATGCTAGATTTAGATTTACGTTATATTAGATTAGATTTAGGTTTATTTTGAGTTTAAGATTAAATTAGATCTAAATTTATGTTCGATGGACTAGCTTTTTTTAGATTTAGGTTAGATTTTAGTGCATGTCAATGAAGGTGCGCTCATGATGGTAAGCATTGTATGAAAAACACTTGCTCATATGAAAAACACTGAAAAAGACTCCGTTTTCCTACATGAGAAAATTTCCTGCGCTCACAGCCTCAACAGTCCATGCGGACCAGCAATTCCACCTGCATGTTTGACTGCTGCTACCATACAATAAGCCGTCATGATCAGCCAATGGAAGAGAAAATTGAGCCTACACAGAAATTAGTGATGCAAGATGACGATTCCAAGGGTCTCTCTCTCTCTCTCTCACACACACACACACACACACACACACACACACACACACACACACACACACACACACACACACACACACACACACACACCCCGTCAAATCTAGAGTAAGAATTAAGTGCTTTGAGCAGGCATCAGCTACATTGCAAGAATGGCGTACCTGCATGCTACAGAAAAGATCTACTGTGAAAAGAGGTTAAGATGCTATGAAATGCTACAGCTAGAGAAGAGGCAAAGGGGTTTTGTCCACTACATGCACTATCATGTAGACGTGGGTTTGTAGATTTCTTGTACCCACAAATATAGGCATTGACTGTAAGAACTAGGGAAAGCTAGACCTAGGATCCTCCTCCCCCCCATAATATAGGCGGGCTCCTAGCCCCTTGCCCTAGATGGATCCCCTGTCCACACTGTCTAGCCCGCGGCCCTTGGCTGAAGTCCTTGGCTGAAGTCCATGACCACCCTAGTCCTTAGGTTTGACCCTTGTTTTGACATTACTCCCCTATTAAGGAAGAGTTTTCGTCCTCGAAAACACAAGTAGTAATATCTTCTTAAGAATACGGATGTTTTCCTTATTGATGTCCCATACGTGGGCTAGTTGTCTGTATGTCCGATAATTGGTGCAGCGAGGAGGTTCAATGAAACCAAGAGCAATATCTTGATTTTCAACATTGTTGTCCTTTTGCAACCACTTGTATCGAATTGGTAACTCAATTTATAACTTACTTGAGTACTTAAAAGGAGTAACCACAACTAAGAGTTATCCAAAGGCATAACCAGTTTTCAGATCTTCTGAAGGTACTGGAATAATGCAAGAAAACCTTGGTGTAACTTTCCATGCAGTTGTGAGCCAGATTTCCTACTCACGTGAGTATCTTGAAAAGCTCAATATCTTGATTTTCTACATTGTTGTCCTTTTGCAACCACTTGTATCGAATTGGTAACTCAGTTTGTAACTTGCTTGAGTACTTGAAAGGAGTAACCACAACTAAGAGTTATCCAAAGGCATAACCAATTTTCAGATCTTCTAAAGGTGCTAGAATAATGCAAGAAAACCTTGGCATAACTTTCCATGCAGTTGTGAGCCAGATTTCCTACTCGCGTGAGTATCTTGAAAAGTTCATAGCTACTGAGGGATAGAATAGGGAGTGTCCTCTTGTCAGACTTCTGAATAGTTTGGAACACAAAGAACTACATGTTCATCCCTAATGAAGGTTACTTGCCAACATACTTTGTCAGCACACCTGGTAAGTCCTTGACTTATGAAACTATTGAAACAATATCCAACCCCACCACAACAGGTGTTCAATGTTGAAAACCTTACTTAAGCAAATTCTAGAATAGGGAGAAAATCATCTATTCAGAAATGCATTGTGATAACGTATGCTCTTAGCAGATCCTTTAGCAAAAGAAATATTTGTAAGCTGCCCATCCAACACGAGATGAATAGCAACAGTAAGAGTGAGGTGCTTTTCCCCAACCACTTACAGACAATCTTCCATGATTGTCGATATACTAGGACTCAATCATTGAGTATCCAGCCATATATTTGATATGGAGTGGAGACAACCAACTAGGTTGAAAGCGGGTTGGGCTGGAGAATCTTATAGGGTTTAGACCATCCAACCATAGACACCCATCCTGAGCCAGTACCTTGTATGGCAGGGTGTAAACTCATAATAAAGCTGCAGTAGAGATTGCACTTGTAATACAAACAAGGTGTAGAAAGAATAAAGTCCATGAATTTGCATGCTGATCCAAATAAATCAGTGTTAAACACTAGGGCCCATAACACCTAGTGTGCATGCATTTAACACAAACTTATTCAAACCGCAATTCCATGACGAGACTTTCCACGGTGCATTCGGGAAAGCCTAGCAATAAAAGTTGCACCATAACAAAATGTGACAACCCAGTCACACCTAGGTACCAACTATGAGACATTCTCATGAAGGTAGCATATTTGTCTATATGTAGAAACGAACCTCCGTTGAGGTGGTTTCACATCACTTGTAATCAGAACAAGTCTTTACTTAGTACCTGACAATTTCTGGCCATTGAAATTGTTCCTGATACGGTGTGCTCCAAATGGTCGAATGAACGAATGAGACCAGCACGTAGGGACTTTGTCGCGACACATCATTAAGAATTAGGCGCCAGTGTCAATCCCAGAGACTCATATTCACCACATGTGGAATATGTCTCAAATAAGGATGGCCAAAAAAGCGACATCCATCAAGTACAAGATGTAATTGTGTGTGGAGGAAACTATGAACACTCCACGATGCGAGTGAGAGGGACCCTCATTATCATTGCTCCACATTGGCTAAACCGAACTCCTTGAGTTCTTAGAACATGTTGTATCCCATGTGATAACATGTGCCAAATCGAACCTGACAAGTGGGTTCATAACATCATAATGTACAGTGGACACTATGGCCCAAAATACTTTGTTCCAACATGCCCTTGGCATGGCTCTGAAATGTTCAAGCATATTTAAACAACTTGAAAAAAAAACCAAGCAATGCATACTAAAAATTGGAATAACACCAAATCAATAGATGCGTACCTAGAGATTGAATGAATGTTCACTTACCCGTATTCAAATACAGAGGACCACGTTGTCCACCTGTGAAAAAACCAACAACATTGCAGTGGAAACCCTAGGTGTTGCCTTTGCAATCCAAACCCGTTGATTAGAATGTACGTAGTCAAACCCCTTGGTAAGACCCTTTGTAGAAACTGCTCAACTAGCAGGTAACGGTAACCAACATAGTCAACTGTGTACATAATAATTGGAATCAACTTGAGAAGGTGAATTCGTTTGCTAACACATGGTATATTGTGGAATTTTTTCCTTGAAAGTATAACGAGAATAGATCAAACTGTGATCCTCCAATCATCCGCCGGGTCTTGCTCCAAAACTGTGTTGCCGGGTCTTATCCCAAAACTGTGCTGCTATAGACACTCATAGTGCTATAGAGAGAGTAGGAGATCCACACAAGTAAAATACCTAGCTCATATGGACGGCCATGCTGTCTCAACTGATTGCTGCATCTATACATCGTGCTATAGATCTGCCTATGCGAGTGTTAGTTCAGTCAAAACTCAACTCCATCATCGCACCAAAACATGTAGTGCCTATGAAGTACCCAAAAGATTTGTAATGGCAAGACTCTTGCTTGGCCAATAACATCAATGGGAACTACAAGGGATAGATCTGTTCAAGCTGGAGAACAATCACCCAAGAAATACCAGCCTTGGGTCTTACCCTAGGTCTGACAATGGATCTTAGCCTGTGTGGCTCATAGCCCTTATGCAAATAACAAATGAGTGTTCAATCCAGAAACCAATGAAGACAAATTGGAGTGGCGTCTTGACCACTTACTAGCTGAGAGTGAGAGCACTTTGGCCCAGGCTGACTCTTGAGCAAAACATGTAGCAAAATTTTCTTAAAAAGTTTTTATTATTCTTTGAGAGGAATAAGAAAAAAGAAGAGCATGCTGGGCTGAGGAATTGTTCGTAAACGACTATGACATGTATAGTTGATTGCCATGCTCCTGTGCATCTTATGCCTAACGTGCAGCTTATCCTATAAGAATGCAATAATTTTCTGCTATGACTCTTAACGAGAGAGAGAATAGAAAAACAAGTCACAGACTGACCCACCTACCGTGTATGTGGTTGTGACGACACCAGTGTGACTTAGCAGTTTGCCTTGAAATTAAGTCCAAGTTTTAGGTTCTTTTTAGTGGTGTTGTGTTTGGATAGCAACCTAAACAATCCAAAATGATTCATAATTAATATTGTCTTTGACAGAGTGACTGTGTGAGAGCGTACTGTATACCACCTGGGTAACATGCCTTGCATACAAAAGTGGAAGCCAGTGGCTACCGTGACAATTATAAACGTAAGAGTTAACACCAGAAGTACCTTGCATCGACCTGATTGGGAGGGATTCAGTGAGATGATGTCCTGATTAATGTAGATGCCCTAAACTTGGTTGCCACTGCTCTTGACGCTAAGTTAATGGTAGCATGAATTAGAAGCTGTGTGTCACATGAAATTGGTCAACCATTTGGCTGTGCACAAAAAACAAGATTGTGACATGTATATCATATACACCCTAATGCACTGATCGGGTATGGATCTCATAATGTTGTCGGCTGATTGTATAAGCTGAGATTATGAAACTGGTCTTACCAAAAATGATTATATCAGAAAAGAAATTGGGGCATAACCCTACCAAATTCAAAAAATGGAAAATACTCTGAAAAGCCACATGCACGTATGAAGACATATAACTACTGTGCCCTGCACCAAAACTAGAGTTTATGTCGAATCACGAACTAAAGCAACATCCTTACTTTGTCGGACATGTGGACACTGCTTTTTTTTATGTGTTCCTAAGCAAATAAAGCATAATTTTTGATTTTTTGCACGTCGAAAGTCAGATTGTGATAGTCGCTTCTTGACCACGTTGGTCACGACCAGATATGTTCCTACAACCAAATTATTTTGTGCATGTTGGACCTCTTTGGTCATAACTGGTGGGTAGACAACCCCTTGGGTTGCTGGCAAGTGAGAAGTTGATTATGGTAGCATTTTATAAATTAATCGTGTGAGATTTTCCACTTGCGTAGCTAATATCTGGACCTGTACAACTAGCTTGCAAAATCGGGCATCAAAAGTTTGCCAGTCCTGTCGAGTGACAAACTCCCTGGCATCCGACAAGTTATTGTCATCCTCTATAATATCAAACACACTCTGAGGAAGAGGAGATAGACTGCCGAGGTATGCATTATATGTCCCTGTTGCCACGTGGGTACCCTCCGTGAGAGTATCCGGCCACACGACATCCATAGGTGGAGCCGATTCCACGTATTCGAAGTCAAACATATGTTGAGCATCAATTTCCGTACTCATGGCAAAATGCATTGTACGAAATAAAGAGAAAACAATACCTTGGAGCACCGAAAAGTTTGTAGCCGTATCGAACACAGAAACTCGTAGAAGCATAGGCTGATAATTAGTCGTGCTAATTATGCCTATGGTCGTAAAATAGGTGAATTCCAAGCCGCGGTAGAATTCGTGAAGAGTGAAAACTGCCGAGGAACTTCAAATCGTCGTCAACGAAGGTTGATGCAATGCTACAATTCTGCAATATGGAAGAAGGAACAAGAAATTGACTTTTTTGAAGAAGTTCATGGCCCGGTGGCGAGATTATGTTGCCCTTGCTATATTGTGATTAATTTGAAAAATTATGCAGCTTATTGA
Organism: Adiantum capillus-veneris; assembly: GCF_014529385.1. Taxonomy (NCBI): domain Eukaryota; kingdom Viridiplantae; phylum Streptophyta; class Polypodiopsida; order Polypodiales; family Pteridaceae; genus Adiantum; species Adiantum capillus-veneris. The sequence goes on from NC_140960.1 coordinate 95,482,348, forward strand.
TTCTACGCCTGCTGAACGGGATGTTGTGAATCGAGTCCCGTGCCCCCTTGTTATATGCCGAGATGCCTTTGGCTTGTATGGGTGTATGTCGGGGTGGGCATGTACCCTATTGAAAAAAAATTTGCCCAAGGGTTTTGACCTTAGGGTAGCATGTGAAAAAACCAGGCCCACAATGGCGATGAAGTTCTACTGCAGGGCCGCCAAGAGGCGAGGAGGTTCATAGAGTGGCTTGAGGTGCTCGGTTGCGCCCGCCACAGAGACGTATTCTCCTTAGCACGGGATCGCACACAGTTCAAGGCCAAAACCATTCGGTTTCGCGCAGGTGATGCAGTCACCCTCCCTCCTCGCAAGCGGGGTTGCCCACCCCAAAGCTCTGTCAAGTTTCCTGTGTAGAGAAGCGTCACACCTCATGCACATGCAAGCTAAAGATAGAGGTGGCTCTCCACGCCTGTGTGTCCCCCAAAAAAGAGTGGCTCTGATACTAGTGTGAGAACTAGGGAAAGCTAGACCTAGGATCGTCCTCTCAACCCCCCATAATATAGGCGGGTTCCTAGCCCCTTGCCCTAGACGGATCCCCTGTCCACACTGTCTAGCCTGGCCCCTGGCTGGCCCCTGGCCGAAGTCCATGACCACCCTAGTCCTTAGGTTTGACCCTTGTCCTGACATTGACCAATAAAGACGAGATTATAACCCGGTGGTTCTGATCTCTGTGCACCTCTAGACCGAGGTGTGCGGGGATTGGACATGACTAGAGAATGTGAGGTAGTTTATAGTGTGAACAAAGAGAGAGAGAGAGAGAGAGAGAGAGAGAGAGAGAGAGAGAGAGAGAGAGAGAGAGAGAGAGAGAGAGAGAGAGAGAGAGATAAAAGACAAAGAATGCCAATAGAAGATTAAATTTGTTGTCCAGATTATAAGGGTTTTACCCTCATTATGAGTAGTGACGAGGATGTGGGGCCGTCCAATCGAAACACCTATCTTTCAACGAGGATCTTATGTCCTTGTAATCAATGCAAGCATATTGTGCGACGCACAAGACGCGTTTCTTTGCAGCACGTTCGCGAATTTGGAGAGTTCGATCCATCTATTATAGATCGAGTTGTTGCCAATTATAACTCGTCAGACTCTAACATTGGCCAACAGGCACAAATCTTGCAACCGAATAGATGTGTTTGTAGGCGCTTTGGTCAAGCAGCATATGTGAGGCCACAAGATGTAGCCTCTGATAACTCGGGGGATGATCATGCAGACCACATTCCCAACGAGGCAATGTTTGAGCCCGAGATTGATGAAATGATCGAGACAATCATGGATTCAAAAAAGCCTTATCTATGATGATATGAAAAGTGAAGCTGATACGCCATTGTATAATGGAACAAGTGTGTCTAGATTGAAGGCGCTCCTGGTTCTTCTCAACATGCAGGCAAAGTTTGGATGGAGTGACACTAGCATCACAACGCTTTTTAGGTGATCTATTACAATTAGTTTACTTTAATAAAAATCTCTGGATGTATAATGATCTGATAGATTTTTACACAATTGTACAATATTTTTTTCGTTGTGTAGATTGCTCAAAGAGCACATACTGCCAGCTGATAATGTGATGCCAGATTCCCGAGAGGAAGCAAGAAAGATTTTGCGAAACTTGGGGATGGATTACAATTTGATCCACGCTTGTCCTAACGACTGCATTCTTTTTAGAGGGGAATACATAGACATGGAGAAGTGTCTGAAATGTGATTCCGAGAGATATCGAGTAGATCTCCAGGAACAAAAAATTTGCAAAAGATTTTGCGACATTTTCCTCTGCTTCCTCGCATCAAGCATTTCTTCGAATGTAAGTCCATGGCTGCCCTAGCATCATGGCATGAGGAGAATAAATCTTTGGATGGTGTGCTACGGATTCCTACAGATTGCGCAGCCTGGAAACATATAGATGAAACATGGTTGGATTTTGCCAACGAACCTCGAAATTTGCGCTTAGGCCTGGCTATGGATGGCATAAATCCATTTGGTCAAAGATCAACATCTTATAGTGTATGGCCCGTTGTCACTGTCAACTACAACATTCCCCCGTGGTTGACTACGAAGAAGGGGCACCTATGGCTAAGCTTGATTGTGCCGGGGTGATATAAAGTGAAGAATATGGATGTGTATCTTCGTCCACTATTGGAAGAGCTACAACAATTGTGAATTGGCATAGAAGTGGTGGATATGAGCCAACGCACAGGTCGTCGGAATGCTTTGATCAGAGGCATTCTAAGGTGGACCATGCATGACTATCCCAGACTAACAAAATGCTCATGTGATTTACACTCCTCACTCAAACATTGTAAATCTTGATTTTTTTCAAGCTTATCTATTATCATGTATATACATGCAGGGCTTCAAACAAGCGGATATAGAGCATGTGTCACAGGTGGACCTAGACTGAATGCACGTAGGGCGTCCTCATTGAAGAAGCAAATCTACGAAGGTCATCAAGCGTATCTTCCAGAGAATCATGTGTTACGCGATGGATTTTTGGGATGAGAGCCACTGAGAATGTCCGCACAAGCATGATTAGAGCAGAAGGAGATATGTGATGAAGGATTGTCCCCAGGGATGAAGAGACTATCTCTATGGTACGAGTTACCATACTGGACCCGACTCATGATCAATCACTTGCTTGATCCAATGCACATATTCAAGAATGTGGGTAATCTACTATGGGACCATCTAACCGGCAAGAAAGATTCTTTGGGAGCCAGGGTTGACCTTAGAAATGTGGATCGTATGGAGCAATATTGGCCGCAAACAACATCAATCACTTGCTTGATCCAATGCACATATTCAAGAACGTGGGTAATCTACTATGGGACCATCTAACCAGCAAGAAAGATTCTTTGGGAGCCAGGGTTGACCTTAGAAATGTGGATCGTATGGAGCAATATTGGCCGCAAACAGCGATCAATGGATCGATAAAACTCTCTAAAGCACCATGGATTTTCACAGGAGCTCAAGAACGCAAAGTAAAAGAGACCATTCAATCTTTGCGGACCCCCACTAGCGTAATGCACTCGCTCCGAACGTGTTTTACTAAAGAAGGAAAGCTTATCGGTTTGAAGTCACACGACTGGCATAAAATGTGTCAAGTATGTTCATAGTGGAATATATCATCGTGGGAGTTGTGTAACAAATTCATGTGCAGACTTTAATATCATTGCTTCACGTGTTTTGTAGTTTATTTTACCGGTGGCCATTGAGGGATGTTTGTCTCTTGACGTCCGTAACACAATCTACAAACTTGCGAAGTTGGTGCAATGGATCTCACAAAAGGAGATCAATGTAGACTCCATACCATTCGACAAACTAAACGCTGTGGAGGTTGTGTGCATGTTTGAGAAACATTTTCCTACTACCATGCTAACCATTCAAGTGCATCTTCTTGTTCACATAGTTGATGAGGTGGAAATAACTGGCACAGTACATTCCAGATGGATGTTCTGTTTAGAACGTTTCATGAAAACACTCAAGGGATATGTGCGTTAGAAGGCATGTCCGGAGGGTAGCATGGCAGAGGGTTGGCTGGTATCAGAGTCCCTAATGTACATTAGAGAGTGGCTAGATGGATTTGATAAAGCCCGGGACACGCTATGGCGAACCATAGATGATGAGCACATATCTGGGATTGTCATGTGCAATCTCGATGTTGAGAAGAAGACGACGGAAGATCTAAAGGCTAAAATCAACCGATTTTGCATGCTTCACAATCTAGTGATGCAAAAGTGGATTTTACAATATGAGGATGCAAAGCAAGAACGACAAAGGACATGAATCGAGTGGAGATGGGAAAGACGACCACCGATGCACTATTCGACGGGTATGGAGAGCCTACCAACATTCATGAGCTTAAGATGGTTGCACAACCAATTGAAAAGCGCATAATAGTGCGGTGAAGAAGTGACTGAGGAAGAGTGGGAGTAATCTCGGGGTTGCGCGACCAAGGTAAGTTTGCAATGTACGACTAGTGACTTTCTAGATGTTTGAACGGCCACTCATAATCTTTGTTCGTTGTAGTATAAGTCATACACAGTAGCATGGTGTAAAGGTCAACATTTTAGGGTGGAACGGATCGACAAAAAGCGTTTTACTCAAGATTGTGGAATCATGGCAAAATTTGAACAGTCTAGTCAACGACGGTCCTCTGATGTAGATCTTGTGGTGGCAGAACTCACTTACTTCCGCAGGCTACAAGAGATTTTGAGGATCGATTATAGAGGAACTTTTGTCGACTTGTTCGACGTGCAATGGTTCAAGATAATCATGGAGGGTTGCAACGCTACTGTGCATAGAGGAGATTCTGGTTTTCTTGAGGTGGATTCAACTAAGAAATGGACTGACCTAAGAGACACTTTCGTACTACCCGAGCATTGTGAACAAGTAAGTATGTAAATAGTTAACATCCTATTTTAGTAGTTATGTGCTTGGAAGTTCTCATGTAAGTTATGTTTGAACGACAAGTGATATTTCATCCTACAAGTCTGCATCAAACTGGTGGTACATCATAGAGGTAGCCCCTCGTAGTGCACGGACGCATGAAAGCTACCATGTGCCAATCACAGCGGCATCAATGGAGAAGATCGGAGATGATGCTCAGTCAGAAGCTGCTGAGGTGGTGCCAGATGAGCATCAAGCTGCTACTCTCTATGGGGTGCATGCAGAGGATCTACAAAATGAAACAGAGGACATATGTCTAAACGAAGAGCTCTATATAGATATAGAAAGTTATGCTGAGCTATGAGAGGATGAGAGAGAGACCTCTTAAAGCCATAAATATTATATTTAAACAATTTTGCTCCGTTTTATAAAAACTTTGGCGTCATTGCATCATTGTATTTAATGGTCTTTGCGTCCATTTTTGTTTATATGCGTCATTGTGTCATTGTATTTAATGGTCTTTGTGTCCACTCTAGGTACGTATGCTTTAGGTATGTTCTCACAAGCAGGGATGACGAGCACTGCGCTCCGAGTGGGATGGATCCTGAAGCTGCAATCGCGAAGGTAGTGATCTGTCTTTCCTCATAGATACGGCTTGTCCCATCGCTAGATCTAATTGCTCGGGTGAAAGAGACGCTAAGAAGCACTACTACTGCTTCTTAGTGTCTCTTTCACCTGATCAACTAGATTTAGTGGTGAAAGAGACGCTAAGAATCACTACTACTACTTCTTAGCCTCTCTTTCACCCGATCAACTAGATTTAGTGGTGGGGCAAGCAACATCTATGAGCTAATACGGACTTCCTTCGCGATTGCAGCTTCAGTCTCCATCGCACCCGGAGCGCAGTGCTTTTACAAATTCACAGAAATTCAACGAAAACTCTCTACACAGGAATCCCCCCCCCCCTCCCTCTCTCTCTCTCTCTATCTATCTATCTATCTATCTACTTGTCCATGTTTTCTACTCCATTCATTCAATATTAAGTTTAAACGTTTGTGTGTTTAATGCAGGTATGGATGATGAGCAGTTTCTTTCTTCTTTGTCACCCGAGCACAGACAGTGGTACTTGGATCGTCATCGCTCTGGCGCACCATCACGTGTTCCTACTCCGTCCGCGTCTCCGTCAATTTCGAAGCATTCAGCGCGCTCCAAAGCTTCGGTGTCGACAAGATGATCTTCACACTTGTCTAGGCACTGGCGCTCTAGTGGTGGCGGCGGCGGTTGTTGTGGGGATGCCACCGCCGATGCCTCCACACCGCCTCATGTTCGATGAGGCTCTTTACCCTCCCCTTCTTTGCCCGCCCCCACACCAGCCACAACATCGCCATCTATGCCAAGTTTTGCGCGACTGACTATTCCTAGCAGCTACACACCACTACCTACTCCTTCGGGAGCCCAGACTCCTAGCTTCGGGGCCTTTACTCTGGTGGAGACACCTGACGTCCGTACCCCCATCGACACGCTCCTAGAGACCCCTGTCGGGACACCCAGGTTCACACGTCACCGAAGAGAGGGCTTGCCTTACTCCGTCGACTTCAACGGCGGCATTATCATGGATGATGACAGCAAGAAGGTGATCTCACGCATGCGTGGTCTTTGCTCTCCGGTGTTTAGACACTACATACTAAACACTTGGAGTGAAGGACCAAGTGATTTAAAGGACAGAGTCATCAACATACTTCATGACGAGTTTTCCGTTTCAACACGGGATGACCGTTTCAATGAAGACCTGATGAAGGTTCGAATGTGCGAATACTGCAAGCACAAGCGTTCTAAAGTGCAAAAAGCAATAAAGCATGGGTGGAATAGACCAGATTGGCTGGCCAAAGAAGATTGGAAGAATGTGAAGAAAGCAACATGCGAGAATCCTGACAAGTGGAAGCAACAAAAGGAGGCAGCCAAAGTGCGAGTAGAGGCAAGGAGCTCGCACCACTTGGGGAGCGGCGGGTGGGCATCATTTGAGACCGATTTTGTAAATGTTTTTCCATTGCTATTTAGGTTTGATAGTTTAGGGTTTAGGGGTTTTTAAATTCTAACATAATGGATTCTTTGTATGTTTGGGCAGTGGACGTGACCCCACACCGTACAAGCGCGAGTACGCAGGCAGGAAGGGCTTAAACGCCCCGATGAACATTTTGAGTTCTCGTGGTGGCATGATTAGTATTATGGTTTACTCTTTTCTATTTGTTGTATTGTTTTGTAAATAATATGTTTATACTTACAAAAAGCTGTCTTATTGTTTTTTTTCCAGAATTCGACAGATACACCGCTTGGATGCGATTAGACGTTTGATTAGACGACGTCAGTCTAATCATAGCTAGTAGCTAGATATAGCATTAATTTCCTTTTTTCATATCATATGTATCATGAGATGACGTGTATACGTCTTTTTGTAACTATTGAAAAACCATGTATATTTTTTAAATAGTGATAATGGTGTTGTAACTATTTACATTTGTAAAGTTTAATTAACAATCAACTGATTTTGCCTATGATGTCTACAATTGTTATGGATTTACTTTCATCAATTTACTTTTGTAAGTTTTGTATCTTTATTCTACAAACAATACTATGGATGATGGAGTTAATGGTTATATTGTCTTGTGAGTGACTACTTTGGGTTTATATCTAAGCTTGCACTTTCTTTCAAAGGTGAATCTTAGCTTATCTTGGATTCAATTAGGTTTACTCTATTATTGGAACATTCAATATGGTTGATGGGTGAATGCCCTGCCACCAAATGTTTTTACTCTCGGGAATCGCTATAAGCATCGCTATATAAGGATCTACAGCATCGCTATGTGCGTTGTTATAGAAAATTTGTAAACGTCGCTATGAGCGTTGTTATATAGCGACGCAGATAGTGACACTCATAGCGACCCTCATAGCGACGTTCCCATATCGACGCTCATAGCGATGCCGGGGATTATAAAAACCTAATGTATTTGCGTCGCTAACAGCGTCACAAGTGCACACAACCTCTTGTAGTGAATATCCAACTTACTATCAAGGCTTGTGGTACAATAATCTATGCTCCCATGGCCATGGTGGATGATTCGCCTCTACTATCCAAAATGCCATTCTAGGAAAGAATTTTCTTTGTTACCTACATCCATCATAAACCAAAAACTTAATTAGTATTTTATTTATGGACTATAGGTGTCTTTAAAAGAATGCACTTGCTATTGATGTCCACATAGCTTGGACTATAGGCTTTAAGTGGACCTGATTAGCCATATCTGGGTAGCTCTTGCTAGAGAAGTAAGGGACAAATAGTATATCTTCCAATCGTAAGCTCTGTGGATTCTATAAACACTCTTTTAAATAGCATTAGATAGGTGTGGATCCATTTCTTGCAAGCTTTAGTTATGATGGCAATTTCTTTGATTAAGGAGTGGGGTGATGGGGGTGAGAATGGAGGAAGACCTCACCATCAAGTAATGGGGGAAACTCACGCATGCGGTTTTGTCAGCTCCTACAACTTAATTTTTATCCTATAGTAACCCAAAAAAACCATCTTTATTCATGTTGAGATTGCTTTTGGTTTTAAACCAAGGCTTGTAAGTGTTTTTTTAATCTCCTTAGGGGTCAATGATCCCATGATCAGAAATTCTCATTCTACTGTGTGTATGTGTGTTTATATGTATGTATGTGTGCGTGTTTCTATGTGTGTGTTTGTTGTGTGATACAAGAAATATGAACATACAAAAATTGAGATTGGACTGCAAACATTACATTCATGCAAGGATGAATCAATGATAGTTAAAGAAATACAGAATATGAAGAGAAGTACCAGCCTCAATCAAGGCAATATAAAAGCTTTATCCCCATGCCTATCCTTTGATATATTTTACTCCCTTGTGCCAATGACCTAAAGACCATATCATGCAAAACCTACAATTTTTTTGGATTAGAAACACTATACATTCCAATACTCATGGATAAAATTTTCATGATAATAAGAGCTTTTAGCTTTTATATACTACAAACATCAAAGAGAGGATCCCGTGCACACACAAACTAAACACAATTTAGGCACCCATGCAAGAATGATAGGTAAGGTAATGAGAGCACATTGGAGAGAAAAAAATCACTAACAAAGCAGCAACAAGGAAGCATTTTCAAAGGCTGAGCATGATTTCCCAAACAAAGGAAAAAGCAAGTGGCATGAGGTCATAAAAAAAGAAGCATTACATAAGTCTTTTTTTGGTGCAATATGATGCTTCACATCAACTAGTTTTACGGGATTTTTTTCCACACACTCACAACCTGTATGGGTTGAACCATAGCGAGTATGCTTGTGCGCTCCTTGCCGCACTGTCGAAGCAAGGGACTTGCCGATACACCGTATGCGAGCCACAAACGGCTCCAAGCACACAACAAGCCTAAACTAGCAAGCTCAAGAAAACAAAGGGTGTGTCACTCACCGCTCTACGCTCGCCTTTGTGGTGGATTCCTCGCCGCGATGAAGAAGAAGCTGCAGTCGTGCCGCGCTCAACCGCTTCGCCGCCGTCGTGCCTTCGTAATGCTCGATCGCACACACACTCTCCCTCTCTCTCTCTTTCTCACACACACACACACAAGGAGGTGAAGAAGAAGAAGATGGAGATGGAGCAAGAGCACTCTTCAATTGCACAAATGAGAGAATGAGTAAAAATTAGGTTTAGTTGGCTTTTATAGGAGCTCACCCCATTCACACTTGGGCGCCCATGCTTAACCAACTAATCCCTTGAATGTCCAAGTTAAAGTGCGCCTCTCATCGACGATCACTCTACCTTTCCCTATTGGTTCGACAAACCCGGTACCTGACTCTAAATAATACAACGTTTATAGATCATAGGGTGTCCGTGTGCCGTGAGGGTTAACATGCCCCCCTTCCTGATGTAGATTCCGTCCTCGGAAGCTATTGAGTTGAAGCTGGTTCGTCGAGGTGGAAGAGCATTTGAGATGAATGTCCTTAGCCTTCTTCAGTCACTGCAAAATCAAACAGCATTGGCACAGTAATTGCATTCTCTTAAAAAGCATATGCAGTTTTAGATAGAAAAATTGATTGGTCAAAGAATTTCAAACAATTTGTTAGCAATGAACATTAAATTGCAATGTAATCAAATGCATAAACAGATGTAAAGGTAGAAAATTAAACAAGTCTGGGGTCACTAATTTGACGGTCGAAAAGCACTAGAGATCGAATATTAATACCATGGGTAAGCTTCTTAACTTTCTGTGGTCAATTAAGTTGTTTAATCACGAGAGCCAAGTATTCATGTTCAAGGGCTGACTAGAGGCTATATCTAGAAAACCTTGTAGTTAAGCTACCATAAAAGGAATTTCTCATGAAATCATCGCCTGACTGATTACTTTTTCTTTGACCCCCCAAGGTCTTTTCACAGTGATTCAATTATGATGTGTGTGCTTATTTTGTATGCCTTGGGTTTTTTGCTTTTCAAGGAAAAGCGCCCACGCTGGGAACCTCTAGGGCTCTAGTACCATAGGCAATACATGTGAGTGAAGTACCAAATCAAGCTGAGATTTCTCTTCCAGCTTAAAATTTTACATTGTGGCACTTTGATTTTTTGCTTGTTCATTTTCAGCATTTAAATTTTGTAACTTTGGGGGGTCATATAACACTGATACACTCCCCAGGCTCATCACATTAGTAAACTCCCTTTATAATACTTAAGCTAAAGGTCGATAGGGTTAAGCCCACTAGAAAGCCCTAGTACATGTCATACAATGCTGCCTAAATCGGATTAAGAACCTAAGTAACCATTGTTTATTAAGAAGGCATTCCCCATGGTATTAAGAGAAGATTTCTAATACCTAGCTTGGTCAAACTAGCTTAGTCGGACTGCTTGATTTTTAAACCTAGACAAGTGATTATGACAAAAGATTACATTGAATTAAATGTTTGATACTAAGCAAATGCACTGAATATTATGCTACCAATCACAATCAAAGCAGACAATCATAGATGCAAAAAGAAATAAGGGCAATGCTAATGGACATAAAACACCTGTTTGTGTCGATGGTCGCGCTTGATTTGAAGTGTGAACGAGAGAAAGGTTCCATGAAGGTCCAAATCCTATCAATAGCAACACGCTCCTGTACACACTAGGAAACAAAAAGAATACCTCCAGGAGGCACATCAGTGGGAAAAATTAAAACTCCTAAAAAACAACTCAAAACACAATCTAGACCCCTAACCTACCTATCTATCACCCCTTTTAGAATCAAGGAAAGAGGATATTATATAAACCGGGTGGCCACCCTAAGGCTAGGCCTCTATCCTCATCATCTAGATAAATAAAATCGTTGTCCGTGAGGCCATAGTCTTCCTCGGTCTCTATTAGTTCCTCTTCATCATCCTCTTATGCAAGCATGCTAATCAAGAACCTCGTGATGCGTGGATACTCATCTTGTGCAAAAGAATAAGCATGTGCCATTGGAGACACATTCGCTACTGGGTAGGGATCACTAGTTAGCCATAGACGTATCAGCCATTTTAACTCCTCAAAATTTCTCTCACATGCAAGGCTCTCTATCAAATCCCATTCGCAAGAAAGTATAGGGTAGCATACGTAGAACACTTGTTGAAAAGACAAGGGGTACCTTTCATAAAAAATAGAAGTGCATGCCTCTGGTGAAGTAGCCATTTCTGACAAGACAGATAGATTTGGTTAGGCCTTTAAAACATAAGAGTTGTTTTTGTGTGTTGCTTGACTTGACACGGTGAATTTGGACTTATATGTAAGATCTGATAGGGTGCTCTCTCATTGCTAGGCGCTCTTGCTCTTTACTATTTTTGTTTTTTTGCGAGTATAAGGCTATATATATACATTCCCTAAGATCGGAGATTGAGAGGTCAGGGAAAAAGGTTGAGAGGGAAACAAATGAATGATGACTGTCAGCAAACACTCCCCCCTTCCTTGGGTAGATCATACCATTTGAAATGAGCTTGTCACCCTTTGAAACCAATTGTTCCAGTTGGTAATAGGTGAGGATTTTTGCCAGTAGTTTTCTATTACCCCAGGTGCCTCGTCAAGTTGCAAGGGTGGTAAGGTACTCTCCCAGGATCGAACTTGAAGTGGTTCATTAGGTGATTCTTGAACACTGGGAGGTGTGGATTCTTTTGTAGCTTCATGGAGGTCCACTACTATAGATGGAGGCTGTGTAGAAGCTTTTACCTCTATGGATGTATTACATGAGGAGCTAGAAGCTTCATGGGACTCCCCCCTTCCTGAGCTAGGTGGAACAAATCGTTCTTTCTTTGGTACCCAAACTAGCTCGGGAGCGGGTGTGTAGCATTCTGTGATTTTTTCCTTTCCACGATTATTGATTCGTTTTGGAGCTACGGGATTGGGCTCACTTGGGTCAGGTGATAGGTAAGAGCACACTTTACGTTTTGGCACCCAGATTTGATCATTTCCTTGATAGTAGCCTTGGGCTTCCAATAGTCGTTTAGGGATCCATCGCAACATTTTCTTACTTTTCTTGGAGCGAGTGGTACGTTTCTTACAAGGCTTCTGTTTTTTAGCACTAGATATGGTCACTAAAGAAGCTTTAGGGACCCACTTGTATGTTTTCTTCGTTACATTAGGATGAGTCTTGTCAGAAGCGATATGCATTGCTTGTAGCATATTTAAGGGTATAGGCATTTCATCCCCCTCAGGTGTTACCCAGGTCGTCCCCCTATTTCCCCAAGTGTCTATGGTTGATGCTAGGTGGACCCAATCCACATTGTCTGATTCAGTCATCCCAGGTAGGATATCCATATAAGGAGAATCTTGGCCAATGTCTGTATCCTTCTTACAAGTGTAACAATATTGTAGTGGGGCCGAGTGAACCGTGGTGTCAGAGCGATGATCAATAATGGTTTTACTCCCTAAGGGGTGTACCTTACCAGTCACCAAATCCACTCTAAGGACAGAGTCTTGGAATTGCAAATAGACATGATTTTTAGACCAATCATGAACCATTTGTGCTTCCCTCATGAATGGTCGTCCTAAAATCATTTCATATGACATAAGGTGTTTAGAGAAATCCATTACAATGAACGTATGTCGTACCTTGTGTCCTAGAACTTTGATCTTAAGATCCTTGAGCATCCCCATAGGTTTGGCTATGGTACCATTTGCCATCTTTACCAGAATGTTAGTAACACTGAGGCGGGGTTTTCCCATGGATTCCCAGCAATCTTTTGTAACGATGCTAACTCCCGCACCACCATCAAGAATTCCCTTTATAGTTAATCCCTTGGCAGTGATGGGTAGGGTCGCATTAGACTCGTCGCCTTCAAAATACTGCCCTAATTCATTAATGGGTACCTCGATCACAGACTCGTGTCCATCTAAGTCAAGTGATTGCACATGATTTTCCTCATCAATCATAATCGAGTCAGGACTATTTGGTTGCACAAACTGCGGTAATCTCGTTCGTAGCTCTCCGTTAAGGAATGCTCGAAGTGCAAGGAATAACTCAGGATCTCCATACAGCTTTGCTATGATCGTGGTTCGGACCTCAGAAGACATGAAGTCCACTAGTTTGGCAACATTCATTGGCGTTTTGCAGGGTGTAGGTCCTTGACTAGGAACTGGTGAGGATGGAATCTCATATTCCTCAATGGGATCAGGTATTCCTTCGTTAAACATCCTTTCCAACAAGAAGGGTGTATGCTCACTTTCTGATGTCCTGTCCTCACTCCCTTCTTGGATGATACTAGATATGGCTAACGGTCTATGGTTCATGTGGGGTGGATGAACTTGCGTGGGAAACACTGTGTCATGAATTTTGACCTGCATGGGTTCTGGTTCTAGTTTCCTTTGAGTCTCCTCCACTAAACCTCTTAGATGTTTCACCTGCTTAATCTTGTCTACAGGGTTTGGGTACGTCCCAATCTTCTTTTTACGATTCTTCCCTTTTTGCCCCTGTGGTTTATCTTGGGGGTCTTGGATTGGATTTGGAAACACTTGTGGTGTTTTCAGAGGCTCTTTATGGTTTTCTCTTATTCGGTTTTCATTTGGTCCCATGTTACGGTTTTCCTTGTCGGTCTTTCCCTTTGTGGTATTGGTTCTAGTCTCCATTGTCTCGACTGAATCTGAATCATCCTCGAGGTCATTCATATACACGGGGTCATCTCCAGTTCCTATGTTTGTTTTGGAACTTGGCTTTGAATTTTCCGTATTCTGCGACTTCTTCCTTCGTGTCTTCTTTTTCTTTGCTTGGATAATTGACGCGGTATCTCTCTCTTCGAGGATATGGCCTGGCCCTTGAAGCATGGACCGTGTAATCGCATAAGCGGGTGCGACGGGTGGTATTGGCGATGTCACACTAGCAATTTCGACCAAATTCAGGGGTGTGATTTTAGGCGCATTTGGGTTATAGGGGCATTGGGCAATCAAGTGATCTATGCCACAATGATTACATGTGAGTATTGGCATTGCAGACGTGCTCCCTTGATTCACTTGCATCTGTGCAGCATTCTTTTGCAGCCTAATAGGGAACTCCGCTACTCGATGTGGTCCACCACACTCGTAGCATTGAAGAGGTGGCCTCCTAGCCTGGGTGTTGATATTTTGACCTCTGGATGCGAGAGCAGCAGCTTGATAAACCGGCTTGACTTGTCCCCAACAATCTTCCATGTAGTATATAGGACATTCTTCCAATGTATCAAGTCCGTAGGCAATACTAGTGTCTATTTCCTCCTCACAACCATCTGCATAAGCATTAGATGGCTCGCAACCCACTTGGTTCATAGGGGCGACTCTTGGATGCGGGGGCTGCGGTCCTAGCACAGGAGGTGGTAGCGGTGTAGCTTGTACAACATTTTGAGATCTAGGGACCATGTGTTGCGGTAGTTGCTCAACAGGTGGAGCAGGCATCAATACAGGAGCTCGAGGCGCATCCGTCCAGGCTACAGGTGGTCTATTTGCCATCATACGTTTCATCATTAAACAATCCTTAGCTTGGTGACCATACCTACCACATGCGTTGCAAGTTCCATTAAATTTTACTCTAAACGTAGGGCACTCACTAGTGCTATGTGGACCTAAGCAAATGGAACACCATTGTTGCTCCCTTCTTGGATACATGTGACTATTTTGAGGGGGTCGATTATCCTTAAGAGACTCTTGGATTGCCTTGGTGAGGTCTGTCAAGAATGTCTCAAATACCTTTGGCTCATTGGCAATGGGCTTTGCAGTCATGGGTTCATACTCAATGGCTTGTGAGCTAGTGGATCTCGTGTCAGTAGACACCCTCATGCCTGCTATCATCAAGTTGTCCTCTAATTGGATTGCATTGGCAGTGACATCTTCCCAGGTTGTGATACCTCTAATCACTAGTCCATTATAGATTCCTTCATTCCTCAACCCTCTAATGAATCAATCAAGCAGTTGGTTATTGTTGAAGCGCTCATTTACAGGGCAGCGAGAGTTTAAGTGCTTTAGACGACTAATGAAGTCCCTTACTGACTCTCCTTCCTTACGTTCGGCCTTCTGTAGCTGAGATGCTACACCCCAAAGCACACCTTCTCGTATGTACTCCTTTAGAAACAACCTTCGAAGGGTAGGGTAGATTGTTTTCTCATCCACCCTTAGGGTCCTATACCAATCTCCAGCCTTCCCACTTAATGTCAAGCTTAAGGCAATGCACTTATGTAGTTCGTTGCGTTCCCCTAAGGAATCACATACTTGTTCAAACACTTCAATGTGTTTCCTAGCATCTTCGTCCCCATTGAATTTTTGCGTGAGTTTGGCAATTTGTAATGCCTTACTTCTAGGCTCTCTATCAGATGCGTGACGCATATTTTCCGCGATAGATCGACCTATGGTTTGAGCAAACGCTGCCAAGTCACCTATGTGAGGAGGTAGGGCCGGTGGAGGTACTCTTGGAATCATATGTGGGAGAGGAACGGGTACCGATCTTGGCATATGTGTAGATGATGCAGGATATGGAACATAACCGGGCATAGGTCCACTCGGATAAGAGCTAGGGAGCGGCACTCGAGGAGCATAAGCAAGTGGTACAATTGGAGGTGTGGGGGCCATGTGTGCATAAGGGGCTAAAGGCACATATGGTCGAGGCCCCATATTAGGTACTACAACACTAGGTAGTGGCACTGCGCTAACCGTAGATGTCATCGGTACATTCTCTGTTAGGCTTATCCCTGGAGTGAGCACTGTGTTTTCCTTGATAGAGGGTTGAGCCAAGTTAGGGAAGCTAAAGTTGTCGCTCGGAGGCTCAGATTGCATAGAGACCCCAGGTGAAATGACGTAAGATGGGTCCATGGGGCTCATTAGAGGAGTCTCCATTTGTGATAGAGTAGGCTGTTGAGCCTTGCTCGTATCCAGAAATCTCATGGGGCCAGTTGAGAGTATATTTACCCCTCGGTTTTGCCTTTCTGATTGAATAATGCCATGGATAACATTACAGATCATTTTCTGTTGATCTTCGATGCTCGTGGCACTAGAGGTGGATTGTACAATCTCTATCCATCCTACATGGTAAGCGTGGCCAGAGTGTAGATCCGTCAACACCTCAGTGTGGAGGTCGTATGTCCAATGATCATTAATGAACAATCCTTCTAGAGTCGACGTGTTAACGGTTTCTTGTGAGGTAGAAGCAATGTTGCTCCCCGTGGTTTTACTTGTCACCAACGGTACTCTAGAGGGAACTTCTGAAGGAGGCAGCTCAACAGGGCCTTCTTGGTAAGAAGTTGGTAGGATATCCACATGGACACTCT
Organism: Adiantum capillus-veneris; assembly: GCF_014529385.1. NCBI lineage: Eukaryota > Viridiplantae > Streptophyta > Polypodiopsida > Polypodiales > Pteridaceae > Adiantum > Adiantum capillus-veneris. Next base: position 95,498,564 of record NC_140960.1, read on the forward strand.
TTGGGGGTGTGGGGTCCACGTGCGATGTGAAAGGAGAGTCCACTTCCCCACCCCCTTCGTGTGCTTCATTTGCATCAGGTTCCGAGCGAATAGCTCTACCTAATGTTTCCATGAAACGGCTAAACATACTAGTACTAGGCTGTGGAGCTTCGGGAGGTGCATGGCCTTCTCTCTCAGTGTTTTGGGTAGGGTATGCTTCCATGATTTCTGAGTCGGAGGAGGAGTCACTAGCGGCTATTTTAGGGTCTTGGGTGGTGCTACCTTGTGTCCCCGCTGAGGGTCTAGAGCTTATCGTGGATGGGTAATGGGTGTCCGTACGAACAGAGGCACTCTCAATATGCTCGTGTTCTAGCACCCGCCCAGAGCGTAAGTGCATGTGCTTTTGATACCCTAAGGTGTCAAAAAGCTGCTCGAGGAGGCCTTGTGACTAGTTTTTAGCGTGTTTTTTGTTTGTTTTTTTTGCTAGATTTTTTTTGGAGCGTGTCGTGGAATGGGCCGTGTGATAGCTCGAAACGAGCGTATCGGTCAGAGGGTCGTGCCGTGCTTTACAGCCCTCCGTTTGGTCACTCTATGCCCTCGGAATCCCTAAAACTGTCAATTTCCAGTAGGGAACTAGGCCCAAACTAGAAAGTCTAAGGGTGCAAGTGGGAAGAGAAAGGAGGAGAGTGGAGGACTTGTCCCACATGCTCTCATTCTCTTTTGAGGGAGTAGGGTATATATATAAGAGTGAGTCTAGTATATATCATAAGACTGAGGACTGAGGCCTGGGCTTGGGCTTGGGCTTGGTCCCGATCCCGATCTATCTTTTATGCAAACCAACCCGTCCGTTTTAAGAGTCACGTTTTTTATTTTCGAAAAATATCGCCGCCCACTCGCTCGCGTTTTTAAATTCCGAATTTTTTTCCCTTTTTTTTTCAAAATTATTTTTTTTCCCTTTTTTTTGCAGAAAATTAAAAAAACGCAGAAATTGCAGAAAATGCAGAGAAAACGCAGAAATTGCAGAAAATTAAAAAACGCATAAATGCAGAAAATTGAAAAACGCATAAATGCAGAAATTGAAAACGCCGAACTTGAAAATGCAGAAATTGCGGAAATTGAAAAAACGCAGACAGTAGTAGAAATTGAAACTTGACAGCAAATGCAGAAAACGCAAAAAACAGAAATCTCCACACACTCCTTCCCTGCCTTTCCTATGATACAAATTGCACCACAAGGAAGCGTAAAGTGCTAACCGAGCTTAGTGTAGGGCATATCCCCGGCAACGGCGCCAAAAATGTGCGCTCCTTGCCGCACTGTCGAAGCAAGGGACTTGCCGATACACCGTATGCGAGCCACAAACGGCTCCAAGCATACAACAAGCCTAAACTAGCAAGCTCAAGAAAACAAAGGGTGTGTCACTCACCGCTCTACGCTCGCCTTTGTGGTGGATTCCTCGCCGCGATGAAGAAGAAGCTGCAGTCGTGCCGCGCTCAACCGCTTCGCCGCCGTCGTGCCTTCGTAATGCTCGATCGCACACACACTCTCCCTCTCTCTCTCTCTCTCACACACACACACACAAGGAGGTGAAGAAGAAGAAGATGGAGATGGAGCAAGAGCACTCTTCAATTGCACAAATGAGAGAATGAGTAAAAATTAGGTTTAGTTGGCTTTTATAGGAGCTCACCCCATTCACACTTGGGCGCCCATGCTTAACCAACTAATCCCTTGAATGTCCAAGTTAAAGTGCGCCTCTCATCGACGATCACTCTACCTTTCCCTATTGGTCCGACAAACCCGGTACCTGACTCTAAATAATACAACGTTTATAGATCATAGGGTGTCCGTGTGCCGTGAGGGTTAACAATGCTTAAAGGCCAACTCCCCTTGACCAAAGTCTCTTAATACATGGGAACAATTAAGGGTACGAAAAGTGACCTCAATATCAATACACATAATTTCCTATAGAATGTGGTCGCTTATAAATAGTTTACATAAATGAATAAAAGTGGTATTTACACTCTCTCCATCTCTCTCTCTCTCTCTCTCTCTCTCTCTCTCTCTCTCTCTCTAAGAAAAGAACCTTGAAGAGAATCTTGTAGTTGAGGCTTATTTTGGAAGTCTGTTTTTGTTGTCGAGAAAATTACAAAATGTATTAAAATGTGATGACATGATATACAATGATCCAATAGGAAGGGGGTGGGATAACCTCTTAATTAGATAAAGGACTGCATTGCAGAGATGGAATCTCACATTCTCAGTCTTGGGCCAGAGTACATTTGGGGTATCTTGTACCTCCATTTCTGCCACCACAAAGATTTTTGTAGCAAGGCTTGAGAAAATAGGGATTCAAAATTTCCCTACATAGAATAACATCTGCCTTACTTAAGTCATAGAGGAGAAAAGAGCAATGCTAGGGAACATTTGAAAAGAAGATGATGGTGTGGCTATGGAGGATGGCAATGAGGGTATGAAATGGGAGGGAGTGTGCAGAGAAGGGTAGAGAGAGAGAGAGAGAGAGAGAGAGAGAGAGAGAGAGAGAGAGCCCTTCCTAGGGGTCTATGCAAAAATTATACAATTTAAACTTTTATACAATTTCAATATACATCAGAGTTGCAAAAGTGTTTGCATAGGGGAGGAGTTCTCAACGTCCAACCTAGCATGGAGTTGAAGCCATGAGCTGACAAACTACATCCAAAGGCACCTAGCAACTAGTGCTACCTCTGAATGCGTGATATGAATGAAAGCATACTCACAAGATTAACAAGGTGGAGGGTGAATATATGTGTACACCGCATTGCGAGAAGAGAAAGAGAGAGAGAAGAGTGGAGGGTTAAATAGAGTGCACAGAAACACAGGAGAATGATAAAAGAGAATTTTAAATGCCCCACCTAAATGAAACAGGAAACCATGAATTAATGCAATAATAAAATTTGGGTATACCATAACATTAAAAAAATATAAATGATTAGAAGAGCACGTGTAGGGATCAATCGGTCCACCCATCCACTTCCGCTCTACTACAAAGAGAGAGAATTTCACTTCACAAGGAGCGAGCCAAAACACCTCCAGCTTACATGATTCAGAAATAAGCTAAGGCTGCTTTGCCTCCCTCCATGAACCCAAGCTCTAAAAGAATCCCAAATACCAGTAGATTGTAGGCAATCAACACCAACCATACCAATTTAGGTGACATGCCTCTTAGATGCCCAACATTGGGTGTTAGGCAAAGCCGAGACAAGATCCCCAATGGGTTAGCCATGTAGGTCATTCAACTCTTGATGCACTAACCATATAGATGAACCTAACAAAAAGAAGATCTAGGCAACACCCCTGGTCCAACAAAGCCCTAGGTCATCGACCCTTTCATCTAAGGCTAAGAGATGTCGGTGATCCTAATCTTGTAACGATGTTGCCATGAGAAACATAACACATGAGTCCATTCACAATAGCATTTTCCATATGCACAAACAATCTTTTCCAAGTAGTTAGACTGCATAAGGTCTCTACCCTTACACATCCACCATAAACCATCAAAACCACTTCATGATCCAATCCAAAACTATAAACCATAATCCAATCTCATCACGTGGGTGAGCACTCCACCCAACTTAGGGTGATGCACATCCATTATTGCAAAACCACTTTAGCACATAACATGGCTTCAAAAATTTTGGCAACATTTCGATAGAACAATTATACCCCCGAAAAAATCCAAGAGCCACACCGGCTTCCACAATCATTATCATAATCATAATCCATGAGGAATCTTAGCTCTTGACCATAAACCATATTACTTACTGAACCAACTCCCATACTTGGAAATTCATATACCCACTACAATCAAACTGAGCCCACACACATGGTCTTTAAGACATGAACTTTACATGCATAAAAGACGTCCGACTAGTGACTTAAAAATAACTTCAAAATCCCATTTTTGAATGTTTTACCCATGAGAATGACTAGTAACCCCATACAAGGAACGACTAGTAACTCACACTCACAAAGTGCTATCAATGATATAATTTCATTTATAAAAAAAATTAATCAAGGTTTTGATTTGGTTAAATAGGTTCTTTTATCCGATGAATTTATATGATGGTTCTCCAAGGAGTCTGGGGTCCAAAATATTGACCAAGTGTAGTGGGCAGCAAGTTGTATTTTGACCATAACTCTTTGTTCTAATTATGTGTTTAATCTCTAATTTAAAGGGTTCAACTTGATTCATAGGAGTTTAAGAGATATGACCAAAACAGTGTTCCTACCGCTTACATGACATGAAATGAAAAGCATTTTTTTATGTACATACGTGATCGTAAACACACTATGTGCATGGATCAACATGCTAAAAATGATGAAACAAGCATGGATCATCCTTGTACAATCCAAAAAGTTCATACACACCCTCACATACAAAAAAGTGACCACTGAGAGAGTAGTTGCTCAGAAAACGAAGTAGAGAGAGAAAGAGATGATGGCTATGGAGTTTAGAGCTTTTTACCGTTCTTGAGAAGTGATTACCAACTGTCAAAAGGCTTATTGTTTTTTTGAAAGAGAGCGGTGATGAGGGAATCATAGAGGTTTTCATCACAAAGTTGTTGAAGAGCATGCACATCGTAAAAAGAGTGCTACATACGGAGGCGTGGTGGCCCTACAAAATACCCAAAATAGCACACTGCAACCCATAAACAAACAAATCTACATACCTGACAAATCGTACAAATCTATAATCAAGCTAAACACAAACATAGGGAGATAGAGAGCAGGAGAGAGCAAGAGAACACATGCAAATACACCTCCTAGAGTGGAGTGCTACACCAACACGGCAAAGAGATGTATAACACAGACAGAGGGTGCAATCTCCCCCTGTGCAAGAGTGAGAATTTTCCTCTTGCACGCATTTATTTATAGATTCTTTAATGCTAAAAAATGAATACACATTGACCGGCCGGGCATAAATGGCCATAGCTCATAATGAGCACTTGAGTAATAGATGTACATATCCCTTATCCATAACATACTCTGGGATTGGGAAATCAACTATCCTCAGTTGCAAGGTACATAAGTGGTGGGGTCCAGTGCGAGGTACAAGATGCTGGGTACATGCTTGCATAGCACAATGAGTAGCTAAAGACCAAAAGAGTAGCAATGATTAGTAGGAAGCAATTTAAAAGTGCAAGAATGTGTAACATGTGTATGGTGTGATGGGAGTGCAAAAAATGAAGTAATTGTGCATAGGTGCAGATTGCAACATTGGTCAGAAACGTTGTTCCAAATAGACCACCATCTGTCACCCTTCCACCTTTCCATACCAATTCATCATATCCTTTCATATCAATCCATACAAAATGTGGTGGGCCAATTCCACATATAATGTAACCATGGAGAGTCCTGCCTTACTAGGCGTAGGAACTCTAGTACACACGTATTGACATCCATAAATTTTCATAACAATATTGCAAAGCGCAGAGTCCTTCCCTCTTTAGGCGTAGGAGCTCTAACATGTGTAGAAATTACTCCATTCTAATTCAGTTCAATCCATAAGATCCTTGCCATACCAATGTACAATGTCTCAACGAGTGTGTTGGGTAATGTGACAAGGGTTTGTGTGAGATGAGGGTGTCCTTGGTGAGGGGGACTGTATATGTGAGTAAGTTTTAAACCACTAATGATTGTTGCAACAAAGTTAGAAGCAAATAGATTGCACATTTAGAACATACAATCTTGGCACCTTGACTTGAAAATCATAAAGTTAAAAAGTAAATTAAGGTGGAGCACAAACAAAAAGTGATCCATAACCTTGTTGAAACTGAAATGTGAGACAACTTAGCAGGAATTAAAACTCGACAGTTCTAACTAAATCAGTCACAAATAAACATAAAATGTAGGAACCAGATTCGATTTGATCGTATAGATCAATGTAAGAGACAAAATTACACTGATTACTTACATATGTCTACTATGATTAGCCTTCGATCGATTAGAAAATGAGATAGAATTGATATATTGTTGATTGTTTTGTTTGAATAAATGAAGCAGTCCTCTTGATATTGCAAACTATTGTCTCCAAAATGCTTAATATTGTTTTAAAAAAAAGTTAAATTTAAAATTTTTTTTTAATTTTTAAAGGGCATTGACTAGTGTTTAGTCATGATATCACGAGCATACATCTTGTATAGCATGTAAAGGCTACATTACAAACAATAGATTGGTCCAAAAATGCAAAATTTATTCGATCGTAGTTGCTCTTTCCTAGAAGCATTCATTTACGACATGCTTTATCAGTTAGACATAAAATTATGTAAGAGAATATAGGTTTACTGTGCATCAAGAAAATGCCTTGCAAAACCACATACTTCAGCTTCTCTTTTAAACTTGTAGTAGGTAGTATGGGAGTCTACAACTTGTAAATTACCTAAACTAGGCTAAATAATTCCTTGAAAGTCAGATAATGTAGACTATACAAGGTATAGCCCTGTCATTCAAAATTAGGGCAAAGTAAATGTCTAATTAGCTTGAATGGAAGAAGAAGGATCCATCAAGTACGGATGCTGGTTTGCGCATTAACGAGACACTCACAGTGTGTGTGTATATGTGTATGTATATCAGCCGAATTGAAAAGTGAGTGTGTGTGTGGATGCCAAGAAGTCATCGACTTACGAGGCTGTGGTCAATCAAATATAAAGGTAGGGCCGACAGTTTGGTTTGATCATTGATATTGACCATCATCCAAAAGGAAAGGGGGAGAGGGGAGAAGAGAGAGATAAATGAAATGAAATGTTATATTAAACGTCTTCAAAAGGTAAAAATGACCAACGAGACAAAAGTGATACAATGCTTGTGAATCTAATCCAATGTCTGGGTACAAAATCAAAATGAAGTAAAGTGAAAGAAAAAAAAAACTAAAACTAAAAGCCTAAAAACGTCAGACTAAAATCATCATCATCATTGTTAATGCTTGAGAATGCTTGGCAGTGGGCGTTTGTTGGAGAAAGTATTGCATCAGTCACTAAAGAGCTTCATCAATGTCTGTTTCTGTAAGTAGTCGGGGGACGCCACTATTGTGTAGGCGTCAGATGCAACAAACAAGGGAGGGAGAGAGCGAGAAGTGGATGGAGAGAGAAATACCAAGACAAAGCATGGAAGATAGTTTAAGAAATATTGAGATAGAGTATGAGAGACAGATTGAGATTTCTTGTGGCTGCATGTAGTTCTATGAAAGAGAGTTAGATGACTCAGGTCGACTTAGAGAAAGAGTTGAGAGAGAGTGAAAATGCGACGATAGCCCCTCAAAAATATGGGCGCCACTAGTTGTTAAGAGAGTGGGTTCTTAGAAAGCGACCGAACTGCGCACGCCTCCTCTCTCTCTATTTCCCTCTCCCTTCACTTTGGTCCCGCCGTGCTCGGCCTTGCCTTTGCCTTGTACACCTGGCGGCCTCCTCGGTCTCTCTCTCTCTCTCTCTATCTCTCTCTCTCTCTCTCTCTCTCTCTCTCTCTCTCTCTCTCTCTCTCTCTCTCTCTCTCTCTCTCTCTCTCTCTCTCTCTCTCTCTCTCTCTCTCTCTCCCTTTTGGTCTTGGCCTCCCTCCTTGCCTTTGCCTTTGCTTGGCGGGCTTTGAAACGGGGGCCCGCCCTTTGCACTTGCCCTGGCTTGGGCACCTTTTGACTACACCCTCTCTTATTCTCTCTCGAACCCCGTGGTGGAACGGGCGGCCGACCACACTCTCCCTCTCTTGCTTGAATCCCATGGGACGCGCCTCTATCTCACGCCGGGGAGGCATTAGCAATGTCGCTAATGCCCTCCCCCTTTGCCTTCAAAATGCCTCGCAGTGCAACTGTCCGAGTGAGATCGCCCTCCAGTCGGTGCCTTACCACGTCAGCGCCACCGCCACTTTCGCCCCCTGAGCCTCCTCCCATCCGCTGCTTGTCGCTGGCATTGGCCAAAAGCCGTCCACCGTCGCCCTGTGCGCCATCTAGCACCTCCAACGTGGAGTCGGAGCAGCACCCCATAGGGCCGCCATCACCATACACTCAGAGAGCTCACTCTCTCGCATGCTTTACATTGTGGTTCCGCCTCAGACCATATACCGAGCAATCTTGAGCCTGTCTTGCGCAGATGGGACTAACACGTGCCACGTGGCCAGCAGGGGTTGTCCAACCCTCGAAGGCCCTTGATTTCCCAAGTTTTCTCCCAAAAACCATGTATATAAATTTTTTTTGGTGTCTCCATTTCGCAGCTCTCATGTCCTACATGATAGTGAAACCTCGTGCTGTCGAGCCGTGCTGGATCCTCACCGAGTCGGCCGCTAGTCGAGCCAATATCATCCCCTTTTTCCTTCTTTGAGTTCATTATCCGAAGCCGCAAAAACGCGAGAAAATTGTTTGTATCCTTCTCCCTATCATTTGCCGCCAATTTTGACTCGTTGTATCTTGCCGACTGAGCATCGGATGGACGAACAATTGATTTGTGCTTCCTTCACACGATGCAAACTATCACCGAGAACCTTGGCGAGGCCAAAAAGATTCCAGATGGTGCATCTTCCAGTGCAGGCAAATGGGCTCAAACCTGGCCCTTGGAAAATCTTCAACTGATCATAACTTGCTAACCAGAGCTCCAATCCACAATCCAAAAAAACAGGTAGGCTCCATAATTTGAGCTCTATGCATCTATTTGCCGACATCTGCCTGGGCCATCTATCCCCAGCTCGCCTGCTTGTTGGGGATCTGCTAAACCTTCTAACTTTGAACTTCCGTATTTTGAGCACTGAGGCTCCATTTGATGAGCCGTTTGGACCGACTTCTAGAGCACATTGAACACTACATTCCAGAGCACTGACTCAATACTTAGGACAGCTTCACCTGCTATCCCATCTGGGCCCATCTTGGAGATGTTTTAGCCTAAAAAGTTGCATTGAGCATGCATTCCCGCTATCCTTTGGTTGCCTAGGCCCTTGTTATCTGCCCTAGCCTTCTGCACTGCACCTGCCTGCAGCCCCTACTTGGCATAGACCACTTTCTAGCTCAGACCAACTTTGGATGCACCAACATCATTGAAATAAGAGAGGAAGAAAGTATTGCATCAGTCACTGAAGAGCTTCATCAATGTCGATTTTTGTAAGTAGTCGAGGGGCGCCACTGTTGTGTGGGTGTCAGATGCAACAAACGAGGGGGAGAGAGAGCAAGAAGTGGATGGAGAGAGAAATATCGAGACAAAGCATGAAAGACAATTTGAGAAAGAGTATGAGAGACAAATTGATATTTTTTGCGGTTGCATGTAATTCTATGAGAAAGAGCTAGATGACTTAGGTTGACTCAGAGAAAGAGTTGAGACAGAGTGAGAATGGGATGCCAGCCTCAGAAATATGGGCGCCACTAGTTGTTGAGAGAATGGGTTGTTAGAAAGCAACCAAACTGCACACACACACACACACACACACACAAAGAGAGAGAGAGAGAGAGAGAGAGAGAGAGAGAGAGAGAGAGAGAGAGAGAGAGAGAGAGAGCGAGAGAGAGAGAGAACAATTCTATTCAGCTGAGTACCGATCGATTCTAATGGACAAGCAAGAGTCTTGCCATTAGCAAATTTTTGGGCATTATTTTAACAGTACACACTTTAAGTGTGAAGATCAAGTTGAGGTTTTGAACGTCTTAAACTCATACATGCTTATCTCTACCAAGGTGTATAGATGAAGCCAACATTTTAGACAGCACGGCTATTCACAAAAACTCAACATTATGGATTTTTGGGTCTGGAAAAGATCTAGTTATGCATACACTTTCAACTTCAGTGGATCTCATATTTTATCTATAGCATTAAGAGTGTCTCTACCTTCACACTTGCACTTTCAAGGAAAGAAGTCCACAAACTGTCAAGGGGTAGTGGACAATCTCAACTTCAAAAGATTGTAATGCGGAGGGAAAACCCAAGGGGGGTCACGGACATAGGCCAAGGGCCGGCTACTAGTTGAGCAATTTTTTTGCAAAGTTTAACCAAGGGGTTTGATAATGTCAATTTTAACTAAGGGGTTTGGATTGCAAAGGCAACACCCAAGGCTACATGTGCAATACTACTTGCATTTCACCAAATTTCAATTATTGTTCCTAGACCTTTGCAGGCGGAAAATTTGGGCAGGTGCCTTTGAGTACAGGTAAGTGAACACTATGTTCAACCTCCAAGTAGGCATCTAATTTGGTTCTATTCACTTTTTTGAATATGTTTTTGTTTAGTTTTCGAAGTCGGATGCATAAACTTCTATGTTTTCATCCATTTTTCTCTTAAGAAAGATGACAAGGTCATGCCGAGAAATTTGGGTTGTAGGGTCCAAAATAAGTTTCCGCATTACGCAGTTATAGACCTACTTGTAGGGTTTATTTGGCACATGTTATCACATGTGATACAACATGGTCTAGGAACTCAAGGAGTTCAGTTTAGCCAGTGTGGAGTGAAGATAATGAGGGTCCCTCTCACTCACGTCGCGGAGTGTTTGTAGTTACCTCCATACACAAGTCCATATCGTACTTGAAGGATGTTGTTTTTTTAGACATACTTACACGAGAAATATTCCACATGCGGAGAATATGAGTCCCTGGACTGACACTGGCACCTGCCATATCAATTATGTGTCGCGATGAAGTCCCTAGGTGCTGGTCAAATCCATTTTCTAGATCATTTTTAACACACCATATCAGGAACAATTTTATTGGCAAAAAATTGTCGGATATGCAGATCGTCTTGTTACGGTTACAAGTGCGGCTAAACAACATCAACAGATGGTTGTCTCCCGGGGAATTCACTGTGTTTTTCCGTATGGTACCACGTGAGTATACAAGAGGGGGGTTTCTAGATTTTGTACATAAGCGTATACAATAGGGGTAGCCCCTCATTATTTCATACTCATATCGTATACATGGGGGGGGGGAGGGCTACATACAACTACCTGGGCCGTGTGAAGTTTGAACGCATATGCAACCCTTAGGGCCTAAAGGGCCACATTGAGTCATGACAAATTCTCACACTCGTCCTGAATCGTCTCTGCCTGCTTCTCGTGAGTCCAAAGTTTTCACTGAGCAGTGAGTTGTCGCTGTTGTCGTGTGCGTTGTGTAGTGCTCTTAGCTCCGGAGTCCGAGTCGCGACTTGCTGGCACTAAGTTCTGACGTGTGCGGTCGAGGTCCTCTGTTGACTTGCGGAGTTTGATTGTCCTAGTCACAAGTCCCACGACCTGGTTGAGAGCTGCAATATGACACGTTTCACACTCTGTCGAACTTTGACGATCGAGCTGGTTGAAGCTTTGACCTACCGCGACTCAGCTGAGGACCTGCTGCCTCTTTCGTTTTTACCCGGTATTTACAGTATAGCTTATGTAAATTTTCCGGTTTTCTTCTAAAGGTCGCCATAAACTTGAGCTTTTATCATGTCTAAAGCCTCAGGTCAAATATGTATGTATGTAAAACCCTTCAACTTTAGTCATTTAACCTTTAGAAGTTTAAGTCTTTAAAAATAAACGTTTCTTGAGCACTGACATGAATCCACATAGACACACAAATAAGCTAAAAACAGAAAAATCTACTCCTTGCAAAGTTCGAACCTTCTTCCTCTTCAATTTCTTATTTGCACATACTGACCTTGATGATTTTATGAGGAAGCCACATATCTATCTATACTTCTATATCTATACTATGTATAATGGGGGAAGGGATTCCGGTCCCTTCCCCAGACAAGTGTCAACACCTCCTCTGTCAGGCAAGTGCTACCTGCTGTTAGACGAAAGGAACATTAAGAGAGAGAGAGAGAGGGGGGTGCCACTTCCAGTTAAATCAGAGGAGAGAGAGAGAGAGAGAGAGAGAGAGAGAGAGAGAGAGAGAGAGAGAGAGAGAAGTGCCACTGTGTACCCACTGTTTGGACTTTGGCGAGATTGATCAGGAGCACAAGCAAAGAAGTGTCTGCATGGTGAACATCGGAACAGCAAGGCGATGCGCTCTACTCAAAATGTCATTTTGAGAGAGAGAGAGAGAGAGAGAGAGAGAGAGAGTACTAGAGCAGGGTAGCCTCACGACCCTCACCCTTAGTTTGGCGAACACTTCTTGAAGTCAGGCCCAACTTTGAAAACGATGCCGCTAGGCTGCACTTGCATTAGAGGCCGGGCGCACATTGAAGAAGGCCCAAAAATTGGGGCATTTCCATTGTGTGTGTGTGTGTGTGTGTGTGTGTGTGAGAGAGAGAGAGAGAGAGAGAGAGAGAGAGAGAGAGAGAGAGAGAGCTCTACTATGCTTACAAGTTACGACCCTGCATGCGCACATTAGAGATAGTGAAAGAAAGGATTGGGCAGGGGAAGTGCTTCTCCTTAAGAAGCAAGACGCTATGCTACTCTAGAATTTGGAGGCGGTACACTGTTGCACACGACAGAGATTCTTCATGCCCATTGCCAACCTTCAAGTATTTGTCTCTCTCTCTCTCTCTCTCTCTCTCTCTCTCTCTCTCTCTCACACACACACACACACACACACACACACACACACACACACACACACACACACACACACAATCTTTCACTGGACAAAAAATCTTAGCTGATAATTATTTCAGGAGCCTTCATCTACATCTCTATTATGCCGCCCATTACATGATCACACAAACAACTGTCACAGTAGAAGCAGGTGTTTGGACGCTCAGGTAAAGGTAGGATACGAGTCGCCAAGGCTACCCCATATTCCCGAGTGCGGGGAGTACTGTTAAAATATCCTCTTAGTTGATGACCATAACTACGGCACAAGAAAATCTTATGAGAAGGTAGAAATTGGGCTAGTGGGTATAACCGATCTAAAAAACCTAGCTTTATTGAATGTTCTATGTAATAATACTGTGGCCCTAGGCCCAGCGCCTCACTAACCATCGCCAATCGGATATTGTTTTTGAAATGCTCACGACCCCAAAGAGTCACTCGCGTCACTCGGTCCTGATAGGTCCACCACTTAGTTTGGGAAACAGAGGTTCCTAACTGCGGAAATAAATGAAGTTCATAACGGAGTAAGGTTGCTCTCCGAGTAGATGTACTTGACAGATAAAGATGTGCAGTTGCTATGGAAAAAACCTGTTCTTGACTTTATGCCATAATTTGTTAGATACTCCGGTCTGGGTAAGCAGATTAGCTGAAGATGCTAACTTCAGAAATGTTACTCTGGACTTGGTTTTTTATCACCCATCTTTTATAGACCCACTTTTTATGACTCCTAGACCAGATTGGAAAGAAAATAGATTACCCAATACTGACTATACTCTCACCGTTAAGATCGGCGCATATTTTACCCTAGTGGATAGCTGAATGACATAAAGCTTACTATAGGGTTGGGAAGTAGGTGTATACCTGCTATTTATGATCATCCGAGGCTTGATACAATAAACTCGTAACAAATTTACGGACCAGATATCGACTATGGAAATATATTGTTATCTATTGCAATTGGGTATGTGGTGTACAATATAAACTTTCCTTGCATTTAACTTAATACTATCTATTCATTGTTCAGAAAATGCTCTGTAGTAGGGTTTGTTACATCGGGTGTGCGAATTGCTCCGGAAAAGTTACTATGGACTCGGCTTTTTGTAAAAATATCACTTTCTCTTTTATGAACCCACTTTACGACTCCGAGACCAAAATGGAAATAATAAAAACTACCCAATAGTGTTTAAATCTCTCACCTTTTAGCATGACATGAGCTTACTGTATGGTTCGGGGAATTATATGAGAACTGATGGGTATGGTCTTCCAAGGCTGGTTGCAATAACTCGGACTGGGTATAGACTATGGGAATACATTGTTATTTGGGGCCATGAGGTGGCGGACAATATGGCCTGTCCTTGCATGTAACTTAAAACTATCTTTACTTTTTTTTAGTGGTAAATGAAAATGCTATGTGGTTGGTTTTTTATTCCCTGCATTAAGTGATCGTGCCTCCTGCTGTACACTACCGCTTGTACTAGGTGTGGGTCTGCAGAGCCGATTAGGGTAAGCAGAATTAGCACGAAAGGGCCTGTATCTGCCGGATCTCTGGCTGGGGGTAATCCCTGAGGATTTGCCCTCATTTAGCGACCTCGATTATAGGTGATTGGTACAACTGGGTGTCGCATCTTCTGCAAATGGGCATCAACTCGTATAAATGACTCACAAGGTGAGTACTCATACTCACTTAGTAGCGTTTTCCGTTTTCACCTCTCTCTGTGTGTGAGTTCAATACTGTGTGAGTGATTATCTGCTGAAGCTGTGGGCTCAACATGCCAAAAAAATCTGAAAAGACGATTGTGGAGGTTTCCTCGGATCCTAATCTATAGGTTAACATAAATCTGTTTTGCTTTTGAGACTGTTGAAGGATTGTATGAGCCGGAAGATCTGGCTGTAGATTATTTCTTTGGAAAATGAAAATTTTGGAAATTTGCTCAATTTGTCCTTTTTGTAAAAAGAACCAGGCTTTGAAAATCTGTTTCGTTCTTGTTTATGGTATGTATCTCATATTGCTAAGAATCATTGGGAATTTTACTATAGGTTTACTTAATAACAGATGTGAAGTAGTGATTCTCTAATAATGTTAGATTTCCGTGGAAAAAGTGGTGTGGCGAATAAAGTCTGGGTCCTGAAAACGGTTTTTTAGCTGAGATTATTGCCAAGTTTCGAGGATATGTTAATGAATGACTGTACTGATAGCTATGGCATGGTGTCTAAATGGAAATTGGTATTTCTATGAGGTTTTTTTACTTCCCAAAAGAAGGTAAGCACTTTTCTAGTGGGTACTTCAGGGCTCTGAATAAATGCTGGAATTTCATAGAAAAATTATCTTAAAAATAAACTCAAAACAGTGAGCCTGATGGTTCGATTACCTTGGTAAGTTGAAAAACAAATTGAATTGTAGTACTCTAGATAATGTAACAGATCTTGGACTGATTATTTTAGAACAGACGTCTATTTTACTGATTTAACTAAAAGAGATTCTGGAACTACTGAATACTTCGGGTGTATTGCCCTAGTTTCGGATATTTTGTAGGAAATGAGTGGCATCATATACAAGAGTGTGGTAGATAGCTGGTTTCAAATGTACTTGGACATTTTTTACCATAGTACTTCACAAGCTGGGAATATTAGTGAATGTTTCCTGTTACTGCTCACCAAGTCAGCATATACACTGATTTTTACTAGCCATAGTTCGTTGGACCCTCGAATATTCAATAATATTTGCTGGCCATTGACTGCTAGTTTTTTATTTTTCTCTCAAGTATATATTAACTGGTCTTTTTCTAACATCTTGTTGTTTATAACACAAAATGCTTCTAGTAGGTTGGTTAAAAAAGGTGCTTGATACGATGAGTATGTCATAATTTTTCCCTTTAGCTGAGCCTGGCCGGAGACTTTTAAGATATTTCTCGGACGGTGTCTGAGCTGGCTCATTAGTGACTGAGTCGTCCAGTATATTGTGGTATACAATTGTTAACTGACATGGGGCAGTAATATGTTTGACATGACATAATAACAAGGGTATTTGTTGATAAAGGTAATGAATTTATCTAAGATAGGGGTATCTCAGGTATGTAAAGTGGTAAATACTGAGTTGTTTTTGGGGGATATCCCAGCTTGGTTATAAAACTGTGTTTCCAAAAATAGGATCAGTTTCAAAAATTTGTGTATATACAAGGAAGTGGTAAGATTAGGTATGGCTTAAGATAGCTTGTGCATAAATCAATAGAATATAAGTCGCTCCAATCTGGTTAGGGATGAAGTTCTGGTTAAATTTTAATATTCTCCTTAACTCCTAAAAATCTTAAGGATGGGTAAAGAAAGCTTTTTATAAAAAAAAATATAATCAGATTTATGGCTGCTCTATGGGGTTTAGCACTTTCCGTATCAGATTGGCAGAAAATCCAAGAAACTTCGTTTTTTCTAAAAGAAACTTTTTTTATCTAAAAGAACAAATTACAAGTTAAGAACTATTTTTTTTTAATGGTGACATGGATAACAACTGGGATGCCCAGCATCACCTGCGTACAGTCACGTGCTAATGAATTGTTTTCTTGTGGCTATGGGTGCAGGTGAGGGCTACCTTCCTTGATTAAAACATTCCGTTCTTAACAAATGGTGGATCTCTTAATGTGAAGCAAAATTTCCCAGACTTTGGGTTTGCGGTTTCCCGAGCTATATTCTGTTATCTTCATTACCTTGTACAAAATTTATTTTCAACTGCAAATAAATTATTGTACAAATCCATTGTAATTTTCTAGAATTGTTGGTCTCTGAACAGTTAGTGTTCGTTTGCGTATATATATAGATTTAGAATTGCTACACACACTCCTTGACCTAGTATTACCATGACCCCGTTATGATCTGTGCGCCAACAAGCATCTAATAGACCATGCAAGGGTTTGAAGGCAAGTAGACGAGCCCTCCAAGCTATGTTGTAGCTCTTTCTCTCTCTCTCTCTCTCTCACACACACACACACACACACACACACACACACACACACACACACACACACACACACACACACACACACACACACACACACACACACACATTCCCTCTTTGGTGTGCTAACCTAGAGTTGTTACTCCAACTCATCTGCCAAAAATAGGTATGGTTTAAATACCTTTTTGGTCGAGTAACTCTGTCACCTAAAAACTACCTGCCTTGTTTAAAGCTAGGTAACCCACTACTAGTCTATTATTTAGCTCGCATTCCGACTAACCTCTCTGGAATCATTATTACTAGCACGAGCAGTAGACATGTATTGCCCTCTTACCAGGAGTGTCGAAACATAAACACACATGCTCGTACACACAAACCTATGAGCTTCTCTTGCATACACTGCTTCTTGGAATTGCTCTTGCCACAATACTTGTCCCTGGCTTGATAAACCCTAGAACCCTAAGGGAATACACCTCACAGCTGGTCTCTTTTGGATTAGTTGGAACTTTGAATTGGCGGTGGACTTGAATGATACAACTCACATGATGTGAAGGTTCATAATGCAGTCAACCACTATAGGTATGGGTGCATAAAAATAATCCCTCTATTACTGGAATCGAGGGGTGCTTATTAGTCTGCAGCACCACACGCCCTTCTTGCTTGGTACTTCCTCGCGAGCTAACACAGGTGAACGCCCTTCTTGCTTGGTACTTCCCCGCGAGCTAACACCCAGAATCTCTCTCTCTCTCTCTCTCTCTCTCTCACACACACACACACACACACACACCCACACACACACACACACACACACACACACACACACAGACACACACACACACACACACACACACACACACACACACAGACCACTTGCGTGGAGCTCTCCTGCAGAGTTACTGAAGTGCAGGCACTTTTGACGATACCTTGGTGGATCTCCTCTTCTCCTATTGATCTGCTGCGGATATAGTATAGCAGCAGGGCTCTCGTGTTGATTCCTTCCCCATGTTGGCCTTCATCTCCACGCAAACTCATGCAATAAAACCTTCTCCGAAAGACCTGATGGTTCTCATCCAAGCAGACTCCCCATACACTATGGGTATTTGGAATCTTTACTACTACAAATCAGGTAGGTGCTGTCGCACCTACTCAGTACTTATCTTTTCCATGCTTGGTTGAGTTAAGGTGCGATTGTACAGAAGTTTTTATTTTTAGGGGATATGCTCTTACATAGTGCTTCAAACAGAGTATTGCAAAGATAAACTTTCAGTCAGAATAAGGCATATGAATACTTGATAAAATATATGGAGCTGACCTTGTCCTCACTTGAAATCAACTTGGTTATATTCAGTACATAGGCCTGAATGATGCTCAAAGTCGATTTGGATGTCTGGTATTAAACACATTATGAGGTCCTTTATCCTAAGTTCAGCAATGCTTACTAAACTAATCTGGCTTGACACTATTAATCTCGAACTCAGTCCGTAGTTAGATTATCTTAAAACAGTTTTTTTTGCTCATGATTTTGAGAAAGTGTACAAGGTTTTTTGGTTTTCACAACTAATCAATTGAACTTAATGACAAATATGGTTTTTATTTCTCATGTTACGCAATTCATATAGAGTTCGGATGGTTTATCAGACTTATCATTTGACCTGAATGCAACAAGGTTGGATTAAACTAAAATAAAAGACACTCTTTGTCTGAGGAAATGATTGTCACTATCTGTTGCATACAACCTCATGTGAGGGTCTCGTGGGAGATGGAATTGACTGGTCTTTTTTGAAATGACGGAGCATAAACAAAGGAAATGCTGCCGAAATTTTTGCATACATAGCTTCGATTCGCCATACCTTGGTGCTTTGCTTGCATATAATATCAGATGGTTTCTTTGGGAATGTTTCTCGAAAAACGTCCACAAAACACAGAAGTCCTAATCTTATACTAGAGATTGGGCTGGCGGTAGTATCCTTTTGCATAGTCAGTGTCTTGAGTTGATAATTGACACTTTACTGGTGCTGATATATTGTGGCATACCTGTGACTGAGCGATTTTGACATGATCGCAATTACACCTATTCAGTATATTTTGGGTTTTTGATAAGTAACAAGTTCTTAGAAGGTAGGTCGGAAAGAAAAACATTTGAAACGTGCAAGTTGTAGTGTCCATTTCCGGGTTTTGTACTTAACATAATTTGAAGTTTCTGGATTTTCTATTCACTGATGTGAGTTTGCCTGAGTTGATGGACCGGAGTTGGGGATCCATTGGCCCTGATATCTACCTGGATTGCTAACTACATTAGTCATTTGGTTACTGGAAGTCGACACTAAAGTGTATGTATCGGATTATGTTTAGGGTTTGGCACTCAGAGTTGCAATACGGAAATGGGGTGACGTGATTGGTCTAAATTACCCTTTAGACTTGGAGTTAATCAATTTTAGGCATTGGTTTTTTTATCACAGAGATAATTGCTTGCTCTCGGAACTTGGCAAAGTAATAATAAATGTATGGATGGGGAATGACTATCATTAGCATAAACATACTTATGCCTCGGGTAAAGATCTTCGAGGAAGTGGTAATGACCGAAAATTTTAAAATACTATTTGTATGTAAATAATATGCTGTCCAACTTAAATCATCCACCTAGCAAAATGGCCTTAAAGACATGTACTTCTATCTCTGTATGCAGGAAATCACTTCTGATGAAGGTAAGTATATAGTGGTGACTTCACAATTACCAAGTACTTTTTGATGCTCTTGGATAAGTACATAATTTTTAGCACAAATGTTTTACTTTGAAGATTGTTCAAATTAAAAGAGCCTTAATCCTCAAGTGGGGGTCTCCGAAGAGATGATAGTAGAGTGGACTTTTGAAAATTGATCCAATTTACAAAGGAGATGCTGTCCAATTTTTTCTAGAATTAAAAGATGTAAACATTAGCATATATAAATGGCTCAAACTTGATATTAGATCTTTGTTATGGTGGTAGTTTGTGTTGTAATTTTTGACACCAATAACAAGGGGAGGGAGTCGTTGACACCTGTCTTCCCAAGTAATGCTAGTTCTGAAAGGCTTGTGTTTCTTGGATGGTGGCAGGTAAGAGATTCTTTCCTTGGGATTACAACGAAAACTGTAGCAGTACCAAAAGATCGTGCAATTTACTAGCTAATGTACCAGCTGGATCCTTCTACATGTAGATGTAGTGGAAGCTCATCCCAAAGAATGGGCCCATAAGATACAACACTAAGATATTATATTTTTGATCTAAAATGATTGTATTATCTATTAGATGCAAGAGGTTGTATTGGTGTATATGAAATGATTTATGACATCTTGGTTTAAAAACATTGGTATTTAATATATTATTTAATACAATTGTCTAAGTATGGTTCAATTATGAGGGGGATTTTCATACTTAAACACACACACATGTGAGTGATGCCCTCCAACCCCTCCCACATTTGAATATGTTTTTGCCAGGCTGCGTCCGATGCGTCATGCGTGTGGAATGTATGTGTGTGTGTGTGTGTGAGAGAGAGAGAGAGAGAGAGAGAGAGAGAGAGAGAGAGAGAGAGAGAGAGAGAGAGAGAGAGAGAGAGAGAGAGAGAGAGAGAGAGAGATATGTGTATGGCTGATGAGTGACTCTCGATGCTCCAAAATTGTAGTGATGAGAGTCGCAATGGAGAGCCCACACTTTGGCTGGGAGAGGAAAGTGTGTAGGTCTAAGTTATGGCTGAAAATGTGAGAGAAGCAAGTTCGGATGTGACCAAAAGCTCAGCACTCTAGTAGTGTGTGGTACTCAGACTCTCGAGCTTGCAGTGAGCATAATGTGCACAATCGATTTGACTCTTCTCCATTGTCCCAATGCCCTATCTCGCATCGAAGGAAATGGGAGCTAAGCCGAATCGCTGCGATAGTGCGTATCGCGGACAAGGAAATAGGCTCAAGCATGTAAGTGTGAGTACGGTTTCCTCTCTAAATGAAGAACATGGTTTTGTAGTTGGGGGCAATATGGGTGGTGTAATGTATGAAGCGTGACCCACCGGATTTCTCCCAAGCTGTAATACATTGGCGTTGTAGAAAAGCTTCATTCACTTGAGAGTCAATTGAAGCATCATGTAGCAAGTGTAATGCATCCCCTCTCCCAAACCACTTCTTTATGTCTTGCATCCATCCCGTGCTGAAGATCTTGCTTTTATGTGTCTTTTGAACTTTTTTGCTTGCTTCCCATGCAATTGTAGGAAGTCGATGTGAGGGGTTTTGATGCATCTTTATCATGTACTCCACAACCCTTTCCATGCCCATAACCTCAATTGGAAGAGATCCCGACTCAAGAAGTAGGAGCATATATGGTGTTTGTGTCTTAACTTGGAGAAAGTTTGTAAGAAAACGCTTTTGGACATTCTCAAACTCTTTCCAAGTAGACTTTGAGATGCTCCTGCCCCACACTTCAACTCCATAAAGAAGAACCGGTGTCACCAATGCATCAAAAAGATACTTCTTGAGAACCCAACACTTGATGTTTCCCGCATTACACATGTTCTCAAATGCATAATATGCTCTCCTTTCCGCTTCCAAACGACGCATAGCACATTCATGCCACTTGTGATTGGATGGAACCTGAAGGCCAAGGTACTTAAAGCTCTCAACAACTTCAAGTGTCTCATTGTTATACACAATGCATGGCTTCTCCTTATGGTTGGTTTTCACAAGCATAACCTTTGTTTTGGATTCATTTACAATTAGCCCACTATGCAAGCAAAAGTTCTCAAGGACAACCATAAGCTTTTGTGCATCTTCTAAAGTGTGTGCTAGAAGCACTACATCATCCGCATACAACAAAAGCATGATTACCGCATTGCAAATAGTGACCTCTTCAATGCATTCTTCTTGCATAAAGTCAAGTACCATTTGTTCCAATTGATCGATGCATAGACCAAAGAGAGTTGGTGACAATGGACATCCTTGTTTAACCCCAATAGTGCTTACAAAAATTTCTGAAATTTCTCTTCCCATGCGCAATTGACAAATCACCTTCTCATAGATTCGAGAAACCGCAAGCATAAACTCACTTGGCACTTGGAGTTCTTCCATCCTTCTCCACAAATTGTTACGTGGAATCATATCAAAGGCTTTCTTAAAGTCCACAAAACAACAATACAATCGCTTGCCTTTCAACTGACTTTCCTCCATGAGAACACGAAGAGTGACAAGATGATCAATGGTGCTATGGCATCGATGAAAACCCGCTTGTCCCTTTGCACGCTTGTCATTCTCTTCAGCCCAATCACTCAATTTCATCTCCATTATGCACCCAAACAACTTTTCCATAAGAAACCCAATCATTATAGTCCGGTAGTTTCTTCCATTCTTTACATCCCCTCCTTTATGCAAAGGCTTAACCCAATTAGTACTCCAATCATAAGGCATACCATGTTGAAGTGCAAGGTTGAACATATCACACATCCACTCATGGGTAAAATCTCCCATCCATTTGATCATCTCCGGCTTGATACCTTGAAGATCTCCCGCTTTGCGAGTGGCCAACTTTTCAAGCCCACCACATACATCCTCAATAGTAAAAAAAGAGGGCATACATGGGAGTGAACCATAAAATGGTATTTTCTCAGCATTTTCTTGCTCATATAATTGCCTACAATGTGTGTACATATCCACTAGACTCAAGTTACCAAAATTCTCAACCCGCTTGTCCCTCAAGTTTCTCCAAAATCTTCCACATGCATGTGCCTTTTCTTGGACTTGAAATTCTTGTTGCTTTACTTCCCATCTTCTTCTCTTCTTTTGAATCAATGCCTTGTATGTATGCAAATGACTTTGATAGTTGTCTTTGTCCATAGTTGCATCAAGCTGTATCAAGGACTTTCGAGCATCTTGACATTCTTTATCGAACCACCTTTTGCGTGATCTATCTTTGTTGATACCATGGAGATGCTTTATGGCAAAGCATTCTTCCGCACAAGAACAAATAGCTTTCTTGAAAGCTTCCCATTTAGTTTCCAATGGTGCATCACATTGAAGCTTTGTCATCCATAATTTTTGCTCAACCATTTCAATGTACATTGGTGCCCGTTTGAAATCCATACATAGTGATAACTTCTCTTTCCTTTGGCTGAGATTATCATGCTTAGTTGCTTCTCCACATGAAAGGTCAATACATAAGGTGTGATGGTCGGATTCCGGGGTCCATTGACCAAACATAAAACTCTTTATGTGATACATGATGTCTTCAGAGAGTAGCATATAGTCATTCACACTATCCCCATTATGTCTCCTACATGTAAATCCATTGGTTCCACTCCACAAAGATACACCATTGGCAATGAGCATACCCGTGCTATTACACATGTGTAAAAGTAACTTTCCATAGTGATCCGGCTCTTTCTCATCCATTGAAGTACGATCATACAAGTGAACTTCCTCCAACTCCCTTGAAATGTATGGCATATCAAATTGTTGAGTATCATGTTGCAATGTTTTTGTGCGAGCATTCATATCCCCAAATACAATAACATCACCTTCACCTTTGAAATAAGCAATGTCCTCTGCTAAATCAGAAAATGGTTGATCTCTATCCATGCAAGCATAAAAGGGAGAATCATGATGAGGAATGTAGCAACTGGCTACAAAAATGGGTACTCTTTTTGGTGTCATAATTTTCAGCCATACATAACGTTTGTACTTGTCATCTTTCACAATTGATACAAAATCTTCCAATCCTTTCTTAACCATACATGCTACCCCTCCTTGTCCTCTTCGTTGCTTGAGATTCTTTGACCACATCAATGAATGTACATTGTAATCCTCCAAGACGTTAATCCTTTGTGTATCATGCTCCCAAGTTTCAACAAGAAGTACAACATCGGCTTTGCTTGTTAGTTCATCAATGCCAACCCCCACATTCCATGGGTATCCATTACAATTCCAAAAGCATATTTTCAATTGTAACTCGGTCTCATAGGTCATGCATCCCTATTTGCTTGAGAGACTTGTCTCCACCTTGGGCACATTTTCTTCATGAGAGATCTCCTTGTTTTTATTATTCTTTTCCTCATATGCCTTGCGACGCATATTTTGTTGCTTAATAGTACGATCTTCACATACAAAACATTTTGTATCCCTCAAATAGATCCAACTATTATCAAGGATAATCTTTCGCTTGGTCTCATCCGGCATGGTGCATACAATTGGCCGTTCTCTCGAGCGAGGAGCTCCTTGCTTCCCCACTCTATGTGCTCCATAGACCATAACTCCGGACATGCCAAAGTGGGTTTTGAAGAAATCTTCAATAACAATGGCAAGAGAAGGAGGTGTCTCTAACTTCTCTTCAGGAATTCCACGAATAACAATGTTCCTAGAACGTCGCTCCCGTTCTTTCAACTCCTCCACATCCACATTCTTAACATTCTTTGTTTGAACCATAGCTTGCATGAGTGAGGAATTAGAAACCACATTGCTACCACATACATCAGCCCAAGACTTGTTAGTGCATACATTTTTCATGTCGCATACATCCCGGCTCATAGTGCCAAATTTCTCCTCTTTCAATACATGGTCATGCTCTACTTTGCTCATCCGCTCCTTCAAAGCATTCAAGTCCACAAGAGAGCGTTTACATTCCTTGACTTCCTCTTCAAGTTGCATCAAACGTGTTGTTTGCATCTCAAGTGTCCTCTTGAGATTCTCATTCTCAACCACAAGTACCCTTAGTGTGCCATTCTCCATTGCAAGTGCTCGTAAGTCTTCGCCTTGTTTGTTTACGGTCTCTTGCAATGATACCAAGTACGCCATGATCATGGTTTCCGATGTCGCTGGTTGGGTGGTTGTGTTGCTATCTCCACACTTAGGAGATTTTGGATCATTTTCCACAATGGTTGTGGACCTTGTTGAAGAAGAAGAACCCTTGCGAGTGCCGGAAGACATTGTATGTAAAATAGGAGATGAGAGTCAATTTTGTTGAACCTGTTCACTTCGGAAATGCTACTACAGAAATGCCTTCCATAACTCTGAAAATTTATGTCTTTACATCAATGCGTAGAGGACTTTGTGCTCTTCAATTGAGGCTATAGATCACCCAAATCGGAGTTCGGATGAAGAAGTTATGATCAAAAGAGTGGAGATGGCACTAGACGCTGTCTACGACAAATTAAATATTTTTCAAAGGTATGATCCTGCAGGGTATCTTGAATGTTATGAAAGAGAGATGCGGTCTTTCAAAGTTCCAGAAAGTCAGTGGATTGCAGCGTTTTGCCGATTAGTGGATTCCGACACAATCGAGCGAGTCCAAGAGCTTGCAAAGGACCATGGCAACAATTGGGTTGATTTTGCACAAGCATTTTTACATGAAAGCTGGGATGGCCAAGATGATGAAGCCAATTAAGAATCGGTGCAGATACCAAGCTATGATGAGTTTTGGGATCAAGTGTGTGCAAATATCAAAGTCGAGGAAGCTGCGTGTGCTTTGGAGAAAAATTATGATGAAGATGCTCCGCAAGTGTTTGATGCCACTTATGGAGTTGAAAATTGTCTTCTCAAGGACTCTTTTTATGGTGACTACGCTACATGTGGACGGTAACGACGGACTTGAAGTCAAAGAAGTTTTTCCACATAAGGTTTTCAATACGCATGCAATGATTATGGACCCGCATGCAATTGAAAATGATGATGCATGTTGTTTTGAGACTGAAGCACAGGGAAGACCCACATGCATGGATTGTTCTCAAGCTTATGCAGGGATAAACCAATTGATTGAAGACGCACCTGCTGCTTTGAAGGTTTTATGCGAGCCCATGCAAGAGACTTTATCAAATTTACCAGGAGTGGATGCCTATGAGTTTGAGTTAAAGCAAGCAGAGGATGTCATTATTAGTGCTTTTCTATGTGGTTTGGAGGGAGCTGAGTCATTCTAGGAAGATATCCTTCCTGATGAGAGCATCTCTTTCAACAAGATTGATGGAAGTGTCATGCAAAGCCATGATGGATTGCCAAGTGGCTTAGAGGTTTATGAAGACGCTCAAACGGAGGAACCATGCATAGAGAAACAAGTGTGTATGGCTGCCGATTCTTCAGAGTTCTATGATGCCTATGAATTTTTCACAGATGATTCTAGCACGGAGGATACTACCATTCAAGCGATCTTCCAACCTTACCATGTCTTCATGATGGAGATATGGAAGCACTTATAGAGGATGTTTTCTCAAGGGTAGAGCTCTATGAGGCGATAAAGGATTGTTCAAAGAATCTTCTAGATGACATGCAAGCTAGAAGGGGTGAAGCCACTAAGAAATTTTTTTAATCATTGGCAATCTATAAGGCAAAATTTTCTCAATTTCTTACGGGTTATGCCAGTTATGGTTGGATTCTTGTGTTTTCTCTATTGATGCTTCTTTTATTGAGGGTATGGATACATGCCGCTGGGCATGCTTATGCTTTGATGCATGTGGGCCAAGTGATCAATTTTCCATTTACCAATGGGATGTGGTTTTTGTCTTATGATTTTGGTCAAGCTCTCATTTACTGTGTGGAACATCAATGCTATCTATTGGCTATGAAGCTGGATCTAGGTGATACTCTAAAGATTCCAAGAAGCAGATTCAACTTGTGGTGTGTTATGTTGCTCTTATGCTCATGCAATTGATTTCTCTGTCTTATCAACCTGGTGCACATTATATTGTCAGTAACTCAAGGGAACTTATGTCTATGCTTATTGATTTGGATGGAGATTACACGGTTGCTATTTTATGGAAGCTTCTTTATATGCCTTATGAAGCTGGTGGCGACAACAGTGATGGTGTTTTATGGAAGAAGCTTTTTGGTCCATATGATCCAGGGGGAAGATTTTGAAGTGCAGATCAAAATATCAAGAGGAAGAAGTTGTCTTTTTGTAGCAGGTTTCTTGATAGATTTTTCTTTATTAGGATTATGCTATGAGAGGAAGTTTTTTTTATGGCTTTTGTGGTCAGCAAGGTTTCATGGTTATCTTTCATACAAAGTTTTTGGGCAATTGAGCTACCATTACATCTATTGGGAGAGGACTTGACGGCCATTCCGTGTGTAAGACAAGCTAGATCATATTTGAGCTTGACATAGCTTACAGAACCAAGCTTGTTGGTCAAGACATGTGCATGACTAGCTAGTGCATACTTGAGTTTGGCGGGGTTCACTAGACGAGTTTTGACTTATTGGATGTGTTTGATCTGAGTCAGATATGATATGAAGATTTCAGATGTACAGTTTCTAGATAGTGGAGCTGGTTCATGGAGCAACTGCCAGATAGAAGATGGTTGGCACATGCCGGAGGATGTGCAGGTTCAGAGGGGGTGGATGTCGTGAAGTGGACGGTTCAGCAGCGGAAAAGGGAAGAAGAGGAAGAGCCTTTATATTTGTATGCATGGAGGTCAAAGTGTCGGTGAGCTCATGATTTTTGGCTTGGGAATCAGAGGCCGGAAGCTCTCGGTATTATGCCGGAAATTGGGAAGAAGGTGGTCCAAGAACCTTAAAGTTGAGGGCAAGAGGGAAGAGTTCATGGGAGAACAATGGGATGAGGGAGGGGAGGTGCCATGTGGCACTCAAATGATCCCATAGAGGGGGGCTTGGGGCTTTGTGAGGGGTGAGGGGGAGGGTATATATATATTGAACCAAAACTCTTTATGGGTATCTCATGAGGGAGCTGTGGAGTCTTGGGCTCGTGGGCACTCATTGTTTCGGGCGCGTAATGTGAACATCTTTTTGCACCTCCCCCCCCCCCCCCCCCCCCCCCCCCCTCTCCCCCATAGGGGGCCTTTCCCATGAGATAAAAGAGGGATAGAGGGCTCTTACCTTGCAGAGATAGCCCCTAGGTGAGCGAGCTCGCCCACCTAGGTATGGGGGAGAATTAAAAAAAAACGTTTTTATGTATTTAAAAGGATTTTTTAGAGCCACAAAAAGCCCATGCAAAGGTGGAAAAGCTACGGTGGAGGTTCAAATTAAGCATGCTCTATATAAAGAGCGAGAAAGAGAGATTGAGAGAGGAGATCATTTGTAATGAGTGCTTGAGCTCATGAGAGGGATCCAAGAGCCATGAGTGCTCCTCATCTTAGGGCTATTTTCATGTTACTTCCTTAGACATGTACTTAGTGAATACTGTTGATACTTAATCAAGGAGTAGTGCTTCCTTTAAAGTCTCAAACCATGTTCTCTACTGCTATGCTCTCACTTCTTGTTACATTCAATATATTTTGTGTTTAAGATCATGATCTCAATGTTATGCTCCCGTGCTACGTGCTTTTAGTCACTTAACCTCTGCTAATCCATTCTTAAGCCGTTCAGAGCGATTGTGACCACTATTAAGCCAGTTTCTCCGCCATCATCAAGGCTTCTCTCTCTCCTTCTTCCCCCTTGCACAACGAGAGGCCCGGTGCCTACCGGCTCACCTCCCAAAACCGCTACTCCCCGACAACATACCGATTGTGCTCCTTCCACAAGATCGATACAATGATCTTCCAAACGCTTCGGAGGGAGAGTGGGAGGGAGATCATCCTACAAAAACAAATGTTGATACTTGGAAAACAAAGGACCATACCACTCGGGAATGCCCAAATTGGATGCCTTAGTACTGACATAAATCATAGCAGCCTGGGCGCCGCGCCGTAACTCTTGCTTGGCCTGCACTTGAGAAATCAAAGGCATAGTAGGATTCATTTCTCACCGCTGATAACCACGGGAGGTTGACCTTCCTGTGAAATAGTGATAATATTATTCCGCCAATCAATAGCAGGATCATACTCACAAAACCACTAGAATTTATGCCGAAACTTTGTAGACTGAACATTGACTCGCACATCACAACATTTTTTGTCCATTGTGGAGTCCATGTTGAGAGCAAATCCAGAAATCCTAATAGGGGTAATTGAATGTGTTTCCAACCTTGCGCGGCGACAAAGGAGTCACTGATAACATTGTGTGCACTCCCGGAGTCAAATAGGACCACCAAGCGCTGCCCTGTGACATGAGCGTAGCACTTGATGAGGGCCTCATCATAATCCTCCAAAACGGGGGGAGATTGGGCCTAGTCCACCCAACTCTTGGGCAACGTTCACACTAGACTTAGATATATCAACAGAAGTTTGTTCACTAGTGTTCTTTGCATCTTTCTTAGGACATGCCTTTTTCATGTGACCCTTAGTATGACATCAAAAACAACACTGCTCTTTAGAATACTCCAAAACTTTTGCACAAGAAAACAAACCACCAATGATATCTTGCACAATCTTTTGATCCGAAGTCAGCCAAGGCTGATCCGAGGCCTTCCTCGTACCCTTGGGGTTTGATGTATTGCCTTCAAAAGAAGACGATGGAGAAGGATTAGACTTAGGAGCAATATTACCTGAGCCATTACCTTTACTGAATGGGGCTGATGTCAAAGCAAGAACATCCTTTGAGACACTCCCCCAAGTGGGCAAGAAGTAAGGGGGGAACATGCACTCGGCAAATATCCAGAAGTCGTCGAAAAGGTACAGGATCAAGGTGTAACCGATTGGGGAGCGCAAGCCGAGCTGAGGAGTGTCATGAGAAGCAAGGGCCAGGGTGGAGTGGTTGCATAGCCAGACGCGGTAGCTCTAGGATTGCTAGAAGGTAGCTCTAGGAAATGAAGGTGGAGAGAAGGGAAGAGGGTACCTTGCCTGCATGTAAGTGAACCAAAGGAAGATAGTGAAGGTGGCGTGAAGAGAGATGGGAGCATGACAGTAAGAAAAGGTGGTGATGTAATACTAAGGAGTGGAACGGGCTGAACATGTAGTATGATTGAGGTGGTAGTCGACATGTGCATCCAAAAAGGATGTTGGCATTGCCTTTATTGCATGGTGACCAAGATGGAAGGGGGTCATATTTGAGCAGTAACATAGTGTTGGGGGTGAGTGGGATATGCAGGGCAGAGTACATCAATTCGAGTAGAGAAGGGATAGGTACAGATTTTAGAAAAGAGGGCTTTTGACGGTTGAAGCTCCAAGGGGTAAATGAAGCAAGGGATCGCATGGCAGACATGTAGGAACCGCATGTTAAGGAGATTTAAGGCATTATGGCAACGTAAAGAGTTTAGTTTTTTATCCATTAGCATGTTTTTTGTGTATAATCAAGGTCTTGGTGCATGATGTAAGTGGTTGTTAACACTAGTTCTGTAATTGGACACTATAGTGTCCTGAGACACTAAAGTGTCCTGTTTTTCCATCAACTTGTCATAATTATTTGGTGAAGCTAGAAACACGATTTAGAAGCCAGCTCATACTCTAGGTTGCTTATGAGGTGATAAAGAGGGTTAAATTTTGTTCATGTAAAAATCAATAAAATATTAAGATTGGGGGGAAAAGTTCTAAGATGAAAAAATCATAGCATTTTAGTGCAGTTTATATAAAAATCTCATGAAATGATCACAATGTTTGATTAAAAATATATTATGGTTAGTTTTTAAGTTTTTTGGATTAAAAAACATGTTATGTAGCAATAAATTAAGCCTCAAAACTTAGTTCTTACACCAAATATGCATTATAAGCAAGAAACCCAAAACTTGAAAATGCTGAGAGAGACAAAATCTAGCCTTTCAAAGCCTCTTTCACCAACATGATGAAGTTATGGACCAAAACTTAAGGTCTATGTTATGTCTTTAGGCCATGAACAATGAAATAGACATTTTTCAAGGTTTCAAACTTACACATAATTTGTAATTTCAGCTCATTTTAGATATTTCATTTTGCAAAAGCACTTGCAAATCTGACATTTTCATAAAAAACCTATCAAAGTGTGCTTATAGATTCTCTAATTGCATCCATATGAAACATTTATACCCAAATGACTAATGTGGATCGAAAAATCCAAACCTAGACTCAAGTCTGAGGCAAATATTTCATAAACAAAAAATAAGAATTTTGACATGCACAGTTTTGGGAATTTGACATAATTTACCAAATCTATGTTGCATAAAACATCAAATGAAACCACCTTAAGTAATGAATTGGTAGAGTTTATAAATAATATCATAAAACAATGTGAATTTCACATGAACTACATATTTTCCCTTGCCATCTACTGAATTCGCTAAAGTGACATATTAGAACCACACAACTTAATATATTTATTTCTAGCAATAAAACAATTTTCTTTCACAAGAAACTTTCAAAAATATAAATCACACATATAAGTAGCTACCATGGATTATTGCATGCCTCCTATTCATTTTTATATGAGACTAGGGAGTGACTTTTAGAGAAACGTTATGTGCTGTTTTGCACCAATGCTTTTCATGAGTGTAGTTCCATATGAGTTTGTGTACCAACATGAGTGAATATAATTTTTAAAGATGCTTTGGCTAACATACTATAAGCATGCAAAAGGAAATTTTGAGATTTTTAAAAGAATTTACGTAGCATTTTATTTAGATTCAGGAAAAAAGGACACTTAAGTGTCCTGTTTTGGTACCAAACTAGTGTTAAACATCTTGGTGGAAGTGTCAAGGCTTTCAAAAGCTTTTTGTTGTTAAACCTCTGCAACAGCTGCGATGCACAAGGAGCATGCTGGCCGGGAGATCAAGTGTGGGGAACTTGACAGGTGGAAAGCGAAGGTGAGCTGATGGCAGGAGGAGGCCCCATAGGAGTAGATTGTTGTCGTTGCACCATGGCTAGCTAACCGGTGAAGGTGGGGCTTGGGCTTTTCCATCGCCAGCCAGCAAAAAGGGTGTGCCACACAAGACAACAGCCCTGTTGGGGGAAATCAGCTGACTGACCGCCTCTATGTGCTCATTGTAAGAGGCGGGCTGTGGGCTACTGTCATGCAAGAGGGCAGGATATTTGAAGCAACGCAAGTCTCGCCATTAATTTCGGGAAACCAGGACGTGGGCTTTGCGCCGGAATTTTGTGCACACTCGAAACGGTTGAAACGTGGGTGACGACAGCAACTGCCGCGGTCTACAGCCTCTCAGAAGCTTTTCATCACCCCCTTTGGGTGCAATTGCAAATCAAGGGCCAGGTTTCACACTTGCTGTACTTTGCTCCCGCGAAGGCGGGCGCCCTGTTGTGATCCAGTCCCCCCCCCCTTCTTCCCCATGTCCTATTCTCTCTCTCTCTCTCTCTCTCTCTCTCTCTCTCTCTCTCTCTCTCTCTCTCTCTCTCTCTCGGGCGGTGCCGATGTAGAGTGACGGCCTTGTGCACTTTCATTGTCCAGCTAATTCTCAAAATTTGAAGAAGAGAACCAATACTCATGAGGCACACTCAGATACATGCACATGCACAAGGCACTCATGTGGGCACACTCATATACATAGACATGCACAGTGCATATATGAACTGATGGTGGTTGTGTATCATTGGGCAAGAGATGTGTGAAGGTGTCCTCATTACCACCATATGAATGTTATTTTCTCCCTCATATGACCCACCCCGGGCGTCGTGAGTGAAGCGTTCAGGCGAAAGAAGTTTTGGGCATTTTTGAATGTGGTCAAAAGAGCTTGTGTCTCACTGGTTTCTGTCTATAAGTAGTAAACTCATTGCTCAACATCTCAAGAGGATCTCATGCCAATAGCAGAGGCTAGCAACCCCCTTTACCTGATTATTACTCGGACCTAGCTATTATTATGCACACAGAGAGTGAGGGGCGGGGGGGGGGGGGGGACGGTTTACTGGGACGGGGACGAAGATGGCATTTGAGATACAAAGAGAGCCATGGCAGTAGCGTGTGTGTGTGTGTGTGTGTGTGTGTGTGTGTGTGTGAGAGAGAGAGAGAGAGAGAGAGAGAGAGAGAGAGACCCTCCCTTTTGCACAAGACCATGGATGCTCTAGAATCATCCTCTTGACCTGAGGTGCTGACCTTCCTCCCGAAACTCATGCTTACCAAAAAATACATGGGACTGTAGACAGACCAACTATTTGGATGGAGAATAGAGTTGCTTCTCAAGCCTATTCTCTCTCTAAACTATATCATCACTCACACAATAGCATGATAGCAATCAAGTAAATATTCTGCGCTTAGCTATCCTCTAAAATAGACGGTGGTGTAAACCACGATAATTAGTGATTCCTTCAATGTCCCTTAAAATTCAGGATGGCAGACAAGTTCATAGTAAACCCTCCACCAAAATAGCCACTATCAAAACATCAAAACCCAAACCCACCTCCGGAACCACCATTGCAATTGCTTTTATTGGTGCAAGACCACAAGGACCGTTACATACGAGTGAACAACACTGAGCAATCAGCTGCATAACAATCTTTGCCCAAAGCAATACTCCTGATGGTATCGTGTTATAACAATTGCAGCTTTAGATGAACGCGATACATCAAACAATTGTATGTGTGCACGCAAGCATGTGTGTGTGTATGCAGCTCACTGGTAGTACATGAAGAACACTTGCGTTCTCCTTTTCCGAAGTGTCCTAAGCTGATGTGCTGCACGAAAGTGCAGACCGACAAGACGCTTTGAAGAGGACTCAAACCCACAGATGAATGGCAGAATCCCAAAAACCCTTAGGTAAGCCTCATTAGAGCTTATCAATGCAAAGAAGCTGAGCACCTTTGGATGCTCCAGACACCCATTCTCCAATATTTGGTGGTGGAAGGAGACACCCAATTCCACCTCTTCTAAAAGGCCATTTGACTACATCATGAGCTGAGCAGAACATGACAACATTGAAATTTTTACTATTATGTTCATGGAAAAAGAAATTATGCAACATATAAAACGCGTTCTTGTCTAATATGTAACCTATTTCAATGTTCCCTACACATTTTCTTGGTCCCATTAGATAAAAAGAAGTATCACCTCTCTATGCAAGAGTGCAACTTCTTCACCAACTCTTCGGCTCCTAGCGCTTTAATGCACTCCGGTCCAACTTTCATTAGCATAGAGCCCCACTTTGCATAAAATTCTCCCCAACTGGTAGCTTCTTGTACCGGGGGCATGGGCTCTAAAGTGCTTGCTTTGTTGAAGTCCTCTGTAAGATCCCTCTCTGTACGCCGTGGAGGCTCCTCCAAAATAAGACGCACCACCTTTCGGAGCCATGTAGTTTGGTTTCCATTCCATGCAATCCAAGGGTACGAAGACAGTATAGTATTTAGGTGGAAAGCTAAAAATCTGCAGAGCACACCTTCCCTATGCTTTCCCACAATCGCCGAAGTCATGTCTGGCAAAACATGCATAAAATACATCTTCCCAAACACTGGATTTTCTACATTACATGCCAGGTTGTGCTCTGGCACTACTGTCCAAACTACATCTGCCGATATGGCGATACTTGCCGGCGAAGTGTGCACAGCAATAAAGCAACCTGGGACTGCATCAATAATGAAAAGAGCGCCTCCTGAGGAACCGGAAAAAGTGGAGACGCTGTGCGCCACCATAGTCTCATTGTGACCCAATACTCTTCCGACCCCAAGAAACATCTCACCATCTCTCTTTTGAGAGATAAGGTTGACAATTCTTCGCTTCATTTCTGAAAACCACCTGTTTACTTGCTTAGACCCAGCCACTTTGTCTTTCTTAAAAAAGTCCCTCAAGCTCTGACCTTTCAACACAAGCTTCATCTCTGGAGCAATGACCCTGCAGTTTGCTGTGAACATCTGAATCCTCTCTTTTAGTCTTCGATCGAGTTGATCCTTGCTCATGTCATTACCAAGTTGGGCATGTAAGTCATTTCTCAGCTTCTCCACCATAGCATAGTGCACCATGGCACACGCTTGGTTGGTTTCGCTCACGTTTCCATAAACAACTTCCATTGTGAGACTCATTGGAACTAAAATCTGAGAGAAGCCTTTCAATAGAATGGGGTTTTTGGGGCTTTCAAACTTCTCTAAGGCACGCCGTGCATTCACCTCAAGCTCCCAAACCCCAACATCAACATGCCTCAGATGTAGCGCATCATAGATGCACTTCGTCATCGGGTCAATCATCTCTGGCTCATCTCCTGCTAGGCATATGGGAAGCTCCATCAGATGGAACCGCGGAAGCTTGTTGCTTTCAAACTGCTGTTGTGTGGCCCCTCCGTGCATCCCGCGCCAGGCACTTATTTTTCCGCTCCCTTGTGTGAAGCGGAGGTGGAGAGCACTCCCAGCTTTGGTTTTCGACAACGAAAAGCCAGTGCCGAACTCGTGAACATTCCCAAGTATCTTCTCGGGCTTGGCTTCAATGCGAAAGGAAGCAACAAAATATGGGGCTACCTTACTCCATCTTTCATTCAACTTATACAATGCTGTATCTTCCCCACCAGCCTTTGCAAGAGCTTCAAACTCTTGTACATGCTCCAATGACGCATACTCTCCATACAACACTAACTTTAACATTGGACTCAATTGCCCTTTACTAACATCATCTCTATCGTAAGTGCCGCTACATGGCACACAATTGAAGACGGGAGAATCTTCACTTAAGAATAATTCAGTGACGGCATATGCTAGTTGAGTATCTAATTCTCTTTCTTGCTCCAAAATTCCTTGCTCCTCTTGAGTAGGAGCACGATCCCACATATGCAATGCAATTTCCAAGTCAATCTCTGGAAAGTCTTTCCCCTCGTCTTTCCCGATCTGGCTCTGAAAAATTTGGTTGCATTCTTCCTTTTCCATCTGATTGAACAATAGAGGACCTAGTTAGAGAACAACACAAACTACCTCCAATAAAAAACACAAGCAGATTGTTGGTCGACGTGATACCTGAGGATAAGATGGTGAGCCCGATTACGATTCTTCTTTTTTCCTTGTCTGAACAGTAGAGGACCTGGTTAGAGATCAACCCACATGTCAAGCACACAAACTACTTCCAATCAGAAATTAGAGATCAACCCGCATGTCAAGCACACAAACTACTTCCAACCAGAAACACAAGCACATTGTTGATCGACGTGGTACCTCAACATACACAACGGCGAGCTCGAGTCTGTAGCGCCTGTTTACGATCCAAGATTTGCAGGTAAAAGAAATCTAACCAGAGAAAGCAAAAGCATTAGATTGAACCGAAAACGATAGAATAGAAAAACTAGGCTATAATAAACAAGGTGAGGTCTCACTAAGGCCTACAAAAAACAAACCACGGAAGAGCACCGGTTGAGAGACAGACAAAGAAGGGACCAAAATACAGTCATGGAGCATCAAAAATAAATATATTTGGTACAGCAAGCAAAGGGACGGGCAGATACGACGAGGCAAACTATCAGCTATTCAGTGTTTCTACTTTGACAGGGCCATCACATAGTGCCACAGCAGGTATGGCAAGTTGTTATTAACTAGTGCAGTTGATACGAAAAGGTAGGATGTCTGAAGTGGTTTCTTAGCTTCTTAAATTCATATAATAGGGGGTCATCATCTTAACAGTTTCAAACAGAAATCATCTGTTTGACACTTGTATGCAGAGAAGCTCTTGTCCCCTTTTCCCCCAAGCCCCCACACCCTGAGTAGCCCATCCTACCAAAAAACGAGAGGAAAGAACAAACTGGATATTGATTTAGAAAACATAGCCAAAATCATGCACCCAATAGAAAGTGTCCGAAACTTAGACTCTGTGATTGTCCTGCTCACCAGATAAGTCATCACTAGCATTCCAATTTCCTTGGCATGCTCTCCGTTCTAGATGAAGCCAGTAAAATCCCAAATTGACGTATAAAGGGGTGCTTCATACCTTACTGGGATGCAATCCTTTAAATGCTTCACTAGCAACATATAAAGAAGTTAAAATAGAAACCACATTTAAAATCAGATTGTTATATTCAGCCTACTGTATCATGCATTGCCTTTCTGATCTTTATGATCTAGTATTGGCAAGACCCTAAAGCGCCCTAATGTGATGAGGTTCATCCTCTATCATCAATCACCTTCAATTGCATCTCTAGTGACATCGGAAGGGCAAAAGAGCCATGCCAACTTAGCCTATTACTGTTTTTTCAGTAAGTATTGCAAAGAACTACAATTGGAAATGCTTGCTGAGGTTGTCAATTGCTGCAGGCAAGGCTTAAGCCTGTACTGCAGGAAATGGCTAGTGGTCCACATGCTCTCTAAAACACATCGTCTCCAAAAAGAAATATATTATCGTTGATGCAAATCCCACCATCCTCCCTCAAATTAGCCACTCAAAAGAGCAGCTTGCAAGGCAGTAGTACTACAGTCTATAAGGGTCGCTCCTATCACCATTAATGCCAGATCAAATGCGGGAGCCTGCAGACAGTTCGAGAACCTCAATCTCGGACAATGAACATAACCCAGCGGGTACAAAGCCTCAACCAATAATTAGAAACTCCACTAATATTCGTAAACCACCTCAAAGAAACAAAATGGTTTGGAGCTCCAACTACAGCTTTCTCAGGTGCTAATTTGTAGGTCCTTTGCAGCAGCTAATACTGTAGCTGCTAATTAATATCGCAACAACATTCGCCTTGTACTTGCCCAGTGCATGAGGTGGCGAGCCTGGAGGGTACTTGTGGATGTCTCATTTTGTTGTTTTTCATCGCCTCAAGGCACTTTCAACCACCTAGCCCATGTGACATGGCATCGTTGGCCCTGTGATGCTTGTGACACACTACTCATGCTGGGTCAATTTGCACACTTTTGTTGGATCCTTGGGTGTACATAGGCGCTATAAAGAGTGCCTCCAAAAGCCTTTGATGTTGGTAAATTGATTAATACATGATTAGTATTGTTTGTAGCCCTTGCAGCGTGTATTTCACCTGATCTTCGGCTTGGCAGCTCCTGTTACAAGGTCAATACATTGATGTATTGAACAAACAAGTATTTTATAACCTTATGCTGTGGTTCAAGTTATATTAATTTAGGAGATTGCTTATTGGCGCACATGCAACCACGGTGCTAGCGCTGGATTGACCCCTATGGTGCCAAGCATCGGATGCACTCCCTGCCCTCTGGACGGTGTGCATCGTGGACCACCTGCTGTTGGAGACGGTGCATGGCACCTGAAGATGCCTCTACTCTTGGACAATGGTAAGCATCGTGTGCGTGTCCCCTCTATTGTCTGTGCCGGTGCCCGGCACTAGTTGTTTGCCCACGGTTCCTAGCCTCATCAGGCATAAGCGCCACACATATCCATGAAGCAATAAGGAACCTGCCCAGCATTGCGTACCCATCACTGCTACTATCAGAGCATGAGCCTTGTCTCTTGTTGTGTCCTTAAACCAGTACTGCTCTCGGATTCATGAATGCGGTGGAAAAAGCTCGTCCACAAACTTTGGCATCGGCCATTAGCAAGTCAGCCATAGTAGATTTAGAGTTTCGAAACAGTGATGACAATCGATGCAATGGCTTGTGAACAACCGCTTAATAAGCTACAATAAGCCCAACATGAAAACCTTTGTACGCTTAAATTGAAAAAAACAACGTTGAAGAATTTGTGCTACTGTGCACTGGCAAGAATCGGGACCCCATCTGTGACATGGAAAATAAATCGGTATGTAGAGTGCACAGCTTGGCCAAACACAGAGCAACCCGAGTTTATTTGCAGGTGGCGGGATCGATGTAGTGTGCTTGGCAGGCTGTAGACCATTGTTTCCAGCAGGGATTGGGAGTATACCGGCAGAGATTCGGCATGCCGAGGTCGAAAAACAGGATGGTGGGTGGACTACACTGCTGGCAGATGCAAGCAACTAGGTAATGGAATCAGACAAACTCTATGATTGAAGGATCCCAAAGTTTGATGTGATGTAGGTTTTTAAAAAGATGCACTCATCTAGGTTCGCAAAGGGATGATGACATTCCAAGCGCCACCGGTCTTCCCGATGTTTATTTACTCGACCCTTTGCTGCGTTTGTGGCGGCTCTCCCCTAGACACTTCTAGGGAATTCCAAGCAGCCTTACAAGCTTCTCGTTTGTTGACCTCCTGAATTCTCGTTTCAACATCACACATGGCGAAGGAAGGAGGGGGGTGGCGCTAGGTGGCCGAGCCGAGGGCTGGGGTGGTTATGGTCGTGAGCCAAGTAGATGAAGTGTTGACTTGGCTAGGCAAGAGGATGAGTTGCAACAAGGGGTAGAGCTTAACAGAGGTCAACAGAGGGTAACCAGCCTTGGATGTGTATGGAGGGGAGCTGAATAGCAATAGTGCAGCAACTACGGAAGCAACCGAGAGGCAGAGCTTGAGGCGTCAGGTAGAGGGTGTCGAGGATTGTGCACTCACAACACCCAAGGGCATGGAGTTTGGTGTGAGGATTACTACTCTTAATCCTATTATTATAACTGAAACTTCATGATTAAGAACAAATTGTAACTCAAGAGACTAGAACATCTATAGATTGATTGATTGAATGAGTACATGGGTGTCATGTGCGCATCTAACTCTATTGAGCACATGGACAAGCTGCATCTTATTTCTAGATTTCAGTACAGCCTAGGAACTGACTGGCACCTTTGTGAGCCCAGTTACGGGACGTGCATGTACAGGCAGTTTAGTTAGTTGAATTCCCTCTAGTTGCACGAGATGGAATCGGGCGTTGTTACACTGACGTGGGCGTCTCGGACTGTCAGAAAATAGAACATTATGTCGGGCACGTGACCCGGGTCACTCATCATCACAGTTAGGGCCTCCAGATTGGGCCAGAACTGTGCACATTCACATGTAGGCATTTAGTATTAAGTGGCTAGGACATTGAAGGGTCATTTTATTAAAGTGACTTTTCACTTTCACTTCTAGGTCGTGGGGGGCTTTTTAGTGCCCCACCTAGACTTAGCAGCATATAAGAAGAGACGTCAGTCCTCAGTAGAGCACGTCTTCTGCCAGCGCTACCTGTTGGGAGTTGATCGCCAGCAGTACCCCAGCATCAGTATCAATACGAGAGTTAACTCCAGAGTTTTCAGCAGCGTTAACTCCAGAGTTTTCACCAGAGTTAACTCCAGAGTTTTCAGCAGTACATCAGCAAGGACCAGCGTTTTCAGCCTTGAAGACCAACGTTTTCAACCTTGAAGACCAGCGTTTTCAGCAGTACATTCAGTCATCCAGCATTCAGCCCGCAATACCCCGCAATATCAGCATTAGCATTAGCATTAGCATCAGCATCCACAGTAGTACAACATTAGTCTACAGTCAGCATTCATAGTATTCAGCAAGCATCTTGTACGTGTCAGTCGTGCAATCTACATTAGTACCGCTTCGGCAACGGAGTGGGCCCTTGGAGGGAGGGTTTTGGAACCTCTTGGTGTCAGTGTCTCTCTCTCTCTCTCTCTGTCTCTCACTCACAGAACATTCTCGCACGTATCTGATTGCACTCTCTCTTCTCTCTATATTCTTCCAAGTAAGGCAGTAAAAGGAACCCTCGAGTCTGTGCATCGCACAAGTCCTGAGTCAAAGAACCCTAAAGTCTTCCGTTGCACCTTACATTGGAATCAAAGCTTAGGAGTGCTTTGGTTTCGCAGCTCAAAGCAGAAGAAGAAACTCAGTTCAGTCTTCCACTTATCAAGAGCGGTCTTACACTCGCGGTAGGACCAATCGAGGTGAGGCAAGGGAAATCAACCTTGGTGTGAGCGCAAGGCCGCCAAGGGTGCACGTGCAGGAAGTCACCGGAATTGGGCAAGAAATTTTTTTCTAATCTGTGTGTATTCAGGACATTTATAAAGATGAAGGAGACTCGACATCGCATTCATGAAGATATAGATCTAGAGTACCAAGACCTACTTGCCTCTTATGCGGACATGGAAGGCATATCACCTTGATCGCATTCCCGATCTCTGCATTTAGGCATTCGAATCATGGCATCTAGCTGCATCCATTGTATTTGCCATTGAACCCTTGGAGAGGACTCTAGAACCAACTTTCATTCCATCAGCCGGTAATGTCTTCACCACAGATATTATTTGGGGGCAACTCAGGCTACAGCAAACAGAGTCAGCATTATCTGGTAT
This sequence comes from Adiantum capillus-veneris, assembly GCF_014529385.1. Taxonomy (NCBI): domain Eukaryota; kingdom Viridiplantae; phylum Streptophyta; class Polypodiopsida; order Polypodiales; family Pteridaceae; genus Adiantum; species Adiantum capillus-veneris. The sequence goes on from NC_140960.1 coordinate 95,538,846, forward strand.
TGAGCCAGACTGGTATTCGGCAATCGTAGCATGGCTGGCCGGTAACCCTTATGATAGGTGTTTTCATCACCAGCAGGACCCGCAGTTTCAACAGCACCCACAGCACCCACAATACCCACAGCACAGGTTTTGGAGGAGTCTTTAGTGGTTTGTGCATCCACAACATCAGAAGCATTCATCATTCAATAGAAGAAGCAGTTCGGTACAATACCTCACTCTAAAAAGGGGGGGATGCCATGTGCGCATCCAACTCTATGAGCACATGGACAAGCTGCATCTTATTTCTAGACTTCAGTACAGCCTAGGAACTGACCTGGCACCTTTGTGAGCCCAGTTAGAGGACATGCATGTCCAGGCAGTTTAGTTAGTTACATTCCCTCTGGTTGCACGAGATGGAATCGGGCGTTATTACACTGACGTGGGCGCCTGAGACTGTCAGAAAATAGGACATTATGTCGGGCACGAGACCCGGGTCACTCATCATCACAGTTAGGGACTCCAGATTGGGCCAGAACTGTGCACATTCACATGTAGGCATTTAGTATTAAGTGGCTATGACATTGAAGGGTCATTTTATTAAAGTGATTTAAAAGCACGACCTAGACTTAGCAGCATATAAGAAGAGGCGTCAGCCCTCAGTAGAGCACATCTTTTGCCAGCGCTACCTTTTGGGAGTTGATCGCCAACAGTACCCCAACATCAGTATCAATACCAGAGTTAACTCCAGACTTTTCACCAGCGTTAACTCCAGAGTTTTCACCAGAGTTAACTCCAGAGTTTTCAGCAGTACATCAGCAAGGACCAGCGTTTTCAGCCTTGAAGACCAACGTTTTCAGCAGTACATTCAGCCATCCAGCATTCAGCCCGCAATACCCCGCAATATCAGCATTAGCATTAGCATCAGAATCAGCAGTAGTACAACATTAGTCTACAGTCAGCATTCATAGTATTCAGCAAGCATCTTGTAAGTGTCAGTCGTGCAATCTACATTAGTACCGCTTCGGCAACGGAGTGGGCCCTTGGAGGGAGGGTTTTGGAACCTCTTGGTGTAAGTGTCTCTCTCTCTCTCTCTGTCTCTCACTCACAGAACATTCTCGCACGTATCTAATTGCACTCTCTCTTCTCTCTCTATATTCTTCCAAGTAAGGCAGTAAGAGGAACCCTTGAGTCTGTGCATCGCACAAGTCCTGAGTCAAAAAACCCTAAAGTCTTCCGCTGCACCTTACAATGGGCTCCTTTATATAGGAGTTGAAGAGGTACATTTGTAGGGACATGACCTTCCACGAAGGATCATGTCCTTTGGCTAATAGGTATATCTTTTAGGAACGTGTAGCCACTCGTGAAGAGCCGCATCTCCTGGTGAAGAGTCATGCTCTGTCGCATAGGACATGACCTTTGGTAGTGGCTCTTCAAGTCTATAAATAGAACAGAAACATAGTAAAAGTCACAATCGTGACATTCCCTCCCATTTAAAATAAAACCCCTGGCTAAATGATGGACATCATCCACTTATCAAAGAACGCCTGGAGCAAGGAAGGGTATTGCTACATATCTTCATCACTCTGCCAAGTGGAATCTGATTCATCCAAGTCTTGCCATTTCACAAGAAATTCCATGAAAATTCTTTTTCTAGTCTCCTTCTGCCTGACATCAAAGATTTCTTCGAGAATAAGAACAAGATGTTCATCTTCAATCTCGGACACATAAGAACACACATCTGGAACAATTGAATCTCCTTGCACATATTTCTTCAACCAAGAAATATGGAATGTTGGATGAATCTTTCCCCATGCTGGCGGCAATTCTAACTTATAACTGACAAAGGAATTCTTCTTCACAATTTTGAAAGGTCCATAAAAGCGTGGACGCAACTTTGGAAACACAAACGTCACTGTTTGTATCTGTGTGAGGCTACGCACAACAACAGCAAGTCACCTTCTTCAAATTCTTCATGACGACGGTATTTATTGCCTTTTTTTTTATATTTTTGTTGCACAATGACAATCTTATCTCTAATCTGAATAAGAATATTTTGCATTTCCTGAATTAACTGATCTACAAGGGCCACCTTGTGTTGCAAAACAAAGTTAGCAAGAACAATGGGAGTGTGGCCAAAAGGCTGCTTGAAATGGCGACATGCCAATAGCTGTGTGGAAAGAATTATTATAAGCAAACTCCACCAAAGGAAAATAATCTTCCCAAGAAGCAAGCCGGGTTTGGATGTAATGTCTCAGCATTTCTTCAAGAATCTGATTTACTCTCTCAGTTTGTCCATTGGTTTGCGGATGATAGGTTGAACTGAAGCAAAGATTTGTGCCCAATGACTTAAACAAAGAAGTCCAAAAATGTCCAGTGAACTTTGGATCTCGATAAAAAATAACCGACTTCGGTAATCCATGAATTCTGAAAACATTTTGCATGAACAGGGCTGCAACATCTGGTGCAGAACAAGCCTTCTTGCATGGAATGAAATGAGACATTTTGGAAAATCTGTCCACCACCACCGAAATCTGAGTGTTGCCTTTTGAAGAACCTGGCAAACTCGTAATGAAATTCATGCTAACACTTTCCCATCTTTCAGTAGGTATTGGCAAAGGTTTGAGTAATCCTTGGGGAAGCTGTTGGGACGCTTTCATAGTTTGACAAGAGTGACAAGCCTTCACAAAGCGGATTACATCAGATTGCATCTGTGGCCAAAAATAAATGATTGACAACAAGCGATATGTCTTGTTGATTCCAGGATGAGCAACATATAGTGCCAGTTTAAAAAGCCACTGCTCTATGGCTAATTTATTTCGACATCCATCAAATGCTTTTTACATCAACTTTTTTCTTATTTCCTTCTTGCAACATTTTATAAAGTAAGTTAAGTTCAGAGTTTTCTACCTGGGGAACTGGGTCGGCAGGAGGTGGAGGTGGAGGTGGAGGTGGAGGGATGATGTCGTGGATGGCGAGCGTATCACCGGGGCTGCGCGATCTGCCAACTGCTGAAGTGTAGACTGGAGCTGTTGGTGCATGGCCGCCTGCTCCGCGCGAAAAGAGACAGTCTCCGAGCGCTGTGCCTCCATAAATTGGTACAATGCCACCAGAATTGCTGAGTTGTCGGCAGGGCCTGGGGACGGGGTTGCCGCCGGAGACTCCATAGGCTGCTACTAGGTACATGGAGAAGCTTGAAAAGTCCACCCCTGTGGTGCTGCAGGACTTGGCGGTTCGTTGCTCAGAGACTCCGACAAGGTGGAAAGGTACATAGTGTACGGTTTAGTTAATGTATGTAAGGTACGTGTCGCGGTACTGGAATTTTTTTTCAGTACGGTACGGTATGTATCATTTTCTCGCAACACAAAATATTGCATATTTTTGCATTTTCGTAAGGAGTCGAGACTAATACTTTAAGAGTCAAAACTAGGCTTTAGCACGGCTACACTAGTCTCTACTTTAGCATGATTCAGACACTTAAACATGATTCAAGGACTTAAGGCTTGACAAGCATTGGTTACTCACTTAACAATGTTAGGTGGTGGAGCCTGATCTGTTTCCCACGACATCTTTGGAACACCTCTATTTATTCTTATTGCCAGGGGGATCCAAGGAGGGGCGGCGACACATTGATTTTGTATATGATTTCAACCAAAATTGGGAGAGAAACGGAGAGAGAGAGAGAGAGAGAGAGAGAGAGAGAGAGAGAGAGAGAGAGAGAGAGAGAGCCTATGCAACGAAGCAATGGGCAATTTGAAGGCCAATAACTATCTTAAAGAACTGCTATTATCATATATGGCTGTCCAAAATTCCAAAATTCCCAAAAAAAATAAATAAAAAATTGACCGTGTACACTACGGACCCGTACGTACCGATCCGTACCGTACGACTTTACCATACAGTACGGATCCGTACAGTACGTATGCATGCAACCTTGGACTCCGGGGTGACAAGATCCACGTACTCGGGTGAACTCGATGCAGGGGATGGAGGAGTATAATCGGGAATCAGCTCTTCTGCATAGAACCGAACCGGTGCTCGTGAGGACTGAAGCAAGGTCTAGTCCTCCACCAAGCATTCCGGAAGAAAGTAAGACAGATGAGGGTACCTCCTTAAAATGAACTCGAAGTGTTGTAACTGAGCAGGAGCACAAGTGAGTTGAATCTTCTAGACCGTCCACAGCATGTCGGTTCCCGCGCGAGGTAAGCACACGAACACTTTGAAGCGCTGTTCGTGTGGGGGAGACCAGGGTGGCGAGGCAGTGACCGAGGGAGAGGCAAGAATGTCCGAGAAAGTGGTTAGGTTAATGGCTCCAAGAAGCTTGCGGGCAGTCCATCGCCTTGCTGAAAGTGCACACGGGCGGGAGAAGAGGCCATTGTTGGGCATACGGGTACTGATGTTGGCTGCTCGTTCGCAAGAGGGCAATTAGGCACAAGAGGGGTGGCGGATCCATCGTAAGAGGTAGGTAGTTGATTCGCCTAAGGAAGAGGGGTGGGGGGTTCGAATCCAAGAGCCCACGCTGGAGAGCCAAGGTACGTACGCTGGTGGCTGGGTTGTTTATGTTTTCGTTGGAGCGTTTAATTAACCCCCAAAGTGGCCAAGGTCGTGAAAATTTGGTCCCTCTTTTAAAGTGACCGGGCACAATATGAAATGTGCAACAAGGCTTCATGATCCACCCAATTGAAGGGCCAACGTATAAAAATAAACCCACCAGCGATTCGTTGTCAACAGCCGAGCATGGGAGCGCAGAGGGGTGCAACGCTTTCTAAGGGGATGTATCCATTCGCCAAGGGGCGCCAAGGGCAAAGATGAAGAGCGCGACGCGCGCGAGGTTATCACCGTGCATAACAAGTGAACGAGGAAGCTCGAGACAAACCTGTCGCTGCATATGCCTGGTAAGCATAAGCCATCCCTCTATGAGTGTCGAGCCGAGGCGGGTGTAGGCTACATGCGTTAAAATTACACATGATCTTCGAGTTGTGCCTTTCTTTTGCTTCCATACAACTCCGGGTGAGGGGAGAGGGTGAAGAGGGTAGCGGCTCCTCGCGGGAAACTGTACCTCACTAAATTACAGGTACAGCCACCAGGCCAACACTCTAGAGTGAGCAGTCGGGGCATTTCCTATAGCCCAGAGGTATAGAAAAAAGCAACGTGAACGAGGAGATCAGCCTATACTATATAGTAGGGCTTCGATGAGGCTAAGCAGCAAAGCAGGGAAGGTAGTAGCAGTAACAACATTAGTTTGGGTAGCTACAATGCCAGTATTGGTACTGACAGTGGTGTGGATGGCGGGTGTTGCAAGAGGTGGCGGCATCACGGCAAGCTTGTGGACGGTAGGATTGATGGCCAACTACGGAGGACTCGTATTAGCAGGTAGCCTATGTACCATGATGCAGAGCGTAGGAGCTATGGGACTTGCCACCTCCATCATCGTGTTATGCTCAGATGCAGCCCGTTAGAATGCAGAGGCGGCCATGTGTAGTTGGGCCGTGCGGCCGACTTTCCCTGAATGCTCTGCAGCAACTGCCTATCAGCGCACATCTCTTATATAGCACCGAGGAGGCGGCCCTAAGGTCTCCAACAATCGTTTCCGCATAAGCCGTAGTGCTTCTATAGGTCTGCATGTCGCGAGGTTGTCTAGCCAGTGATGCTCCTCCTCCATTTGTGACCTCTGCTCCGCAACCTAGTGTGGGAGCAATTGCGAGAAATCAATAATGCCAAGTTACTGCTTTTATTGGGTGGGTTCTGGTCATTCTTCCTAATGGCGGCAAGCTTCACAAGCAGTGGTTCATGTTTTCTACAGCAAGCGCAACAGAACTCAGATGCGGTGTGGCCAATGCAAAAGTTTATACAGGTGGTTGTGGACGTACTGCATGAATGGCGGTCCGATAAAAGAGCCACTTAAAAAAAAGCATATGACACCTCTGCATTGTTATCAGCCCCTCCTCTCCTCTGCCGCGGCATGCGCAGCCAGTAGGGTGAGGTTTTCTTCTCCAGTGTCGTCCCCTAAGAGTTGGTCATCCTGGGTGGGACCGACCTCTTCCGCAATGTTTACGGCTTCAATGTGGATCACTTTGTCTCCTCCTCGCCCACGACCGTCCCCTCGGCACCACCTTCTACCACATGCCTCACGCCAACTAACTGGTGATACTCATAATATGTTATGACCGGCTGTCATGTGCTCGAGATTTCCAGCCAGCCAACTCAAGGTAATGAATTCTTCATGTGGCACAATTATAGTATTTAAAACAAAAAGGTCCCTCCAACACTGGAGGAGAAGCATAAAGTCCCCCTCCAACATTGGAGAAGAAAACAAGTATACGGGGGAAGGGCACGTTCCCTAAGGTTTATGGAAATTGGGTGAGGATGGTGCCACCTCCCCGCCATACGCAAGTATGGTTTTTTCTTTTTTTTCCGGCACAAGCATCTGGTGCATCTCTTTGCATCTACTATCTATATGAAAATACTTTTACTTAAAACATCGACTAACTCCTAATTTCAATAATGTTGTGAGGTCATTGAGGTTTTGAGGCAACTTCAAGAAGAGAAGGTACAACGACACGATATTAAGGTACATACCAATACTCCATATTTTGGATTTCTTTTTGGTCTGCCTACCTTATCCGTTCAGGCTCCAAAGGCAAGTCAATTCTCTGTCTTCCTTTCATGTCGATTCTCTCTTTTCCTTTCTTCACTTGAAACTCTCTCTTTCGCTCTTCTTCCATAAAAGATCTCTCTCTCTCTCTCTCTCTCTCTCTCTCTCTCTCTCTCTCACACTCACACACACACACACACACACACACAGCACAGAGGATTGTTAGAACGTTAATGAGTTTTCTTCTCTCACACACAACGTGCACCTCTCTCTCTCTCTCTCTCTCTCTCTCTCTCTCTCTCTCTCGCACACGTGCATCTAACGCATGTGTATTCCTTGTGAAATTCTCACCTAGTTAGATCACATACAAGAAACAAAATTTTATATGTTAAAGAGACTACACAGCTTTTTGATTGGAAAAACAAACCAAGGTAAGAGAAAGTTATAAGTTAATTTCAAAGTGACATTCATAAACTTTAAGACAGCCTTAAAAAATTGTTGGTTAGAGTGAGTCAATCAGCGCCTAAAACTCATATAAACAAGCAGCTAGGGCGCCTCATTGCAAACCATCAGCCATCAGGCAGAGCTGATCAGCGGTCCAGCGTTTTGGCCAGCAGCAGACCAACCAGCCAGCGTTTTTTCCACCAGAAGCCTAGTGTTTTGAAAACAGCAACGTTTTCTCTTCTGTCCCTACGTTTCAATAATGCTCCAGAATGGCTTTACCCAAGAGAGATTCACCGAACAACTAGAAAACTTTGAGGGACAATCGCGAGCATACAAGCAATTCCCTTACATGGCGCATCCCAAGACAAGAAACTCAATGCTTTCTGGACTGCTCCATAAAGTACCAGCTACAAACCAACCTATTTCTAAATCATTTACAACATTCTTAGGGCTAATGGCTTGAGTAGAGCTTGTGCAGGGTATATGAAGAGGAGGTTGTGCCATGTGCTACAGCTGGCAAGTGTTGATCTAACAACTTGTGATAAACAACTTGTGATGACCCTTACCAAATTTCGACACATTACCTAGCTTAGAAGAGATAGACTACACGTTACGGTACTCTCTGGATGTTTTGCACTCAGTTATACAGAAATTGTTTCCTCAAAAGATATATATGTGTATGTATAATACCACCTCTCTCTCTCTCTCTCTCTCTCACACACACACACACACACACACACACATTCTCATTACAAGGTGAAACTGCCTCTCAGATGCTGAAAGCCATTGCCAAGTTACCCTCCTTGCCAAACTCAACAAGCAGAGACTGCTGAAACTGGTATGAAATAACAGAGAGACCTTTTTAGACAGTTATTACAATGACAGCAACGAGATCTCCTAGGATTCACCTACAAATGTACAAATGACAATCGCGGTACCAATGGTCTGATAGGCTTCAAACAAAGCTGGGGCTCGTTGGACAAGCACTCAAGCTGGATTCATAAACAGATGTTTGAGTTCAAACCCGTATACTTAGCATACTCTCGTTTCTATACTCCGCTACGAGTGCTCTAACCCGCTCACACTCTCCATTTTAAACAAGCCATCTTTGTGTAAATCATGACATTCTCCCATCTCACATTCCACAAACAGGAGTCTTTCTAGAAGAAGATGCCAACTGGATAGAAGACATGGAGAGATTCAACCCTGAAGTGCGAGCAATGCATGTGAACAACGCAAAGACGATGCCAGAAGCGACGAGAGAGAAGCCAATGCCAACTGAGGTAAAAGGTAGATAAAACGTACCTCTATTGGAGAAAGAGATGTGCTTCCGGGCGCAGGCGGCGATGAGATTGCTGTCGCGGCAGAAGATCCGAGACACGGCAAAGTTGATGACAATCGCGATGGTGATCTGTGTGTGCGCGCGCGTGGGCGCTTCTATTACCTTTATGTCAAAGTCCTTCCAAGGCTATAAGTGGAAGGAGGGGAAAAAAAACCAAAACAAAACACACACAAAAAAAAAAAAACCATCCTCCCAAAAAAGCCAAAACAAAAACAAAAACAATAAGAGCATCTCTAAAATTATATTTCTCATGCAATACTTGATAGCACACCAGCCCCTGTCTACTTCGTGTACAAAGAGCAACTTGCATGCACATGAGTCCGTGAACATACCCCCGCCAGAGCATCGAAGAAGAGCACACTCAAGGCAGACCACAAGAAGCAGAGCCAAGGGGTTTGATGAGATGGTGCACTTGCTAAATTAACCAAGGGGGGGGGGGGGGTGCGCCATCATCGGGAACCAATCCAAGTAAGGAAAATGGTGTGCACGGGTGACAACCAGAACCAAAAAGAGAATCTTCAAGGAGGGGATCACAAGGTGGAGGAGTTTGGGAGATCAAGAGGTTGGCAAGTGGTGGCGGCTCATGCATGGCCCAAGTGGGCAAGAAGTAAGGGGGGAACACGCACTCGGTAAATATCCAGAAGTCGTCGAAAAGGTACAGGATCAAGGTGTAGCCGATTGGGGAGCGCAAGCCGAGTTGACGAGTGTCGTGAGAAGCAAGGGCCAAGGTGGAGTGGTTCCATAGCCAGACGCGGTTGATTGCTAGAAGGTAGCTCTAGGAAATGAAGGTGGAGAGAAGGGAAAAGGGTACTTGGCCTGCATGTAAGTGAACCAAAGGAAGATAGTGAAGGTGGCGTGAAGAGAGATGGTGTGAGGGTTCGACTATGGTTAGGGAGGCTTGGTGTTAGTTGCATTCATGGCATGATGAATAGATTAGGATTAGGCTAATGATAATGAAGCATCTAAAAGTTGGATGTCCAGTTTTGTGACATATGTTGCAAGGTACAATCATGTAGCAATCCTTGGTAAGATGGTTGGATCTTCCACATTTCTTGCACTTCGTGTGACTAAAACGGACCACAAATGCTCCTCCTTTGTCATTCCTTGGGTCCTTCGTCCTCTCATGGTCCTGAAGAGAATTAATTGTGTCTTCCAAGCTTGGCGTCGGATCTTTCGCCATCAAGACTGTGACGATTTGTCCATAGATTGAGTCGGGGGCTCCTTTGAGTAGAACTGCTACTTGATTTTCCACTTCCAATGGGCTCTTGATGTAGGTCAATTGTGTGCAAATGCTCTTAATTTTGTTGACAAATGAAGCTATATCTTCATTGGGTTCCATGGTAAGTCCATAGGGCTGCATCTTTAATGCAATTTTGGATCGCTTGGCCCTAGCACCAAAGTGCCTCTCCAATATGGTCCAAGCATCCAAAGCAAAAATGCACTCATCAAGGTAATGAATGTAGTTATCTTCCAGAGAAGTGAACAGGATGCCGTAGGCTTGCTCATATTTCTCATGATATTTGGCTAGACTCATCCTAGTCTCTATCCTTTCATTCTCCCCCAATGGCTTTACAACGCCGCATAAGTTCTTTTTCATGAGGTGCCCTTTCACCTTGGCTTGCCAGGTGTAGAAACCGTGCCCGTCAAAGTTGGCAACGTCATCTTTTCCCATAGTGTGCCCTTCCCGAGTGCGTGAGAGGTGGTCTTACCATCCAAAAGGAGGCAGTGTCTAAACCCTCTTTTGCTTTTTACAAAAGCGGAATTAGCGCATCATCCATGTAGAGGATGGTCACTACATACATAGCAAAAAAATTACAAATTTAGCTTGGAAGAAAAGTGATAGGTCCTATGTGGGTTTTGCGCAAGATGTACTCCCCCTTCAGCTCAAGCGGGCTATACTTCTCTGCCTAGTAAGATGGGAGGTAGATTTCAAATGGGAGACCTTAGGTCATAAAACACCTGCCTTAAGGAAATCATAAACAACCAATTAATGGGTAAAAGAAAAATCCAAATGGGTAGTTCGGGTAAGAAGCTGCCGAAATGGTGCAGTTATCCAAGTTGCCGAGCAGACAAGTAATGCAGCAAATAGCCGCGTGTGTAGAGGACCTTACACAAAGGTCACAATTCTTTAAAGAACAAAAAAGGCAATTGAATTAATTTGATGTTTTCGGGTAATTGTTGTGTCGAACCCTGCAGGTGCCAATGCTTGTCGAGTGGTGAAAGGCTTGCCCTGAATTTTTGTGGGGGTAGTAGATGGCCTAGGGTGACTCTGTCCTTGAGTCACAAGTGCCAATTGTGTACACTCACGCCGAATATAGCATAAGAGAAAAATCGGGTAGCCTATCTACAACCGAGTGAAACAAAGACGGGTGCTTCATGGTTGCTTGATGAATCGGCTTGGGGCTTTGAGGGGGGTGTGCAGTAGGTTGGGGCGAGCTCCCGGATCGAAGATCAGGCGCCAACTGCGAGCATGAAGGCCGAACTATGCAAAAATTGCAGATTCGGGTGGCGCCAACTGTGATGACAAAATCGAGATAATTGATGCCGAATCAGTGCAATTGAGGGTGTAATTGGGTTCGTCCAAAGGTGTGGGGTGATTTCGATGTTGAGCCCGAATGTGGAGAACGTGTGTAGAGCGCGCGCGCGCACACACACACACACACACACATAGACATATACACATACAATATATACATATACACACACATATATATATTGTGCACACAATTTATATATTGTACACACAAGGTGGAGGAGTTTGGGAATCAAGAGTTTGGCAAGTGGTGGCAGCTCATGCATGGCCCAAGTGGGCAAGAAGTAAGGAGGGAACATGCACTCAACAAAAATCCAGAAGGAGTCGACAAGGTACAGGATCAAGGTGTAACTAATTGGGGAGCGCAAGCCTAGCAAAGGAGTGTCGTGAGAAGCTAGGGCCAAGGGTGGAGTGGTTGCATAACCAGACATGGTTGATTGCTGGAAGGTAGCTTTAGGAAATGAAGGTGGAGAGAAGGGAAGAGGGTACTTGGCTTGCATGTGAGTGAACGAGAGGAAGATAGTGAAGGTGGCGTGAAGAGAGATGGGAGCATGACAGTAAGAGGAGGTGATGAGGTATATTAAGGAGTGGAACGGGCTGGAGCAATTTGTCTTGGGAGCTGATGGATGTAGTATGATTGAGGTGGTAGTCGACATGTGCATGCAAAAAGAATGTTGGCGCAGCCTTTATTGCACGGTGATCAAGATGGAAGGGGGTAATAATTGAGCAGTAACATAGTGTGGGGGGTGAGTGGGATATGCAGATAAAAGTACATAAATTTCAGTAGAGAAGGGATAGGTACATATTTTAGGTACATATTTCAATGATGGTCTAGGTAAAGGTAATAGAGAGAGTTCTGTGTTAACCATATCTTAGCAATGGCGTAAACGAAGCTTAACAAGTCGCTTATCCAGGGCATAACTGAGTAGGTTACGCCCCAGTCACACTTAACATGTCCCTTCCCCCTCAGCCGACACCGCTTTAATGAGCGCATCGCCCAAGCCCCAATTGGCAGCAAGATCACCTGCCCGAAGAGTTTCTCAGGGGAGAAGGCATAAGTACTACTCCAGGAGGCCCTACAACACGTTCAGGAGGTAAGCCTCATGTCACATTGCCTGCTTCTCAGATTTGTAAAAAGCAGAGAGACCTTGAGGAGAGAGCACTAATAGGGTTATTAGCTGGCCCTAGACCTCCAGTGGATATTCTGAGGAGTTGGATTAGGTCACAGTGGGGACCCCTTTTTGCGGAGGTAGAAACCATACAGGCCTTGCCTAAGGGCCATTACCTGTTTTTCTTCAAGCAAGCCGACATGGCTTTTTCGGTTCTTAGCCATGGCCAGTGGGTTATCAGATGCCCCCTTGAGCCTCTTCCGTTGGCACAAGGACTTTAATCCAGAGAGGTCTGATCTGGTTAATTATCCCGTATGGGTTGAGTTTCCCAACCTACCCATGCATTATCATGCTCATCTGGCTGGAGATAGGAGCACCTTTGCGTAAGGTCCTCGGGGGCAAACAAAAGACTAACTACATTCCGTCTTGGCACCCCCAAGTACTCATTGAAATGGATATCTTTGTTGATCTCCCCACTTCCATTGACATCTTCACCGACGATGGGGAGCTTTACGAACAGGAAATCGCTTATAAGTACCTCCCTAACGCCTGCTTAGCGGAGATAAGTCCCTTTTGGTCAAAAACTGTCCCATTAAATTCCCCCCCTACCCCTCAGATAGTGCCTGTAGTAAACGAAGAACAGGAACAAGAGTCAAACCAAAATAAGTTCACCATTGTGACCCACTCTAGGGGTAAAACATCCTCTCAGAATGCTGATAAAAACAAGGAAAAGCCCAAAGATAAGGGGAAGAACTGGCAGCTAAACAAATTCTCAATATTGGCTCCTCTTACAGGCTTTGATGAGAGTGATTTTCAGGATTCTAAGGTCTCGAAATCTGACGCTATGGAGTCATTGCCTATAGAACTGGAAGCACAGGTGAGTAAAATGGACGAGGACACCTCATCGATCTAAATTTGGCCTCTCCTCAACAAGATCCTGCTAACAAAGAAAACATTCCTCCCCCCCCCCCCGCCCCCCCGCCCCTCCCAACCCCAATGGAGATTCAGAAAGATAATAAGAGAGCTCATGAGCAAGCTTCCTAGAAGTCGACCAAGTCTCCCACAAGAAAAGCTAAAAAAGATAAAAGATCCCATAGATGAAAGTATTATCTTGGAATAGCAAGGGTCTAACTGACCCTTCCAAATCCTACAAGATTAAATCTTGGATAATGTCCAATCCGGTTGATATTATCTCTCTTTAGGAAATCAAGGTCAATGGAGATGACCTCTCCAAAACACTCCAAGAAATTTCTTCGTCCCTCAGGTGGTTCTCCTCCTCTCATCAAAGAGGATCTAGGGGTACTTTTGTTGGCATCCCTAGCAGCTGGCTTTCTCCTAACCCGGACATCCTCTTAGGAGATTGTTAGGTTGTCGTCCCTATCTCCTCTCTGGTAATGTGCTCCATTGTCTCTGTTTATGCAGTTGGCTCCTCATCCCAACGGGCCCGCATATGGGATGAGCTTTCTTAAATAAAGGGTGATGTCATCATGATGGGAGACTTCAACATTGTAGTGTCCTCTCTAGATAGGTTTATGGGCAAAGGAGTTGTTATTAGTGGCTGTTCGAGGCTTCTCCTAACTTAACCTATCACATCTGAAAACAAGACGGAACCATGCCATAATGTCAATCCGTTGATGCAAGCGACTTCGGCTAGGGTATGGAGGCACGCCAAGAGGGTGTCAACCTCTTGTTTGAACACTTAATCACTCCGCGAGACAATCAAACCTCAATTCTGCACTTAGACAAAAATCGCGATTTTACGCACAGCCGGATTTTACAAGTCACTCAAATCTTGAAGCGATGCAACTCCTAAGCATGGGGAATCCACAGCAAGTGGCTCGGTTTGAGAGAAAACTCACCTTTAAGGTTGCAAGCGACGATGCTCGGCGTTTGCGCTATGTTTGCAATGTAGCTATGCACACAAAGCTCTCGTCATGGCTACGTCAATGGTGCTCTCGGTTTCGCGATTGGACCACCGTGCGGTACGGTGCAAGAGGGAGGCGGCAACGTATAGAGAACTCACTTCAAAACTTGATTAATTATCAACTTAGGTCAAAAGACCTTACAAAATTGCCTTTTATACCCAGGCTAAGGGTCTCAATGTATATGTATATGGCGCATAAATGGTCCAAAACTAAATGAAACTGAACCATTTAAAAGACGTTTCTGAAGAGTACAACTTGGAAGCTCTCAGCCCCATAATCCACTTGACTAAAAATGGTTAAAAACTAAAGGTTTAAATCGGGATCAGGAAAATTATGTACATTCCTAATTTACAATGGCTTGACTCTTTGACTCGGGGATGAAAGCTTTGACTCAGCAGCATCCGCATCTTTTGTTGGCATCTTCCAACACTCCCCCCCTTCCTGCTTCATGTCATCCCTGACATGAGTGCGTCGAAGCATTTTCCGGGCGGTAAGAAGTTCCAGTCCTTGCTCATATTCTTGAGCCAAGTCTTTGTCAGTCGATGAAGAGAGGTGGCCGAAGTATTGCGTTTGGTGTTCCATAGCTTGATAACTGACAAATCTAGCTCTTAAGTCTGTTACTTCCGGGCCAAAAATCTTTGTGTCAATTGTAAAGAATCCTGTATAAAAAGCTTCTTCAAAAGTACTTAGGTAATAGGAGGGCATGAACATTAATCTGGCAAAAAATCCGTGGATGATTCTCTCATCAAGCTGCTTGCCGAGATCATAGGCTATAGCCAGCCACGGTTGCCTTCCAAAAATGACAGTCATGGGGTGTCGGCAACTCTAGGTTTGTGATACATTGTGATACAAGCTGACATCATTCTGCAAATTGTTCTAATCATTTGGCAGGACAAATCTGACAAGCCTTCAAATAAAATGGTTGCTTCCTCCAAGACCCTGAGCATGTATTTCTCATCAAGTCTTTCATGAGGACTTGGACTAGGCAAGGCCGGATAATTCAACCAATTGGAGTGCCTGTTCTACAATGCTTCATGTTGTTGCCACGTTCTGACTCTCTGAATCGGGCAAAAACACACATCTGCTTGTACATCTGCTAGTGCCTTTAGTAGGTGGATCTTATATTCTGGGTGTCATGTGATCCATGCCATCCTCCATTTTGGTTTGCTTTGCTTGAGGTGATGCATCATGCATTTCCTTTGTAATATCAGCTTTCCTTCTGAGACATTCATATCTGATTACTGGAAGAGGGAGTTGTTTGGTGTACCAGTCTTCATTGAGCTTTGATGGCCGCAAGATTTGTACATTTACGGAATGTAATACCCGGATTTTCCATTCCATAGCTTTTTGCCAGTGTGCTTCTTCCTCTTTCGAGAACACTTTATCCTTTAATTCTTCAATCAGCAAGTCAGTTAAATGTTGAGTTTGTTCTAGCAGAGACTTGGTTGGATCAACATCCATTTCCAAGGCCTTGCCCTTTTCCTTGACTTCTTCCCTGGGCTTTTCTGAGTCTTTGGGCTCTGATATTCCCGTTCTTTCAGTGTCCTTTTTAGATGTATCTGCTATGGACGTGGTGTCTCTTTGTTCTTGATCACCTTCTTGAGGCAAGCCCTCTAACTCTCGTTGGCCTTCATCATTGCCTTGATCTTATCCATCTCGCAATGGCGAGAGAGGTGGTCTACAAGTCAGTTGTTGCTGCAAGTCTGCTATGAGCTTTTTCATCTGTTCATTTTGTAGTTTCAAAGCCTCGTTTTCCTTTTGTAGCTCCTCTTCTCGGGCAATTGCCAAGGCGGTAGCATCCCTGCGCATTCTCTCTTCTATTTTCAATGCTTTCTCCAATTCCATGACCCTTTTGGAGGCTGAATCTGACGTTTCTGCCCTGGCAGACATTCTCACTACCTTGGGGTTAGCTTTAATTCGTTCAAGTATTCTTTTGCTTGAAGCAAGCTCTTCTTCTTCATTTTCCAATTCTGCTTTGGCAATGGATAATTTTCCTTCCAAGTCTTCAGAGCAAGTAATCAAATCACCATTGATCTCTTTGACTGTTGATATGAAGCTCATATCAGCCTTGTGTATTATCTCAGCCTTGCGGAGTTCTTCTTTCCTTTGCTTCAGCTCCTCCTTTGTGGTAGCCAACTCAGCTTTCAATGGCTCTAACTGTTTTGCGACTTCCAACTGTTGCCTGACTATTTGAGCATCTACAAGTGATTCCTAGTATTCTGTCGTCAGGACATGTTGTAAGCCATAGGCCTCAACTAGGTCCGTTTGCAAATCTGAGATGATGTGCTCCTCATGAGCATGGCTTTGCCTTGCAATGTGGTACATATGCTCAGCCACATGCTGCAGCTGTTGGTAGCAATTGTCCATCATTGACCACTGATGAACAGCCGTACTAGTGCCTTCCTCAGGTCTCCTGGCTTGTCTATATACTGCTTCTGGCAGTTTCTCCTTTTCTTTGGTCTACACTTCTCGTTCTTCCATCTGCTGGGTCTCTATTGGTTCATTGTCAACCTTTTGCTCTTCTTGATCATGTTGTTCCATGGGCTTTATGTCAGGCTTTGATGATGAGGATTAGCTTGGGCTCGGTGTTGGCTTCTTTTCCGCCGCTTTGGTTTGCTCAACCCTCTGTTGGTCATCATTTTTGCAATCATCATCATCCTGTGAATCAGAATCAGAATCTGAATGAGAACTGCTATCTGATTCAGACTTATCTTCTTCCTCATCCTGTCCTTCTTGCTTTTCTTTAGCAGCTTCTTCGTCGGCTTTGGCCTGCATCTCTCTCTCTCTCTCTCTCTCTCTCTCTCTCTCTCTCTCTCATATAGAGCATAGAGCTGCTCCAGCTCTTCTTGAGCAGCGGTTGCCAGCACTGGGTTTTTGGTTTGGATACCGCGCTTTAAGTGCTCAGGGAACCACTTCTCCTCGAAGTCCTCGCTATCCACTCTTTGCGTTTTAAAATCCTCAGCTAGCTGCCTGGCAAAACGGGCTTCTTGTTGCTAGGCTTTGTCTTCTTTGGCTGCTTGTTTTGAAGTCATTGGCTTCTTCTCTTTATGGTCTGTATCTTCTTCTTGCTTTTTGTCATCCTCTACCAACTTCCTCTTAGCTCGGCCTCGTGTTGATGATTGAGCTTTGACCACCTCTAATTCATCAATTTTTGCATAAGATAACCACTCGTTTTGTGATGGGGCTTCTGTGGGCAGGCCATGTGCCATACCAATATATATTGGCTTGGTACGCAATCCGTGTTAGTACTTCCAGAGCACCTAAATAGCTGATTTTATCTTTCTTTTTCTTCTTCGTCAGCAAGTCCAGCAGGTACTCAGCGTAATTGAAAGTCACAGGTGTCGCGCTCTGAGCTGCCCATGTGTAGTTAATTGTCAGTGTATGATTTGGAGCTGGTCGTTTGTCTTCAAACATAAAAAACTGCACGAACAGCTTGACGGGTGTCTCAATGAGCCTGCAGACTAGATCTGAAAAAGTGGCTACAGCTCCCTTCTTAGTGAATACTTCTGTCTCCAAATCCTTCCTTTTTGGTTTTGAGAGTGGTGCCCTCATTGGACAAGTCCAAGGCCTCCGTAATCAGCTATTGAGTGATGCGTACCTGGATGGTCTCCATTCCTTCTCCTGTTGTTTCAAGTAGACTGAATATCTCTGCTGTACCATCTTCTTTGATGCTGGTGTAGAGTTGGTGGGCTCTCCACATGGGCGTTTTTTGAAGTAGTTGAGCAAATCCACTATGTCCATCTTGTTCCGCTTTTGAAAGATGTTCAATCTTTCTAAAACTTGGGGGAAAGTGTTTTTACATAGCTTTGATCCTGTTGTGCACCTTAAAACCTTCCTTGCCTTGCTACATAGTGGACTAGGTAAAAAATCGCGCAATTTTTTGCCTATGCACATAGATTAAACTTTTAAACACACATGCAAGCAATCATACAGGTCTAGGTACTCCCTTGAATCACTTTGATATGGTCATATCCTTGGTTGAGCTATAAAAAATGGTATAGGACCATTTTATGCTCTGAAGGCGACTCCTGTCTTTGCAGCTGCTATGTTGGCTATTGCTTGACGCAATGCAACATCACCCTTTGGTTGGTTTAAGACATGCCCTGTGAAATCTGGCTCCATTATGACACATTTTGAACCCCGTGGGTCAAGGTGATGCTTTGTGTGAGCTTCGGAGGTTTCTTGGTTGAATCTTGCCAGGATCTTGTCGAAACTTAACACCCCTTAACAAAAGTTGTTGGCAACTTGTTAACGAAGCCGCATATTGATTTGGGGTCTCATCCGGCAAGAGGATAAAAAACACGATTTTTTGTTGGAGGATTTTTTCCGTAGCCTTTTCTGACTTTGGAAGCTAGGGTCATCTTAGTCTACCCTAGGGCACTTAGCCCGTGAAGTTTGGGTCTCCTGGGAGATCATAGGCAATCACTTTGTGATTTGCCCCTAACCTAGCTTTCTACCTACCCATTTTCGCATGCATTATCATTGAAACGTAGTGTACTGGGTAGGGAACTTACCTCTCATATCTGGTGAAGAGGGGTGGAACGTGCTGGGCGTAGAAGATGGCCAAAAGCGTGCTCCAAACGAAGATCTAGCTCTCTCTCTCACTCTCTCAACGTAGAAATGAGACTCTAAATGGGCCCTAGTCTATACATACCTTGGGCTCCCGGACCACTTTTTGATGAAGCTTCTCGGCTAGTCCTACCTCATATGTTAGATGACCAACGAGTCGAAAAACTCTGAAAACGGACACCGTATGGCCAAAATCCATCACTTTTGCACAAGTGGGCCTCCGTGGTTAAAAAAGGCGGTTTTCGCTTTTAACCGTTTTTGGTTGTAATTTGGTCATTTGAACTCCATTTTTGTTCCTGTAAGATCTTGTGGCTCTGGAGCTTGAATAGATGAGTGTCCTGTGCCTTTGTTTTTTTTTTAAAAACTTAGAAAGAAAATCAAAAGTTTAGCAACAAAAATAGCTAACTAGCTAAAAATAGTCCTTATTTACATATATACATCTTACTCACACCTAAGGGCTCATTTCCGGCGTTTTGTCCCTTGTAATGATATTTCTCATGTCTTTTAAGGGCAGGAAAATTCATAAATGGGTAAAAGTTTAGAAAATCCAACACAAAATAACCCAAAAAAGTCATTTGCAATTGCTGCCCTTTGTCCTATACTAATGATGTCTTCATTGGGTCCGCATTTAGAATGCCTCCCCCCCTCCTAGATGGAGTTCTCCCGGACGACAATGGTCCACGGGTGCAGTGTGTAAGGGATAAAAAATCGTGCCAATGCATGGCCGTGTAATGTGGCCCTATTATGCAGCACAATCAATGCATGGAAAAAATTTGATGTTGTGCAAGAGGTGGGTCTTAAGTGATGTGCTTAAAGGAATTTGCTGGTGAGGTTAATCTGGTGTGTGGTAAGAGAGCGGACGCCATGAAGTAAGCATTATAAAATGGTTGCACGTTGTTGTATGGTTGGTGAGGGTTGAACGGATGGCGCAAATAGTAGAGGTTGTGCCGATTTGGGACGCCATACAAACTTTCTTGATGGAGTGTGTTCTTCTGTTGGTGCTGGAATGGTGACTGGGTTTGGTGGTGCAGCTTTTAGACACCACTTAAACAGGATAGACTGTTTGTTGTTGATGGACGGCGGGTTGGGCTTGGATTTTTTTTAACGAGGCTTGACTCTGGATTTTTAATTTCTAGGAGTATTTGTTGACAAGGTTTGTAGAGTTGTCTTGGGGATCCAAATGTAATGGTCCTTGATACGAACATTATCCTTAGGAACCCATATGTGATGTAGGGTGTGGCGTTGGTTGTCGCTCTTTTGCCAAGAAGGAGTTGCGGTGATTGACGAAGTTTTAGGCTGAACTTCTTGAAGAGGTCGTTGACGAGTTTTTGGCCGCCATACTTGACATGGTTTTGACGGCAACTGTCCCTGGTAGTGTCGTGTGGGCTTTGTGGTTTTATATGAATTGGGTCTAGGGTTGATAGCAGATGAGTGTGTCCCAAGGACTTGTACTGAAGGGAGCTCTTTAACAAAAGTAATTGTAATCGGTTGTGACAAGTGATCTGAAGAGGTTAGTGGAAGGGCTAGTTTTTCATTCTGTATAGCTAACTTGGTGTTTTAGCTATCGGAAATTTGTGGGGTGCTTGTGGTTAACAGGTATATCGTATCTTCCAATGGGGCAAAATCAGTAGCGCATACTCTGTTTTGTGATCTAAAAAATACTTGATTTTCTACCCAATGAATGTAAGCTTTGTACTTTGTTTGCCATGGTGTCCCTAAAATGATCTGATTGTTGGGAGAATCCGGTGGTAAGACAAAGAAATTGTGTGGGCACGACGATCCTTTGATATAAACCATTTATTCCACATACCCTGATGCAGTACTGACTGTTCCATTGAATCTAGTAAATGTCCGTTACATTGGTTTTAGCTGAATTCCTGGCTGCTTTTTGTAAACATCCCAATGATGGTGTTTAAATGTGCCCCACAGTCAACCAATGCATGTATAGAGAGTTTGTCCTCCCCTAATTCTGTAAGAACATAAGGGTCTAGACCATCTTCATCATCAGCAATTGTGGTCAATTGACATTGTCAAGCCATTTTATGTTGTCTGTAGCTGTCTACAAGCTGTTTTCTTTTTGCTGCTCTTTCTTGGGCTTCTGCTCGAGCTTGTTGGATGTTGTGTTATTTTTCATCCTGTCTATTTTTTATGGCATGTGCTCTCTCTAACGTTTCTTGAGTTAGTGGCAAATAGTACTTCTTTAATTTGCAGCCCAATTTGGCATTTCTTGACTATCTAATGTTGCAAGCTTAATGGCATAGCTAGGTGATATTGAATGAATCACAAAGGGTCCCATACCTCGCTTTTTTAATTTCTTTGTTTTCTGCTTAAGAGTATACACAAGTACATAATCACCTTTTTCAAAATCCTTAGATTTGACATGTTTATCATGAAACTCCTTCATGCATCGTTTTTGAGCATAAATGGTGACAACAGTCCTTAGCCTAGTTTCATTAAGTTTCTCAAGGTCGTCCAAATGTGCAGACCATTCATGTGCAGTCTAGTATGGAAAGTACTGCATTAAGTCCATACACCATGTTATATGGTGTTTTCCCTAGAACATGTTTGTATGCAACTCTATATGCCCATACTACAAAGTGTAACTTTTGGTCCCAAGCTGATTATTGACTATCTTGGTAAGAACTGTGCACAAAATTTTGTTGGTGCTTTCAGCTTGTCCATTGGCTTGTGGATGATAGGGAGCCGCCTTTTTATGTATCACCGTGAATTCATCAAGCAATACTCGATGACTTTGTTGACAAAATGCGTCCCTCTATCACTGACAATTTCAATAGGCAAACCGTAGCGAGTAAAGACGTTTTCATACCAAAATTGCGCAGTAGTTCGAGCGTCATTTCTTTGTGTAGCCTTTGCTTCTACCCATTTGGTCAAATAGTCGATCGCAACTATTATATATTATGCATGTGTCCTGTAAGCAGGTGGTGTTATAGGACATACAAAATCTTTGCCCCATTTTGCAAAAGCGCGAGCCCCTATCATTGGTCTTAAAGACATCTCATCTTTTTTTATCGGAATTTTTGCCCTTTGGCATTCATCGCACCTCTTGATATATGTGTCAGAGTCCATGAACAAGGTAGGCTACCATATTTCAATGAACATGATCGTTTTGGCTATCCTATCTACCAAAAAATATCCTCCTGCCTGTCCCGAATGAGCTTCTTGCAAAATAGGCAAGTATTCACTTTCAGTTGCGCATAGTCTTAATTGATTATCATTGCATCGTCTGTACAATTGATCGCCAATTAATTGATAGGACTTAGCCTCTGTTTATATGGTTTTCACTCTTGTTTTCGATGCTCAATAGGAGGTTTGGTCATACAAATTTGACAATTTTGAATGTGTACATGAGTATCAAACTTCATACTCGACCAATAAACCCCTAGTCTCAATAAGGTTTGAAAAGTTCATGTTTTCTCATGGTGAGCACACCCTATGTTCTCATGTGCTTCATTTAAGTAGAAGGGTATGTGAGAAGGTTCTATGCATAGGCGTAATATTCCATCTATTCATCCAACAACTCTTGCTTCAGGAGAATCTACCACCATACTTGATGCATGATTGCTAGATATCAATTTTCAAACTGTGCAACATCTTTCCGACAAGGATTTCTTGAGATTTAAGAAGAAACTTCTTGTTAAGCAATTTACCAAAAAGTATTGCACAGAAGGATCCAAGCTAGTGGAATTATTTAGTGATGGCTATATAACAGAGATTCGTCTTGAAGAGAAGAAAGAAGTTCTACCCATAGTGGAAAACATTGAGGATCAGACGCATCTAGAATCACGAATTCTAGAATTTGTGACATTACATGATGACATCAAGCAATGGTAGGACTTCAGGTCAATCAAGTAGAGCACTCAACTGAGCACGAAAGCGCGATGATGGAAAGGATGAGTGAAGACAACTTTTTTGTCAGAGATTTTTTATCACTTGAAGCAAGTATGTATTAACTTGGAAACCATCACATGCATTTCATTGTTTATTTTGTAGTTTGAACTTGTTATAAAGCTGACTTGAAAGCTTCAAATATCTTCAATGTATCCTTTTGGTTCAATTTAGTTTTGTTCATTCCTTTAAAACTCTTATGTCTAGATGTAGGTTGATAGAAAAAGACAAATAAAAAAATCACTTCTTGCACAAATTTATGTTCTATTTTTTATATGTCAATGTATTTGAATGATGGTTCCATGGTGCCATGATCAACTTTAGATTGGTCACTTGTCTACACTCTAGGATTTTATTTTATCAGGTTATTCTAGATAGAGTAACAATTTAATATAAGAATAGTTTTTTGTTTTGGCACATGGCATTGTACACTAGATAAAAATGAACCTCGAATGGACAAGTGGTCAATTTACGTGCACATAGGTACACATAACAACATATAATCATCACCTGACCTAGAACGGACAAGTGGCCAATCTAGGAAACACATATGCAAATGTAACAACATATGACCATTACCTGACCTAGAATGGACAAGTGGTCAATCTAGGCAACACAAGTGACTATTAAAGAACATAGTTACGTGTGTCTTTCCTAAAAATGAACACATTTAGATATGACCATCACTTGACCTAGAATGGACAGGTCACCAATCTGAAGTGCACATATACAAAACAAAGTACATCCCACCCTAACCTAATCTAGTGAGAGATCCCCTCCCCAGGGGGTCTAGGAAAGAAGAGACGGGGCGATGGTGTTTCCACCCTCACCTCTTCTTCTGACCGCCGGCTAGAACGCGCAGCGGACTCTCCTGGGGAGAAGGGCTCCCACGCCCAACTGACAAGCCTAGGTTTAGACTTGAGTTGGACTGCACCCAAAGGCACCTAACGTCTAGTGCTGCCCTTGGATGGGGTGAGAGAGAGAGAGAGAGAGAGAGAGAGAGAGAGAGAGAGAGAGAGAGAGAGAGAGAGAGAGAGAGATACGTGCTCAAGATGGTTATCAGGTGCATGGGGGAGGGGGAGAAGAGGGAGAGATAGAAGACACTCTTGCAACTCATACCCAATGTTTACATGCTCAAACAAACCAATCTATATTCCTGGTTCATGGTATATAGAATGGTTAGCATAAAAACTGTTATCAACATGATGTGTAGCAGATTAACCGGACCCGTGTGGGATCAACCGGTCCACCCATCCACCCTCTCCCCTACGGACAGATGGAATCCCTCTTCTTATGAGCGAGCCAGAGCACCTACACCATGCCTTAAGAAACAGGAGCCATGGTTAGGCCGATTCGCCTCAGTCCAAGGGCCCGAACTCTAAAAGGATCCCAAATACCCAGTGGTGGCAGGGTATCAAGGCCTACCACTGAGTTTAGGCAGCCACACGCATACCTCTTCGAAGCCACGCTCCGGATACAATGGGCAAATACGGCTCGCGGGGACACAGGTCTCCCCTTGCCCATACAAGGTAGCCTACCCGCACTATAGCTATCAATTATCATCTTGACGACCTCCCAGGGAGGCTGCAATTAACAATGCAACAATCAATATCAAACTTACTTTACAAACAAGCTTATGCCGAGCACACACACATGGCCAGGGTCGTGGTCTAGTACCTCAGGAGTATACCCTTCCCTAGAACTAACAAAATTAAGATTCCAATGTGCCTACATACCACAATCATTCAAAATAACAAGCTCAAGTTCTCTTGTGAAGCACTTTACTCTCCATACTGCAAAACAAGGGTTATGGCAGGCCAACTCACTTATGGCTGCTAAAATTCCGGCAGCATAACGGCAGCTCATGGCAAAAAGTAAAAAAAATCACCAATGATAAAACTAGGACTTCACAAGTCCACCAATCAAGGTATAACGGGGCATCACAAGCCCATCAAACAAAAACCAAATTGGACTTTCACAATCCATATCACCCTTCACCTTAGGAAGAGGGAATTTCTCACCTGCAATAAGATTTTTCTCCCATACTTGGGAGAGCAATAGGGTGCATAAAAGAGATGGGATAATGAAAACAAATACGCAATAGAACTCTTATATATATAGTTTTCTTCCACCCTTTCATTGGAGTAAAGATAAGTGTGAGGAGATGCCTAAATATCAAGATATACTCTATGTCTAGAAAAGTGCTATGTGCAGAATTTTTTTGTAAAAATCCTAGCAATCAACAAGATTTTGTAATGCAGGGGTTTAGATTTAAGCTCATAGTCAAAGATTTGCAACTCAACGAGAGAGAGAGAGAGAGAGAGAGAGAGAGAGAGAGAGAGAGAGAGAGAGAGAGAGAGAGAGAGAGAGAGAGAGAAGCCAACACACTCCCACCTCCAACTCTCTCTCTCCCCATCTCTGCTTCATGTCATTACCCTCTCTGAGGCTTTGTTCCTCTCTATCTACACTAGCTCTTTCTATAATAGCTAAACATGTTTGATTTTTGTCCTTGCAGATTAAATGGAGAAATTTTGTTGCTGTTGAGAGTAGCAACTAAAAGGATTGGGGAGGAAAGCATGAATATCAATATGAAATTAAAGCAAGACCATATATGAATATTTTTTTTAATTTCCACAAAGTCAGCTAGGTTTTGGTTTAATGTTTAATGTCGCAAGAGATCTCATCTCATAGGTTTGTGTTGATTTTTAGTGAATGTTTAGTGAGATAAACTACCTGTTATCTTTTTTGATTACATAAAGCCTACAATATTAACATCCATGCAGATTGGGTGTGATGGGTGCACGTAAAATGCAATGCAGATTGGGTGTGATTGTATGTGCACCTTGCTTTGCTTAGTGCGACAAGGGGCTGATCACATCCAAAAATTTACAAACTCCAATTAATGTATCAAGCCAAGGGTAATATAGAGAATCTCCATCAATCACAAGGAAGTGTGCATATTGCATGTCATGGGCTGTTATGTCCTTGACTACAACATCAATGTCCATCAAGAAGAGGCTTCACTCTATGATAGACTTAAAACTCAAGTCATCATATGAGTATGTGTGTGTGTGTGTGTGTGTGTGTGTGTGTGAGAGAGAGAGAGAGAGAGAGAGAGAGAGAGAGAGAGAGAGATTGATTTTGCTTTTGAGTCTCTTCTCTTGCTCCACTGCTCTAAGATTCTTTGAGTTGAGATAATATCGGAGAGGCCCTCACGAGTCAAAAGCTTGGCAAAATTATAGAGATTGACTCCTCCCAACATACACGATGATTCTTTTGAGCGAGCAGAGAGAACTTCCCCATGCATCCAATAGCGACATTCTCACATTCTTGTGTTAGATTTTATATCCTTCATTCTTCTCACGTCTACTGCATCAACTCATGAGTGTAGCCACCTACTATAGACTTGGCATTTGATTGTATCTAGGCTTTAGGAGGCCCGTTGTATACAACTTAGTTGAGTCAGGGTTTGTTGATATCTCTTGAACGGAATAGAAATTTGTATATTGAGATGGACTACAAATAAAAAAGATTGATAGGGAGCAAGGCAAGAGAACAAATTAGAGCGGAAGAGAAATTTGGATATTGAAATGGGAAAAAAAAAAGGTAGACACAGGGAGAAAGGACGCAGTTGTGTATGGGCAAGATAAAGCACATCTTTCTCTCTCTCTCTCTCTCTCTCTCTCTCTCTCTCTCTCTCTCTCTCTCTCTCTCTCTCTCTCTCTCAATGAAGGATTTATGTAGATAGTGTTTGCATGTCTTGGCACTGCCAGAGGTGGTGCCGCTATTGAAAGCCTTACCATTGTACCGTTGGCAAGAGCGAGTGAGACCCATCGTAGGCTTTTATGAAATTTGTCAAGAGCAACGGTACATGCTTAATATGAAAACTAATCAAGGTCATACAAGCACAACTTAATTAAGAAAGTTTTTTTCATATCTTATGAATACTATGTGTGTCATGGTAAGATTGAGCAAGACCCATCGAAGGAGTAAGAAGCTTTGTGCTATTTTTGACAAATGTTAAGTGAGGGTGTCTCTAGATGCAATCACGTTCGCTTGCATCTTGAAGGCAAACAAGGCATGGAGAAGGGGTGTCAGAAGCAACTTATCCAGTCGTGTTCCCTACAAGCCAGTGACACAGACAGATAGCGAGCACAGAAAAAGAAAGAGAGAGAGAGAGAGAGAGAGAGAGAGAGAGAGAGAGAGAGAGAGAGAGAGAGAGAGTAAGTACTTTTCTTGATTTACCTTTATGAAATTTATCAAGAGCAAGGGGTTTGAGGGTACGAGGGGCCATGCTGCCGTCGAAGGTGACACCATTTTACTAGTTTATTTAACACAAACATGTGGAAGTCTCTATTAAAAAATATATATATTATGGGTCCTATTTTTCAATACACCAACTAAGAACTTCTCATTCAAAACCACTTCAGTCTCTTGAGGTATCCATTCTTATCAAATATTAAGTTGTGTCTCTTTTTACAATAAAAAGCGTTATAGATTTTAAAATTAGTGTATGACTCAATCAGTGTCTTTTGGAAAGTTTGTCTATTTGTACTCTGAAGTGAAATGGCGCCTACACAAGTTTTTGTCAAAAAATACTACAAACCCAATAATGCTTTTGATGCATTTTCACATGTATGTGTGTGTGTGAGAGAGAGATTTTAGTTCTTTGTAAGTGAGGTGAACTCAAAATTTGCCCTTCCTAAATTTTCAGCACTACAATCTACACTATTTTTCATATGCAATTCAACATGTATTTTTGCAAAAGCATGTGCTTTTAAAATTGTCATATTACTAGTATACTTAAAATAGTGGGTCATTACATTCCGTACAAAATCCGTATGAGGGGGGATGGCTCAAAGTGAGAATGGCCATATCTTTTTCGTATGTAGGGTGGTAGGTTAGCATGAAAGATATTGTACATAGGGGGGTTTCTCTAGTTTGGATGCACACAGGTGACACCCCCTCATTATTGATAGTGAATCCCCCAGGGGTTGTTTATGCATATAGCAAAGCTATGAGTTGTTAATAAAAAGGTTTCATTGTTTGTACCTAGAAGTGGTTAATGTTTCACCTTTTATTATGGTTCAAAGATTTTCGCAAGGCTTGCAAATGATGCAATAGAAAGTATTTAGTTTCTTTTCAGAACTATTTACACTCCTCTTTAATGTGTGCTGGGAGCATCACATTCGCCATAAGAATTGGCAAGTATGCTTATGGATATGCACTTTTAGATATGTTTTTGCTAAATGCATGCACATGTGTTATGGGCCCTCATGTTTAGAAAAGGCTCATTTGGAGCGGCATGTAGATTCATCACAATAGTTTCTTATGAATCATTTTGCACTCTCTGTATAGTATCTCTATGAGATTACCTTTGGATCTACCAATTACCAATAGAGGTCAAGGCTCGGTTTGGGTGCTTGTGGATCTTTTAAGTTAACCAAGATGGTTATGCATGTCATTGTTGATTCCTCAGCAATATTGTACGACATTATGATCCACGTTTACCAGTCATTTTGGAAGACAGTCTGTATACTGTGGGGAAACACACCTCAACTACTGTCAATATCCAAGGGGATAGGAAGATTAGATAGATTACAAAATGTAATCTTGTGCTAAAGGATATGCAAAGCGTGTACACTAGCACCAAGCAGTCCAGTTAGCAAGCATGTATTGTGCTAGTTGGAGTTTGATTACAATAAGGTAAATCATGTTTGTGACTTAGTTTATGTAAGAAATGCGGTACAATAAGGATCTAGTAGCAAGGAGAGTAGAGAGAGACACGATGAAAAGTAGATTAGTGGCAAATCAAAAACTTTAGATTAGCACACTATACAAATTGATGGCGCCATCCACCCATGCGCTCTCAAGGTAGAGCTTAGATGGCGATTTAGACAACTAGAGCAAGTGAATACAAGGGACTAATAATCCTTACATAAGGATGTGCTGTGTGCGTCAAGTGTGCACACCATTCTACCAAAATACTCATGAAAAGGCCTCCTTATATAGTTGTAAGGGAGCCTCTAAATGCCCATGTGCAGCTGCCCTTAGATAGCCAAGTCCAAGTAGGACTCTCCCATGCGCCCATGTGTAGCCACTTTTGGGTAGACAAGTCCTCTTAGAAATCGGCCACCGGCCAAGGAAATCCGGCCACCGGCCAAAGACCACCGGCCGCCGACCACCGACCAAAGACCATGGACCATCGGCCACCGGCCACCGGACGGCCATTTTCTGATTGTCTTCCGGCCTTAGTCCGGTTAAGATATTCCGGCAAAGGGAAAAAAAAATTTCCCTTGAATTTACTCCGTACCATCCATGATCACAAATAGAGATCTCATCAGCGTGCATAGCTGGAATCCACCAAATATATGTGCACCATTGGCTTCTCCTCATATGGGGGCCTTACAAACTGTGCAGCATATATTGTGGTGGAAAAACTTAGAGAGGTGGGCATTGCAAGTATACCAACAGTTTAGTCCCTTCATATTTAAGTCAGGTTCTCAACCTTGAACACTAGTTATGGTGGGGTTGTTTACTGAACAAAATTGAGAACAAGTCAAGGACTTATATTTTGCTGATAAGTTACATCAACCAATTACTTTCATGGAAAGTGAAAAGAGGTACTCTTTTGGGTCCATCTTAGTTGTGATAACTCGTTTAGCATACTCAAGTGAGTTCTAAATGGAGTCTACATGCTATGTTGTATATGAGCCGGTTACACAACAATGGTTGCAAAGGAACAACAATGTGGAAAATCAAGATGTTATTCATGATTTCATTGAACCTCCCATTGACCCATATTCAAGTCAAATGAACAGCTAGATCCATGAAGGATTCCACTGTGGAACACATTAGTGTATCATCACTCTTGTTTTCGAGGACAAAAATGCTTCTCCAAGGGGAGAGTAATGTAAGGACAAGGATCCTAAGGAGCAAGGTAGACCTAGGGGGTTAGGGACCTAGGGGCTCGGACTGGACCAGTGTGGAATGGGATCCAAACTATGGCTAGGGCAAGGAGCTAGCCTAAATATAATGAGGTAGGGCGGTGGATCACAAATCTCACTCTCCTAGGTCTCATAGGTAATCTAGCCAGGTAGGATGTTTCTTTAGTAGTTTTTGATGGCTTCCCCAGCTCTTGATTCTAGGCATCAAGCAAAGGACAACACTTTGTGCCAGTTCTTCAATTATGACGGGTGATGGCACTTTTCTTCTTTTAGCTACAGATTCTTCCATTTTTTATTTCCCCTTGGCCTTTCTCTTCTTCTCTTCTTCAGTCTTTGAGGCCTTTAATGCGCGTTTGGAAACATTGTTTTTAAATTCACTTCTTTGCTCTTCATCACTTGCCTCACTCTCCTCTTTTGAAGGTAAGAATTTTCTCCTTGTTGATCGTCTTAGTTGAGGTGCTTGGTAGGCTATTCTTGTGAGGACTTTTGGTGCTCTCAAGTCCTTGATGCATGTGCTCTTTTTTGTGCCCTTGAGTGCATTGAGGTCATATTGGGCATGGTCGAGCGGCATCGGTAACTTGGTCTTCAAAATTTTTGTAAAATCCAAGGCCACTACATGGTTTGGAATTGTGTGCCTGCTTGGCTTCTTTGTTGTGAAATGGAAATGTTGAGTGAAAAGATGAGCCGGGTCTTCATCTGGTTTATGGACCATATCAGTAAGTGTTGCTACTAGTGTATTTCTAGAGAAGACACCTATGCTTTTCTTTTCCATTAACCTTAAATGTTCACCTAATGTGGGTAGCTTTAGGGACTATCCAATAATGTCCTTGGTAATCTGTACTTCTATTGCTTGTCCTGCTGGATCCGTCAGCATGGATGTGCCATCCTCTTGAATGGAGCTTTGGAGTTCATACACTCTTTGAAAATCCACTCTACATGGTGGAGATTTGTAGTAATCTAGTAATCCAACCTGCATATGTGCTTCTGCCAATTCAGGCTCCTTTGCTACATCATATATTTCTCTTGGCATTGATAGCCGACTTTCGGTAATCAAGTTTAAAAAAAAAAAAAAAAACACATTTCACCCTCCCCCCCCCACTCACATACCCCCCCCCACCGTAACTTATTTTTCCCCCTCCCGCCCTACGGGCATCGGATAAAACCCTTGCACTCTCTTCCCCCATTTTCCTTACATACCCCCCTTCCCTAATATCTCTCTCCCGATTTACCCTCCCCGGTCAGGCAGAAACTCAGAGAAGAAACCCCCAACCCCTCTCTCGTGCTCTCTCGGTGTGAGTCGCATGAGAGCCCCCCCCCCCCCCCCCCCCCCCCCCCCCCCCCACCTCACTCTTACACTTACCCTAATCACCCCTCACATTACCCTCTACCCTCATTCCCCCCCTCTTTGGCCCGCCAATATTCCCTCCCCCGACCCCTCCTCCCTCTTCCCCACCCGCTCGCCTCACCCTCCTTCGGCTCATTCACACCCCCCCTCGGCCTCATTCCCCCCCCTCTTTGGCCCGCAGATATATTCCCTTACACCCCCCCCCCCCCATTGACTTATTCCCCCTTCGTCCTCAAGCCCCCATGCAAGACAACACCCCCCCCCCCCCCCCCCCCCCCTCTCCCTCTCACCCACACACCTCCCATACCCCGCTATACCCCCTCTCCCCTCACTCTCCATCACACACTCTCTCTATCTCTTATCCATATCCGCCGACCCCTCCCCCTCTCCCTCACTCTCCCTCTCACGCCAAGTCTCTCTCTCTCTCTCTCTCTCTCTCTCTCTCTCTCTCTCTCTCTCTCTCTCTCTCTCTCTCTCTCTCTCTCTCTCTCTCTCTCTCTCTCTCTCTCTCTCTCTCGGGTAGCGCTGCAGTCCCACACACAAACACACCCACTCCCTCTAACCCACACACACACACTCCTCACAACACCCCCCCCCCCCCCCCCCCCCCCCCCCCCTCTCTCTCTCTCTCTCCTCTCTCTCTCTCTCTCTCTCTCTCTCTCTCTCTCTCTCTCTCTCTCTCTCTCTCCCCATGCGCTGTGCGCCGCGCGCTGCATCCCATACACACACACACCCACGCCCTCTCTCCCCATGCGCGCAGGCCGCATTCGATACACACACACACACACACACACACACACACACACACACACACACACACACACACACACGCCCATGCGGGCAGCAGCAAACACAACACACACACACACACCATACACACACACTCACCCACCCACACACACACACACACACACACCCTATCCTACCCCCCCCTCCCTTTCCGCCATGCGCAGAAGAACAGGCCGCCATCAGCCTGGAAAAAGAAAAAAAATATAAAAAATTATATATATATAGCCCCCCTTCCCACGCACGCTTTCGCACACACATGTCTATACAAAACACACACACACACCCGCCTCATGCACAACTACATACACACACGCATATACGCACCACACCGCAATACGAAGGAAAAGGCTACGACATCAACAAACAAAAAGAAGAAGGATCCAAAGCACGCGCCGCCAACAACAAAAACAAAAAATGCACCGAAGGCATGCCCCGGCCGACTCCAAAAAGAAGTACGCTCGACACCGATGCACCGGCAGCACGCCATTCGCCAACAACACGCAACCACGATGCCATCCCAGTATTTTTTAGGTTATTTTACCATTATCTTCAGTTTTTCACCCGAGCCATTGTAAATTTTCATTTTGTAAATATCCTCTCTTTAGGTAATGGTGACACAAGGTCCACCTAGAGATTCCCATCTTTTAATAACCTTCCCCAAAACAAAGCAAGGGTTAACCACACCGGGCCCACCACTTGCTTTGTCTCCCCGATTAAGATTACCCTAACCACACTGGGATTACCATAATCCAAGCAGCCAACACCTATAAATTGGCACTGAGAGGTCACTATCTCGGGGGGGGGGGGGGGGGGCAACTTATGTGGAACCAAGCATTGGGTAGAGTGTAGTAGGAGGGATTGACACCATCACCATCACGGGGAGGGGGTCTTGTGTGCTTGGTTTGCCTTGGGAATTGCACCATGTGAAGGGAACCACACCCATCTCTCGACTCCAATGGTCGATGCACACACGTATGCACGCTCTTGGCAATGAGTTTTCACAGTCATAGAGTCGCCCTAGAGAACGCACCAAGTAGGTTGCACCATCTCCTCCCCCTACCTCTCTACCACCACGGCATGCCACCTTGTAAATATTGCAGAAATAACTCACCCTCACACCCCCGAGGTTGTTTTCATCAATTGCAAGTATTCTCTCTCTCTCTCTCTCTCTCTCTCTCTCTCTCTCTCTCTCTCTCTCTCTCCTTTTCTCTCTCTCGGTGTGTAGGCTTGCGGTGTTCATATCATCATGGGGTTTGCGTCCTAGCCGCTCAAAGCTAGGTGGTGCCCCCCTGTTCGCTTTACCGTGGCAGGCTCGAGGCGAGCCATTCGGTCCCCGACGTTTTAGAGGCCGTCGGGGTTTGGGGTCAGCTTTGCGTCTTTCATTTGGTGCCCCCACTGAGGAGGGATTTCCTAAGACCCCTTCAGTTTACAATGCTGAAAGTGACGCCCACTATCAATCATGGACGAGTGGCTGAAGGAATTTTCTAACTGGAGGACGGAAGAAGAAGAGACGAAGGAGGCCCTAGTTGCCTTCATTGAGGTGCTACTGCCAGGCTGCAGTGTCATAAACATTCAAGAGGTAAATTCTCCATGTTGTGTCGCTCGTTCTAACTATAAATCAAAAGCATCAGGTGGGAGATTTGTGAGGTGCTATCACTGTTGTCAACCAAGGCACACGGTCAATGAGTGCCAGCAACGGAGGCAGCGGAAGGGCTGAAGTCTTCTACATTGACATTCATCGCAAGGAGGTCATTCACGTCAAGGAAGGAAAGCAGACGGTGAGGCCTCTTTCCCTAAAGAAACTGCAGTCAAAGATAAAACCCCAAAGTGGCCTAAAGGGGCTGCTCGAGCCAAGGGCAAGGAGAAGGTAGGCTAGCCTGGAAACGCATGACCCCGAAGGGAGAAGCATCTGGCCAAGCAAGTGCTTCAAGCTCAGAGAGCCGGGTTGTACCCACTTTGTCAAAGAAGAAGTCATCTGAAGCTAAGCGGCGGAAGGTCGCCTACCGATTTGCACGACGCATGCGAGTGCTACCAATCCACTTCGACAATCGAGAAGAAGAAGTGGTGAGAAGATTCCCATGTCCTAGAGAAGAGTGGTTCGGCTACTGGTTCGGCTACTGGTTCGGCTACTGGTCTCGCTATTTTGGGAAGCGAGTGGAGGACCTTCCTCCCCTCCCTGTACAACTTATCCTGAAGAAGCTCTCTACCACGGGAGAGACCCAGTGGGCTGGAGATGAGCTGCAACTGAATGGAGTAGAATTCATGCAACACGCCGATTACGGAA
Organism: Adiantum capillus-veneris; assembly: GCF_014529385.1. Classification (NCBI taxonomy): domain Eukaryota; kingdom Viridiplantae; phylum Streptophyta; class Polypodiopsida; order Polypodiales; family Pteridaceae; genus Adiantum; species Adiantum capillus-veneris. The sequence goes on from NC_140960.1 coordinate 95,572,610, forward strand.
ATTACCTACAATTGCTGTTAGCCAAGAGACTGGGAGTGGTCAGACGCGTCGCCATCACCTCGTACGTGTTAAGAAACGAAGGAAGGGTAGAGCCCATGAAAGGTGACGACCTCTTGTGGATGTGCCGACTCATCAACAGTGGCATGGTAAGAGTATAAGTAAGTATTTCACCCTTTGTGCATGATGGAAAACGGTCCGATGGCATTCCCGTTCAGATTCCTGCAGCATATGCATGTGAATATCTATGTAGATAGGAAAGTCTTCTACCAACAGAAGATTGTTTACCTATTCGGTGCGGCAATACTAGGAGAAATCCTCAGTTCCCCGAACCCTATCATTCTTCCCATACTACATTACCATCATTCCTTTAATGTCTCTATTTTTATCCTGTTTTAGCCTATCCGTTCGCCCTTGTAAAAGAGCCGCTATGAGCAGTTGCTGTTGATGTAGAAAAAAAAAAAGGTTTGTAATTTCCCCAGTCACCACCATGGCAAGTGTTTCTTTCCCCATGTTCAGTGGAAAGAAGGGTGAGGATCTCACCACTGATTTTTTGGATTGACATTGCTTGTGTCGTCTCCAACAAAGATGACGACGCTTCACGACTCAGAATTTTTCCTCTACTGATGAAATTAGAGGCCAAGTCCTGGTACAATGCATTGCCCCATGCTACCAAGAATGCATGGGATGTGTTAAGGGCTGCTTTTGTAAAGAGGTTTGGTGGAGGCACAACCTCGGAGAAGCTATGGCAGCTATTGACAGAATTAAAGCAGGTAGGCCTGCTGGAGTACGCCACCTATGAGTCAAAGTTTGTGGACTTATGGGAGAGGTGGGTTGCCACACTGGAGGAAGGCGAAGGAGCGCTTAATTTCCTAAAGAAGGACCGTTTCATTGCTGGTCTATGGTCGCCGCTTAGAGAGAAGGTGAAGGGAAGGTTTCCTGCAACATATGAGTTGGCAGTCGAAGTAGCCCGCCTTAAAGACAAGAAGCTGCGCATGCAAGCAAGAGTAAACGAGTCAGAGGAAACAAGCTCGGCCCGACCAACCCCAGTGGCTGCAACAACCAATCATAGAGTCCAACCACAGGAGACAGCAGAGGAACAGCAAGACCTGCTGAGTCGCATCACCACCCAACTAGAGAGTTTATCTGTGCATCTGGTGGAGCAAGGGCATGCATCTGACAGAAATCCAGAACAAGGAAGAGGACAACGAAGGCAGAACCCAGAATACCACTGTTACAACTGCGGGGAAGACGGCCTTGGAATGTATTACTGCCCACACCCAAGAAGGCAGAATTTCAATAGAGGGGGGAGACAGAATCAGATCTCTCCGCCAAGAGTAAGACCACCACCAAGGCAGCCAGGACCAATCCCAACAGTCCAAATCCTACGACCACCTATACAACAGCAACCACCACCCCAACCTCTCATTCCGCCACTACCCCCACAACTTGCGGTGAACCAAGCGGTGAGTGTCATTAGCTTAGAGGCTAAAGGGAAGGCGAAGTTAGAAGAGTCAGCTCGAGAGAAGCACAAAGGAAAAGCGAAGGTAGAAGAAGTGGATGCTATGGGAGTGAAACGTGCAAGGCACGAGGAGGCATCTCAAAAAGAAGAGAAGGTGAAAGGGAAAGCCGAGTGTAGCAAGCAAGCAGCTAAACCGCGGCGAAAGATAGACATCGTGGACTTCTCACTAGGTGAGGAAGCACAACCCTATGACTTAGTTCAGGATGTGTTAATGCAGGGCCCGAAGATAACTTGGCCCCAATTACTCCACCTTGCACCCAGAATGAGGAGGCAATGGACGAAAATGGTAAGTACCAGGAAATCAAAACCATGGATAGCTAGGGCTATCTCTGGGAGGGATCTCGATGACATCTTGCCAACCATGGACGCTCACATCAAAGGGCAACGGATTTCAAACGTCTACATAGATGGTGGCGCGCAAATATGCGTCATGAGTGAAAAGATGATGCACCATCTAGGTCTAGAGGTAAGTAGGCTGGCCCCCTGCCGAGCCAAGATGGCAAACAATGTAAGAGTAAAATGCGTAGGCATTGTAAATGTGGTCAAAGTAAAAGCATTCAATACGGAAGTGGAAGTAGACATCTTCGTCATGCCACACAAAGGGGAGGGCTACCCCATCATTCTTGGAAGGCCTTGGCTTATGGCCATGGAAGCTAAACAAGACTGGAGCACCGGGATGATCCAGATGAAGGATGATAAAGGGAAGTCCATATTCTATGACATGAGGACTGGAAAGCAGCGCAATATGATCTTGGAGGATTCAGAAGACGAGTCCACCAGCGACTCCTCGTCTACCTCAGGAGAAGACACAACCACCACCGATGGGAGTGACAGTAGCATCGAAGTAATGGGATTCATTCTTAAAGACCCAAACAGATTAACACAATCTAAAGCAACCTCAGCAAACCAAGAGGGACCATCAAGTAAGCAGTCATTGGAGGATGCAGGTAAGCTACAAAAAATGCTCTCAAATGAGTTAACCAATGAAGAAAGGAAGGAGTATGTCTCCATGTTAGGCAACTTCACTACTTTGTTCATTGATGGCTATGATAAGATCACAGGAATTACAATAGTGCAACACTACATAAAGCTCAAGGAAGGCAGTAAACCCGTAGTACAGAAGCTCAGAAGACTTGGAGCTAAA